>NW_027436556.1:699430-1398861 GCF_031877795.1 Strix aluco
CCTGCTAGCACCTTCTCTGTGCCTGTTCACATTGCTTCGCAGAATCGCTTTTGTGCAGAAAACAGTAACACTTGTTCAGAAGGAAAGAAATCACAGAGCCCCAGATTCTATGTTGTCCTGGAGAGCTTGCAGAGCACTGGGGAAAGGCAGGCAGAGAATTCCCTGCTAGCACCTTCTCTGTGCCTGGGAAGCAGAAGTGTTCACATTGCTTCGCAAGAATCGCTTTTGTGCAGAAAACACTAACACTTGTTCAGAACGAAAGAAAGCACAGAGCCCCAGATTCTATGTTGTCCTGGAGAGCTTGCAGAGCACTGGGGAAAGGCAGGCAGAGAATTCCCTGCTAGCACCTTCTCTGTGCCTGGGAAGCAGAAGTGTTCACATTGCTTCGCAGAATCGCTTTTGTGCAGAAAACAGTAACACTTGTTCAGAAGGAAAGAAAGCACAGAGCCCCAGATTTTATGTTGTCCTGGAGAGCTTGCAGAGCACTGGGGAAAGGCAGGCAGAGAATTCCCTGATAGCACCTTCTCTGTGCCTGTTCACATTGCTTCGCAAGAATCGCTTTTGTGCAGAAAACAGTAACACTTGTTCAGAACGAAAGAAAGCACAGAGCCCCAGATTCTATGTTGTCCTGGAGAGCTTGCAGAGCACTGGGGAAAGGCAGGCAGGGAATTCCCTGCTAGCACCTTCTCTGTGCCTGGGAAGCAGAAGTGTTCACATTGCTTCGCAAGAATCGCTTTTGTGCAGAAAACAGTAACACTTGTTCAGAACTAAAGAAAGCACAGAGCCCCAGATTTGCTGCTGTCCTGGAGAGCTTGCAGAGCACTGGGGAAAGGCAGGCAGAGAATTCCCTGCTAGCACCTTCTCTGTGCCTGGGAAGCAGAAGTGTTCACATTGCTTCGCAAAAATCGCTTTTGTGCAGAAAACAGTAACACTTGTTCAGAAGGAAAGAAAGCACAGAGCCCCAGATTTTATGTTGTCCTGGAGAGCTTGCAGAGCACTGGGGAAAGGCAGGCAGAGAATTCCCTGCTAGCACCTTCTCTGTGCCTGTTCACATTGCTTCGCAGAATCGCTTTTGTGCAGAAAACAGTAACACTTGTTCAGAAGGAAAGAAAGCACAGAGCCCCAGATTCTATGTTGTCCTGGAGAGCTTGCAGAGCACTGGGGAAAGGCAGGCAGAGAATTCCCTGCTAGCACCTTCTCTGTGCCTGGGAAGCAGAAGTGTTCACATTGCTTCGCAAGAATCGCTTTTGTGCAGAAAACACTAACACTTGTTCAGAACGAAAGAAAGCACAGAGCCCCAGATTTTATGTTGTCCTGGAGAGCTTGCAGAGCACTGGGGAAAGGCAGGCAGAGAATTCCCTGCTAGCACCTTCTCTGTGCTTGGGAAGCAGAAGTGTTCACATTGCTTCGCAAGAATCGCTTTTGTGCAGAAAACACTAACACTTGTTCAGAAGGAAAGAAAGCACAGAGCCCCAGATTTTATGTTGTCCTGGAGAGCTCGCAGAGCACTGGGGAAAGGCAGGCAGAGAATTCCTTGCTAGCACCTTCTCTGTGCCTGGGAAGCAGAAGTGTTCACAATGCTTCGCAGAATCGCTTTTGTGCAGAAAACAGTAACACTTGTTCAGAAGGAAAGAAAGCACAGAGCCCCAGATTTTATGTTGTTCTGGAGAGCTTGCAGAGCACTGGGGAAAGGCAGGCAGAGAATTCCCTGCTAGCACCTTCTCTGTGCTTGGGAAGCAGAAGTGTTCACATTGCTTCGCAGAATCGCTTTTGTGCAGAAAACAGTAACACTTGTTCAGAAGGAAAGAAAGCACAGAGCCCCAGATTCTATGTTGTCCTGGAGAGCTTGCAGAGCACTGGGGAAAGGCAGGCAGACAATTCCCTGCTAGCACCTTCTCTGTGCTTGGGAAGCAGAAGTGTTCACAATGCTTCGCAAGAATCGCTTTTGTGCAGAAAACAGTAACACTTGTTCAGAACGAAAGAAAGCACAGAGCCCCAGATTCTATGTTGTCCTGGAGAGCTTGCAGAGCACTGGGGAAAGGCAGGCAGAGAATTCCCTGCTAGCACCTTCTCTGTGCCTGGGAAGCAGAAGTGTTCACAATGCTTCGCAAGAATCGCTTTTGTGCAGAAAACAGTAACACTTGTTCAGAAGGAAAGAAAGCACAGAGCCCCAGATTCTATGTTGTCCTGGAGAGCTTGCAGAGCACTGGGGAAAGGCATGCAGAGAATTCCCTGCTAACACCTTCTCTGTGCCTGCGAAGCAGAAGTGTTCACATTGCTTCGCAAGAATCGCTTTTGTGCAGAAAAGACTAACACTTGTTCAGAAGGAAAGAAAGCGCAGAGCCCCAGATTCTATGTTGTCCTGGAGAGCTTGCAGAGCACTGGGGAAAGGCAGGCAGAGAATTCCCTGCTAGCACCTTCTCTGTGCCTGTTCACATTGCTTCGCAGAATCGCTTTTGTGCAGAAAACAGTAACACTTGTTCAGAACGAAAGAAAGCACAGAGCCCCAGATTCTATGTTGTCCTGCAGAGCTTGCAGAGCACTGGGGAAAGGCAGGCAGAGAATTCCCTGCTAGCACCTTCTCTGTGCCTGGGAAGCAGAAGTGTTCACATTGCTTCGCAAGAATCGCTTTTGTGCAGAAAACAGTAACACTTGTTTAGAACTAAAGAAAGCACAGAGCCCCAGATTCTATGTTGTCCTGGAGAGCTTGCAGAGCACTGGGGAAAGGCAGGCAGAGAATTCCCTGCTAGCACCTTCTCTGTGCCTGGGAAGCAGAAGTGTTCACATTGCTTCGCAGAATCGCTTTTGTGCAGAAAACAGTAACACTTGTTCAGAAGGAAAGAAAGCACAGAGCCCCAGATTTTATGTTGTCCTGGAGAGCTTGCAGAGCACTGGGGAAAGGCAGGCAGAGAATTCCCTGATAGCACCTTCTCTGTGCCTGTTCACATTGCTTCGCAAGAATCGCTTTTGTGCAGAAAACAGTAACACTTGTTCAGAACGAAAGAAAGCACAGAGCCCCAGATTCTATGTTGTCCTGGAGAGCTTGCAGAGCACTGGGGAAAGGCAGGCAGGGAATTCCCTGCTAGCACCTTCTCTGTGCCTGGGAAGCAGAAGTGTTCACATTGCTTCGCAAGAATCGCTTTTGTGCAGAAAACAGTAACACTTGTTCAGAACTAAAGAAAGCACAGAGCCCCAGATTTGCTGCTGTCCTGGAGAGCTTGCAGAGCACTGGGGAAAGGCAGGCAGAGAATTCCCTGCTAGCACCTTCTCTGTGCCTGGGAAGCAGAAGTGTTCACATTGCTTCGCAAAAATCGCTTTTGTGCAGAAAACAGTAACACTTGTTCAGAAGGAAAGAAAGCACAGAGCCCCAGATTTTATGTTGTCCTGGAGAGCTTGCAGAGCACTGGGGAAAGGCAGGCAGAGAATTCCCTGCTAGCACCTTCTCTGTGCCTGTTCACATTGCTTCGCAGAATCGCTTTTGTGCAGAAAACAGTAACACTTGTTCAGAAGGAAAGAAAGCACAGAGCCCCAGATTCTATGTTGTCCTGGAGAGCTTGCAGAGCACTGGGGAAAGGCAGGCAGAGAATTCCCTGCTAGCACCTTCTCTGTGCCTGGGAAGCAGAAGTGTTCACATTGCTTCGCAAGAATCGCTTTTGTGCAGAAAACACTAACACTTGTTCAGAACGAAAGAAAGCACAGAGCCCCAGATTTTATGTTGTCCTGGAGAGCTTGCAGAGCACTGGGGAAAGGCAGGCAGAGAATTCCCTGCTAGCACCTTCTCTGTGCTTGGGAAGCAGAAGTGTTCACATTGCTTCGCAAGAATCGCTTTTGTGCAGAAAACAGTAACACTTGTTCAGAAGGAAAGAAAGCACAGAGCCCCAGATTTTATGTTGTCCTGGAGAGCTCGCAGAGCACTGGGGAAAGGCAGGCAGAGAATTCCTTGCTAGCACCTTCTCTGTGCCTGGGAAGCAGAAGTGTTCACAATGCTTCGCAGAATCGCTTTTGTGCAGAAAACAGTAACACTTGTTCAGAAGGAAAGAAAGCACAGAGCCCCAGATTTTATGTTGTTCTGGAGAGCTTGCAGAGCACTGGGGAAAGGCAGGCAGAGAATTCCCTGCTAGCACCTTCTCTGTGCCTGGGAAGCAGAAGTGTTCACATTGCTTCGCAAGAATCGCTTTTGTGCAGAAAACAGTAACACTTGTTCAGAACGAAAGAAAGCACAGAGCCCCAGATTCTATGTTGTCCTGGAGAGCTCGCAGAGCACTGGGGAAAGGCAGGCAGAGAATTCCTTGCTAGCACCTTCTCTGTGCCTGGGAAGGAGAAGTGTTCACATTGCTTCACAGAATCGCTTTTGTGCAGAAAACAGTAACACTTGTTCAGAACGAAAGAAAGCACAGAGCCCCAGATTCTATGTTGTCCTGGAGAGCTTGCAGAGCACTGGGGAAAGGCAGGCAGAGAATTCCCTGCTAGCACCTTCTCTGTGCCTGTTCACATTGCTTCGCATAATCGCTTTTGTGCAGAAAACAGTAACACTTGTTCAGAACGAAAGAAAGCACAGAGCCCCAGATTTTATGTTGTCCTGGAGAGCTTGCAGAGCACTGGGGAAAGGCAGGCAGAGAATTCCCTGCTAGCACCTTCTCTGTGCCTGTTCACATTGCTTCGCAGAATCGCTTTTGTGCAGAAAACAGTAACACTTGTTCAGAACGAAAGAAAGCACAGAGCCCCAGATTCTATGTTGTCCTGCAGAGCTTGCAGAGCACTGGGGAAAGGCAGGCAGAGAATTCCCTGCTAGCACCTTCTCTGTGCCTGGGAAGCAGAAGTGTTCACATTGCTTCGCAAGAATCGCTTTTGTGCAGAAAACAGTAACACTTGTTTAGAACTAAAGAAAGCACAGAGCCCCAGATTCTATGTTGTCCTGGAGAGCTTGCAGAGCACTGGGGAAAGGCAGGCAGAGAATTCCCTGCTAGCACCTTCTCTGTGCCTGTTCACATTGCTTCGCAGAATTGCTTTTGTGCAGAAAACAGTAACACTTGTTCAGAACGAAAGAAAGCACAGAGCCCCAGATTCTATGTTGTCCTGGAGAGCTTGCAGAGCACTGGGGAAAGGCAGGCAGAGAATTCCCTGCTAGCACCTTCTCTGTGCCTGGTAAGCAGAAGTGTTCACATTGCTTCGCAAGAATCGCTTTTGTGCAGAAAACAGTAACACTTGTTCAGAAGGAAAGAAAGCACAGAGCCCCAGATTTTATGTTGTCCTGGAGAGCTTGCAGAGCACTGGGGAAAGGCAGGCAGAGAATTCCCTGCTAGCACCTTCTCTGTGCCTGGGAAGCAGAAGTGTTCACATTGCTTCGCAAAAATCGCTTTTGTGCAGAAAACAGTAACACTTGTTCAGAAGGAAAGAAAGCACAGAGCACCAGATTTTATGTTGTCCTGGAGAGCTTGCAGAGCACTGGGGAAAGGCAGGCAGAGAATTCCCTGCTAGCACCTTCTCTGTGCCTGTTCACATTGTTTCGCAGAATCGCTTTTGTGCAGAAAACAGTAACACTTGTTCAGAAGGAAAGAAAGCACAGAGCCCCAGATTCTATGTTGTCCTGGAGAGCTTGCAGAGCACTGGGGAAAGGCAGGCAGAGAATTCCCTGCTAGCACCTTCTCTGTGCCTGGGAAGCAGAAGTGTTCACATTGCTTCGCAAGAATCGCTTTTGTGCAGAAAACACTAACACTTGTTCAGAACGAAAGAAAGCACAGAGCCCCAGATTTTATGTTGTCCTGGAGAGCTTGCAGAGCACTGGGGAAAGGCAGGCAGAGAATTCCCTGCTAGCACCTTCTCTGTGCTTGGGAAGCAGAAGTGTTCACATTGCTTCGCAAGAATCGCTTTTGTGCAGAAAACACTAACACTTGTTCAGAAGGAAAGAAAGCACAGAGCCCCAGATTTTATGTTGTCCTGGAGAGCTCGCAGAGCACTGGGGAAAGGCAGGCAGAGAATTCCTTGCTAGCACCTTCTCTGTGCCTGGGAAGCAGAAGTGTTCACATTGCTTCGCAGAATCGCTTTTGTGCAGAAAACAGTAACACTTGTTCAGAAGGAAAGAAAGCACAGAGCCCCAGATTTTATGTTGTTCTGGAGAGCTTGCAGAGCACTGGGGAAAGGCAGGCAGAGAATTCCCTGCTAGCACCTTCTCTGTGCCTGGGAAGCAGAAGTGTTCACATTGCTTCGCAAGAATCGCTTTTGTGCAGAAAACAGTAACACTTGTTCAGAAGGAAAGAAAGCACAGAGCCCCAGATTCTATGTTGTCCTGGAGAGCTCGCAGAGCACTGGGGAAAGGCAGGCAGAGAATTCCTTGCTAGCACCTTCTCTGTGCCTGGGAAGGAGAAGTGTTCACATTGCTTCGCAGAATCGCTTTTGTGCAGAAAACAGTAACACTTGTTCAGAACGAAAGAAAGCACAGAGCCCCAGATTCTATGTTGTCCTGGAGAGCTTGCAGAGCACTGGGGAAAGGCAGGCAGAGAATTCCCTGCTAGCACCTTCTCTGTGCCTGTTCAAATTGCTTCGCATAATCGCTTTTGTGCAGAAAACAGTAACACTTGTTCAGAACGAAAGAAAGCACAGAGCCCCAGATTTTATGTTGTCCTGGAGAGCTTGCAGAGCACTGGGGAAAGGCAGGCAGAGAATTCCCTGCTAGCACCTTCTCTGTGCCTGTTCACATTGCTTCGCAAGAATCGCTTTTGTGCAGAAAACAGTAACACTTGTTCAGAAGGAAAGAAAGCACAGAGCCCCAGATTCTATGTTGTCCTGGAGAGCTTGCAGAGCACTGGGGAAAGGCAGGCAGAGAATTCCCTGCTAGCACCTTCTCTGTGCCTGGGAAGCAGAAGTGTTCACATTGCTTCGCAAGAATCGCTTTTGTGCAGAAAACACTAACACTTGTTCAGAAGGAAAGAAAGCACAGAGCCCCAGATTTTATGTTGTCCTGGAGAGCTCGCAGAGCACTGGGGAAAGGCAGGCAGAGAATTCCTTGCTAGCACCTTCTCTGTGCCTGGGAAGCAGAAGTGTTCACATTGCTTCGCAGAATCGCTTTTGTGCAGAAAACAGTAACACTTGTTCAGAAGGAAAGAAAGCACAGAGCCCCAGATTTTATGTTGTCCTGGAGAGCTTGCAGAGCACTGGGGAAAGGCAGGCAGAGAATTCCCTGATAGCACCTTCTCTGTGCCTGGGAAGCAGAAGTGTTCACATTGCTTCGCAAGAATCGCTTTTGTGCAGAAAACAGTAACACTTGTTCAGAACGAAAGAAAGCACAGAGCCCCAGATTCTATGTTGTCCTGGAGAGCTTGCAGAGCACTGGGGAAAGGCAGGCAGAGAATTCCCTGCTAGCACCTTCTCTGTGCCTGTTCACATTGCTTCGCAGAATCGCTTTTGTGCAGAAAACAGTAACACTTGTTCAGAACGAAAGAAAGCACAGAGCCCCAGATTCTACGTTGTCCTGGAGAGCTTGCAGAGCACTGGGGAAAGGCAGGCAGAGAATTCCCTGCTAGCACCTTCTCTGTGCCTGGGAAGCAGAAGTGTTCACATTGCTTCGCAAGAATCGCTTTTGTGCAGAAAACAGTAACACTTGTTCAGAAGGAAAGAAAGCACAGAGCCCCAGATTTTATGTTGTCCTGGAGAGCTTGCAGAGCACTGGGGAAAGGCAGGCAGAGAATTCCCTGCTAGCACCTTCTCTGTGCCTGGGAAGCAGAAGTGTTCACATTGCTTCGCAAGAATCGCTTTTGTGCAGAAAACAGTAACACTTGTTCAGAACTAAAGAAAGCACAGAGCCCCAGATTTGCTGCTGTCCTGGAGAGCTTGCAGAGCACTGGGGAAAGGCAGGCAGAGAATTCCCTGCTAGCACCTTCTCTGTGCCTGGGAAGCAGAAGTGTTCACATTGCTTCGCAAGAATCGCTTTTGTGCAGAAAACAGTAACACTTGTTCAGAAGGAAAGAAAGCACAGAGCCCCAGATTTTATGTTGTCCTGGAGAGCTTGCAGAGCACTGGGGAAAGGCAGGCAGAGAATTCCCTGCTAGCACCTTCTCTGTGCCTGTTCACGTTTCTTCGCAGAATCGCTTTTGTGCAGAAAACAGTAACACTTGTTCAGAAGGAAAGAAAGCACAGAGCCCCAGATTCTATGTTGTCCTGGAGAGCTTGCAGAGCACTGGGGAAAGGCTGGCAGAGAATTCCCTGCTAACACCTTCTCTGTGCCTGGGAAGCAGAAGTGTTCACATTGCTTCGCAAGAATCGCTTTTGTGCAGAAAACAGTAACACTTGTTCAGAACGAAAGAAAGCACAGAGCCCCAGATTTTATGTTGTCCTGGAGAGCTTGCAGAGCACTGGGGAAAGGCAGGCAGAGAATTCCCTGCTAACACCTTCTCTGTGCCTGGGAAGCAGAAGTGTTCACATTGCTTCGCAAGAATCGCTTTTGTGCAGAAAACAGTAACACTTGTTCAGAAGGAAAGAAAGCACAGAGCCCCAGATTTTATGTTGTCCTGGAGAGCTTGCAGAGCACTGGGGAAAGGCAGGCAGAGAATTCCCTGCTAGCACCTTCTCTGTGCCTGGGAAGCAGAAGTGTTCACATTGCTTCGCAAGAATCGCTTTTGTGCAGAAAACAGTAACACTTGTTCAGAAGGAAAGAAAGCACAGAGCCCCAGATTCTATGTTGTCCTGGAGAGCTTGCAGAGCACTGGGGAAAGGCAGGCAGACAATTCCCTGCTAGCACCTTCTCTGTGCTTGGGAAGCAGAAGTGTTCACAATGCTTCGCAAGAATCGCTTTTGTGCAGAAAACAGTAACACTTGTTCAGAACGAAAGAAAGCACAGAGCCCCAGATTCTATGTTGTCCTGGAGAGCTTGCAGAGCACTGGGGAAAGGCAGGCAGAGAATTCCCTGCTAGCACCTTCTCTGTGCCTGGGAAGCAGAAGTGTTCACAATGCTTCGCAAGAATCGCTTTTGTGCAGAAAACAGTAACACTTGTTCAGAAGGAAAGAAAGCACAGAGCCCCAGATTCTATGTTGTCCTGGAGAGCTTGCAGAGCACTGGGGAAAGGCAGGCAGAGAATTCCCTGCTAACACCTTCTCTGTGCCTGCGAAGCAGAAGTGTTCACATTGCTTCGCAAGAATCGCTTTTGTGCAGAAAAGACTAACACTTGTTCAGAAGGAAAGAAAGCGCAGAGCCCCAGATTCTATGTTGTCCTGGAGAGCTTGCAGAGCACTGGGGAAAGGCAGGCAGAGAATTCCCTGCTAGCACCTTCTCTGTGCCTGTTCACATTGCTTCGCAGAATCGCTTTTGTGCAGAAAACAGTAACACTTGTTCAGAACGAAAGAAAGCACAGAGCCCCAGATTCTATGTTGTCCTGCAGAGCTTGCAGAGCACTGGGGAAAGGCAGGCAGAGAATTCCCTGCTAGCACCTTCTCTGTGCCTGGGAAGCAGAAGTGTTCACATTGCTTCGCAAGAATCGCTTTTGTGCAGAAAACAGTAACACTTGTTTAGAACTAAAGAAAGCACAGAGCCCCAGATTCTATGTTGTCCTGGAGAGCTTGCAGAGCACTGGGGAAAGGCAGGCAGAGAATTCCCTGCTAGCACCTTCTCTGTGCCTGGGAAGCAGAAGTGTTCACATTGCTTCGCAGAATCGCTTTTGTGCAGAAAACAGTAACACTTGTTCAGAAGGAAAGAAAGCACAGAGCCCCAGATTTTATGTTGTCCTGGAGAGCTTGCAGAGCACTGGGGAAAGGCAGGCAGAGAATTCCCTGATAGCACCTTCTCTGTGCCTGTTCACATTGCTTCGCAAGAATCGCTTTTGTGCAGAAAACAGTAACACTTGTTCAGAACGAAAGAAAGCACAGAGCCCCAGATTCTATGTTGTCCTGGAGAGCTTGCAGAGCACTGGGGAAAGGCAGGCAGGGAATTCCCTGCTAGCACCTTCTCTGTGCCTGGGAAGCAGAAGTGTTCACATTGCTTCGCAAGAATCGCTTTTGTGCAGAAAACAGTAACACTTGTTCAGAACTAAAGAAAGCACAGAGCCCCAGATTTGCTGCTGTCCTGGAGAGCTTGCAGAGCACTGGGGAAAGGAATGCAGAGAATTCCCTGCTAGCACCTTCTCTGTGCCTGGGAAGCAGAAGTGTTCACATTGCTTCGCAGAATCGCTTTTGTGCAGAAAACAGTAACACTTGTTCAGAAGGAAAGAAAGCACAGAGCCCCAGATTTTATGTTGTCCTGGAGAGCTTGCAGAGCACTGGGGAAAGGCAGGCAGAGAATTCCCTGATAGCACCTTCTCTGTGCCTGTTCACATTGCTTCGCAAGAATCGCTTTTGTGCAGAAAACAGTAACACTTGTTCAGAAGGAAAGAAAGCACAGAGCCCCAGATTCTATGTTGTCCTGGAGAGCTTGCAGAGCACTGGGGAAAGGCAGGCAGAGAATTCCCTGCTAGCACCTTCTCTGTGCCTGGGAAGCAGAAGTGTTCACATTGCTTCGCAAGAATCGCTTTTGTGCAGAAAACAGTAACACTTGTTCAGAACTAAAGAAAGCACAGAGCCCCAGATTTGCTGCTGTCCTGGAGAGCTTGCAGAGCACTGGGGAAAGGCAGGCAGAGAATTCCCTGCTAGCACCTTCTCTGTGCCTGGGAAGCAGAAGTGTTCACATTGCTTCGCAAAAATCGCTTTTGTGCAGAAAACAGTAACACTTGTTCAGAAGGAAAGAAAGCACAGAGCCCCAGATTTTATGTTGTCCTGGAGAGCTTACAGAGCACTGGGGAAAGGCAGGCAGAGAATTCCCTGCTAGCACCTTCTCTGTGCCTGTTCACATTGCTTCGCAGAATCGCTTTTGTGCAGAAAACAGTAACACTTGTTCAGAAGGAAAGAAAGCACAGAGCCCCAGATTCTATGTTGTCCTGGAGAGCTTGCAGAGCACTGGGGAAAGGCAGGCAGAGAATTCCCTGCTAGCACCTTCTCTGTGCCTGGGAAGCAGAAGTGTTCACATTGCTTCGCAAGAATCGCTTTTGTGCAGAAAACACTAACACTTGTTCAGAAGGAAAGAAAGCACAGAGCCCCAGATTTTATGTTGTCCTGGAGAGCTTGCAGAGCACTGGGGAAAGGCAGGCAGAGAATTCCCTGCTAGCACCTTCTCTGTGCTTGGGAAGCAGAAGTGTTCACATTGCTTCGCAAGAATCGCTTTTGTGCAGAAAACACTAACACTTGTTCAGAAGGAAAGAAAGCACAGAGCCCCAGATTTTATGTTGTCCTGGAGAGCTTGCAGAGCACTGGGGAAAGGCAGGCAGAGAATTCCCTGCTAGCACCTTCTCTGTGCTTGGGAAGCAGAAGTGTTCACATTGCTTCGCAAGAATCGCTTTTGTGCAGAAAACACTAACACTTGTTCAGAAGGAAAGAAAGCACAGAGCCCCAGATTTTATGTTGTCCTGGAGAGCTCGCAGAGCACTGGGGAAAGGCAGGCAGAGAATTCCTTGCTAGCACCTTCTCTGTGCCTGGGAAGCAGAAGTGTTCACATTGCTTCGCAGAATCGCTTTTGTGCAGAAAACAGTAACACTTGTTCAGAAGGAAAGAAAGCACAGAGCCCCAGATTTTATGTTGTTCTGGAGAGCTTGCAGAGCACTGGGGAAAGGCAGGCAGAGAATTCCCTGCTAGCACCTTCTCTGTGCCTGGGAAGCAGAAGTGTTCACATTGCTTCGCAAGAATCGCTTTTGTGCAGAAAACAGTAACACTTGTTCAGAAGGAAAGAAAGCACAGAGCCCCAGATTCTATGTTGTCCTGGAGAGCTCGCAGAGCACTGGGGAAAGGCAGGCAGAGAATTCCTTGCTAGCACCTTCTCTGTGCCTGGGAAGGAGAAGTGTTCACATTGCTTCACAGAATCGCTTTTGTGCAGAAAACAGTAACACTTGTTCAGAACGAAAGAAAGCACAGAGCCCCAGATTCTATGTTGTCCTGGAGAGCTTGCAGAGCACTGGGGAAAGGCAGGCAGAGAATTCCCTGCTAGCACCTTCTCTGTGCCTGTTCACATTGCTTCGCATAATCGCTTTTGTGCAGAAAACAGTAACACTTGTTCAGAACGAAAGAAAGCACAGAGCCCCAGATTTTATGTTGTCCTGGAGAGCTTGCAGAGCACTGGGGAAAGGCAGGCAGAGAATTCCCTGCTAGCACCTTCTCTGTGCCTGTTCACATTGCTTCGCAGAATCGCTTTTGTGCAGAAAACAGTAACACTTGTTCAGAACGAAAGAAAGCACAGAGCCCCAGATTCTATGTTGTCCTGCAGAGCTTGCAGAGCACTGGGGAAAGGCAGGCAGAGAATTCCCTGCTAGCACCTTCTCTGTGCCTGGGAAGCAGAAGTGTTCACATTGCTTCGCAAGAATCGCTTTTGTGCAGAAAACAGTAACACTTGTTTAGAACTAAAGAAAGCACAGAGCCCCAGATTCTATGTTGTCCTGGAGAGCTTGCAGAGCACTGGGGAAAGGCAGGCAGAGAATTCCCTGCTAGCACCTTCTCTGTGCCTGGGAAGCAGAAGTGTTCACATTGCTTCGCAGAATCGCTTTTGTGCTGAAAACAGTAACACTTGTTCAGAAGGAAAGAAAGCACAGAGCCCCAGATTTTATGTTGTCCTGGAGAGCTTGCAGAGCACTGGGGAAAGGCAGGCAGGGAATTCCCTGCTAGCACCTTCTCTGTGCCTGGGAAGCAGAAGTGTTCACATTGCTTCGCAAGAATCGCTTTTGTGCAGAAAACAGTAACACTTGTTCAGAACTAAAGAAAGCACAGAGCCCCAGATTTGCTGCTGTCCTGGAGAGCTTGCAGAGCACTGGGGAAAGGCAGGCAGAGAATTCCCTGCTAGCACCTTCTCTGTGCCTGGGAAGCAGAAGTGTTCACATTGCTTCGCAAAAATCGCTTTTGTGCAGAAAACAGTAACACTTGTTCAGAAGGAAAGAAAGCACAGAGCCCCAGATTTTATGTTGTCCTGGAGAGCTTGCAGAGCACTGGGGAAAGGCAGGCAGAGAATTCCCTGCTAGCACCTTGTCTGTGCCTGTTCACATTGTTTCGCAGAATCGCTTTTGTGCAGAAAACAGTAACACTTGTTCAGAAGGAAAGAAAGCACAGAGCCCCAGATTTTATGTTGTCCTGGAGAGCTTGCAGAGCACTGGGGAAAGGCAAGCAGAGAATTCCCTGCTAGCACCTTCTCTGTGCCTGGGAAGCAGAAGTGTTCACATTGCTTCGCAAGAATCGCTTTTGTGCAGAAAACAGTAACACTTGTTCAGAACTAAAGAAAGCACAGAGCCCCAGATTTGCTGCTGTCCTGGAGAGCTTGCAGAGCACTGGGGAAAGGCAGGCAGAGAATTCCCTGCTAGCACCTTCTCTGTGCCTGGGAAGCAGAAGTGTTCACATTGCTTCGCAAGAATCGCTTTTGTGCAGAAAACACTAACACTTGTTCAGAAGGAAAGAAAGCACAGAGCCCCAGATTTTATGTTGTCCTGGAGAGCTTGCAGAGCACTGGGGAAAGGCAGGCAGAGAATTCCCTGCTAGCACCTTCTCTGTGCCTGGGAAGCAGAAGTGTTCACATTGCTTCGCAAGAATTGCTTTTGTGCAGAAAACAGTAACACTTGTTCAGAACGAAAGAAAGCACAGAGCCCCAGATTCTATGTTGTCCTGGAGAGCTTGCAGAGCACTGGGGAAAGGCAGGCAGAGAATTCCCTGCTAGCACCTTCTCTGTGCCTGGTAAGCAGAAGTGTTCACATTGCTTCGCAAGAATCGCTTTTGTGCAGAAAACAGTAACACTTGTTCAGAAGGAAAGAAAGCACAGAGCCCCAGATTTTATGTTGTCCTGGAGAGCTTGCAGAGCACTGGGGAAAGGCAGGCAGAGAATTCCCTGCTAGCACCTTCTCTGTGCCTGTTCACATTGCTTCGCAAGAATCGCTTTTGTGCAGAAAACAGTAACACTTGTTCAGAAGGAAAGAAAGCACAGAGCCCCAGATTCTATGTTGTCCTGGAGAGCTTGCAGAGCACTGGGGAAAGGCTGGCAGAGAATTCCCTGCTAACACCTTCTCTGTGCCTGGGAAGCAGAAGTGTTCACATTGCTTCGCAAGAATCGCTTTTGTGCAGAAAACAGTAACACTTGTTCAGAACGAAAGAAAGCACAGAGCCCCAGATTTTATGTTGTCCTGGAGAGCTTGCAGAGCACTGGGGAAAGGCAGGCAGAGAATTCCCTGCTAACACCTTCTCTGTGCCTGGGAAGCAGAAGTGTTCACATTGCTTCGCAAGAATCGCTTTTGTGCAGAAAACAGTAACACTTGTTCAGAAGGAAAGAAAGCACAGAGCCCCAGATTTTATGTTGTCCTGGAGAGCTTGCAGAGCACTGGGGAAAGGCAGGCAGAGAATTCCCTGCTAGCACCTTCTCTGTGCCTGGGAAGCAGAAGTGTTCACATTGCTTCGCAAGAATCGCTTTTGTGCAGAAAACAGTAACACTTGTTCAGAAGGAAAGAAAGCACAGAGCCCCAGATTCTATGTTGTCCTGGAGAGCTTGCAGAGCACTGGGGAAAGGCAGGCAGACAATTCCCTGCTAGCACCTTCTCTGTGCTTGGGAAGCAGAAGTGTTCACAATGCTTCGCAAGAATCGCTTTTGTGCAGAAAACAGTAACACTTGTTCAGAACGAAAGAAAGCACAGAGCCCCAGATTCTATGTTGTCCTGGAGAGCTTGCAGAGCACTGGGGAAAGGCAGGCAGAGAATTCCCTGCTAGCACCTTCTCTGTGCCTGGGAAGCAGAAGTGTTCACAATGCTTCGCAAGAATCGCTTTTGTGCAGAAAACAGTAACACTTGTTCAGAAGGAAAGAAAGCACAGAGCCCCAGATTTTATGTTGTCCTGGAGAGCTTGCAGAGCACTGGGGAAAGGCATGCAGAGAATTCCCTGCTAACACCTTCTCTGTGCCTGCGAAGCAGAAGTGTTCACATTGCTTCGCAAGAATCGCTTTTGTGCAGAAAAGACTAACACTTGTTCATAAGGAAAGAAAGCGCAGAGCCCCAGATTCTATGTTGTCCTGGAGAGCTTGCAGAGCACTGGGGAAAGGCAGGCAGAGAATTCCCTGCTAGCACCTTCTCTGTGCCTGTTCACATTGCTTCGCAGAATCGCTTTTGTGCAGAAAACAGTAACACTTGTTCAGAACGAAAGAAAGCACAGAGCCCCAGATTCTATGTTGTCCTGCAGAGCTTGCAGAGCACTGGGGAAAGGCAGGCAGAGAATTCCCTGCTAGCACCTTCTCTGTGCCTGGGAAGCAGAAGTGTTCACATTGCTTCGCAAGAATCGCTTTTGTGCAGAAAACAGTAACACTTGTTTAGAACTAAAGAAAGCACAGAGCCCCAGATTCTATGTTGTCCTGGAGAGCTTGCAGAGCACTGGGGAAAGGCAGGCAGAGAATTCCCTGCTAGCACCTTCTCTGTGCCTGGGAAGCAGAAGTGTTCACATTGCTTCGCAGAATCGCTTTTGTGCAGAAAACAGTAACACTTGTTCAGAAGGAAAGAAAGCACAGAGCCCCAGATTTTATGTTGTCCTGGAGAGCTTGCAGAGCACTGGGGAAAGGCAGGCAGAGAATTCCCTGATAGCACCTTCTCTGTGCCTGTTCACATTGCTTCGCAAGAATCGCTTTTGTGCAGAAAACAGTAACACTTGTTCAGAACGAAAGAAAGCACAGAGCCCCAGATTCTATGTTGTCCTGGAGAGCTTGCAGAGCACTGGGGAAAGGCAGGCAGGGAATTCCCTGCTAGCACCTTCTCTGTGCCTGGGAAGCAGAAGTGTTCACATTGCTTCGCAAGAATCGCTTTTGTGCAGAAAACAGTAACACTTGTTCAGAACTAAAGAAAGCACAGAGCCCCAGATTTGCTGCTGTCCTGGAGAGCTTGCAGAGCACTGGGGAAAGGCAGGCAGAGAATTCCCTGCTAGCACCTTCTCTGTGCCTGGGAAGCAGAAGTGTTCACATTGCTTCGCAAAAATCGCTTTTGTGCAGAAAACAGTAACACTTGTTCAGAAGGAAAGAAAGCACAGAGCCCCAGATTTTATGTTGTCCTGGAGAGCTTACAGAGCACTGGGGAAAGGCAGGCAGAGAATTCCCTGCTAGCACCTTCTCTGTGCCTGTTCACATTGCTTCGCAGAATCGCTTTTGTGCAGAAAACAGTAACACTTGTTCAGAAGGAAAGAAAGCACAGAGCCCCAGATTCTATGTTGTCCTGGAGAGCTTGCAGAGCACTGGGGAAAGGCAGGCAGAGAATTCCCTGCTAGCACCTTCTCTGTGCCTGGGAAGCAGAAGTGTTCACATTGCTTCGCAAGAATCGCTTTTGTGCAGAAAACACTAACACTTGTTCAGAAGGAAAGAAAGCACAGAGCCCCAGATTTTATGTTGTCCTGGAGAGCTTGCAGAGCACTGGGGAAAGGCAGGCAGAGAATTCCCTGCTAGCACCTTCTCTGTGCTTGGGAAGCAGAAGTGTTCACATTGCTTCGCAAGAATCGCTTTTGTGCAGAAAACACTAACACTTGTTCAGAAGGAAAGAAAGCACAGAGCCCCAGATTTTATGTTGTCCTGGAGAGCTTGCAGAGCACTGGGGAAAGGCAGGCAGAGAATTCCCTGCTAGCACCTTCTCTGTGCTTGGGAAGCAGAAGTGTTCACATTGCTTCGCAAGAATCGCTTTTGTGCAGAAAACACTAACACTTGTTCAGAAGGAAAGAAAGCACAGAGCCCCAGATTTTATGTTGTCCTGGAGAGCTCGCAGAGCACTGGGGAAAGGCAGGCAGAGAATTCCTTGCTAGCACCTTCTCTGTGCCTGGGAAGCAGAAGTGTTCACATTGCTTCGCAGAATCGCTTTTGTGCAGAAAACAGTAACACTTGTTCAGAAGGAAAGAAAGCACAGAGCCCCAGATTTTATGTTGTTCTGGAGAGCTTGCAGAGCACTGGGGAAAGGCAGGCAGAGAATTCCCTGCTAGCACCTTCTCTGTGCCTGGGAAGCAGAAGTGTTCACATTGCTTCGCAAGAATCGCTTTTGTGCAGAAAACAGTAACACTTGTTCAGAAGGAAAGAAAGCACAGAGCCCCAGATTCTATGTTGTCCTGGAGAGCTCGCAGAGCACTGGGGAAAGGCAGGCAGAGAATTCCTTGCTAGCACCTTCTCTGTGCCTGGGAAGGAGAAGTGTTCACATTGCTTCACAGAATCGCTTTTGTGCAGAAAACAGTAACACTTGTTCAGAACGAAAGAAAGCACAGAGCCCCAGATTCTATGTTGTCCTGGAGAGCTTGCAGAGCACTGGGGAAAGGCAGGCAGAGAATTCCCTGCTAGCACCTTCTCTGTGCCTGTTCACATTGCTTCGCATAATCGCTTTTGTGCAGAAAACAGTAACACTTGTTCAGAACGAAAGAAAGCACAGAGCCCCAGATTTTATGTTGTCCTGGAGAGCTTGCAGAGCACTGGGGAAAGGCAGGCAGAGAATTCCCTGCTAGCACCTTCTCTGTGCCTGTTCACATTGCTTCGCAGAATCGCTTTTGTGCAGAAAACAGTAACACTTGTTCAGAACGAAAGAAAGCACAGAGCCCCAGATTCTATGTTGTCCTGCAGAGCTTGCAGAGCACTGGGGAAAGGCAGGCAGAGAATTCCCTGCTAGCACCTTCTCTGTGCCTGGGAAGCAGAAGTGTTCACATTGCTTCGCAAGAATCGCTTTTGTGCAGAAAACAGTAACACTTGTTTAGAACTAAAGAAAGCACAGAGCCCCAGATTCTATGTTGTCCTGGAGAGCTTGCAGAGCACTGGGGAAAGGCAGGCAGAGAATTCCCTGCTAGCACCTTCTCTGTGCCTGGGAAGCAGAAGTGTTCACATTGCTTCGCAGAATCGCTTTTGTGCTGAAAACAGTAACACTTGTTCAGAAGGAAAGAAAGCACAGAGCCCCAGATTTTATGTTGTCCTGGAGAGCTTGCAGAGCACTGGGGAAAGGCAGGCAGGGAATTCCCTGCTAGCACCTTCTCTGTGCCTGGGAAGCAGAAGTGTTCACATTGCTTCGCAAGAATCGCTTTTGTGCAGAAAACAGTAACACTTGTTCAGAACTAAAGAAAGCACAGAGCCCCAGATTTGCTGCTGTCCTGGAGAGCTTGCAGAGCACTGGGGAAAGGCAGGCAGAGAATTCCCTGCTAGCACCTTCTCTGTGCCTGGGAAGCAGAAGTGTTCACATTGCTTCGCAAAAATCGCTTTTGTGCAGAAAACAGTAACACTTGTTCAGAAGGAAAGAAAGCACAGAGCCCCAGATTTTATGTTGTCCTGGAGAGCTTGCAGAGCACTGGGGAAAGGCAGGCAGAGAATTCCCTGCTAGCACCTTGTCTGTGCCTGTTCACATTGTTTCGCAGAATCGCTTTTGTGCAGAAAACAGTAACACTTGTTCAGAAGGAAAGAAAGCACAGAGCCCCAGATTTTATGTTGTCCTGGAGAGCTTGCAGAGCACTGGGGAAAGGCAAGCAGAGAATTCCCTGCTAGCACCTTCTCTGTGCCTGGGAAGCAGAAGTGTTCACATTGCTTCGCAAGAATCGCTTTTGTGCAGAAAACAGTAACACTTGTTCAGAACTAAAGAAAGCACAGAGCCCCAGATTTGCTGCTGTCCTGGAGAGCTTGCAGAGCACTGGGGAAAGGCAGGCAGAGAATTCCCTGCTAGCACCTTCTCTGTGCCTGGGAAGCAGAAGTGTTCACATTGCTTCGCAAGAATCGCTTTTGTGCAGAAAACACTAACACTTGTTCAGAAGGAAAGAAAGCACAGAGCCCCAGATTTTATGTTGTCCTGGAGAGCTTGCAGAGCACTGGGGAAAGGCAGGCAGAGAATTCCCTGCTAGCACCTTCTCTGTGCCTGGGAAGCAGAAGTGTTCACATTGCTTCGCAAGAATTGCTTTTGTGCAGAAAACAGTAACACTTGTTCAGAACGAAAGAAAGCACAGAGCCCCAGATTCTATGTTGTCCTGGAGAGCTTGCAGAGCACTGGGGAAAGGCAGGCAGAGAATTCCCTGCTAGCACCTTCTCTGTGCCTGGTAAGCAGAAGTGTTCACATTGCTTCGCAAGAATCGCTTTTGTGCAGAAAACAGTAACACTTGTTCAGAAGGAAAGAAAGCACAGAGCCCCAGATTTTATGTTGTCCTGGAGAGCTTGCAGAGCACTGGGGAAAGGCAGGCAGAGAATTCCCTGCTAGCACCTTCTCTGTGCCTGTTCACATTGCTTCGCAAGAATCGCTTTTGTGCAGAAAACAGTAACACTTGTTCAGAAGGAAAGAAAGCACAGAGCCCCAGATTCTATGTTGTCCTGGAGAGCTTGCAGAGCACTGGGGAAAGGCTGGCAGAGAATTCCCTGCTAACACCTTCTCTGTGCCTGGGAAGCAGAAGTGTTCACATTGCTTCGCAAGAATCGCTTTTGTGCAGAAAACAGTAACACTTGTTCAGAACGAAAGAAAGCACAGAGCCCCAGATTTTATGTTGTCCTGGAGAGCTTGCAGAGCACTGGGGAAAGGCAGGCAGAGAATTCCCTGCTAACACCTTCTCTGTGCCTGGGAAGCAGAAGTGTTCACATTGCTTCGCAAGAATCGCTTTTGTGCAGAAAACAGTAACACTTGTTCAGAAGGAAAGAAAGCACAGAGCCCCAGATTTTATGTTGTCCTGGAGAGCTTGCAGAGCACTGGGGAAAGGCAGGCAGAGAATTCCCTGCTAGCACCTTCTCTGTGCCTGGGAAGCAGAAGTGTTCACATTGCTTCGCAAGAATCGCTTTTGTGCAGAAAACAGTAACACTTGTTCAGAAGGAAAGAAAGCACAGAGCCCCAGATTCTATGTTGTCCTGGAGAGCTTGCAGAGCACTGGGGAAAGGCAGGCAGACAATTCCCTGCTAGCACCTTCTCTGTGCTTGGGAAGCAGAAGTGTTCACAATGCTTCGCAAGAATCGCTTTTGTGCAGAAAACAGTAACACTTGTTCAGAACGAAAGAAAGCACAGAGCCCCAGATTCTATGTTGTCCTGGAGAGCTTGCAGAGCACTGGGGAAAGGCAGGCAGAGAATTCCCTGCTAGCACCTTCTCTGTGCCTGGGAAGCAGAAGTGTTCACAATGCTTCGCAAGAATCGCTTTTGTGCAGAAAACAGTAACACTTGTTCAGAAGGAAAGAAAGCACAGAGCCCCAGATTTTATGTTGTCCTGGAGAGCTTGCAGAGCACTGGGGAAAGGCATGCAGAGAATTCCCTGCTAACACCTTCTCTGTGCCTGCGAAGCAGAAGTGTTCACATTGCTTCGCAAGAATCGCTTTTGTGCAGAAAAGACTAACACTTGTTCATAAGGAAAGAAAGCGCAGAGCCCCAGATTCTATGTTGTCCTGGAGAGCTTGCAGAGCACTGGGGAAAGGCAGGCAGAGAATTCCCTGCTAGCACCTTCTCTGTGCCTGTTCACATTGCTTCGCAGAATCGCTTTTGTGCAGAAAACAGTAACACTTGTTCAGAACGAAAGAAAGCACAGAGCCCCAGATTCTATGTTGTCCTGCAGAGCTTGCAGAGCACTGGGGAAAGGCAGGCAGAGAATTCCCTGCTAGCACCTTCTCTGTGCCTGGGAAGCAGAAGTGTTCACATTGCTTCGCAAGAATCGCTTTTGTGCAGAAAACAGTAACACTTGTTTAGAACTAAAGAAAGCACAGAGCCCCAGATTCTATGTTGTCCTGGAGAGCTTGCAGAGCACTGGGGAAAGGCAGGCAGAGAATTCCCTGCTAGCACCTTCTCTGTGCCTGGGAAGCAGAAGTGTTCACATTGCTTCGCAGAATCGCTTTTGTGCAGAAAACAGTAACACTTGTTCAGAAGGAAAGAAAGCACAGAGCCCCAGATTTTATGTTGTCCTGGAGAGCTTGCAGAGCACTGGGGAAAGGCAGGCAGAGAATTCCCTGATAGCACCTTCTCTGTGCCTGTTCACATTGCTTCGCAAGAATCGCTTTTGTGCAGAAAACAGTAACACTTGTTCAGAACGAAAGAAAGCACAGAGCCCCAGATTCTATGTTGTCCTGGAGAGCTTGCAGAGCACTGGGGAAAGGCAGGCAGGGAATTCCCTGCTAGCACCTTCTCTGTGCCTGGGAAGCAGAAGTGTTCACATTGCTTCGCAAGAATCGCTTTTGTGCAGAAAACAGTAACACTTGTTCAGAACTAAAGAAAGCACAGAGCCCCAGATTTGCTGCTGTCCTGGAGAGCTTGCAGAGCACTGGGGAAAGGCAGGCAGAGAATTCCCTGCTAGCACCTTCTCTGTGCCTGGGAAGCAGAAGTGTTCACATTGCTTCGCAAAAATCGCTTTTGTGCAGAAAACAGTAACACTTGTTCAGAAGGAAAGAAAGCACAGAGCCCCAGATTCTATGTTGTCCTGGAGAGCTTGCAGAGCACTGGGGAAAGGCAGGCAGGGAATTCCCTGCTAGCACCTTCTCTGTGCCTGGGAAGCAGAAGTGTTCACATTGCTTCGCAAGAATCGCTTTTGTGCAGAAAACAGTAACACTTGTTCAGAACTAAAGAAAGCACAGAGCCCCAGATTTGCTGCTGTCCTGGAGAGCTTGCAGAGCACTGGGGAAAGGAATGCAGAGAATTCCCTGCTAACACCTTCTCTGTGCCTGCGAAGCAGAAGTGTTCACATTGCTTCGCAAGAATCGCTTTTGTGCAGAAAAGACTAACACTTGTTCAGAAGGAAAGAAAGCGCAGAGCCCCAGATTCTATGTTGTCCTGGAGAGCTTGCAGAGCACTGGGGAAAGGCAGGCAGAGAATTCCCTGCTAGCACCTTCTCTGTGCCTGTTCACATTGCTTCGCAGAATCGCTTTTGTGCAGAAAACAGTAACACTTGTTCAGAACGAAAGAAAGCACAGAGCCCCAGATTCTATGTTGTCCTGCAGAGCTTGCAGAGCACTGGGGAAAGGCAGGCAGAGAATTCCCTGCTAGCACCTTCTCTGTGCCTGGGAAGCAGAAGTGTTCACATTGCTTCGCAAGAATCGCTTTTGTGCAGAAAACAGTAACACTTGTTTAGAACTAAAGAAAGCACAGAGCCCCAGATTCTATGTTGTCCTGGAGAGCTTGCAGAGCACTGGGGAAAGGCAGGCAGAGAATTCCCTGCTAGCACCTTCTCTGTGCCTGGGAAGCAGAAGTGTTCACATTGCTTCGCAGAATCGCTTTTGTGCAGAAAACAGTAACACTTGTTCAGAAGGAAAGAAAGCACAGAGCCCCAGATTTTATGTTGTCCTGGAGAGCTTGCAGAGCACTGGGGAAAGGCAGGCAGAGAATTCCCTGATAGCACCTTCTCTGTGCCTGTTCACATTGCTTCGCAAGAATCGCTTTTGTGCAGAAAACAGTAACACTTGTTCAGAAGGAAAGAAAGCACAGAGCCCCAGATTCTATGTTGTCCTGGAGAGCTTGCAGAGCACTGGGGAAAGGCAGGCAGAGAATTCCCTGCTAGCACCTTCTCTGTGCCTGGGAAGCAGAAGTGTTCACATTGCTTCGCAAGAATCGCTTTTGTGCAGAAAACAGTAACACTTGTTCAGAACTAAAGAAAGCACAGAGCCCCAGATTTGCTGCTGTCCTGGAGAGCTTGCAGAGCACTGGGGAAAGGCAGGCAGAGAATTCCCTGCTAGCACCTTCTCTGTGCCTGGGAAGCAGAAGTGTTCACATTGCTTCGCAAAAATCGCTTTTGTGCAGAAAACAGTAACACTTGTTCAGAAGGAAAGAAAGCACAGAGCCCCAGATTTTATGTTGTCCTGGAGAGCTTACAGAGCACTGGGGAAAGGCAGGCAGAGAATTCCCTGCTAGCACCTTCTCTGTGCCTGTTCACATTGCTTCGCAGAATCGCTTTTGTGCAGAAAACAGTAACACTTGTTCAGAAGGAAAGAAAGCACAGAGCCCCAGATTCTATGTTGTCCTGGAGAGCTTGCAGAGCACTGGGGAAAGGCAGGCAGAGAATTCCCTGCTAGCACCTTCTCTGTGCCTGGGAAGCAGAAGTGTTCACATTGCTTCGCAAGAATCGCTTTTGTGCAGAAAACACTAACACTTGTTCAGAACGAAAGAAAGCACAGAGCCCCAGATTTTATGTTGTCCTGGAGAGCTTGCAGAGCACTGGGGAAAGGCAGGCAGAGAATTCCCTGCTAGCACCTTCTCTGTGCTTGGGAAGCAGAAGTGTTCACATTGCTTCGCAAGAATCGCTTTTGTGCAGAAAACACTAACACTTGTTCAGAAGGAAAGAAAGCACAGAGCCCCAGATTTTATGTTGTCCTGGAGAGCTCGCAGAGCACTGGGGAAAGGCAGGCAGAGAATTCCTTGCTAGCACCTTCTCTGTGCCTGGGAAGCAGAAGTGTTCACATTGCTTCGCAGAATCGCTTTTGTGCAGAAAACAGTAACACTTGTTCAGAAGGAAAGAAAGCACAGAGCCCCAGATTTTATGTTGTTCTGGAGAGCTTGCAGAGCACTGGGGAAAGGCAGGCAGAGAATTCCCTGCTAGCACCTTCTCTGTGCCTGGGAAGCAGAAGTGTTCACATTGCTTCGCAAGAATCGCTTTTGTGCAGAAAACAGTAACACTTGTTCAGAAGGAAAGAAAGCACAGAGCCCCAGATTCTATGTTGTCCTGGAGAGCTCGCAGAGCACTGGGGAAAGGCAGGCAGAGAATTCCTTGCTAGCACCTTCTCTGTGCCTGGGAAGGAGAAGTGTTCACATTGCTTCGCAGAATCGCTTTTGTGCAGAAAACAGTAACACTTGTTCAGAACGAAAGAAAGCACAGAGCCCCAGATTCTATGTTGTCCTGGAGAGCTTGCAGAGCACTGGGGAAAGGCAGGCAGAGAATTCCCTGCTAGCACCTTCTCTGTGCCTGTTCACATTGCTTCGCATAATCGCTTTTGTGCAGAAAACAGTAACACTTGTTCAGAACGAAAGAAAGCACAGAGCCCCAGATTTTATGTTGTCCTGGAGAGCTTGCAGAGCACTGGGGAAAGGCAGGCAGAGAATTCCCTGCTAGCACCTTCTCTGTGCCTGTTCACATTGCTTCGCAGAATCGCTTTTGTGCAGAAAACAGTAACACTTGTTCAGAACGAAAGAAAGCACAGAGCCCCAGATTTTATGTTGTCCTGGAGAGCTTGCAGAGCACTGGGGAAAGGCAGGCAGGGAATTCCTTGCTAGCACCTTCTCTGTGCCTGGGAAGCAGAAGTGTTCACATTGCTTCGCAAGAATCGCTTTTGTGCAGAAAACAGTAACACTTGTTCAGAACTAAAGAAAGCACAGAGCCCCAGATTTGCTGCTGTCCTGGAGAGCTTGCAGAGCACTGGGGAAAGGCAGGCAGAGAATTCCCTGCTAGCACCTTCTCTGTGCCTGGGAAGCAGAAGTGTTCACATTGCTTCGCAAAAATCGCTTTTGTGCAGAAAACAGTAACACTTGTTCAGAAGGAAAGAAAGCACAGAGCCCCAGATTTTATGTTGTCCTGGAGAGCTTGCAGAGCACTGGGGAAAGGCAGGCAGAGAATTCCCTGCTAGCACCTTGTCTGTGCCTGTTCACATTGTTTCGCAGAATCGCTTTTGTGCAGAAAACAGTAACACTTGTTCAGAACGAAAGAAAGCACAGAGCCCCAGATTCTATGTTGTCCTGGAGAGCTTGCAGAGCACTGGGGAAAGGCAGGCAGAGAATTCCCTGCTAGCACCTTCTCTGTGCCTGGGAAGCAGAAGTGTTCACATTGCTTCGCAAGAATCGCTTTTGTGCAGAAAACACTAACACTTGTTCAGAACGAAAGAAAGCACAGAGCCCCAGATTTTATGTTGTCCTGGAGAGCTTGCAGAGCACTGGGGAAAGGCAGGCAGAGAATTCCCTGCTAGCACCTTCTCTGTGCCTGGGAAGCAGAAGTGTTCACATTGCTTCGCAAGAATCGCTTTTGTGCAGAAAACAGTAACACTTGTTCAGAAGGAAAGAAAGCACAGAGCCCCAGATTTTATGTTGTCCTGGAGAGCTTGCAGAGCACTGTGGAAAGGCAGGCAGAGAATTCCCTGATAGCACCTTCTCTGTGCCTGGGAAGCAGAAGTGTTCACATTGCTTCGCAAGAATCGCTTTTGTGCAGAAAACAGTAACACTTGTTCAGAACTAAAGAAAGCACAGAGCCCCAGATTTGCTGCTGTCCTGGAGAGCTTGCAGAGCACTGGGGAAAGGCAGGCAGAGAATTCCCTGCTAGCACCTTCTCTGTGCCTGGGAAGCAGAAGTGTTCACAGTGCTTCGCAAAAATCGCTTTTGTGCAGAAAACAGTAACACTTGTTCAGAAGGAAAGAAAGCACAGAGCCCCAGATTTTATGTTGTCCTGGAGAGCTTGCAGAGCACTGGGGAAAGGCAGGCAGAGAATTCCCTGCTAGCACCTTCTCTGTGCCTGGGAAGCAGAAGTGTTCACATTGCTTCGCAAGAATCGCTTTTGTGCAGAAAACAGTAACACTTGTTCAGAACTAAAGAAAGCACAGAGCCCCAGATTTGCTGCTGTCCTGGAGAGCTTGCAGAGCACTGGGGAAAGGCAGGCAGAGAATTCCCTGCTAGCACCTTCTCTGTGCCTGGGAAGCAGAAGTGTTCACATTGCTTCGCAAGAATCGCTTTTGTGCAGAAAACACTAACACTTGTTCAGAAGGAAAGAAAGCACAGAGCCCCAGATTTTATGTTGTCCTGGAGAGCTTGCAGAGCACTGGGGAAAGGCAGGCAGAGAATTCCCTGCTAGCACCTTCTCTGTGCCTGGGAAGCAGAAGTGTTCACATTGCTTCGCAAGAATTGCTTTTGTGCAGAAAACAGTAACACTTGTTCAGAACGAAAGAAAGCACAGAGCCCCAGATTCTATGTTGTCCTGGAGAGCTTGCAGAGCACTGGGGAAAGGCAGGCAGAGAATTCCCTGCTAGCACCTTCTCTGTGCCTGGTAAGCAGAAGTGTTCACATTGCTTCGCAAGAATCGCTTTTGTGCAGAAAACAGTAACACTTGTTCAGAAGGAAAGAAAGCACAGAGCCCCAGATTTTATGTTGTCCTGGAGAGCTTGCAGAGCACTGGGGAAAGGCAGGCAGAGAATTCCCTGCTAGCACCTTCTCTGTGCCTGTTCACATTGCTTCGCAAGAATCGCTTTTGTGCAGAAAACAGTAACACTTGTTCAGAACGAAAGAAAGCACAGAGCCCCAGATTCTATGTTGTCCTGGAGAGCTTGCAGAGCACTGGGGAAAGGCAGGCAGGGAATTCCCTGCTAGCACCTTCTCTGTGCCTGGGAAGCAGAAGTGTTCACATTGCTTCGCAAGAATCGCTTTTGTGCAGAAAACAGTAACACTTGTTCAGAACTAAAGAAAGCACAGAGCCCCAGATTTGCTGCTGTCCTGGAGAGCTTGCAGAGCACTGGGGAAAGGCAGGCAGAGAATTCCCTGCTAGCACCTTCTCTGTGCCTGGGAAGCAGAAGTGTTCACATTGCTTCGCAAAAATCGCTTTTGTGCAGAAAACAGTAACACTTGTTCAGAAGGAAAGAAAGCACAGAGCCCCAGATTTTATGTTGTCCTGGAGAGCTTGCAGAGCACTGGGGAAAGGCAGGCAGAGAATTCCCTGCTAGCACCTTCTCTGTGCCTGTTCACATTGTTTCGCAGAATCGCTTTTGTGCAGAAAACAGTAACACTTGTTCAGAAGGAAAGAAAGCACAGAGCCCCAGATTCTATGTTGTCCTGGAGAGCTTGCAGAGCACTGGGGAAAGGCAGGCAGAGAATTCCCTGCTAGCACCTTCTCTGTGCCTGGGAAGCAGAAGTGTTCACATTGCTTCGCAAGAATCGCTTTTGTGCAGAAAACACTAACACTTGTTCAGAACGAAAGAAAGCACATAGCCCCAGATTTTATGTTGTCCTGGAGAGCTTGCAGAGCACTGGGGAAAGGCAGGCAGAGAATTCCCTGCTAGCACCTTCTCTGTGCCTGGGAAGCAGAAGTGTTCACATTGCTTCGCAAGAATCGCTTTTGTGCAGAAAACACTAACACTTGTTCAGAAGGAAAGAAAGCACAGAGCCCCAGATTTTATGTTGTCCTGGAGAGCTCGCAGAGCACTGGGGAAAGGCAGGCAGAGAATTCCTTGCTAGCACCTTCTCTGTGCCTGGGAAGCAGAAGTGTTCACATTGCTTCGCAGAATCGCTTTTGTGCAGAAAACAGTAACACTTGTTCAGAAGGAAAGAAAGCACAGAGCCCCAGATTTTATGTTGTCCTGGAGAGCTTGCAGAGCACTGGGGAAAGGCAGGCAGAGAATTCCCTGCTAGCACCTTCTCTGTGCCTGGGAAGCAGAAGTGTTCACATTGCTTCGCAAGAATCGCTTTTGTGCAGAAAACACTAACACTTGTTCAGAAGGAAAGAAAGCACAGAGCCCCAGATTTTATGTTGTCCTGGAGAGCTCGCAGAGCACTGGGGAAAGGCAGGCAGAGAATTCCTTGCTAGCACCTTCTCTGTGCCTGGGAAGGAGAAGTGTTCACATTGCTTCGCAGAATCGCTTTTGTGCAGAAAACAGTAACACTTGTTCAGAACGAAAGAAAGCACAGAGCCCCAGATTTTATGTTGTCCTGGAGAGCTTGCAGAGCACTGGGGAAAGGCAGGCAGAGAATTCCCTGCTAGCACCTTCTCTGTGCCTGTTCACATTGCTTCGCAGAATCGCTTTTGTGCAGAAAACAGTAACACTTGTTCAGAACGAAAGAAAGCACAGAGCCCCAGATTTTATGTTGTCCTGGAGAGCTTGCAGAGCACTGGGGAAAGGCAGGCAGAGAATTCCCTGCTAGCACCTTCTCTGTGCCTGTTCACATTGCTTCGCAAGAATCGCTTTTGTGCAGAAAACAGTAACACTTGTTCAGAACGAAAGAAAGCACAGAGCCCCAGATTCTATGTTGTCCTGGAGAGCTTGCAGAGCACTGGGGAAAGGCAGGCAGAGAATTCCCTGCTAGCACCTTCTCTGTGCCTGGGAAGCAGAAGTGTTCACATTGCTTCACAAGAATCGCTTTTGTGCAGAAAACAGTAACACTTGTTCAGAACGAAAGAAAGCACAGAGCCCCAGATTCTATGTTGTCCTGGAGAGCTCGCAGAGCACTGGGGAAAGGCAGGCAGAGAATTCCTTGCTAGCACCTTCTCTGTGCCTGGGAAGCAGAAGTGTTCACATTGCTTCGCAGAATCGCTTTTGTGCAGAAAACAGTAACACTTGTTCAGAACGAAAGAAAGCACAGAGCCCCAGATTTTATGTTGTCCTGGAGAGCTTGCAGAGCACTGGGGAAAGGCAGGCAGAGAATTCCCTGCTAGCACCTTCTCTGTGCCTGGGAAGCAGAAGTGTTCACATTGCTTCGCAAGAATCGCTTTTGTGCAGAAAACACTAACACTTGTTCAGAAGGAAAGAAAGCACAGAGCCCCAGATTTTATGTTGTCCTGGAGAGCTTGCAGAGCACTGGGGAAAGGCAGGCAGAGAATTCCCTGATAGCACCTTCTCTGTGCCTGGGAAGCAGAAGTGTTCACATTGCTTCGCAAGAATCGCTTTTGTGCAGAAAACAGTAACACTTGTTCAGAAGGAAAGAAAGCACAGAGCCCCAGATTTTATGTTGTCCTGGAGAGCTTGCAGAGCACTGGGGAAAGGCAGGCAGAGAATTCCCTGCTAGCACCTTCTCTGTGCCTGGGAAGCAGAAGTGTTCACATTGCTTCGCAAGAATCGCTTTTGTGCAGAAAACAGTAACACTTGTTCAGTACGAAAGAAAGCACAGAGCCCCAGATTCTATGTTGTCCTGGAGAGCTTGCAGAGCACTGGGGAAAGGCAGGCAGAGAATTCCCTGATAGCACCTTCTCTGTGCCTGGGAAGCAGAAGTGTTCACATTGCTTCGCAAGAATCGCTTTTGTGCAGAAAACACTAACACTTGTTCAGAAGGAAAGAAAGCACAGAGCCCCAGATTCTATGTTGTCCTGGAGAGCTTGCAGAGCACTGGGGAAAGGCAGGCAGAGAATTCCCTGCTAGCACCTTCTCTGTGCCTGGGAAGCAGAAGTGTTCACATTGCTTCGCAAGAATCGCTTTTGTGCAGAAAACAGTACCACTTGTTCAGAAGGAAAGAAAGCACAGAGCCCCAGATTTTATGTTGTTCTGGAGAGCTTGCAGAGCACTGGGGAAAGGCAGGCAGAGAATTCCCTGATAGCACCTTCTCTGTGCCTGGGAAGCAGAAGTGTTCACATTGCTTCGCAAGAATCGCTTTTGTGCAGAAAACACTAACACTTGTTCAGAAGGAAAGAAAGCACAGAGCCCCAGATTTTATGTTGTCCTGTAGAGCTCGCAGAGCACTGGGGAAAGGCAGGCAGAGAATTCCTTGCTAGCACCTTCTCTGTGCCTGGGAAGCAGAAGTGTTCACATTGCTTCGCAGAATCGCTTTTGTGCAGAAAACAGTAACACTTGTTCAGAAGGAAAGAAAGCACAGAGCCCCAGATTTTATGTTGTCCTGGAGAGCTTGCAGAGCACTGGGGAAAGGCAGGCAGAGAATTCCCTGCTAGCACCTTCTCTGTGCCTGGGAAGCAGAAGTGTTCACATTGCTTCGCAAGAATCGCTTTTGTGCAGAAAACAGTAACACTTGTTCAGAAGGAAAGAAAGCACAGAGCCCCAGATTTTATGTTGTCCTGGAGAGCTCGCAGAGCACTGGGGAAAGGCAGGCAGAGAATTCCTTGCTAGCACCTTCTCTGTGCCTGGGAAGGAGAAGTGTTCACATTGCTTCGCAGAATCGCTTTTGTGCAGAAAACAGTAACACTTGTTCAGAACGAAAGAAAGCACAGAGCCCCAGATTTTATGTTGTCCTGGAGAGCTTGCAGAGCACTGGGGAAAGGCAGGCAGAGAATTCCCTGCTAGCACCTTCTCTGTGCCTGTTCACATTGCTTCGCAGAATCGCTTTTGTGCAGAAAACAGTAACACTTGTTCAGAAGGAAAGAAAGCACAGAGCCCCAGATTTTATGTTGTCCTGGAGAGCTTGCAGAGCACTGGGGAAAGGCAGGCAGAGAATTCCCTGCTAGCACCTTCTCTGTGCCTGTTCACATTGCTTCGCAAGAATCGCTTTTGTGCAGAAAACAGTAACACTTGTTCAGAACGAAAGAAAGCACAGAGCCCCAGATTCTATGTTGTCCTGGAGAGCTTGCAGAGCACTGGGGAAAGGCAGGCAGAGAATTCCCTGCTAGCACCTTCTCTGTGCCTGGGAAGCAGAAGTGTTCACATTGCTTCGCAAGAATCGCTTTTGTGCAGAAAACACTAACACTTGTTCAGAAGGAAAGAAAGCACAGAGCCCCAGATTCTATGTTGTCCTGGAGAGCTTGCAGAGCACTGGGGAAAGGCAGGCAGAGAATTCCCTGCTAGCACCTTCTCTGTGCCTGGGAAGCAGAAGTGTTCACATTGCTTCGCAAGAATCGCTTTTGTGCAGAAAACAGTAACACTTGTTCAGAAGGAAAGAAAGCACAGAGCCCCAGATTTTATGTTGTCCTGGAGAGCTTGCAGAGCACTGGGGAAAGGCAGGCAGAGAATTCCCTGCTAGCACCTTCTCTGTGCCTGGGAAGCAGAAGTGTTCACATTGCTTCGCAAGAATCGCTTTTGTGCAGAAAACAGTAACACTTGTTCAGTACGAAAGAAAGCACAGAGCCCCAGATTCTATGTTGTCCTGGAGAGCTTGCAGAGCACTGGGGAAAGGCAGGCAGAGAATTCCCTGATAGCACCTTCTCTGTGCCTGGGAAGCAGAAGTGTTCACATTGCTTCGCAAGAATCGCTTTTGTGCAGAAAACAGTAACACTTGTTCAGAAGGAAAGAAAGCACAGAGCCCCAGATTCTATGTTGTCCTGGAGAGCTTGCAGAGCACTGGGGAAAGGCAGGCAGAGAATTCCCTGCTAGCACCTTCTCTGTGCCTGGGAAGCAGAAGTGTTCACATTGCTTCGCAAGAATCGCTTTTGTGCAGAAAACAGTAACACTTGTTCAGAAGGAAAGAAAGCACAGAGCCCCAGATTTTATGTTGTCCTGGAGAGCTTGCAGAGCACTGGGGAAAGGCAGGCAGAGAATTCCCTGCTAGCACCTTCTCTGTGCCTGGGAAGCAGAAGTGTTCACATTGCTTCGCAAGAATCGCTTTTGTGCAGAAAACAGTAACACTTGTTCAGAAGGAAAGAAAGCACAGAGCCCCAGATTTTATGTTGTCCTGGAGAGCTTGCAGAGCACTGGGGAAAGGCAGGCAGAGAATTCCCTGCTAGCACCTTCTCTGTGCCTGTTCACATTGCTTCGCAGAATCGCTTTTGTGCAGAAAACAGTAACACTTGTTCAGAAGGAAAGAAAGCACAGAGCCCCAGATTTGCTGCTGTCCTGGAGAGCTTGCAGAGCACTGGGGAAAGGCAGGCAGAGAATTCCCTGCTAGCACCTTCTCTGTGCCTGGGAAGCAGAAGTGTTCACATTGCTTCGCAGAATCGCTTTTGTGCAGAAAACAGTAACACTTGTTCAGAAGGAAAGAAAGCACAGAGCCCCAGATTTTATGTTGTCCTGGAGAGCTCGCAGAGCACTGGGGAAAGGCAGGCAGAGAATTCATTGCTAGCACCTTCTCTGTGCCTGGGAAGCTGAAGTGTTCACATTGCTTCGCAGAATCGCTTTTGTGCAGAAAACAGTAACACTTGTTCAGAAGGAAAGAAAGCACAGAGCCCCAGATTTTATGTTGTCCTGGAGAGCTTGCAGAGCACTGGGGAAAGGCAGGCAGAGAATTCCCTGCTAGCACCTTCTCTGTGCCTGGGAAGCAGAAGTGTTCACATTGCTTCGCAAGAATCGCTTTTGTGCAAAAAACAGTAACACTTGTTCAGAAGGAAAGAAAGCACAGAGCCCCAGATTTTATGTTGTCCTGGAGAGCTTGCAGAGCACTGGGGAAAGGCAGGCAGAGAATTCCCTGATAGCACCTTCTCTGTGCCTGGGAAGCAGAAGTGTTCACATTGCTTCGCAAGAATCGCTTTTGTGCAGAAAACAGTAACACTTGTTCAGAACGAAAGAAAGCACAGAGCCCCAGATTCTATGTTGTCCTGGAGAGCTTGCAGAGCACTGGGGAAAGGCAGGCAGAGAATTCCCTGCTAGCACCTTCTCTGTGCCTGTTCACATTGCTTCGCAGAATCGCTTTTTTGCAGAAAACAGTAACACTTGTTCAGAAGGAAAGAAAGCACAGAGCCCCAGATTCTATGTTGTCCTGCAGAGCTTGCAGAGCACTGGGGAAAGGCAGGCAGAGAATTCCCTGCTAGCACCTTCTCTGTGCCTGGGAAGCAGAAGAGTTCACATTGCTTCGCAGAATCGCTTTTGTGCAGAAAACAGTAACACTTGTTCAGAAGGAAAGAAAGCACAGAGCCCCAGATTTTATGTTGTCCTGGAGAGCTTGCAGAGCACTGGGGAAAGGCAGGCAGAGAATTCCCTGCTAGCACCTTCTCTGTGCCTGGGAAGCAAAAGTGCTCACATTGCTTCGCAAGAATTGCTTTTGTGCAGAAAACAGTAACACCTGTTCAGAACGAAAGAAAGCACAGAGCCCCAGATTCTATGTTGTCCTGGAGAGCTTGCAGAGCACTGGGGAAAGGCAGGCAGAGAATTCCCTGCTAGCACCTTCTCTGTGCCTGGGAAGCAGAAGTGTTCACATAGCTTCGCAAGAATCGCTTTTGTGCAGAAAACAGTAACACTTGTTCAGAAGGAAAGAAAGCACAGAGCCCCAGATTCTATGTTGTCCTGGAGAGCTTGCAGAGCACTGGGGAAAGGCAGGCAGAGAATTCCCTGCTAGCACCTTCTCTGTGCCTGGTAAGCAGAAGTGTTCACATTGCTTCGCAAGAATCGCTTTTGTGCAGAAAACACTAACACTTGTTCAGAAGGAAAGAAAGCACAGAGCCCCAGATTTTATGTTGTCCTGGAGAGCTTGCAGAGCACTGGGGAAAGGCAGGCAGAGAATTCCCTGCTAGCACCTTCTCTGTGCCTGTTCACATTGCTTCGCAGAATCGCTTTTGTGCAGAAAACAGTAACACTTGTTCAGAACGAAAGAAAGCACAGAGCCCCAGATTCTATGTTGTCCTGGAGAGCTTGCAGAGCACTGGGGAAAGGCAGGTAGAGAATTCCCTGCTAGCACCTTCTCTGTGCCTGTTCACATTGCTTCGCAGAATCGCTTTTGTGCAGAAAACAGTAACACTTGTTCAGAACGAAAGAAAGCACAGAGCCCCAGATTCTATGTTGTCCTGGAGAGCTTGCAGAGCACTGGGGAAAGGCAGGCAGAGAATTCCCTGCTAGCACCTTCTCTGTGCCTGTTCACATTGCTTCGCAGAATCTCTTTTGTGCAGAAAACAGTAACACTTGTTCAGAACGAAAGAAAGCACAGAGCCCCAGATTCTATGTTGTCCTGGAGAGCTTGCAGAGCACTGGGGAAAGGCAGGCAGAGAATTCCCTGCTAGCACCTTCTCTGTGCCTGGGAAGCAGAAGTGTTCACATTGCTTCGCAAGAATCGCTTTTGTGCAGAAAACACTAACACTTGTTCAGAAGGAAAGAAAGCACAGAGCCCCAGATTCTATGTTGTCCTGGAGAGCTTGCAGAGCACTGGGGAAAGGCAGGCAGAGAATTCCCTGCTAGCACCTTCTCTGTGCCTGGGAAGCAGAAGTGTTCACATTGCTTCGCAAGAATCGCTTTTGTGCAGAAAACAGTAACACTTGTTCAGAAGGAAAGAAAGCACAGAGCCCCAGATTTTATGTTGTCCTGGAGAGCTTGCAGAGCACTGGGGAAAGGCAGGCAGAGAATTCCCTGCTAGCACCTTCTCTGTGCCTGGGAAGCAGAAGTGTTCACATTGCTTCGCAAGAATCGCTTTTGTGCAGAAAACAGTAACACTTGTTCAGTACGAAAGAAAGCACAGAGCCCCAGATTCTATGTTGTCCTGGAGAGCTTGCAGAGCACTGGGGAAAGGCAGGCAGAGAATTCCCTGATAGCACCTTCTCTGTGCCTGGGAAGCAGAAGTGTTCACATTGCTTCGCAAGAATCGCTTTTGTGCAGAAAACAGTAACACTTGTTCAGAAGGAAAGAAAGCACAGAGCCCCAGATTCTATGTTGTCCTGGAGAGCTTGCAGAGCACTGGGGAAAGGCAGGCAGAGAATTCCCTGCTAGCACCTTCTCTGTGCCTGGTAAGCAGAAGTGTTCACATTGCTTCGCAAGAATCGCTTTTGTGCAGAAAACAGTAACACTTGTTCAGAAGGAAAGAAAGCACAGAGCCCCAGATTTTATGTTGTCCTGGAGAGCTTGCAGAGCACTGGGGAAAGGCAGGCAGAGAATTCCCTGCTAGCACCTTCTCTGTGCCTGGGAAGCAGAAGTGTTCACATTGCTTCGCAAGAATCGCTTTTGTGCAGAAAACAGTAACACTTGTTCAGAAGGAAAGAAAGCACAGAGCCCCAGATTTTATGTTGTCCTGGAGAGCTTGCAGAGCACTGGGGAAAGGCAGGCAGAGAATTCCCTGATAGCACCTTCTCTGTGCCTGTTCACATTGCTTCGCAGAATCGCTTTTGTGCAGAAAACAGTAACACTTGTTCAGAAGGAAAGAAAGCACAGAGCCCCAGATTTGCTGCTGTCCTGGAGAGCTTGCAGAGCACTGGGGAAAGGCAGGCAGAGAATTCCCTGCTAGCACCTTCTCTGTGCCTGGGAAGCAGAAGTGTTCACATTGCTTCGCAGAATCGCTTTTGTGCAGAAAACAGTAACACTTGTTCAGAAGGAAAGAAAGCACAGAGCCCCAGATTTTATGTTGTCCTGGAGAGCTCGCAGAGCACTGGGGAAAGGCAGGCAGAGAATTCATTGCTAGCACCTTCTCTGTGCCTGGGAAGCAAAAGTGCTCACATTGCTTCGCAAGAATTGCTTTTGTGCAGAAAACAGTAACACCTGTTCAGAACGAAAGAAAGCACAGAGCCCCAGATTCTATGTTGTCCTGGAGAGCTTGCAGAGCACTGGGGAAAGGCAGGCAGAGAATTCCCTGCTAGCACCTTCTCTGTGCCTGGGAAGCAGAAGTGTTCACATTGCTTCGCAAGAATCGCTTTTGTGCAGAAAACAGTAACACTTGTTCAGAAGGAAAGAAAGCACAGAGCCCCAGATTCTATGTTGTCCTGGAGAGCTTGCAGAGCACTGGGGAAAGGCAGGCAGAGAATTCCCTGCTAGCACCTTCTCTGTGCCTGGTAAGCAGAAGTGTTCACATTGCTTCGCAAGAATCGCTTTTGTGCAGAAAACACTAACACTTGTTCAGAAGGAAAGAAAGCACAGAGCCCCAGATTTTATGTTGTCCTGGAGAGCTTGCAGAGCACTGGGGAAAGGCAGGCAGAGAATTCCCTGCTAGCACCTTCTCTGTGCCTGTTCACATTGCTTCGCAGAATCGCTTTTGTGCAGAAAACAGTAACACTTGTTCAGAACGAAAGAAAGCACAGAGCCCCAGATTCTATGTTGTCCTGGAGAGCTTGCAGAGCACTGGGGAAAGGCAGGCAGAGAATTCCCTGCTAGCACCTTCTCTGTGCCTGTTCACATTGCTTCGCAGAATCGCTTTTGTGCAGAAAACAGTAACACTTGTTCAGAACGAAAGAAAGCACAGAGCCCCAGATTCTATGTTGTCCTGGAGAGCTTGCAGAGCACTGGGGAAAGGCAGGCAGAGAATTCCCTGCTAGCACCTTCTCTGTGCCTGTTCACATTGCTTCGCAGAATCGCTTTTGTGCAGAAAACAGTAACACTTGTTCAGAACGAAAGAAAGCACAGAGCCCCAGATTCTATGTTGTCCTGGTGAGCTTGCAGAGCACTGGGGAAAGGCAGGCAGAGAATTCCCTGCTAGCACCTTCTCTGTGCCTGGGAAGCAGAAGTGTTCACATTGCTTCGCAAGAATCGCTTTTGTGCAGAAAACAGTAACACTTGTTCAGAAGGAAAGAAAGCACAGAGCCCCAGATTTTATGTTGTCCTGGAGAGCTTGCAGAGCACTGGGGAAAGGCAGGCAGAGAATTCCCTGCTAGCACCTTCTCTGTGCCTGGGAAGCAGAAGTGTTCACATTGCTTCGCAAAAATCGCTTTTGTGCAGAAAACAGTAACACTTGTTCAGAACTAAAGAAAGCACAGAGCCCCAGATTTGCTGCTGTCCTGGAGAGCTTGCAGAGCACTGGGGAAAGGCAGGCAGAGAATTCCCTGCTAGCACCTTCTCTGTGCCTGGGAAGCAGAAGTGTTCACAGTGCTTCGCAAAAATCGCTTTTGTGCAGAAAACAGTAACACTTGTTCAGAAGGAAAGAAAGCACAGAGCCCCAGATTTTATGTTGTCCTGGAGAGCTTGCAGAGCACTGGGGAAAGGCAGGCAGAGAATTCCCTGATAGCACCTTCTCTGTGCCTGGGAAGCAGAAGTGTTCACATTGCTTCGCAAGAATCGCTTTTGTGCAGAAAACAGTAACACTTGTTCAGAACTAAAGAAAGCACAGAGCCCCAGATTTGCTGCTGTCCTGGAGAGCTTGCAGAGCACTGGGGAAAGGCATGCAGAGAATTCCCTGCTAACACCTTCTCTGTGCCTGGGAAGCAGAAGTGTTCACATTGCTTCGCAAGAATCGCTTTTGTGCAGAAAACAGTAACACTTGTTCAGAAGGAAAGAAAGCACAGAGCCCCAGATTTTATGTTGTCCTGGAGAGCTTGCAGAGCACTGGGGAAAGGCAGGCAGAGAATTCCCTGCTAGCACCTTCTCTGTGCCTGGGAAGCAGAAGTGTTCACATTGCTTCGCAAGAATCGCTTTTGTGCAGAAAACAGTAACACTTGTTCAGAACGAAAGAAAGCACAGAGCCCCAGATTTGCTGCTGTCCTGGAGAGCTTGCAGAGCACTGGGGAAAGGCAGGCAGAGAATTCCCTGCTAGCACCTTCTCTGTGCCTGGGAAGCAGAAGTGTTCACATTGCTTCGCAAAAATCGCTTTTGTGCAGAAAACAGTAACACTTGTTCAGAAGGAAAGAAAGCACAGAGCCCCAGATTCTATGTTGTCCTGGAGAGCTTGCAGAGCACTGGGGAAAGGCAGGCAGAGAATTCCCTGCTAGCACCTTCTCTGTGCCTGTTAACATTGCTTCGCAGAATCGCTTTTGTGCAGAAAACATTAACACTTCTTCAGAACGAAAGAAAGCACAGAGCCCCAGATTCTATGTTGTCCTGGAGAGCTTGCAGAGCACTGGGGAAAGGCAGGCAGAGAATTCCCTGCTAGCACCTTCTCTGTGCCTGGGAAGCAGAAGTGTTCACATTGCTTCGCAAGAATCGCTTTTGTGCAGAAAACAGTAACACTTGTTCAGAACGAAAGAAAGCACAGAGCCCCAGATTCTATGTTGTCCTGGAGAGCTTGCAGAGCACTGGGGAAAGGCAGGCAGAGAATTCCCTGCTAACACCTTCTCTGTGCCTGGGAAGCAGAAGTGTTCACATTGCTTCGCAAGAATCGCTTTTGTGCAGAAAACAGTAACACTTGTTCAGAAGGAAAGAAAGCACAGAGCCCCAGATTTTATGTTGTCCTGGAGAGCTTGCAGAGCACTGGGGAAAGGCAGGCAGAGAATTCCCTGCTAGCGCCTTCTCTGTGCCTGGGAAGCAGAAGTGTTCACATTGCTTCGCAAGAATCGCTTTTGTGCAGAAAACAGTAACACTTGTTCAGAACGAAAGAAAGCACAGAGCCCCAGATTCTATGTTGTCCTCGAGAGCTTGCAGAGCACTGGGGAAAGGCAGGCAGAGAATTCCCTGCTAGCACCTTCTCTGTGCCTGGGAAGCAGAAGTGTTCACATTGCTTCGCAAGAATCGCTTTTGTGCAGAAAACACTAACACTTGTTCAGAAGGAAAGAAAGCACAGAGCCCCAGATTTTATGTTGTCCTGGAGAGCTTGCAGAGCACTGGGGAAAGGCAGGCAGAGAATTCCCTGCTAGCACCTTCTCTGTGCCTGGGAAGCAGAAGTGTTCACATTGCTTCGCAAGAATTGCTTTTGTGCAGAAAACATTAACACTTGTTCAGAAGGAAAGAAAGCACAGAGCCCCAGATTCTATGTTGTCCTGGAGAGCTTGCAGAGCACTGGGGAAAGGCAGGCAGAGAATTCCCTGCTAGCACCTTCTCTGTGCCTGTTCACATTGCTTCGCAGAATTGCTTTTGTGCAGAAAACAGTAACACTTGTTCAGACCGAAAGAAAGCACAGAGCCCCAGATTCTATGTTGTCCTGGAGAGCTTGCAGAGCACTGGGGAAAGGCAGGCAGAGAATTCCCTGCTAGCACCTTCTCTGTGCCTGGGAAGCAGAAGTGTTCACAGTGCTTCGCAAGAATCGCTTTTGTGCAGAAAACAGTAACACTTGTTCAGAAGGAAAGAAAGCACAGAGCCCCAGATTTTATGTTGTCCTGGAGAGCTTGCAGAGCACTGGGGAAAGGCAGGCAGAGAATTCCCTGATAGCACCTTCTCTGTGCCTGGGAAGCAGAAGTGTTCACATTGCTTCGCAAGAATCGCTTTTGTGCAGAAAACAGTAACACTTGTTCAGAACTAAAGAAAGCACAGAGCCCCAGATTTGCTGCTGTCCTGGAGAGCTTGCAGAGCACTGGGGAAAGGCAGGCAGAGAATTCCCTGCTAGCACCTTCTCTGTGCCTGGGAAGCAGAAGTGTTCACATTGCTTCGCAGAATCGCTTTTGTGCAGAAAACAGTAACACTTGTTCAGAACGAAAGAAAGCACAGAGCCCCAGATTCTATGTTGTCCTGCAGAGCTTGCAGAGCACTGGGGAAAGGCAGGCAGAGAATTCTCTGCTAGCACCTTCTCTGTGCCTGGGAAGCAGAAGTGTTCACATTGCTTCGCAGAATCGCTTTTGTGCAGAAAACAGTAACACTTGTTCAGAAGGAAAGAAAGCACAGAGCCCCAGATTTTATGTTGTCCTGGAGAGCTTGCAGAGCACTGGGGAAAGGCAGGCAGAGAATTCCCTGCTAGCGCCTTCTCTGTGCCTGGGAAGCAGAAGTGTTCACATTGCTTCGCAAGAATCGCTTTTGTGCAGAAAACATTAACACTTGTTCAGAAGGAAAGAAAGCACAGAGCCCCAGATTCTATGTTGTCCTGGAGAGCTTGCAGAGCACTGGGGAAAGGCAGGCAGAGAATTCCCTGCTAGCACCTTCTCTGTGCCTGTTCACATTGCTTCGCAGAATTGCTTTTGTGCAGAAAACAGTAACACTTGTTCAGACCGAAAGAAAGCACAGAGCCCCAGATTCTATGTTGTCCTGGAGAGCTTGCAGAGCACTGGGGAAAGGCAGGCAGAGAATTCCCTGCTAGCACCTTCTCTGTGCCTGGGAAGCAGAAGTGTTCACATTGCTTCGCAAGAATCGCTTTTGTGCAGAAAACAGTAACACTTGTTCAGAAATAAAGAAAGCACAGAGCCCCAGATTTGCTGCTGTCCTGGAGAGCTTGCAGAGCACTGGGGAAAGGCAGGCAGAGAATTCCCTGCTAGCACCTTCTCTGTGCCTGGGAAGCAGAAGTGTTCACAGTGCTTCGCAAAAATCGCTTTTGTGCAGAAAACAGTAACACTTGTTCAGAAGGAAAGAAAGCACAGAGCCCCAGATTTTATGTTGTCCTGGAGAGCTTGCAGAGCACTGGGGAAAGGCAGGCAGAGAATTCCCTGATAGCACCTTCTCTGTGCCTGGGAAGCAGAAGTGTTCACATTGCTTCGCAAGAATCGCTTTTGTGCAGAAAACAGTAACACTTGTTCAGAACTAAAGAAAGCACAGAGCCCCAGATTTGCTGCTGTCCTGGAGAGCTTGCAGAGCACTGGGGAAAGGCAGGCAGAGAATTCCCTGCTAGCACCTTCTCTGTGCCTGGGAAGCAGAAGAGTTCACATTGCTTCGCAAAAATCGCTTTTGTGCAGAAAACAGTAACACTTGTTCAGAAGGAAAGAAAGCACAGAGCCCCAGATTTTATGTTGTTCTGGAGAGCTTGCAGAGCACTGGGGAAAGGCAGGCAGAGAATTCCCTGCTAGCACCTTCTCTGTGCCTGTTCACATTGCTTCGCAAGAATCGCTTTTGTGCAGAAAACAGTAACACTTGTTCAGAACGAAAGAAAGCACAGAGCCCCAGATTCTATGTTGTCCTGGAGAGCTTGCAGAGCACTGGGGAAAGGCAGGCAGGGAATTCCCTGCTAGCACCTTCTCTGTGCCTGGGAAGCAGAAGTGTTCACATTGCTTCGCAAGAATCGCTTTTGTGCAGAAAACAGTAACACTTGTTCAGAACTAAAGAAAGCACAGAGCCCCAGATTTGCTGCTGTCCTGGAGAGCTTGCAGAGCACTGGGGAAAGGCAGGCAGAGAATTCCCTGCTAGCACCTTCTCTGTGCCTGGGAAGCAGAAGTGTTCACATTGCTTCGCAAAAATCGCTTTTGTGCAGAAAACAGTAACACTTGTTCAGAAGGAAAGAAAGCACAGAACCCCGGATTTTATGTTGTCCTGGAGAGCTTGCAGAGCACTGGGGAAAGGCAGGCAGAGAATTCCCTGCTAGCACCTTCTCTGTGCCTGTTCACATTGTTTCTCAGAATCGCTTTTGTGCAGAAAACAGTAACACTTGTTCAGAAGGAAAGAAAGCACAGAGCCCCAGATTCTATGTTGTCCTGGAGAGCTTGCAGAGCACTGGGGAAAGGCAGGCAGAGAATTCCCTGCTAGCACCTTCTCTGTGCCTGGGAAGCAGAAGTGTTCACATTGCTTCGCAAGAATCGCTTTTGTGCAGAAAACACTAACACTTGTTCAGAACGAAAGAAAGCACAGAGCCCCAGATTTTATGTTGTCCTGGAGAGCTTGCAGAGCACTGGGGAAAGGCAGGCAGAGAATTCCCTGCTAGCACCTTCTCTGTGCCTGGGAAGCAGAAGTGTTCACATTGCTTCGCAAGAATCGCTTTTGTGCAGAAAACACTAACACTTGTTCAGAAGGAAAGAAAGCACAGAGCCCCAGATTTTATGTTGTCCTGGAGAGCTCGCAGAGCACTGGGGAAAGGCAGGCAGAGAATTCCTTGCTAGCACCTTCTCTGTGCCTGGGAAGCAGAAGTGTTCACATTGCTTCGCAGAATCGCTTTTGTGCAGAAAACAGTAACACTTGTTCAGAAGGAAAGAAAGCACAGAGCCCCAGATTTTATGTTGTTCTGGAGAGCTTGCAGAGCACTGGGGAAAGGCAGGCAGAGAATTCCCTGCTAGCACCTTCTCTGTGCCTGGGAAGCAGAAGTGTTCACATTGCTTCGCAAGAATCGCTTTTGTGCAGAAAACACTAACACTTGTTCAGAAGGAAAGAAAGCACAGAGCCCCAGATTTTATGTTGTCCTGGAGAGCTTGCAGAGCACTGGGGAAAGGCAGGCAGAGAATTCCTTGCTAGCACCTTCTCTGTGCCTGGGAAGGAGAAGTGTTCACATTGCTTCGCAGAATCGCTTTTGTGCAGAAAACAGTAACACTTGTTCAGAAGGAAAGAAAGCACAGAGCCCCAGATTTTATGTTGTCCTGGAGAGCTTGCAGAGCACTGGGGAAAGGCAGGCAGAGAATTCCCTGCTAGCACCTTCTCTGTGCCTGGGAAGCAGAAGTGTTCACATTGCTTCGCAAGAATCGCTTTTGTGCAGAAAACAGTAACACTTGTTCAGAACGAAAGAAAGCACAGAGCCCCAGATTCTATGTTGTCCTGCAGAGCTTGCAGAGCACTGGGGAAAGGCAGGCAGAGAATTCTCTGCTAGCACCTTCTCTGTGCCTGGGAAGCAGAAGTGTTCACATTGCTTCGCAGAATCGCTTTTGTGCAGAAAACAGTAACACTTGTTCAGAACGAAAGAAAGCACAGAGCCCCAGATTTTATGTTGTCCTGGAGAGCTTGCAGAGCACTGGGGAAAGGCAGGCAGAGAATTCCCTGCTAGCACCTTCTCTGTGCCTGGGAAGCAGAAGTGTTCACATTGCTTCGCAAGAATCGCTTTTGTGCAGAAAACAGTAACACTTGTTCAGAACGAAAGAAAGCACAGAGCCCCAGATTCTATGTTGTCCTCGAGAGCTTGCAGAGCACTGGGGAAAGGCAGGCAGAGAATTCCCTGCTAGCACCTTCTCTGTGCCTGGGAAGCAGAAGTGTTCACATTGCTTCGCAAGAATCGCTTTTGTGCAGGAAACAGTAACACTTGTTCAGAAGGAAAGAAAGCACAGAGCCCCAGATTTTATGTTGTCCTGGAGAGCTTGCAGAGCACTGGGGAAAGGCAGGCAGAGAATTCCCTGCTAGCACCTTCTCTGTGCCTGGGAAGCAGAAGTGTTCACATTGCTTCGCAGAATCGCTTTTGTGCAGAAAACAGTAACACTTGTTCAGAACGAAAGAAAGCACAGAGCCCCAGATTCTATGTTGTCCTGCAGAGCTTGCAGAGCACTGGGGAAAGGCAGGCAGAGAATTCTCTGCTAGCACCTTCTCTGTGCCTGGGAAGCAGAAGTGTTCACATTGCTTCGCAGAATCGCTTTTGTGCAGAAAACAGTAACACTTGTTCAGAACGAAAGAAAGCACAGAGCCCCAGATTTTATGTTGTCCTGGAGAGCTTGCAGAGCACTGGGGAAAGGCAGGCAGAGAATTCCCTGCTAGCACCTTCTCTGTGCCTGGGAAGCAGAAGTGTTCACATTGCTTCGCAAGAATCGCTTTTGTGCAGAAAACAGTAACACTTGTTCAGAACTAAAGAAAGCACAGAGCCCCAGATTTGCTGCTGTCCTGGAGAGCTTGCAGAGCACTGGGGAAAGGCAGGCAGAGAATTCCCTGCTAGCACCTTCTCTGTGCCTGGGAAGCAGAAGTGTTCACATTGCTTCGCAAGAATCGCTTTTGTGCAGAAAACAGTAACACTTGTTCAGAAGGAAAGAAAGCACAGAGCCCCAGATTTTATGTTGTCCTGGAGAGCTTGCAGAGCACTGGGGAAAGGCAGGCAGAGAATTCCCTGCTAGCACCTTCTCTGTGCCTGGGAAGCAGAAGTGTTCACATTGCTTCGCAAGAATCGCTTTTGTGCAGAAAACATTAACACTTGTTCAGAAGGAAAGAAAGCACAGAGCCCCAGATTCTATGTTGTCCTGGAGAGCTTGCAGAGCACTGGGGAAAGGCAGGCAGAGAATTCCCTGCTAGCACCTTCTCTGTGCCTGTTCACATTGCTTCGCAGAATTGCTTTTGTGCAGAAAACAGTAACACTTGTTCAGACCGAAAGAAAGCACAGAGCCCCAGATTCTATGTTGTCCTGGAGAGCTTGCAGAGCACTGGGGAAAGGCAGGCAGAGAATTCCCTGCTAGCACCTTCTCTGTGCCTGGGAAGCAGAAGTGTTCACATTGCTTCGCAAGAATCGCTTTTGTGCAGAAAACAGTAACACTTGTTCAGAAATAAAGAAAGCACAGAGCCCCAGATTTGCTGCTGTCCTGGAGAGCTTGCAGAGCACTGGGGAAAGGCAGGCAGAGAATTCCCTGCTAGCACCTTCTCTGTGCCTGGGAAGCAGAAGTGTTCACATTGCTTCGCAAAAATCGCTTTTGTGCAGAAAACAGTAACACTTGTTCAGAAGGAAAGAAAGCACAGAACCCCGGATTTTATGTTGTCCTGGAGAGCTTGCAGAGCACTGGGGAAAGGCAGGCAGAGAATTCCCTACTAGCACCTTCTCTGTGCCTGTTCACATTGTTTCGCAGAATCGCTTTTGTGCAGAAAACAGTAACACTTGTTCAGAAGGAAAGAAAGCACAGAGCCCCAGATTCTATGTTGTCCTGGAGAGCTTGCAGAGCACTGGGGAAAGGCAGGCAGAGAATTCCCTGCTAGCACCTTCTCTGTGCCTGGGAAGCAGAAGTGTTCACATTGCTTCGCAAGAATCGCTTTTGTGCAGAAAACACTAACACTTGTTCAGAACGAAAGAAAGCACAGAGCCCCAGATTTTATGTTGTCCTGGAGAGCTTGCAGAGCACTGGGGAAAGGCAGGCAGAGAATTCCCTGCTAGCACCTTCTCTGTGCCTGGGAAGCAGAAGTGTTCACATTGCTTCGCAAGAATCGCTTTTGTGCAGAAAACACTAACACTTGTTCAGAAGGAAAGAAAGCACAGATCCCATATTTTATGTTGTCCTGGAGAGCTCGCAGAGCACTGGGGAAAGGCATGCAGAGAATTCCCTGCTAACACCTTCTCTGTGCCTGGGAAGCAGAAGTGTTCACATTGCTTCGCAAGAATTGCTTTTGTGCAGAAAACAGTAACACTTGTTCAGAAGGAAAGAAAGCACAGAGCCCCAGATTTTATGTTGTTCTGGAGAGCTTGCAGAGCACTGGGGAAAGGCAGGCAGAGAATTCCCTGCTAGCACCTTCTCTGTGCCTGGGAAGCAGAAGTGTTCACATTGCTTCGCAAGAATCGCTTTTGTGCAGAAAACACTAACACTTGTTCAGAAGGAAAGAAAGCACAGAGCCCCAGATTTTATGTTGTCCTGGAGAGCTCGCAGAGCACTGGGGAAAGGCAGGCAGAGAATTCCTTGCTAGCACCTTCTCTGTGCCTGGGAAGGAGAAGTGTTCACATTGCTTCGCAGAATCGCTTTTGTGCAGAAAACAGTAACACTTGTTCAGAACGAAAGAAAGCACAGAGCCCCAGATTTTATGTTGTCCTGGAGAGCTTGCAGAGCACTGGGGAAAGGCAGGCAGAGAATTCCCTGCTAGCACCTTCTCTGTGCCTGGGAAGCAGAAGTGTTCACATTGCTTCGCAAGAATCGCTTTTGTGCAGAAAACAGTAACACTTGTTCAGAACTAAAGAAAGCACAGAGCCCCAGATTTGCTGCTGTCCTGGAGAGCTTGCAGAGCACTGGGGAAAGGCAGGCAGAGAATTCCCTGCTAGCACCTTCTCTGTGCCTGGGAAGCAGAAGTTTTCACATTGCTTCGCAAAAATCGCTTTTGTGCAGAAAACAGTAACACTTGTTCAGAAGGAAAGAAAGCACAGAGCCCCAGATTTTATGCTGTTCTGGAGAGCTTGCAGAGCACTGGGGAAAGGCAGGCAGAGAATTCCCTGATAGCACCTTCTCTGTGCCTGTTCACATTGCTTCGCAGAATCGCTTTTGTGCAGAAAACAGTAACACTTGTTCAGAACGAAAGAAAGCACAGAGCCCCAGATTCTATGTTGTCCTGGAGAGCTTGCAGAGCACTGGGGAAAGGCAGGCAGAGAATTCCCTGATAGCACCTTCTCTGTGCCTGGGAAGCAGAAGTGTTCACATTGCTTCGCAAGAATCGCTTTTGTGCAGAAAACAGTAACACTTGTTCAGAACGAAAGAAAGCACAGAGCCCCAGATTCTATGTTGTCCTGGAGAGCTTGCAGAGCACTGGGGAAAGGCATGCAGAGAATTCCCTGCTAACACCTTCTCTGTGCCTGGGAAGCAGAAGTGTTCACATTGCTTCGCAAGAATTGCTTTTGTGCAGAAAACAGTAACACTTGTTCAGAAGGAAAGAAAGCACAGAGCCCCAGATTTTATGTTGTTCTGGAGAGCTTGCAGAGCACTGGGGAAAGGCAGGCAGAGAATTCCCTGCTAGCACCTTCTCTGTGCCTGTTCACATTGCTTCGCAAGAATCGCTTTTGTGCAGAAAACAGTAACACTTGTTCAGAACGAAAGAAAGCACAGAGCCCCAGATTCTATGTTGTCCTGGAGAGCTTGCAGAGCACTGGGGAAAGGCATGCAGAGAATTCCCTGCTAACACCTTCTCTGTGCCTGGGAAGCAGAAGTGTTCACATTGCTTCGCAAGAATTGCTTTTGTGCAGAAAACAGTAACACTTGTTCAGAAGGAAAGAAAGCACAGAGCCCCAGATTTTATGTTGTTCTGGAGAGCTTGCAGAGCACTGGGGAAAGGCAGGCAGAGAATTCCCTGCTAGCACCTTCTCTGTGCCTGTTCACATTGCTTCGCAAGAATCGCTTTTGTGCAGAAAACAGTAACACTTGTTCAGAACGAAAGAAAGCACAGAGCCCCAGATTCTATGTTGTCCTGGAGAGCTTGCAGAGCACTGGGGAAAGGCAGGCAGGGAATTCCCTGCTAGCACCTTCTCTGTGCCTGGGAAGCAGAAGTGTTCACATTGCTTCGCAAGAATCGCTTTTGTGCAGAAAACAGTAACACTTGTTCAGAACGAAAGAAAGCACAGAGCCCCAGATTTTATGTTGTCCTGGAGAGCTTGCAGAGCACTGGGGAAAGGCAGGCAGAGAATTCCCTGCTAGCACCTTCTCTGTGCCTGGGAAGCAGAAGTGTTCACATTGCTTCGCAAGAATCGCTTTTGTGCAGAAAACACTAACACTTGTTCAGAAGGAAAGAAAGCACAGAGCCCCAGATTTTATGTTGTCCTGGAGAGCTCGCAGAGCACTGGGGAAAGGCAGGCAGAGAATTCCTTGCTAGCACCTTCTCTGTGCCTGGGAAGCAGAAGTGTTCACATTGCTTCGCAGAATCGCTTTTGTGCAGAAAACAGTAACACTTGTTCAGAAGGAAAGAAAGCACAGAGCCCCAGATTTTATGTTGTTCTGGAGAGCTTGCAGAGCACTGGGGAAAGGCAGGCAGAGAATTCCCTGCTAGCACCTTCTCTGTGCCTGGGAAGCAGAAGTGTTCACATTGCTTCGCAAGAATCGCTTTTGTGCAGAAAACACTAACACTTGTTCAGAAGGAAAGAAAGCACAGAGCCCCAGATTTTATGTTGTCCTGGAGAGCTCGCAGAGCACTGGGGAAAGGCAGGCAGAGAATTCCTTGCTAGCACCTTCTCTGTGCCTGGGAAGGAGAAGTGTTCACATTGCTTCGCAGAATCGCTTTTGTGCAGAAAACAGTAACACTTGTTCAGAACGAAAGAAAGCACAGAGCCCCAGATTTTATGTTGTCCTGGAGAGCTTGCAGAGCACTGGGGAAAGGCAGGCAGAGAATTCCCTGCTAGCACCTTCTCTGTGCCTGGGAAGCAGAAGTGTTCACATTGCTTCGCAAGAATCGCTTTTGTGCAGAAAACAGTAACACTTGTTCAGAACTAAAGAAAGCACAGAGCCCCAGATTTGCTGCTGTCCTGGAGAGCTTGCAGAGCACTGGGGAAAGGCAGGCAGAGAATTCCCTGCTAGCACCTTCTCTGTGCCTGGGAAGCAGAAGTTTTCACATTGCTTCGCAAAAATCGCTTTTGTGCAGAAAACAGTAACACTTGTTCAGAAGGAAAGAAAGCACAGAGCCCCAGATTTTATGCTGTTCTGGAGAGCTTGCAGAGCACTGGGGAAAGGCAGGCAGAGAATTCCCTGATAGCACCTTCTCTGTGCCTGTTCACATTGCTTCGCAGAATCGCTTTTGTGCAGAAAACAGTAACACTTGTTCAGAACGAAAGAAAGCACAGAGCCCCAGATTCTATGTTGTCCTGGAGAGCTTGCAGAGCACTGGGGAAAGGCAGGCAGAGAATTCCCTGATAGCACCTTCTCTGTGCCTGGGAAGCAGAAGTGTTCACATTGCTTCGCAAGAATCGCTTTTGTGCAGAAAACAGTAACACTTGTTCAGAACGAAAGAAAGCACAGAGCCCCAGATTCTATGTTGTCCTGGAGAGCTTGCAGAGCACTGGGGAAAGGCATGCAGAGAATTCCCTGCTAACACCTTCTCTGTGCCTGGGAAGCAGAAGTGTTCACATTGCTTCGCAAGAATTGCTTTTGTGCAGAAAACAGTAACACTTGTTCAGAAGGAAAGAAAGCACAGAGCCCCAGATTTTATGTTGTTCTGGAGAGCTTGCAGAGCACTGGGGAAAGGCAGGCAGAGAATTCCCTGCTAGCACCTTCTCTGTGCCTGTTCACATTGCTTCGCAAGAATCGCTTTTGTGCAGAAAACAGTAACACTTGTTCAGAACGAAAGAAAGCACAGAGCCCCAGATTCTATGTTGTCCTGGAGAGCTTGCAGAGCACTGGGGAAAGGCATGCAGAGAATTCCCTGCTAACACCTTCTCTGTGCCTGGGAAGCAGAAGTGTTCACATTGCTTCGCAAGAATTGCTTTTGTGCAGAAAACAGTAACACTTGTTCAGAAGGAAAGAAAGCACAGAGCCCCAGATTTTATGTTGTTCTGGAGAGCTTGCAGAGCACTGGGGAAAGGCAGGCAGAGAATTCCCTGCTAGCACCTTCTCTGTGCCTGTTCACATTGCTTCGCAAGAATCGCTTTTGTGCAGAAAACAGTAACACTTGTTCAGAACGAAAGAAAGCACAGAGCCCCAGATTCTATGTTGTCCTGGAGAGCTTGCAGAGCACTGGGGAAAGGCAGGCAGGGAATTCCCTGCTAGCACCTTCTCTGTGCCTGGGAAGCAGAAGTGTTCACATTGCTTCGCAAGAATCGCTTTTGTGCAGAAAACAGTAACACTTGTTCAGAACGAAAGAAAGCACAGAGCCCCAGATTTTATGTTGTCCTGGAGAGCTTGCAGAGCACTGGGGAAAGGCAGGCAGAGAATTCCCTGCTAGCACCTTCTCTGTGCCTGGGAAGCAGAAGTGTTCACATTGCTTCGCAAGAATCGCTTTTGTGCAGAAAACACTAACACTTGTTCAGAAGGAAAGAAAGCACAGAGCCCCAGATTTTATGTTGTCCTGGAGAGCTCGCAGAGCACTGGGGAAAGGCAGGCAGAGAATTCCTTGCTAGCACCTTCTCTGTGCCTGGGAAGCAGAAGTGTTCACATTGCTTCGCAGAATCGCTTTTGTGCAGAAAACAGTAACACTTGTTCAGAAGGAAAGAAAGCACAGAGCCCCAGATTTTATGTTGTTCTGGAGAGCTTGCAGAGCACTGGGGAAAGGCAGGCAGAGAATTCCCTGCTAGCACCTTCTCTGTGCCTGGGAAGCAGAAGTGTTCACATTGCTTCGCAAGAATCGCTTTTGTGCAGAAAACACTAACACTTGTTCAGAAGGAAAGAAAGCACAGAGCCCCAGATTTTATGTTGTCCTGGAGAGCTCGCAGAGCACTGGGGAAAGGCAGGCAGAGAATTCCTTGCTAGCACCTTCTCTGTGCCTGGGAAGGAGAAGTGTTCACATTGCTTCGCAGAATCGCTTTTGTGCAGAAAACAGTAACACTTGTTCAGAACGAAAGAAAGCACAGAGCCCCAGATTTTATGTTGTCCTGGAGAGCTTGCAGAGCACTGGGGAAAGGCAGGCAGAGAATTCCCTGCTAGCACCTTCTCTGTGCCTGGGAAGCAGAAGTGTTCACATTGCTTCGCAAGAATCGCTTTTGTGCAGAAAACAGTAACACTTGTTCAGAACTAAAGAAAGCACAGAGCCCCAGATTTGCTGCTGTCCTGGAGAGCTTGCAGAGCACTGGGGAAAGGCAGGCAGAGAATTCCCTGCTAGCACCTTCTCTGTGCCTGGGAAGCAGAAGTTTTCACATTGCTTCGCAAAAATCGCTTTTGTGCAGAAAACAGTAACACTTGTTCAGAAGGAAAGAAAGCACAGAGCCCCAGATTTTATGCTGTTCTGGAGAGCTTGCAGAGCACTGGGGAAAGGCAGGCAGAGAATTCCCTGATAGCACCTTCTCTGTGCCTGTTCACATTGCTTCGCAGAATCGCTTTTGTGCAGAAAACAGTAACACTTGTTCAGAACGAAAGAAAGCACAGAGCCCCAGATTCTATGTTGTCCTGGAGAGCTTGCAGAGCACTGGGGAAAGGCAGGCAGAGAATTCCCTGATAGCACCTTCTCTGTGCCTGGGAAGCAGAAGTGTTCACATTGCTTCGCAAGAATCGCTTTTGTGCAGAAAACAGTAACACTTGTTCAGAACGAAAGAAAGCACAGAGCCCCAGATTCTATGTTGTCCTGGAGAGCTTGCAGAGCACTGGGGAAAGGCATGCAGAGAATTCCCTGCTAACACCTTCTCTGTGCCTGGGAAGCAGAAGTGTTCACATTGCTTCGCAAGAATTGCTTTTGTGCAGAAAACAGTAACACTTGTTCAGAAGGAAAGAAAGCACAGAGCCCCAGATTTTATGTTGTTCTGGAGAGCTTGCAGAGCACTGGGGAAAGGCAGGCAGAGAATTCCCTGCTAGCACCTTCTCTGTGCCTGTTCACATTGCTTCGCAAGAATCGCTTTTGTGCAGAAAACAGTAACACTTGTTCAGAACGAAAGAAAGCACAGAGCCCCAGATTCTATGTTGTCCTGGAGAGCTTGCAGAGCACTGGGGAAAGGCATGCAGAGAATTCCCTGCTAACACCTTCTCTGTGCCTGGGAAGCAGAAGTGTTCACATTGCTTCGCAAGAATTGCTTTTGTGCAGAAAACAGTAACACTTGTTCAGAAGGAAAGAAAGCACAGAGCCCCAGATTTTATGTTGTTCTGGAGAGCTTGCAGAGCACTGGGGAAAGGCAGGCAGAGAATTCCCTGCTAGCACCTTCTCTGTGCCTGTTCACATTGCTTCGCAAGAATCGCTTTTGTGCAGAAAACAGTAACACTTGTTCAGAACGAAAGAAAGCACAGAGCCCCAGATTCTATGTTGTCCTGGAGAGCTTGCAGAGCACTGGGGAAAGGCAGGCAGGGAATTCCCTGCTAGCACCTTCTCTGTGCCTGGGAAGCAGAAGTGTTCACATTGCTTCGCAAGAATCGCTTTTGTGCAGAAAACAGTAACACTTGTTCAGAACTAAAGAAAGCACAGAGCCCCAGATTTGCTGCTGTCCTGGAGAGCTTGCAGAGCACTGGGGAAAGGCAGGCAGAGAATTCCCTGCTAGCACCTTCTCTGTGCCTGGGAAGCAGAAGTGTTCACATTGCTTCGCAAAAATCGCTTTTGTGCAGAAAACAGTAACACTTGTTCAGAAGGAAAGAAAGCACAGAACCCCGGATTTTATGTTGTCCTGGAGAGCTTGCAGAGCACTGGGGAAAGGCAGGCAGAGAATTCCCTACTAGCACCTTCTCTGTGCCTGTTCACATTGTTTCGCAGAATCGCTTTTGTGCAGAAAACAGTAACACTTGTTCAGAAGGAAAGAAAGCACAGAGCCCCAGATTCTATGTTGTCCTGGAGAGCTTGCAGAGCACTGGGGAAAGGCAGGCAGAGAATTCCCTGCTAGCACCTTCTCTGTGCCTGGGAAGCAGAAGTGTTCACATTGCTTCGCAAGAATCGCTTTTGTGCAGAAAACACTAACACTTGTTCAGAAGGAAAGAAAGCACAGAGCCCCAGATTCTATGTTGTCCTGGAGAGCTTGCAGAGCACTGGGGAAAGGCAGGCAGAGAATTCCCTGCTAGCACCTTCTCTGTGCCTGGGAAGCAGAAGTGTTCACATTGCTTCGCAAGAATCGCTTTTGTGCAGAAAACACTAACACTTGTTCAGAAGGAAAGAAAGCACAGATCCCAGATTTTATGTTGTCCTGGAGAGCTCGCAGAGCACTGGGGAAAGGCATGCAGAGAATTCCCTGCTAACACCTTCTCTGTGCCTGGGAAGCAGAAGTGTTCACATTGCTTCGCAAGAATTGCTTTTGTGCAGAAAACAGTAACACTTGTTCAGAAGGAAAGAAAGCACAGAGCCCCAGATTTTATGTTGTTCTGGAGAGCTTGCAGAGCACTGGGGAAAGGCAGGCAGAGAATTCCCTGCTAGCACCTTCTCTGTGCCTGTTCACATTGCTTCGCAAGAATCGCTTTTGTGCAGAAAACAGTAACACTTGTTCAGAACGAAAGAAAGCACAGAGCCCCAGATTCTATGTTGTCCTGGAGAGCTTGCAGAGCACTGGGGAAAGGCAGGCAGAGAATTCCTTGCTAGCACCTTCTCTGTGCCTGGGAAGCAGAAGTGTTCACATTGCTTCGCAGAATCGCTTTTGTGCAGAAAACAGTAACACTTGTTCAGAACGAAAGAAAGCACAGAGCCCCAGATTTTATGTTGTCCTGGAGAGCTTGCAGAGCACTGGGGAAAGGCAGGCAGAGAATTCCCTGCTAGCACCTTCTCTGTGCCTGGGAAGCAGAAGTGTTCACATTGCTTCGCAAGAATCGCTTTTGTGCAGAAAACACTAACACTTGTTCAGAAGGAAAGAAAGCACAGAGCCCCAGATTTTATGTTGTCCTGGAGAGCTTGCAGAGCACTGGGGAAAGGCAGGCAGAGAATTCCCTGATAGCACCTTCTCTGTGCCTGGGAAGCAGAAGTGTTCACATTGCTTCGCAAGAATCGCTTTTGTGCAGAAAACAGTAACACTTGTTCAGAAGGAAAGAAAGCACAGAGCCCCAGATTTTATGTTGTCCTGGAGAGCTTGCAGAGCACTGGGGAAAGGCAGGCAGAGAATTCCCTGCTAGCACCTTCTCTGTGCCTGGGAAGCAGAAGTGTTCACATTGCTTCGCAAGAATCGCTTTTGTGCAGAAAACAGTAACACTTGTTCAGTACGAAAGAAAGCACAGAGCCCCAGATTCTATGTTGTCCTGGAGAGCTTGCAGAGCACTGGGGAAAGGCAGGCAGAGAATTCCCTGATAGCACCTTCTCTGTGCCTGGGAAGCAGAAGTGTTCACATTGCTTCGCAAGAATCGCTTTTGTGCAGAAAACACTAACACTTGTTCAGAAGGAAAGAAAGCACAGAGCCCCAGATTCTATGTTGTCCTGGAGAGCTTGCAGAGCACTGGGGAAAGGCAGGCAGAGAATTCCCTGCTAGCACCTTCTCTGTGCCTGGGAAGCAGAAGTGTTCACATTGCTTCGCAAGAATCGCTTTTGTGCAGAAAACAGTAACACTTGTTCAGAAGGAAAGAAAGCACAGAGCCCCAGATTTTATGTTGTTCTGGAGAGCTTGCAGAGCACTGGGGAAAGGCAGGCAGAGAATTCCCTGATAGCACCTTCTCTGTGCCTGGGAAGCAGAAGTGTTCACATTGCTTCGCAAGAATCGCTTTTGTGCAGAAAACACTAACACTTGTTCAGAAGGAAAGAAAGCACAGAGCCCCAGATTTTATGTTGTCCTGGAGAGCTCGCAGAGCACTGGGGAAAGGCAGGCAGAGAATTCCTTGCTAGCACCTTCTCTGTGCCTGGGAAGCAGAAGTGTTCACATTGCTTCGCAAGAATCGCTTTTGTGCAGAAAACAGTAACACTTGTTCAGAACTAAAGAAAGCACAGAGCCCCAGATTTGCTGCTGTCCTGGAGAGCTTGCAGAGCACTGGGGAAAGGCAGGCAGAGAATTCCCTGCTAGCACCTTCTCTGTGCCTGGGAAGCAGAAGAGTTCACATTGCTTCGCAAAAATCGCTTTTGTGCAGAAAACACTAACACTTGTTCAGAAGGAAAGAAAGCACAGAGCCCCAGATTTTATGTTGTCCTGGAGAGCTTGCAGAGCACTGGGGAAAGGCAGGCAGAGAATTCCCTGATAGCACCTTCTCTGTGCCTGGGAAGCAGAAGTGTTCACATTGCTTCGCAAGAATCGCTTTTGTGCAGAAAACAGTAACACTTGTTCAGAAGGAAAGAAAGCACAGAGCCCCAGATTTTATGTTGTCCTGGAGAGCTTGCAGAGCACTGGGGAAAGGCAGGCAGAGAATTCCCTGCTAGCACCTTCTCTGTGCCTGGGAAGCAGAAGTGTTCACATTGCTTCGCAAGAATCGCTTTTGTGCAGAAAACAGTAACACTTGTTCAGTACGAAAGAAAGCACAGAGCCCCAGATTCTATGTTGTCCTGGAGAGCTTGCAGAGCACTGGGGAAAGGCAGGCAGAGAATTCCCTGATAGCACCTTCTCTGTGCCTGGGAAGCAGAAGTGTTCACATTGCTTCGCAAGAATCGCTTTTGTGCAGAAAACACTAACACTTGTTCAGAAGGAAAGAAAGCACAGAGCCCCAGATTCTATGTTGTCCTGGAGAGCTTGCAGAGCACTGGGGAAAGGCAGGCAGAGAATTCCCTGCTAGCACCTTCTCTGTGCCTGGGAAGCAGAAGTGTTCACATTGCTTCGCAAGAATCGCTTTTGTGCAGAAAACAGTAACACTTGTTCAGAAGGAAAGAAAGCACAGAGCCCCAGATTTTATGTTGTTCTGGAGAGCTTGCAGAGCACTGGGGAAAGGCAGGCAGAGAATTCCCTGATAGCACCTTCTCTGTGCCTGGGAAGCAGAAGTGTTCACATTGCTTCGCAAGAATCGCTTTTGTGCAGAAAACACTAACACTTGTTCAGAAGGAAAGAAAGCACAGAGCCCCAGATTTTATGTTGTCCTGGAGAGCTCGCAGAGCACTGGGGAAAGGCAGGCAGAGAATTCCTTGCTAGCACCTTCTCTGTGCCTGGGAAGCAGAAGTGTTCACATTGCTTCGCAAGAATCGCTTTTGTGCAGAAAACAGTAACACTTGTTCAGAACTAAAGAAAGCACAGAGCCCCAGATTTGCTGCTGTCCTGGAGAGCTTGCAGAGCACTGGGGAAAGGCAGGCAGAGAATTCCCTGCTAGCACCTTCTCTGTGCCTGGGAAGCAGAAGAGTTCACATTGCTTCGCAAAAATCGCTTTTGTGCAGAAAACAGTAACACTTGTTCAGAAGGAAAGAAAGCACAGAGCCCCAGATTTTATGTTGTTCTGGAGAGCTTGCAGAGCACTGGGGAAAGGCAGGCAGAGAATTCCCTGCTAGCACCTTCTCTGTGCCTGTTCACATTGCTTCGCAAGAATCGCTTTTGTGCAGAAAACAGTAACACTTGTTCAGAACGAAAGAAAGCACAGAGCCCCAGATTCTATGTTGTCCTGGAGAGCTTGCAGAGCACTGGGGAAAGGCAGGCAGGGAATTCCCTGCTAGCACCTTCTCTGTGCCTGGGAAGCAGAAGTGTTCACATTGCTTCGCAAGAATCGCTTTTGTGCAGAAAACAGTAACACTTGTTCAGAACTAAAGAAAGCACAGAGCCCCAGATTTGCTGCTGTCCTGGAGAGCTTGCAGAGCACTGGGGAAAGGCAGGCAGAGAATTCCCTGCTAGCACCTTCTCTGTGCCTGGGAAGCAGAAGTGTTCACATTGCTTCGCAAAAATCGCTTTTGTGCAGAAAACAGTAACACTTGTTCAGAAGGAAAGAAAGCACAGAACCCCGGATTTTATGTTGTCCTGGAGAGCTTGCAGAGCACTGGGGAAAGGCAGGCAGAGAATTCCCTGCTAGCACCTTCTCTGTGCCTGTTCACATTGCTTCGCAGAATCGCTTTTGTGCAGAAAACAGTAACACTTGTTCAGAAGGAAAGAAAGCACAGAGCCCCAGATTCTATGTTGTCCTGGAGAGCTTGCAGAGCACTGGGGAAAGGCAGGCAGAGAATTCCCTGCTAGCACCTTCTCTGTGCCTGGGAAGCAGAAGTGTTCACATTGCTTCGCAAGAATCGCTTTTGTGCAGAAAACACTAACACTTGTTCAGAAGGAAAGAAAGCACAGAGCCCCAGATTTTATGTTGTCCTGGAGAGCTCGCAGAGCACTGGGGAAAGGCAGGCAGAGAATTCCTTGCTAGCACCTTCTCTGTGCCTGGGAAGCAGAAGTGTTCACATTGCTTCGCAGAATCGCTTTTGTGCAGAAAACAGTAACACTTGTTCAGAAGGAAAGAAAGCACAGAGCCCCAGATTTTATGTTGTTCTGGAGAGCTTGCAGAGCACTGGGGAAAGGCAGGCAGAGAATTCCCTGCTAGCACCTTCTCTGTGCCTGGGAAGCAGAAGTGTTCACATTGCTTCGCAAGAATCGCTTTTGTGCAGAAAACACTAACACTTGTTCAGAAGGAAAGAAAGCACAGAGCCCCAGATTTTATGTTGTCCTGGAGAGCTTGCAGAGCACTGGGGAAAGGCAGGCAGAGAATTCCTTGCTAGCACCTTCTCTGTGCCTGGGAAGGAGAAGTGTTCACATTGCTTCGCAGAATCGCTTTTGTGCAGAAAACAGTAACACTTGTTCAGAAGGAAAGAAAGCACAGAGCCCCAGATTTTATGTTGTCCTGGAGAGCTTGCAGAGCACTGGGGAAAGGCAGGCAGAGAATTCCCTGCTAGCACCTTCTCTGTGCCTGGGAAGCAGAAGTGTTCACATTGCTTCGCAAGAATCGCTTTTGTGCAGAAAACAGTAACACTTGTTCAGAACGAAAGAAAGCACAGAGCCCCAGATTCTATGTTGTCCTGCAGAGCTTGCAGAGCACTGGGGAAAGGCAGGCAGAGAATTCTCTGCTAGCACCTTCTCTGTGCCTGGGAAGCAGAAGTGTTCACATTGCTTCGCAGAATCGCTTTTGTGCAGAAAACAGTAACACTTGTTCAGAACGAAAGAAAGCACAGAGCCCCAGATTTTATGTTGTCCTGGAGAGCTTGCAGAGCACTGGGGAAAGGCAGGCAGAGAATTCCCTGCTAGCACCTTCTCTGTGCCTGGGAAGCAGAAGTGTTCACATTGCTTCGCAAGAATCGCTTTTGTGCAGAAAACAGTAACACTTGTTCAGAACGAAAGAAAGCACAGAGCCCCAGATTCTATGTTGTCCTCGAGAGCTTGCAGAGCACTGGGGAAAGGCAGGCAGAGAATTCCCTGCTAGCACCTTCTCTGTGCCTGGGAAGCAGAAGTGTTCACATTGCTTCGCAAGAATCGCTTTTGTGCAGGAAACAGTAACACTTGTTCAGAAGGAAAGAAAGCACAGAGCCCCAGATTTTATGTTGTCCTGGAGAGCTTGCAGAGCACTGGGGAAAGGCAGGCAGAGAATTCCCTGCTAGCACCTTCTCTGTGCCTGGGAAGCAGAAGTGTTCACATTGCTTCGCAGAATCGCTTTTGTGCAGAAAACAGTAACACTTGTTCAGAACGAAAGAAAGCACAGAGCCCCAGATTCTATGTTGTCCTGCAGAGCTTGCAGAGCACTGGGGAAAGGCAGGCAGAGAATTCTCTGCTAGCACCTTCTCTGTGCCTGGGAAGCAGAAGTGTTCACATTGCTTCGCAGAATCGCTTTTGTGCAGAAAACAGTAACACTTGTTCAGAACGAAAGAAAGCACAGAGCCCCAGATTTTATGTTGTCCTGGAGAGCTTGCAGAGCACTGGGGAAAGGCAGGCAGAGAATTCCCTGCTAGCACCTTCTCTGTGCCTGGGAAGCAGAAGTGTTCACATTGCTTCGCAAGAATCGCTTTTGTGCAGAAAACAGTAACACTTGTTCAGAACGAAAGAAAGCACAGAGCCCCAGATTCTATGTTGTCCTCGAGAGCTTGCAGAGCACTGGGGAAAGGCAGGCAGAGAATTCCCTGCTAGCACCTTCTCTGTGCCTGGGAAGCAGAAGTGTTCACATTGCTTCGCAAGAATCGCTTTTGTGCAGGAAACAGTAACACTTGTTCAGAAGGAAAGAAAGCACAGAGCCCCAGATTTTATGTTGTCCTGGAGAGCTTGCAGAGCACTGGGGAAAGGCAGGCAGAGAATTCCCTGCTAGCACCTTCTCTGTGCCTGGGAAGCAGAAGTGTTCACATTGCTTCGCAAGAATCGCTTTTGTGCAGAAAACACTAACACTTGTTCAGAAGGAAAGAAAGCACAGAGCCCCAGATTCTATGTTGTCCTGGAGAGCTTGCAGAGCACTGGGGAAAGGCAGGCAGAGAATTCCCTGCTAGCACCTTCTCTGTGCCTGTTCACATTGCTTCGCAGAATTGCTTTTGTGCAGAAAACAGTAACACTTGTTCAGACCGAAAGAAAGCACAGAGCCCCAGATTCTATGTTGTCCTGGAGAGCTTGCAGAGCACTGGGGAAAGGCAGGCAGAGAATTCCCTGCTAGCACCTTCTCTGTGCCTGGGAAGCAGAAGTGTTCACATTGCTTCGCAAGAATCGCTTTTGTGCAGAAAACAGTAACACTTGTTCAGAAATAAAGAAAGCACAGAGCCCCAGATTTGCTGCTGTCCTGGAGAGCTTGCAGAGCACTGGGGAAAGGCAGGCAGAGAATTCCCTGCTAGCACCTTCTCTGTGCCTGGGAAGCAGAAGTGTTCACATTGCTTCGCAAAAATCGCTTTTGTGCAGAAAACAGTAACACTTGTTCAGAAGGAAAGAAAGCACAGAACCCCGGATTTTATGTTGTCCTGGAGAGCTTGCAGAGCACTGGGGAAAGGCAGGCAGAGAATTCCCTACTAGCACCTTCTCTGTGCCTGTTCACATTGTTTCGCAGAATCGCTTTTGTGCAGAAAACAGTAACACTTGTTCAGAAGGAAAGAAAGCACAGAGCCCCAGATTCTATGTTGTCCTGGAGAGCTTGCAGAGCACTGGGGAAAGGCAGGCAGAGAATTCCCTGCTAGCACCTTCTCTGTGCCTGGGAAGCAGAAGTGTTCACATTGCTTCGCAAGAATCGCTTTTGTGCAGAAAACACTAACACTTGTTCAGAACGAAAGAAAGCACAGAGCCCCAGATTTTATGTTGTCCTGGAGAGCTTGCAGAGCACTGGGGAAAGGCAGGCAGAGAATTCCCTGCTAGCACCTTCTCTGTGCCTGGGAAGCAGAAGTGTTCACATTGCTTCGCAAGAATCGCTTTTGTGCAGAAAACACTAACACTTGTTCAGAAGGAAAGAAAGCACAGATCCCATATTTTATGTTGTCCTGGAGAGCTCGCAGAGCACTGGGGAAAGGCATGCAGAGAATTCCCTGCTAACACCTTCTCTGTGCCTGGGAAGCAGAAGTGTTCACATTGCTTCGCAAGAATTGCTTTTGTGCAGAAAACAGTAACACTTGTTCAGAAGGAAAGAAAGCACAGAGCCCCAGATTTTATGTTGTTCTGGAGAGCTTGCAGAGCACTGGGGAAAGGCAGGCAGAGAATTCCCTGCTAGCACCTTCTCTGTGCCTGGGAAGCAGAAGTGTTCACATTGCTTCGCAAGAATCGCTTTTGTGCAGAAAACACTAACACTTGTTCAGAAGGAAAGAAAGCACAGAGCCCCAGATTTTATGTTGTCCTGGAGAGCTCGCAGAGCACTGGGGAAAGGCAGGCAGAGAATTCCTTGCTAGCACCTTCTCTGTGCCTGGGAAGGAGAAGTGTTCACATTGCTTCGCAGAATCGCTTTTGTGCAGAAAACAGTAACACTTGTTCAGAACGAAAGAAAGCACAGAGCCCCAGATTTTATGTTGTCCTGGAGAGCTTGCAGAGCACTGGGGAAAGGCAGGCAGAGAATTCCCTGCTAGCACCTTCTCTGTGCCTGGGAAGCAGAAGTGTTCACATTGCTTCGCAAGAATCGCTTTTGTGCAGAAAACAGTAACACTTGTTCAGAACTAAAGAAAGCACAGAGCCCCAGATTTGCTGCTGTCCTGGAGAGCTTGCAGAGCACTGGGGAAAGGCAGGCAGAGAATTCCCTGCTAGCACCTTCTCTGTGCCTGGGAAGCAGAAGTTTTCACATTGCTTCGCAAAAATCGCTTTTGTGCAGAAAACAGTAACACTTGTTCAGAAGGAAAGAAAGCACAGAGCCCCAGATTTTATGCTGTTCTGGAGAGCTTGCAGAGCACTGGGGAAAGGCAGGCAGAGAATTCCCTGATAGCACCTTCTCTGTGCCTGTTCACATTGCTTCGCAGAATCGCTTTTGTGCAGAAAACAGTAACACTTGTTCAGAACGAAAGAAAGCACAGAGCCCCAGATTCTATGTTGTCCTGGAGAGCTTGCAGAGCACTGGGGAAAGGCAGGCAGAGAATTCCCTGATAGCACCTTCTCTGTGCCTGGGAAGCAGAAGTGTTCACATTGCTTCGCAAGAATCGCTTTTGTGCAGAAAACAGTAACACTTGTTCAGAAGGAAAGAAAGCACAGAGCCCCAGATTCTATGTTGTCCTGGAGAGCTTGCAGAGCACTGGGGAAAGGCATGCAGAGAATTCCCTGCTAACACCTTCTCTGTGCCTGGGAAGCAGAAGTGTTCACATTGCTTCGCAAGAATTGCTTTTGTGCAGAAAACAGTAACACTTGTTCAGAAGGAAAGAAAGCACAGAGCCCCAGATTTTATGTTGTTCTGGAGAGCTTGCAGAGCACTGGGGAAAGGCAGGCAGAGAATTCCCTGCTAGCACCTTCTCTGTGCCTGTTCACATTGCTTCGCAAGAATCGCTTTTGTGCAGAAAACAGTAACACTTGTTCAGAACGAAAGAAAGCACAGAGCCCCAGATTCTATGTTGTCCTGGAGAGCTTGCAGAGCACTGGGGAAAGGCATGCAGAGAATTCCCTGCTAACACCTTCTCTGTGCCTGGGAAGCAGAAGTGTTCACATTGCTTCGCAAGAATTGCTTTTGTGCAGAAAACAGTAACACTTGTTCAGAAGGAAAGAAAGCACAGAGCCCCAGATTTTATGTTGTTCTGGAGAGCTTGCAGAGCACTGGGGAAAGGCAGGCAGAGAATTCCCTGCTAGCACCTTCTCTGTGCCTGTTCACATTGCTTCGCAAGAATCGCTTTTGTGCAGAAAACAGTAACACTTGTTCAGAACGAAAGAAAGCACAGAGCCCCAGATTCTATGTTGTCCTGGAGAGCTTGCAGAGCACTGGGGAAAGGCAGGCAGGGAATTCCCTGCTAGCACCTTCTCTGTGCCTGGGAAGCAGAAGTGTTCACATTGCTTCGCAAGAATCGCTTTTGTGCAGAAAACAGTAACACTTGTTCAGAACGAAAGAAAGCACAGAGCCCCAGATTTTATGTTGTCCTGGAGAGCTTGCAGAGCACTGGGGAAAGGCAGGCAGAGAATTCCCTGCTAGCACCTTCTCTGTGCCTGGGAAGCAGAAGTGTTCACATTGCTTCGCAAGAATCGCTTTTGTGCAGAAAACACTAACACTTGTTCAGAAGGAAAGAAAGCACAGAGCCCCAGATTTTATGTTGTCCTGGAGAGCTCGCAGAGCACTGGGGAAAGGCAGGCAGAGAATTCCTTGCTAGCACCTTCTCTGTGCCTGGGAAGCAGAAGTGTTCACATTGCTTCGCAGAATCGCTTTTGTGCAGAAAACAGTAACACTTGTTCAGAAGGAAAGAAAGCACAGAGCCCCAGATTTTATGTTGTTCTGGAGAGCTTGCAGAGCACTGGGGAAAGGCAGGCAGAGAATTCCCTGCTAGCACCTTCTCTGTGCCTGGGAAGCAGAAGTGTTCACATTGCTTCGCAAGAATCGCTTTTGTGCAGAAAACACTAACACTTGTTCAGAAGGAAAGAAAGCACAGAGCCCCAGATTTTATGTTGTCCTGGAGAGCTCGCAGAGCACTGGGGAAAGGCAGGCAGAGAATTCCTTGCTAGCACCTTCTCTGTGCCTGGGAAGGAGAAGTGTTCACATTGCTTCGCAGAATCGCTTTTGTGCAGAAAACAGTAACACTTGTTCAGAACGAAAGAAAGCACAGAGCCCCAGATTTTATGTTGTCCTGGAGAGCTTGCAGAGCACTGGGGAAAGGCAGGCAGAGAATTCCCTGCTAGCACCTTCTCTGTGCCTGGGAAGCAGAAGTGTTCACATTGCTTCGCAAGAATCGCTTTTGTGCAGAAAACAGTAACACTTGTTCAGAACTAAAGAAAGCACAGAGCCCCAGATTTGCTGCTGTCCTGGAGAGCTTGCAGAGCACTGGGGAAAGGCAGGCAGAGAATTCCCTGCTAGCACCTTCTCTGTGCCTGGGAAGCAGAAGTTTTCACATTGCTTCGCAAAAATCGCTTTTGTGCAGAAAACAGTAACACTTGTTCAGAAGGAAAGAAAGCACAGAGCCCCAGATTTTATGCTGTTCTGGAGAGCTTGCAGAGCACTGGGGAAAGGCAGGCAGAGAATTCCCTGATAGCACCTTCTCTGTGCCTGTTCACATTGCTTCGCAGAATCGCTTTTGTGCAGAAAACAGTAACACTTGTTCAGAACGAAAGAAAGCACAGAGCCCCAGATTCTATGTTGTCCTGGAGAGCTTGCAGAGCACTGGGGAAAGGCAGGCAGAGAATTCCCTGATAGCACCTTCTCTGTGCCTGGGAAGCAGAAGTGTTCACATTGCTTCGCAAGAATCGCTTTTGTGCAGAAAACAGTAACACTTGTTCAGAACGAAAGAAAGCACAGAGCCCCAGATTCTATGTTGTCCTGGAGAGCTTGCAGAGCACTGGGGAAAGGCATGCAGAGAATTCCCTGCTAACACCTTCTCTGTGCCTGGGAAGCAGAAGTGTTCACATTGCTTCGCAAGAATTGCTTTTGTGCAGAAAACAGTAACACTTGTTCAGAAGGAAAGAAAGCACAGAGCCCCAGATTTTATGTTGTTCTGGAGAGCTTGCAGAGCACTGGGGAAAGGCAGGCAGAGAATTCCCTGCTAGCACCTTCTCTGTGCCTGTTCACATTGCTTCGCAAGAATCGCTTTTGTGCAGAAAACAGTAACACTTGTTCAGAACGAAAGAAAGCACAGAGCCCCAGATTCTATGTTGTCCTGGAGAGCTTGCAGAGCACTGGGGAAAGGCATGCAGAGAATTCCCTGCTAACACCTTCTCTGTGCCTGGGAAGCAGAAGTGTTCACATTGCTTCGCAAGAATTGCTTTTGTGCAGAAAACAGTAACACTTGTTCAGAAGGAAAGAAAGCACAGAGCCCCAGATTTTATGTTGTTCTGGAGAGCTTGCAGAGCACTGGGGAAAGGCAGGCAGAGAATTCCCTGCTAGCACCTTCTCTGTGCCTGTTCACATTGCTTCGCAAGAATCGCTTTTGTGCAGAAAACAGTAACACTTGTTCAGAACGAAAGAAAGCACAGAGCCCCAGATTCTATGTTGTCCTGGAGAGCTTGCAGAGCACTGGGGAAAGGCAGGCAGGGAATTCCCTGCTAGCACCTTCTCTGTGCCTGGGAAGCAGAAGTGTTCACATTGCTTCGCAAGAATCGCTTTTGTGCAGAAAACAGTAACACTTGTTCAGAACTAAAGAAAGCACAGAGCCCCAGATTTGCTGCTGTCCTGGAGAGCTTGCAGAGCACTGGGGAAAGGCAGGCAGAGAATTCCCTGCTAGCACCTTCTCTGTGCCTGGGAAGCAGAAGTGTTCACATTGCTTCGCAAAAATCGCTTTTGTGCAGAAAACAGTAACACTTGTTCAGAAGGAAAGAAAGCACAGAACCCCGGATTTTATGTTGTCCTGGAGAGCTTGCAGAGCACTGGGGAAAGGCAGGCAGAGAATTCCCTACTAGCACCTTCTCTGTGCCTGTTCACATTGTTTCGCAGAATCGCTTTTGTGCAGAAAACAGTAACACTTGTTCAGAAGGAAAGAAAGCACAGAGCCCCAGATTCTATGTTGTCCTGGAGAGCTTGCAGAGCACTGGGGAAAGGCAGGCAGAGAATTCCCTGCTAGCACCTTCTCTGTGCCTGGGAAGCAGAAGTGTTCACATTGCTTCGCAAGAATCGCTTTTGTGCAGAAAACACTAACACTTGTTCAGAAGGAAAGAAAGCACAGAGCCCCAGATTCTATGTTGTCCTGGAGAGCTTGCAGAGCACTGGGGAAAGGCAGGCAGAGAATTCCCTGCTAGCACCTTCTCTGTGCCTGGGAAGCAGAAGTGTTCACATTGCTTCGCAAGAATCGCTTTTGTGCAGAAAACACTAACACTTGTTCAGAAGGAAAGAAAGCACAGATCCCAGATTTTATGTTGTCCTGGAGAGCTCGCAGAGCACTGGGGAAAGGCATGCAGAGAATTCCCTGCTAACACCTTCTCTGTGCCTGGGAAGCAGAAGTGTTCACATTGCTTCGCAAGAATTGCTTTTGTGCAGAAAACAGTAACACTTGTTCAGAAGGAAAGAAAGCACAGAGCCCCAGATTTTATGTTGTTCTGGAGAGCTTGCAGAGCACTGGGGAAAGGCAGGCAGAGAATTCCCTGCTAGCACCTTCTCTGTGCCTGTTCACATTGCTTCGCAAGAATCGCTTTTGTGCAGAAAACAGTAACACTTGTTCAGAACGAAAGAAAGCACAGAGCCCCAGATTCTATGTTGTCCTGGAGAGCTTGCAGAGCACTGGGGAAAGGCAGGCAGAGAATTCCTTGCTAGCACCTTCTCTGTGCCTGGGAAGCAGAAGTGTTCACATTGCTTCGCAGAATCGCTTTTGTGCAGAAAACAGTAACACTTGTTCAGAACGAAAGAAAGCACAGAGCCCCAGATTTTATGTTGTCCTGGAGAGCTTGCAGAGCACTGGGGAAAGGCAGGCAGAGAATTCCCTGCTAGCACCTTCTCTGTGCCTGGGAAGCAGAAGTGTTCACATTGCTTCGCAAGAATCGCTTTTGTGCAGAAAACACTAACACTTGTTCAGAAGGAAAGAAAGCACAGAGCCCCAGATTTTATGTTGTCCTGGAGAGCTTGCAGAGCACTGGGGAAAGGCAGGCAGAGAATTCCCTGATAGCACCTTCTCTGTGCCTGGGAAGCAGAAGTGTTCACATTGCTTCGCAAGAATCGCTTTTGTGCAGAAAACAGTAACACTTGTTCAGAAGGAAAGAAAGCACAGAGCCCCAGATTTTATGTTGTCCTGGAGAGCTTGCAGAGCACTGGGGAAAGGCAGGCAGAGAATTCCCTGCTAGCACCTTCTCTGTGCCTGGGAAGCAGAAGTGTTCACATTGCTTCGCAAGAATCGCTTTTGTGCAGAAAACAGTAACACTTGTTCAGTACGAAAGAAAGCACAGAGCCCCAGATTCTATGTTGTCCTGGAGAGCTTGCAGAGCACTGGGGAAAGGCAGGCAGAGAATTCCCTGATAGCACCTTCTCTGTGCCTGGGAAGCAGAAGTGTTCACATTGCTTCGCAAGAATCGCTTTTGTGCAGAAAACACTAACACTTGTTCAGAAGGAAAGAAAGCACAGAGCCCCAGATTCTATGTTGTCCTGGAGAGCTTGCAGAGCACTGGGGAAAGGCAGGCAGAGAATTCCCTGCTAGCACCTTCTCTGTGCCTGGGAAGCAGAAGTGTTCACATTGCTTCGCAAGAATCGCTTTTGTGCAGAAAACAGTAACACTTGTTCAGAAGGAAAGAAAGCACAGAGCCCCAGATTTTATGTTGTTCTGGAGAGCTTGCAGAGCACTGGGGAAAGGCAGGCAGAGAATTCCCTGATAGCACCTTCTCTGTGCCTGGGAAGCAGAAGTGTTCACATTGCTTCGCAAGAATCGCTTTTGTGCAGAAAACACTAACACTTGTTCAGAAGGAAAGAAAGCACAGAGCCCCAGATTTTATGTTGTCCTGGAGAGCTCGCAGAGCACTGGGGAAAGGCAGGCAGAGAATTCCTTGCTAGCACCTTCTCTGTGCCTGGGAAGCAGAAGTGTTCACATTGCTTCGCAGAATCGCTTTTGTGCAGAAAACAGTAACACTTGTTCAGAAGGAAAGAAAGCACAGAGCCCCAGATTTTATGTTGTCCTGGAGAGCTTGCAGAGCACTGGGGAAAGGCAGGCAGAGAATTCCCTGCTAGCACCTTCTCTGTGCCTGGGAAGCAGAAGTGTTCACATTGCTTCGCAAGAATCGCTTTTGTGCAGAAAACACTAACACTTGTTCAGAAGGAAAGAAAGCACAGAGCCCCAGATTCTATGTTGTCCTGCAGAGCTTGCAGAGCACTGGGGAAAGGCAGGCAGAGAATTCCCTGCTAGCACCTTCTCTGTGCCTGGGAAGCAGAAGAGTTCACATTGCTTCGCAGAATCGCTTTTGTGCAGAAAACAGTAACACTTCTTCAGAAGGAAAGAAAGCACAGAGCCCCAGATTTTATGTTGTCCTGGAGAGCTTGCAGAGCACTGGGGAAAGGCAGGCAGAGAATTCCCTGCTAGCACCTTCTCTGTGCCTGTTCACATTGCTTCGCAGAATCGCTTTTGTGCAGAAAACAGTAACACTTGTTCAGAACGAAAGAAAGCACAGAGCCCCAGATTCTATGTTGTCCTGCAGAGCTTGCAGAGCACTGGGGAAAGGCAGGCAGAGAATTCCCTGCTAGCACCTTCTCTGTGCCTGTTCACATTGCTTCGCAGAATCGCTTTTGTGCAGAAAACAGTAACACTTGTTCAGAACGAAAGAAAGCACAGAGCCCCAGATTCTATGTTGTCCTGGAGAGCTTGCAGAGCACTGGGGAAAGGCAGGCAGAGAATTCCCTGCTAGCACCTTCTCTGTGCCTGTTCACATTGCTTCGCAGAATTGCTTTTGTGCAGAAAACAGTAACACTTGTTCAGAACGAAAGAAAGCACAGAGCCCCAGATTCTATGTTGTCCTGGTGAGCTTGCAGAGCACTGGGGAAAGGCAGGCAGAGAATTCCCTGCTAGCACCTTCTCTGTGCCTGGGAAGCAGAAGTGTTCACATTGCTTCGCAAGAATCGCTTTTGTGCAGAAAACAGTAACACTTGTTCAGAAGGAAAGAAAGCACAGAGCCCCAGATTTTATGTTGTCCTGGAGAGCTTGCAGAGCACTGGGGAAAGGCAGGCAGAGAATTCCCTGCTAGCACCTTCTCTGTGCCTGGGAAGCAGAAGTGTTCACATTGCTTCGCAAAAATCGCTTTTGTGCAGAAAACAGTAACACTTGTTCAGAACTAAAGAAAGCACAGAGCCCCAGATTTGCTGCTGTCCTGGAGAGCTTGCAGAGCACTGGGGAAAGGCAGGCAGAGAATTCCCTGCTAGCACCTTCTCTGTGCCTGGGAAGCAGAAGTGTTCACAGTGCTTCGCAAAAATCGCTTTTGTGCAGAAAACAGTAACACTTGTTCAGAAGGAAAGAAAGCACAGAGCCCCAGATTTTATGTTGTCCTGGAGAGCTTGCAGAGCACTGGGGAAAGGCAGGCAGAGAATTCCCTGATAGCACCTTCTCTGTGCCTGGGAAGCAGAAGTGTTCACATTGCTTCGCAAGAATCGCTTTTGTGCAGAAAACAGTAACACTTGTTCAGAACTAAAGAAAGCACAGAGCCCCAGATTTGCTGCTGTCCTGGAGAGCTTGCAGAGCACTGGGGAAAGGCAGGCAGAGAATTCCCTGCTAACACCTTCTCTGTGCCTGGGAAGCAGAAGTGTTCACATTGCTTCGCAAGAATCGCTTTTGTGCAGAAAACAGTAACACTTGTTCAGAAGGAAAGAAAGCACAGAGCCCCAGATTTTATGTTGTCCTGGAGAGCTTGCAGAGCACTGGGGAAAGGCAGGCAGAGAATTCCCTGCTAGCACCTTCTCTGTGCCTGGGAAGCAGAAGTGTTCACATTGCTTCGCAAGAATCGCTTTTGTGCAGAAAACAGTAACACTTGTTCAGAACGAAAGAAAGCACAGAGCCCCAGATTTGCTGCTGTCCTGGAGAGCTTGCAGAGCACTGGGGAAAGGCAGGCAGAGAATTCCCTGCTAGCACCTTCTCTGTGCCTGGGAAGCAGAAGTGTTCACATTGCTTCGCAAGAATCGCTTTTGTGCAGAAAACAGTAACACTTGTTCAGAAGGAAAGAAAGCACAGAGCCCCAGATTCTATGTTGTCCTGGAGAGCTTGCAGAGCACTGGGGAAAGGCAGGCAGAGAATTCCCTGCTAGCACCTTCTCTGTGCCTGTTAACATTGCTTCGCAGAATCGCTTTTGTGCAGAAAACATTAACACTTCTTCAGAACGAAAGAAAGCACAGAGCCCCAGATTCTATGTTGTCCTGGAGAGCTTGCAGAGCACTGGGGAAAGGCAGGCAGAGAATTCCCTGCTAGCACCTTCTCTGTGCCTGGGAAGCAGAAGTGTTCACATTGCTTCGCAAGAATCGCTTTTGTGCAGAAAACAGTAACACTTGTTCAGAACGAAAGAAAGCACAGAGCCCCAGATTCTATGTTGTCCTGGAGAGCTTGCAGAGCACTGGGGAAAGGCAGGCAGAGAATTCCCTGCTAACACCTTCTCTGTGCCTGGGAAGCAGAAGTGTTCACATTGCTTCGCAAGAATCGCTTTTGTGCAGAAAACAGTAACACTTGTTCAGAAGGAAAGAAAGCACAGAGCCCCAGATTTTATGTTGTCCTGGAGAGCTTGCAGAGCACTGGGGAAAGGCAGGCAGAGAATTCCCTGCTAGCACCTTCTCTGTGCCTGTTCACATTGCTTCGCAGAATCGCTTTTGTGCAGAAAACAGTAACACTTGTTCAGAACGAAAGAAAGCACAGAGCCCCAGATTCTATGTTGTCCTGCAGAGCTTGCAGAGCACTGGGGAAAGGCAGGCAGAGAATTCTCTGCTAGCACCTTCTCTGTGCCTGGGAAGCAGAAGTGTTCACATTGCTTCGCAGAATCGCTTTTGTGCAGAAAACAGTAACACTTGTTCAGAAGGAAAGAAAGCACAGAGCCCCAGATTTTATGTTGTCCTGGAGAGCTTGCAGAGCACTGGGGAAAGGCAGGCAGAGAATTCCCTGCTAGCGCCTTCTCTGTGCCTGGGAAGCAGAAGTGTTCACATTGCTTCGCAAGAATCGCTTTTGTGCAGAAAACAGTAACACTTGTTCAGAACGAAAGAAAGCACAGAGCCCCAGATTCTATGTTGTCCTGGAGAGCTTGCAGAGCACTGGGGAAAGGCAGGCAGAGAATTCCCTGCTAGCACCTTCTCTGTGCCTGGGAAGCAGAAGTGTTCACATTGCTTCGCAAGAATCGCTTTTGTGCAGAAAACAGTAACACTTGTTCAGAAGGAAAGAAAGCACAGAGCCCCAGATTTTATGTTGTCCTGGAGAGCTTGCAGAGCACTGGGGAAAGGCAGGCAGAGAATTCCCTGCTAGCACCTTCTCTGTGCCTGGGAAGCAGAAGTGTTCACATTGCTTCGCAAGAATTGCTTTTGTGCAGAAAACAGTAACACTTGTTCAGAACGAAAGAAAGCACAGAGCCCCAGATTCTATGTTGTCCTGGAGAGCTTGCAGAGCACTGGGGAAAGGCAGGCAGAGAATTCCCTGCTAGCACCTTCTCTGTGCCTGTTCACATTGCTTCGCAGAATTGCTTTTGTGCAGAAAACAGTAACACTTGTTCAGACCGAAAGAAAGCACAGAGCCCCAGATTCTATGTTGTCCTGGAGAGCTTGCAGAGCACTGGGGAAAGGCAGGCAGAGAATTCCCTGCTAGCACCTTCTCTGTGCCTGGGAAGCAGAAGTGTTCACATTGCTTCGCAAGAATCGCTTTTGTGCAGAAAACAGTAACACTTGTTCAGAAATAAAGAAAGCACAGAGCCCCAGATTTGCTGCTGTCCTGGAGAGCTTGCAGAGCACTGGGGAAAGGCAGGCAGAGAATTCCCTGCTAGCACCTTCTCTGTGCCTGGGAAGCAGAAGTGTTCACAGTGCTTCGCAAAAATCGCTTTTGTGCAGAAAACAGTAACACTTGTTCAGAAGGAAAGAAAGCACAGAGCCCCAGATTTTATGTTGTCCTGGAGAGCTTGCAGAGCACTGGGGAAAGGCAGGCAGAGAATTCCCTGATAGCACCTTCTCTGTGCCTGGGAAGCAGAAGTGTTCACATTGCTTCGCAAGAATCGCTTTTGTGCAGAAAACAGTAACACTTGTTCAGAACTAAAGAAAGCACAGAGCCCCAGATTTGCTGCTGTCCTGGAGAGCTTGCAGAGCACTGGGGAAAGGCAGGCAGAGAATTCCCTGCTAGCACCTTCTCTGTGCCTGGGAAGCAGAAGTGTTCACATTGCTTCGCAGAATCGCTTTTGTGCAGAAAACAGTAACACTTGTTCAGAACGAAAGAAAGCACAGAGCCCCAGATTCTATGTTGTCCTGCAGAGCTTGCAGAGCACTGGGGAAAGGCAGGCAGAGAATTCTCTGCTAGCACCTTCTCTGTGCCTGGGAAGCAGAAGTGTTCACATTGCTTCGCAGAATCGCTTTTGTGCAGAAAACAGTAACACTTGTTCAGAAGGAAAGAAAGCACAGAGCCCCAGATTTTATGTTGTCCTGGAGAGCTTGCAGAGCACTGGGGAAAGGCAGGCAGAGAATTCCCTGCTAGCGCCTTCTCTGTGCCTGGGAAGCAGAAGTGTTCACATTGCTTCGCAAGAATCGCTTTTGTGCAGAAAACAGTAACACTTGTTCAGAACGAAAGAAAGCACAGAGCCCCAGATTCTATGTTGTCCTCGAGAGCTTGCAGAGCACTGGGGAAAGGCAGGCAGAGAATTCCCTGCTAGCACCTTCTCTGTGCCTGGGAAGCAGAAGTGTTCACATTGCTTCGCAAGAATCGCTTTTGTGCAGAAAACAGTAACACTTGTTCAGAAGGAAAGAAAGCACAGAGCCCCAGATTTTATGTTGTCCTGGAGAGCTTGCAGAGCACTGGGGAAAGGCAGGCAGAGAATTCCCTGCTAGCACCTTCTCTGTGCCTGGGAAGCAGAAGTGTTCACATTGCTTCGCAAGAATTGCTTTTGTGCAGAAAACATTAACACTTGTTCAGAAGGAAAGAAAGCACAGAGCCCCAGATTCTATGTTGTCCTGGAGAGCTTGCAGAGCACTGGGGAAAGGCAGGCAGAGAATTCCCTGCTAGCACCTTCTCTGTGCCTGTTCACATTGCTTCGCAGAATTGCTTTTGTGCAGAAAACAGTAACACTTGTTCAGACCGAAAGAAAGCACAGAGCCCCAGATTCTATGTTGTCCTGGAGAGCTTGCAGAGCACTGGGGAAAGGCAGGCAGAGAATTCCCTGCTAGCACCTTCTCTGTGCCTGGGAAGCAGAAGTGTTCACATTGCTTCGCAAGAATCGCTTTTGTGCAGAAAACAGTAACACTTGTTCAGAAATAAAGAAAGCACAGAGCCCCAGATTTGCTGCTGTCCTGGAGAGCTTGCAGAGCACTGGGGAAAGGCAGGCAGAGAATTCCCTGCTAGCACCTTCTCTGTGCCTGGGAAGCAGAAGTGTTCACAGTGCTTCGCAAAAATCGCTTTTGTGCAGAAAACAGTAACACTTGTTCAGAAGGAAAGAAAGCACAGAGCCCCAGATTTTATGTTGTCCTGGAGAGCTTGCAGAGCACTGGGGAAAGGCAGGCAGAGAATTCCCTGATAGCACCTTCTCTGTGCCTGGGAAGCAGAAGTGTTCACATTGCTTCGCAAGAATCGCTTTTGTGCAGAAAACAGTAACACTTGTTCAGAACTAAAGAAAGCACAGAGCCCCAGATTTGCTGCTGTCCTGGAGAGCTTGCAGAGCACTGGGGAAAGGCAGGCAGAGAATTCCCTGCTAGCACCTTCTCTGTGCCTGGGAAGCAGAAGTGTTCACATTGCTTCGCAAAAATCGCTTTTGTGCAGAAAACAGTAACACTTGTTCAGAAGGAAAGAAAGCACAGAGCCCCAGATTTTATGTTGTTCTGGAGAGCTTGCAGAGCACTGGGGAAAGGCAGGCAGAGAATTCCCTGCTAGCACCTTCTCTGTGCCTGTTCACATTGCTTCGCAAGAATCGCTTTTGTGCAGAAAACAGTAACACTTGTTCAGAACGAAAGAAAGCACAGAGCCCCAGATTCTATGTTGTCCTGGAGAGCTTGCAGAGCACTGGGGAAAGGCAGGCAGGGAATTCCCTGCTAGCACCTTCTCTGTGCCTGGGAAGCAGAAGTGTTCACATTGCTTCGCAAGAATCGCTTTTGTGCAGAAAACAGTAACACTTGTTCAGAACTAAAGAAAGCACAGAGCCCCAGATTTGCTGCTGTCCTGGAGAGCTTGCAGAGCACTGGGGAAAGGCAGGCAGAGAATTCCCTGCTAGCACCTTCTCTGTGCCTGGGAAGCAGAAGTGTTCACATTGCTTCGCAAAAATCGCTTTTGTGCAGAAAACAGTAACACTTGTTCAGAAGGAAAGAAAGCACAGAACCCCGGATTTTATGTTGTCCTGGAGAGCTTGCAGAGCACTGGGGAAAGGCAGGCAGAGAATTCCCTGCTAGCACCTTCTCTGTGCCTGTTCACATTGTTTCTCAGAATCGCTTTTGTGCAGAAAACAGTAACACTTGTTCAGAAGGAAAGAAAGCACAGAGCCCCAGATTCTATGTTGTCCTGGAGAGCTTGCAGAGCACTGGGGAAAGGCAGGCAGAGAATTCCCTGCTAGCACCTTCTCTGTGCCTGGGAAGCAGAAGTGTTCACATTGCTTCGCAAGAATCGCTTTTGTGCAGAAAACACTAACACTTGTTCAGAACGAAAGAAAGCACAGAGCCCCAGATTTTATGTTGTCCTGGAGAGCTTGCAGAGCACTGGGGAAAGGCAGGCAGAGAATTCCCTGCTAGCACCTTCTCTGTGCCTGGGAAGCAGAAGTGTTCACATTGCTTCGCAAGAATCGCTTTTGTGCAGAAAACACTAACACTTGTTCAGAAGGAAAGAAAGCACAGAGCCCCAGATTTTATGTTGTCCTGGAGAGCTCGCAGAGCACTGGGGAAAGGCAGGCAGAGAATTCCTTGCTAGCACCTTCTCTGTGCCTGGGAAGCAGAAGTGTTCACATTGCTTCGCAGAATCGCTTTTGTGCAGAAAACAGTAACACTTGTTCAGAAGGAAAGAAAGCACAGAGCCCCAGATTTTATGTTGTTCTGGAGAGCTTGCAGAGCACTGGGGAAAGGCAGGCAGAGAATTCCCTGCTAGCACCTTCTCTGTGCCTGGGAAGCAGAAGTGTTCACATTGCTTCGCAAGAATCGCTTTTGTGCAGAAAACACTAACACTTGTTCAGAAGGAAAGAAAGCACAGAGCCCCAGATTTTATGTTGTCCTGGAGAGCTTGCAGAGCACTGGGGAAAGGCAGGCAGAGAATTCCTTGCTAGCACCTTCTCTGTGCCTGGGAAGGAGAAGTGTTCACATTGCTTCGCAGAATCGCTTTTGTGCAGAAAACAGTAACACTTGTTCAGAAGGAAAGAAAGCACAGAGCCCCAGATTTTATGTTGTCCTGGAGAGCTTGCAGAGCACTGGGGAAAGGCAGGCAGAGAATTCCCTGCTAGCACCTTCTCTGTGCCTGGGAAGCAGAAGTGTTCACATTGCTTCGCAAGAATCGCTTTTGTGCAGAAAACAGTAACACTTGTTCAGAACGAAAGAAAGCACAGAGCCCCAGATTCTATGTTGTCCTGCAGAGCTTGCAGAGCACTGGGGAAAGGCAGGCAGAGAATTCTCTGCTAGCACCTTCTCTGTGCCTGGGAAGCAGAAGTGTTCACATTGCTTCGCAGAATCGCTTTTGTGCAGAAAACAGTAACACTTGTTCAGAACGAAAGAAAGCACAGAGCCCCAGATTCTATGTTGTCCTGGAGAGCTTGCAGAGCACTGGGGAAAGGCAGGCAGAGAATTCCCTGCTAGCACCTTCTCTGTGCCTGGGAAGCAGAAGTGTTCACATTGCTTCGCAAGAATCGCTTTTGTGCAGAAAACAGTAACACTTGTTCAGAACGAAAGAAAGCACAGAGCCCCAGATTCTATGTTGTCCTCGAGAGCTTGCAGAGCACTGGGGAAAGGCAGGCAGAGAATTCCCTGCTAGCACCTTCTCTGTGCCTGGGAAGCAGAAGTGTTCACATTGCTTCGCAAGAATCGCTTTTGTGCAGGAAACAGTAACACTTGTTCAGAAGGAAAGAAAGCACAGAGCCCCAGATTTTATGTTGTCCTGGAGAGCTTGCAGAGCACTGGGGAAAGGCAGGCAGAGAATTCCCTGCTAGCACCTTCTCTGTGCCTGGGAAGCAGAAGTGTTCACATTGCTTCGCAAGAATCGCTTTTGTGCAGAAAACATTAACACTTGTTCAGAAGGAAAGAAAGCACAGAGCCCCAGATTCTGTGTTGTCCTGGAGAGCTTGCAGAGCACTGGGGAAAGGCAGGCAGAGAATTCCCTGCTAGCACCTTCTCTGTGCCTGTTCACATTGCTTCGCAGAATTGCTTTTGTGCAGAAAACAGTAACACTTGTTCAGACCGAAAGAAAGCACAGAGCCCCAGATTCTATGTTGTCCTGGAGAGCTTGCAGAGCACTGGGGAAAGGCAGGCAGAGAATTCCCTGCTAGCACCTTCTCTGTGCCTGGGAAGCAGAAGTGTTCACATTGCTTCGCAAGAATCGCTTTTGTGCAGAAAACAGTAACACTTGTTCAGAAATAAAGAAAGCACAGAGCCCCAGATTTGCTGCTGTCCTGGAGAGCTTGCAGAGCACTGGGGAAAGGCAGGCAGAGAATTCCCTGCTAGCACCTTCTCTGTGCCTGGGAAGCAGAAGTGTTCACAGTGCTTCGCAAAAATCGCTTTTGTGCAGAAAACAGTAACACTTGTTCAGAAGGAAAGAAAGCACAGAGCCCCAGATTTTATGTTGTCCTGGAGAGCTTGCAGAGCACTGGGGAAAGGCAGGCAGAGAATTCCCTGATAGCACCTTCTCTGTGCCTGGGAAGCAGAAGTGTTCACATTGCTTCGCAAGAATCGCTTTTGTGCAGAAAACAGTAACACTTGTTCAGAACTAAAGAAAGCACAGAGCCCCAGATTTGCTGCTGTCCTGGAGAGCTTGCAGAGCACTGGGGAAAGGCAGGCAGAGAATTCCCTGCTAGCACCTTCTCTGTGCCTGGGAAGCAGAAGTGTTCACATTGCTTCGCAAAAATCGCTTTTGTGCAGAAAACAGTAACACTTGTTCAGAAGGAAAGAAAGCACAGAGCCCCAGATTTTATGTTGTTCTGGAGAGCTTGCAGAGCACTGGGGAAAGGCAGGCAGAGAATTCCCTGCTAGCACCTTCTCTGTGCCTGTTCACATTGCTTCGCAAGAATCGCTTTTGTGCAGAAAACAGTAACACTTGTTCAGAACGAAAGAAAGCACAGAGCCCCAGATTCTATGTTGTCCTGGAGAGCTTGCAGAGCACTGGGGAAAGGCAGGCAGGGAATTCCCTGCTAGCACCTTCTCTGTGCCTGGGAAGCAGAAGTGTTCACATTGCTTCGCAAGAATCGCTTTTGTGCAGAAAACAGTAACACTTGTTCAGAACTAAAGAAAGCACAGAGCCCCAGATTTGCTGCTGTCCTGGAGAGCTTGCAGAGCACTGGGGAAAGGCATGCAGAGAATTCCCTGCTAGCACCTTCTCTGTGCCTGGGAAGCAGAAGTGTTCACATTGCTTCGCAAAAATCGCTTTTGTGCAGAAAACAGTAACACTTGTTCAGAAGGAAAGAAAGCACAGAACCCCGGATTTTATGTTGTCCTGGAGAGCTTGCAGAGCACTGGGGAAAGGCAGGCAGAGAATTCCCTACTAGCACCTTCTCTGTGCCTGTTCACATTGTTTCGCAGAATCGCTTTTGTGCAGAAAACAGTAACACTTGTTCAGAAGGAAAGAAAGCACAGAGCCCCAGATTCTATGTTGTCCTGGAGAGCTTGCAGAGCACTGGGGAAAGGCAGGCAGAGAATTCCCTGCTAGCACCTTCTCTGTGCCTGGGAAGCAGAAGTGTTCACATTGCTTCGCAAGAATCGCTTTTGTGCAGAAAACACTAACACTTGTTCAGAACGAAAGAAAGCACAGAGCCCCAGATTTTATGTTGTCCTGGAGAGCTTGCAGAGCACTGGGGAAAGGCAGGCAGAGAATTCCCTGCTAGCACCTTCTCTGTGCCTGGGAAGCAGAAGTGTTCACATTGCTTCGCAAGAATCGCTTTTGTGCAGAAAACACTAACACTTGTTCAGAAGGAAAGAAAGCACAGATCCCAGATTTTATGTTGTCCTGGAGAGCTCGCAGAGCACTGGGGAAAGGCAGGCAGAGAATTCCTTGCTAGCACCTTCTCTGTGCCTGGGAAGCAGAAGTGTTCACATTGCTTCGCAGAATCGCTTTTGTGCAGAAAACAGTAACACTTGTTCAGAAGGAAAGAAAGCACAGAGCCCCAGATTTTATGTTGTTCTGGAGAGCTTGCAGAGCACTGGGGAAAGGCAGGCAGAGAATTCCCTGCTAGCACCTTCTCTGTGCCTGGGAAGCAGAAGTGTTCACATTGCTTCGCAAGAATCGCTTTTGTGCAGAAAACACTAACACTTGTTCAGAAGGAAAGAAAGCACAGAGCCCCAGATTTTATGTTGTCCTGGAGAGCTCGCAGAGCACTGGGGAAAGGCAGGCAGAGAATTCCTTGCTAGCACCTTCTCTGTGCCTGGGAAGGAGAAGTGTTCACATTGCTTCGCAGAATCGCTTTTGTGCAGAAAACAGTAACACTTGTTCAGAACGAAAGAAAGCACAGAGCCCCAGATTTTATGTTGTCCTGGAGAGCTTGCAGAGCACTGGGGAAAGGCAGGCAGAGAATTCCCTGCTAGCACCTTCTCTGTGCCTGGGAAGCAGAAGTGTTCACATTGCTTCGCAAGAATCGCTTTTGTGCAGAAAACAGTAACACTTGTTCAGAACTAAAGAAAGCACAGAGCCCCAGATTTGCTGCTGTCCTGGAGAGCTTGCAGAGCACTGGGGAAAGGCAGGCAGAGAATTCCCTGCTAGCACCTTCTCTGTGCCTGGGAAGCAGAAGTTTTCACATTGCTTCGCAAAAATCGCTTTTGTGCAGAAAACAGTAACACTTGTTCAGAAGGAAAGAAAGCACAGAGCCCCAGATTTTATGCTGTTCTGGAGAGCTTGCAGAGCACTGGGGAAAGGCAGGCAGAGAATTCCCTGATAGCACCTTCTCTGTGCCTGTTCACATTGCTTCGCAGAATCGCTTTTGTGCAGAAAACAGTAACACTTGTTCAGAACGAAAGAAAGCACAGAGCCCCAGATTCTATGTTGTCCTGGAGAGCTTGCAGAGCACTGGGGAAAGGCAGGCAGAGAATTCCCTGATAGCACCTTCTCTGTGCCTGGGAAGCAGAAGTGTTCACATTGCTTCGCAAGAATCGCTTTTGTGCAGAAAACAGTAACACTTGTTCAGAACGAAAGAAAGCACAGAGCCCCAGATTCTATGTTGTCCTGGAGAGCTTGCAGAGCACTGGGGAAAGGCATGCAGAGAATTCCCTGCTAACACCTTCTCTGTGCCTGGGAAGCAGAAGTGTTCACATTGCTTCGCAAGAATTGCTTTTGTGCAGAAAACAGTAACACTTGTTCAGAAGGAAAGAAAGCACAGAGCCCCAGATTTTATGTTGTTCTGGAGAGCTTGCAGAGCACTGGGGAAAGGCAGGCAGAGAATTCCCTGCTAGCACCTTCTCTGTGCCTGTTCACATTGCTTCGCAAGAATCGCTTTTGTGCAGAAAACAGTAACACTTGTTCAGAACGAAAGAAAGCACAGAGCCCCAGATTCTATGTTGTCCTGGAGAGCTTGCAGAGCACTGGGGAAAGGCATGCAGAGAATTCCCTGCTAACACCTTCTCTGTGCCTGGGAAGCAGAAGTGTTCACATTGCTTCGCAAGAATTGCTTTTGTGCAGAAAACAGTAACACTTGTTCAGAAGGAAAGAAAGCACAGAGCCCCAGATTTTATGTTGTTCTGGAGAGCTTGCAGAGCACTGGGGAAAGGCAGGCAGAGAATTCCCTGCTAGCACCTTCTCTGTGCCTGTTCACATTGCTTCGCAAGAATCGCTTTTGTGCAGAAAACAGTAACACTTGTTCAGAACGAAAGAAAGCACAGAGCCCCAGATTCTATGTTGTCCTGGAGAGCTTGCAGAGCACTGGGGAAAGGCAGGCAGGGAATTCCCTGCTAGCACCTTCTCTGTGCCTGGGAAGCAGAAGTGTTCACATTGCTTCGCAAGAATCGCTTTTGTGCAGAAAACAGTAACACTTGTTCAGAACTAAAGAAAGCACAGAGCCCCAGATTTGCTGCTGTCCTGGAGAGCTTGCAGAGCACTGGGGAAAGGCAGGCAGAGAATTCCCTGCTAGCACCTTCTCTGTGCCTGGGAAGCAGAAGTGTTCACATTGCTTCGCAAAAATCGCTTTTGTGCAGAAAACAGTAACACTTGTTCAGAAGGAAAGAAAGCACAGAACCCCGGATTTTATGTTGTCCTGGAGAGCTTGCAGAGCACTGGGGAAAGGCAGGCAGAGAATTCCCTGCTAGCACCTTCTCTGTGCCTGTTCACATTGTTTCTCAGAATCGCTTTTGTGCAGAAAACAGTAACACTTGTTCAGAAGGAAAGAAAGCACAGAGCCCCAGATTCTATGTTGTCCTGGAGAGCTTGCAGAGCACTGGGGAAAAGCAGGCAGAGAATTCCCTGATAGCACCTTCTCTGTGCCTGGGAAGCAGAAGTGTTCACATTGCTTCGCAAGAATCGCTTTTGTGCAGAAAACAGTAACACTTGTTCAGAACTAAAGAAAGCACAGAGCCCCAGATTTGCTGCTGTCCTGGAGAGCTTGCAGAGCACTGGGGAAAGGCATGCAGAGAATTCCCTGCTAACACCTTCTCTGTGCCTGGGAAGCAGAAGTGTTCACATTGCTTCGCAAGAATCGCTTTTGTGCAGAAAACAGTAACACTTGTTCAGAAGGAAAGAAAGCACAGAGCCCCAGATTTTATGTTGTCCTGGAGAGCTTGCAGAGCACTGGGGAAAGGCAGGCAGAGAATTCCCTGCTAGCACCTTCTCTGTGCCTGGGAAGCAGAAGTGTTCACATTGCTTCGCAAGAATCGCTTTTGTGCAGAAAACAGTAACACTTGTTCAGAACGAAAGAAAGCACAGAGCCCCAGATTTGCTGCTGTCCTGGAGAGCTTGCAGAGCACTGGGGAAAGGCAGGCAGAGAATTCCCTGCTAGCACCTTCTCTGTGCCTGGGAAGCAGAAGTGTTCACATTGCTTCGCAAAAATCGCTTTTGTGCAGAAAACAGTAACACTTGTTCAGAAGGAAAGAAAGCACAGAGCCCCAGATTCTATGTTGTCCTGGAGAGCTTGCAGAGCACTGGGGAAAGGCAGGCAGAGAATTCCCTGCTAGCACCTTCTCTGTGCCTGTTAACATTGCTTCGCAGAATCGCTTTTGTGCAGAAAACATTAACACTTCTTCAGAACGAAAGAAAGCACAGAGCCCCAGATTCTATGTTGTCCTGGAGAGCTTGCAGAGCACTGGGGAAAGGCAGGCAGAGAATTCCCTGCTAGCACCTTCTCTGTGCCTGGGAAGCAGAAGTGTTCACATTGCTTCGCAAGAATCGCTTTTGTGCAGAAAACAGTAACACTTGTTCAGAACGAAAGAAAGCACAGAGCCCCAGATTCTATGTTGTCCTGGAGAGCTTGCAGAGCACTGGGGAAAGGCAGGCAGAGAATTCCCTGCTAACACCTTCTCTGTGCCTGGGAAGCAGAAGTGTTCACATTGCTTCGCAAGAATCGCTTTTGTGCAGAAAACAGTAACACTTGTTCAGAAGGAAAGAAAGCACAGAGCCCCAGATTTTATGTTGTCCTGGAGAGCTTGCAGAGCACTGGGGAAAGGCAGGCAGAGAATTCCCTGCTAGCACCTTCTCTGTGCCTGTTCACATTGCTTCGCAGAATCGCTTTTGTGCAGAAAACAGTAACACTTGTTCAGAACGAAAGAAAGCACAGAGCCCCAGATTCTATGTTGTCCTGCAGAGCTTGCAGAGCACTGGGGAAAGGCAGGCAGAGAATTCTCTGCTAGCACCTTCTCTGTGCCTGGGAAGCAGAAGTGTTCACATTGCTTCGCAGAATCGCTTTTGTGCAGAAAACAGTAACACTTGTTCAGAAGGAAAGAAAGCACAGAGCCCCAGATTTTATGTTGTCCTGGAGAGCTTGCAGAGCACTGGGGAAAGGCAGGCAGAGAATTCCCTGCTAGCGCCTTCTCTGTGCCTGGGAAGCAGAAGTGTTCACATTGCTTCGCAAGAATCGCTTTTGTGCAGAAAACAGTAACACTTGTTCAGAACGAAAGAAAGCACAGAGCCCCAGATTCTATGTTGTCCTCGAGAGCTTGCAGAGCACTGGGGAAAGGCAGGCAGAGAATTCCCTGCTAGCACCTTCTCTGTGCCTGGGAAGCAGAAGTGTTCACATTGCTTCGCAAGAATCGCTTTTGTGCAGAAAACAGTAACACTTGTTCAGAAGGAAAGAAAGCACAGAGCCCCAGATTTTATGTTGTCCTGGAGAGCTTGCAGAGCACTGGGGAAAGGCAGGCAGAGAATTCCCTGCTAGCACCTTCTCTGTGCCTGGGAAGCAGAAGTGTTCACATTGCTTCGCAAGAATTGCTTTTGTGCAGAAAACATTAACACTTGTTCAGAAGGAAAGAAAGCACAGAGCCCCAGATTCTATGTTGTCCTGGAGAGCTTGCAGAGCACTGGGGAAAGGCAGGCAGAGAATTCCCTGCTAGCACCTTCTCTGTGCCTGTTCACATTGCTTCGCAGAATTGCTTTTGTGCAGAAAACAGTAACACTTGTTCAGACCGAAAGAAAGCACAGAGCCCCAGATTCTATGTTGTCCTGGAGAGCTTGCAGAGCACTGGGGAAAGGCAGGCAGAGAATTCCCTGCTAGCACCTTCTCTGTGCCTGGGAAGCAGAAGTGTTCACATTGCTTCGCAAGAATCGCTTTTGTGCAGAAAACAGTAACACTTGTTCAGAAATAAAGAAAGCACAGAGCCCCAGATTTGCTGCTGTCCTGGAGAGCTTGCAGAGCACTGGGGAAAGGCAGGCAGAGAATTCCCTGCTAGCACCTTCTCTGTGCCTGGGAAGCAGAAGTGTTCACAGTGCTTCGCAAAAATCGCTTTTGTGCAGAAAACAGTAACACTTGTTCAGAAGGAAAGAAAGCACAGAGCCCCAGATTTTATGTTGTCCTGGAGAGCTTGCAGAGCACTGGGGAAAGGCAGGCAGAGAATTCCCTGATAGCACCTTCTCTGTGCCTGGGAAGCAGAAGTGTTCACATTGCTTCGCAAGAATCGCTTTTGTGCAGAAAACAGTAACACTTGTTCAGAACTAAAGAAAGCACAGAGCCCCAGATTTGCTGCTGTCCTGGAGAGCTTGCAGAGCACTGGGGAAAGGCAGGCAGAGAATTCCCTGCTAGCACCTTCTCTGTGCCTGGGAAGCAGAAGTGTTCACATTGCTTCGCAGAATCGCTTTTGTGCAGAAAACAGTAACACTTGTTCAGAACGAAAGAAAGCACAGAGCCCCAGATTCTATGTTGTCCTGCAGAGCTTGCAGAGCACTGGGGAAAGGCAGGCAGAGAATTCTCTGCTAGCACCTTCTCTGTGCCTGGGAAGCAGAAGTGTTCACATTGCTTCGCAGAATCGCTTTTGTGCAGAAAACAGTAACACTTGTTCAGAAGGAAAGAAAGCACAGAGCCCCAGATTTTATGTTGTCCTGGAGAGCTTGCAGAGCACTGGGGAAAGGCAGGCAGAGAATTCCCTGCTAGCGCCTTCTCTGTGCCTGGGAAGCAGAAGTGTTCACATTGCTTCGCAAGAATCGCTTTTGTGCAGAAAACAGTAACACTTGTTCAGAACGAAAGAAAGCACAGAGCCCCAGATTCTATGTTGTCCTCGAGAGCTTGCAGAGCACTGGGGAAAGGCAGGCAGAGAATTCCCTGCTAGCACCTTCTCTGTGCCTGGGAAGCAGAAGTGTTCACATTGCTTCGCAAGAATCGCTTTTGTGCAGAAAACAGTAACACTTGTTCAGAAGGAAAGAAAGCACAGAGCCCCAGATTTTATGTTGTCCTGGAGAGCTTGCAGAGCACTGGGGAAAGGCAGGCAGAGAATTCCCTGATAGCACCTTCTCTGTGCCTGGGAAGCAGAAGTGTTCACATTGCTTCGCAAGAATTGCTTTTGTGCAGAAAACATTAACACTTGTTCAGAAGGAAAGAAAGCACAGAGCCCCAGATTCTATGTTGTCCTGGAGAGCTTGCAGAGCACTGGGGAAAGGCAGGCAGAGAATTCCCTGCTAGCACCTTCTCTGTGCCTGTTCACATTGCTTCGCAGAATTGCTTTTGTGCAGAAAACAGTAACACTTGTTCAGACCGAAAGAAAGCACAGAGCCCCAGATTCTATGTTGTCCTGGAGAGCTTGCAGAGCACTGGGGAAAGGCAGGCAGAGAATTCCCTGCTAGCACCTTCTCTGTGCCTGGGAAGCAGAAGTGTTCACATTGCTTCGCAAGAATCGCTTTTGTGCAGAAAACAGTAACACTTGTTCAGAACTAAAGAAAGCACAGAGCCCCAGATTTGCTGCTGTCCTGGAGAGCTTGCAGAGCACTGGGGAAAGGCAGGCAGAGAATTCCCTGCTAGCACCTTCTCTGTGCCTGGGAAGCAGAAGTGTTCACATTGCTTCGCAAAAATCGCTTTTGTGCAGAAAACAGTAACACTTGTTCAGAAGGAAAGAAAGCACAGAGCCCCAGATTTTATGTTGTTCTGGAGAGCTTGCAGAGCACTGGGGAAAGGCAGGCAGAGAATTCCCTGCTAGCACCTTCTCTGTGCCTGTTCACATTGCTTCGCAAGAATCGCTTTTGTGCAGAAAACAGTAACACTTGTTCAGAACGAAAGAAAGCACAGAGCCCCAGATTCTATGTTGTCCTGGAGAGCTTGCAGAGCACTGGGGAAAGGCAGGCAGGGAATTCCCTGCTAGCACCTTCTCTGTGCCTGGGAAGCAGAAGTGTTCACATTGCTTCGCAAGAATCGCTTTTGTGCAGAAAACAGTAACACTTGTTCAGAACTAAAGAAAGCACAGAGCCCCAGATTTGCTGCTGTCCTGGAGAGCTTGCAGAGCACTGGGGAAAGGCAGGCAGAGAATTCCCTGCTAGCACCTTCTCTGTGCCTGTTCACATTGTTTCTCAGAATCGCTTTTGTGCAGAAAACAGTAACACTTGTTCAGAAGGAAAGAAAGCACAGAGCCCCAGATTCTATGTTGTCCTGGAGAGCTTGCAGAGCACTGGGGAAAGGCAGGCAGAGAATTCCCTGCTAGCACCTTCTCTGTGCCTGGGAAGCAGAAGTGTTCACATTGCTTCGCAAGAATCGCTTTTGTGCAGAAAACACTAACACTTGTTCAGAAGGAAAGAAAGCACAGAGCCCCAGATTTTATGTTGTCCTGGAGAGCTCGCAGAGCACTGGGGAAAGGCAGGCAGAGAATTCCTTGCTAGCACCTTCTCTGTGCCTGGGAAGCAGAAGTGTTCACATTGCTTCGCAAGAATCGCTTTTGTGCAGAAAACAGTAACACTTGTTCAGAACTAAAGAAAGCACAGAGCCCCAGATTTGCTGCTGTCCTGGAGAGCTTGCAGAGCACTGGGGAAAGGCAGGCAGAGAATTCCCTGCTAGCACCTTCTCTGTGCCTGGGAAGCAGAAGTTTTCACATTGCTTCGCAAAAATCGCTTTTGTGCAGAAAACAGTAACACTTGTTCAGAAGGAAAGAAAGCACAGAGCCCCAGATTTTATGCTGTTCTGGAGAGCTTGCAGAGCACTGGGGAAAGGCAGGCAGAGAATTCCCTGATAGCACCTTCTCTGTGCCTGTTCACATTGCTTCGCAGAATCGCTTTTGTGCAGAAAACAGTAACACTTGTTCAGAACGAAAGAAAGCACAGAGCCCCAGATTCTATGTTGTCCTGGAGAGCTTGCAGAGCACTGGGGAAAGGCAGGCAGAGAATTCCCTGATAGCACCTTCTCTGTGCCTGGGAAGCAGAAGTGTTCACATTGCTTCGCAAGAATCGCTTTTGTGCAGAAAACAGTAACACTTGTTCAGAACGAAAGAAAGCACAGAGCCCCAGATTCTATGTTGTCCTGGAGAGCTTGCAGAGCACTGGGGAAAGGCATGCAGAGAATTCCCTGCTAACACCTTCTCTGTGCCTGGGAAGCAGAAGTGTTCACATTGCTTCGCAAGAATTGCTTTTGTGCAGAAAACAGTAACACTTGTTCAGAAGGAAAGAAAGCACAGAGCCCCAGATTTTATGTTGTTCTGGAGAGCTTGCAGAGCACTGGGGAAAGGCAGGCAGAGAATTCCCTGCTAGCACCTTCTCTGTGCCTGTTCACATTGCTTCGCAAGAATCGCTTTTGTGCAGAAAACAGTAACACTTGTTCAGAACGAAAGAAAGCACAGAGCCCCAGATTCTATGTTGTCCTGGAGAGCTTGCAGAGCACTGGGGAAAGGCATGCAGAGAATTCCCTGCTAACACCTTCTCTGTGCCTGGGAAGCAGAAGTGTTCACATTGCTTCGCAAGAATTGCTTTTGTGCAGAAAACAGTAACACTTGTTCAGAAGGAAAGAAAGCACAGAGCCCCAGATTTTATGTTGTTCTGGAGAGCTTGCAGAGCACTGGGGAAAGGCAGGCAGAGAATTCCCTGCTAGCACCTTCTCTGTGCCTGTTCACATTGCTTCGCAAGAATCGCTTTTGTGCAGAAAACAGTAACACTTGTTCAGAACGAAAGAAAGCACAGAGCCCCAGATTCTATGTTGTCCTGGAGAGCTTGCAGAGCACTGGGGAAAGGCAGGCAGGGAATTCCCTGCTAGCACCTTCTCTGTGCCTGGGAAGCAGAAGTGTTCACATTGCTTCGCAAGAATCGCTTTTGTGCAGAAAACAGTAACACTTGTTCAGAACTAAAGAAAGCACAGAGCCCCAGATTTGCTGCTGTCCTGGAGAGCTTGCAGAGCACTGGGGAAAGGCAGGCAGAGAATTCCCTGCTAGCACCTTCTCTGTGCCTGGGAAGCAGAAGTGTTCACATTGCTTCGCAAAAATCGCTTTTGTGCAGAAAACAGTAACACTTGTTCAGAAGGAAAGAAAGCACAGAACCCCGGATTTTATGTTGTCCTGGAGAGCTTGCAGAGCACTGGGGAAAGGCAGGCAGAGAATTCCCTGCTAGCACCTTCTCTGTGCCTGTTCACATTGTTTCTCAGAATCGCTTTTGTGCAGAAAACAGTAACACTTGTTCAGAAGGAAAGAAAGCACAGAGCCCCAGATTCTATGTTGTCCTGGAGAGCTTGCAGAGCACTGGGGAAAAGCAGGCAGAGAATTCCCTGATAGCACCTTCTCTGTGCCTGGGAAGCAGAAGTGTTCACATTGCTTCGCAAGAATCGCTTTTGTGCAGAAAACAGTAACACTTGTTCAGAACTAAAGAAAGCACAGAGCCCCAGATTTGCTGCTGTCCTGGAGAGCTTGCAGAGCACTGGGGAAAGGCATGCAGAGAATTCCCTGCTAACACCTTCTCTGTGCCTGGGAAGCAGAAGTGTTCACATTGCTTCGCAAGAATCGCTTTTGTGCAGAAAACAGTAACACTTGTTCAGAAGGAAAGAAAGCACAGAGCCCCAGATTTTATGTTGTCCTGGAGAGCTTGCAGAGCACTGGGGAAAGGCAGGCAGAGAATTCCCTGCTAGCACCTTCTCTGTGCCTGGGAAGCAGAAGTGTTCACATTGCTTCGCAAGAATCGCTTTTGTGCAGAAAACAGTAACACTTGTTCAGAACGAAAGAAAGCACAGAGCCCCAGATTTGCTGCTGTCCTGGAGAGCTTGCAGAGCACTGGGGAAAGGCAGGCAGAGAATTCCCTGCTAGCACCTTCTCTGTGCCTGGGAAGCAGAAGTGTTCACATTGCTTCGCAAAAATCGCTTTTGTGCAGAAAACAGTAACACTTGTTCAGAAGGAAAGAAAGCACAGAGCCCCAGATTCTATGTTGTCCTGGAGAGCTTGCAGAGCACTGGGGAAAGGCAGGCAGAGAATTCCCTGCTAGCACCTTCTCTGTGCCTGTTAACATTGCTTCGCAGAATCGCTTTTGTGCAGAAAACATTAACACTTCTTCAGAACGAAAGAAAGCACAGAGCCCCAGATTCTATGTTGTCCTGGAGAGCTTGCAGAGCACTGGGGAAAGGCAGGCAGAGAATTCCCTGCTAGCACCTTCTCTGTGCCTGGGAAGCAGAAGTGTTCACATTGCTTCGCAAGAATCGCTTTTGTGCAGAAAACAGTAACACTTGTTCAGAACGAAAGAAAGCACAGAGCCCCAGATTCTATGTTGTCCTGGAGAGCTTGCAGAGCACTGGGGAAAGGCAGGCAGAGAATTCCCTGCTAACACCTTCTCTGTGCCTGGGAAGCAGAAGTGTTCACATTGCTTCGCAAGAATCGCTTTTGTGCAGAAAACAGTAACACTTGTTCAGAAGGAAAGAAAGCACAGAGCCCCAGATTTTATGTTGTCCTGGAGAGCTTGCAGAGCACTGGGGAAAGGCAGGCAGAGAATTCCCTGCTAGCACCTTCTCTGTGCCTGTTCACATTGCTTCGCAGAATCGCTTTTGTGCAGAAAACAGTAACACTTGTTCAGAACGAAAGAAAGCACAGAGCCCCAGATTCTATGTTGTCCTGCAGAGCTTGCAGAGCACTGGGGAAAGGCAGGCAGAGAATTCTCTGCTAGCACCTTCTCTGTGCCTGGGAAGCAGAAGTGTTCACATTGCTTCGCAGAATCGCTTTTGTGCAGAAAACAGTAACACTTGTTCAGAAGGAAAGAAAGCACAGAGCCCCAGATTTTATGTTGTCCTGGAGAGCTTGCAGAGCACTGGGGAAAGGCAGGCAGAGAATTCCCTGCTAGCGCCTTCTCTGTGCCTGGGAAGCAGAAGTGTTCACATTGCTTCGCAAGAATCGCTTTTGTGCAGAAAACAGTAACACTTGTTCAGAACGAAAGAAAGCACAGAGCCCCAGATTCTATGTTGTCCTCGAGAGCTTGCAGAGCACTGGGGAAAGGCAGGCAGAGAATTCCCTGCTAGCACCTTCTCTGTGCCTGGGAAGCAGAAGTGTTCACATTGCTTCGCAAGAATCGCTTTTGTGCAGAAAACAGTAACACTTGTTCAGAAGGAAAGAAAGCACAGAGCCCCAGATTTTATGTTGTCCTGGAGAGCTTGCAGAGCACTGGGGAAAGGCAGGCAGAGAATTCCCTGCTAGCACCTTCTCTGTGCCTGGGAAGCAGAAGTGTTCACATTGCTTCGCAAGAATTGCTTTTGTGCAGAAAACATTAACACTTGTTCAGAAGGAAAGAAAGCACAGAGCCCCAGATTCTATGTTGTCCTGGAGAGCTTGCAGAGCACTGGGGAAAGGCAGGCAGAGAATTCCCTGCTAGCACCTTCTCTGTGCCTGTTCACATTGCTTCGCAGAATTGCTTTTGTGCAGAAAACAGTAACACTTGTTCAGACCGAAAGAAAGCACAGAGCCCCAGATTCTATGTTGTCCTGGAGAGCTTGCAGAGCACTGGGGAAAGGCAGGCAGAGAATTCCCTGCTAGCACCTTCTCTGTGCCTGGGAAGCAGAAGTGTTCACATTGCTTCGCAAGAATCGCTTTTGTGCAGAAAACAGTAACACTTGTTCAGAAATAAAGAAAGCACAGAGCCCCAGATTTGCTGCTGTCCTGGAGAGCTTGCAGAGCACTGGGGAAAGGCAGGCAGAGAATTCCCTGCTAGCACCTTCTCTGTGCCTGGGAAGCAGAAGTGTTCACAGTGCTTCGCAAAAATCGCTTTTGTGCAGAAAACAGTAACACTTGTTCAGAAGGAAAGAAAGCACAGAGCCCCAGATTTTATGTTGTCCTGGAGAGCTTGCAGAGCACTGGGGAAAGGCAGGCAGAGAATTCCCTGATAGCACCTTCTCTGTGCCTGGGAAGCAGAAGTGTTCACATTGCTTCGCAAGAATCGCTTTTGTGCAGAAAACAGTAACACTTGTTCAGAACTAAAGAAAGCACAGAGCCCCAGATTTGCTGCTGTCCTGGAGAGCTTGCAGAGCACTGGGGAAAGGCAGGCAGAGAATTCCCTGCTAGCACCTTCTCTGTGCCTGGGAAGCAGAAGTGTTCACATTGCTTCGCAGAATCGCTTTTGTGCAGAAAACAGTAACACTTGTTCAGAACGAAAGAAAGCACAGAGCCCCAGATTCTATGTTGTCCTGCAGAGCTTGCAGAGCACTGGGGAAAGGCAGGCAGAGAATTCTCTGCTAGCACCTTCTCTGTGCCTGGGAAGCAGAAGTGTTCACATTGCTTCGCAGAATCGCTTTTGTGCAGAAAACAGTAACACTTGTTCAGAAGGAAAGAAAGCACAGAGCCCCAGATTTTATGTTGTCCTGGAGAGCTTGCAGAGCACTGGGGAAAGGCAGGCAGAGAATTCCCTGCTAGCGCCTTCTCTGTGCCTGGGAAGCAGAAGTGTTCACATTGCTTCGCAAGAATCGCTTTTGTGCAGAAAACAGTAACACTTGTTCAGAACGAAAGAAAGCACAGAGCCCCAGATTCTATGTTGTCCTCGAGAGCTTGCAGAGCACTGGGGAAAGGCAGGCAGAGAATTCCCTGCTAGCACCTTCTCTGTGCCTGGGAAGCAGAAGTGTTCACATTGCTTCGCAAGAATCGCTTTTGTGCAGAAAACAGTAACACTTGTTCAGAAGGAAAGAAAGCACAGAGCCCCAGATTTTATGTTGTCCTGGAGAGCTTGCAGAGCACTGGGGAAAGGCAGGCAGAGAATTCCCTGATAGCACCTTCTCTGTGCCTGGGAAGCAGAAGTGTTCACATTGCTTCGCAAGAATTGCTTTTGTGCAGAAAACATTAACACTTGTTCAGAAGGAAAGAAAGCACAGAGCCCCAGATTCTATGTTGTCCTGGAGAGCTTGCAGAGCACTGGGGAAAGGCAGGCAGAGAATTCCCTGCTAGCACCTTCTCTGTGCCTGTTCACATTGCTTCGCAGAATTGCTTTTGTGCAGAAAACAGTAACACTTGTTCAGACCGAAAGAAAGCACAGAGCCCCAGATTCTATGTTGTCCTGGAGAGCTTGCAGAGCACTGGGGAAAGGCAGGCAGAGAATTCCCTGCTAGCACCTTCTCTGTGCCTGGGAAGCAGAAGTGTTCACATTGCTTCGCAAGAATCGCTTTTGTGCAGAAAACAGTAACACTTGTTCAGAACTAAAGAAAGCACAGAGCCCCAGATTTGCTGCTGTCCTGGAGAGCTTGCAGAGCACTGGGGAAAGGCAGGCAGAGAATTCCCTGCTAGCACCTTCTCTGTGCCTGGGAAGCAGAAGTGTTCACATTGCTTCGCAAAAATCGCTTTTGTGCAGAAAACAGTAACACTTGTTCAGAAGGAAAGAAAGCACAGAGCCCCAGATTTTATGTTGTTCTGGAGAGCTTGCAGAGCACTGGGGAAAGGCAGGCAGAGAATTCCCTGCTAGCACCTTCTCTGTGCCTGTTCACATTGCTTCGCAAGAATCGCTTTTGTGCAGAAAACAGTAACACTTGTTCAGAACGAAAGAAAGCACAGAGCCCCAGATTCTATGTTGTCCTGGAGAGCTTGCAGAGCACTGGGGAAAGGCAGGCAGGGAATTCCCTGCTAGCACCTTCTCTGTGCCTGGGAAGCAGAAGTGTTCACATTGCTTCGCAAGAATCGCTTTTGTGCAGAAAACAGTAACACTTGTTCAGAACTAAAGAAAGCACAGAGCCCCAGATTTGCTGCTGTCCTGGAGAGCTTGCAGAGCACTGGGGAAAGGCAGGCAGAGAATTCCCTGCTAGCACCTTCTCTGTGCCTGTTCACATTGTTTCTCAGAATCGCTTTTGTGCAGAAAACAGTAACACTTGTTCAGAAGGAAAGAAAGCACAGAGCCCCAGATTCTATGTTGTCCTGGAGAGCTTGCAGAGCACTGGGGAAAGGCAGGCAGAGAATTCCCTGCTAGCACCTTCTCTGTGCCTGGGAAGCAGAAGTGTTCACATTGCTTCGCAAGAATCGCTTTTGTGCAGAAAACACTAACACTTGTTCAGAAGGAAAGAAAGCACAGAGCCCCAGATTTTATGTTGTCCTGGAGAGCTCGCAGAGCACTGGGGAAAGGCAGGCAGAGAATTCCTTGCTAGCACCTTCTCTGTGCCTGGGAAGCAGAAGTGTTCACATTGCTTCGCAGAATCGCTTTTGTGCAGAAAACAGTAACACTTGTTCAGAAGGAAAGAAAGCACAGAGCCCCAGATTTTATGTTGTTCTGGAGAGCTTGCAGAGCACTGGGGAAAGGCAGGCAGAGAATTCCCTGCTAGCACCTTCTCTGTGCCTGGGAAGCAGAAGTGTTCACATTGCTTCGCAAGAATCGCTTTTGTGCAGAAAACACTAACACTTGTTCAGAAGGAAAGAAAGCACAGAGCCCCAGATTTTATGTTGTCCTGGAGAGCTTGCAGAGCACTGGGGAAAGGCAGGCAGAGAATTCCTTGCTAGCACCTTCTCTGTGCCTGGGAAGGAGAAGTGTTCACATTGCTTCGCAGAATCGCTTTTGTGCAGAAAACAGTAACACTTGTTCAGAAGGAAAGAAAGCACAGAGCCCCAGATTTTATGTTGTCCTGGAGAGCTTGCAGAGCACTGGGGAAAGGCAGGCAGAGAATTCCCTGCTAGCACCTTCTCTGTGCCTGGGAAGCAGAAGTGTTCACATTGCTTCGCAAGAATCGCTTTTGTGCAGAAAACAGTAACACTTGTTCAGAACGAAAGAAAGCACAGAGCCCCAGATTCTATGTTGTCCTGCAGAGCTTGCAGAGCACTGGGGAAAGGCAGGCAGAGAATTCTCTGCTAGCACCTTCTCTGTGCCTGGGAAGCAGAAGTGTTCACATTGCTTCGCAGAATCGCTTTTGTGCAGAAAACAGTAACACTTGTTCAGAAGGAAAGAAAGCACAGAGCCCCAGATTCTATGTTGTCCTGGAGAGCTTGCAGAGCACTGGGGAAAGGCAGGCAGAGAATTCCCTGCTAGCACCTTCTCTGTGCCTGGGAAGCAGAAGTGTTCACATTGCTTCGCAAGAATCGCTTTTGTGCAGAAAACAGTAACACTTGTTCAGAACGAAAGAAAGCACAGAGCCCCAGATTCTATGTTGTCCTCGAGAGCTTGCAGAGCACTGGGGAAAGGCAGGCAGAGAATTCCCTGCTAGCACCTTCTCTGTGCCTGGGAAGCAGAAGTGTTCACATTGCTTCGCAAGAATCGCTTTTGTGCAGGAAACAGTAACACTTGTTCAGAAGGAAAGAAAGCACAGAGCCCCAGATTTTATGTTGTCCTGGAGAGCTTGCAGAGCACTGGGGAAAGGCAGGCAGAGAATTCCCTGCTAGCACCTTCTCTGTGCCTGGGAAGCAGAAGTGTTCACATTGCTTCGCAAGAATCGCTTTTGTGCAGAAAACATTAACACTTGTTCAGAAGGAAAGAAAGCACAGAGCCCCAGATTCTGTGTTGTCCTGGAGAGCTTGCAGAGCACTGGGGAAAGGCAGGCAGAGAATTCCCTGCTAGCACCTTCTCTGTGCCTGTTCACATTGCTTCGCAGAATTGCTTTTGTGCAGAAAACAGTAACACTTGTTCAGACCGAAAGAAAGCACAGAGCCCCAGATTCTATGTTGTCCTGGAGAGCTTGCAGAGCACTGGGGAAAGGCAGGCAGAGAATTCCCTGCTAGCACCTTCTCTGTGCCTGGGAAGCAGAAGTGTTCACATTGCTTCGCAAGAATCGCTTTTGTGCAGAAAACAGTAACACTTGTTCAGAAATAAAGAAAGCACAGAGCCCCAGATTTGCTGCTGTCCTGGAGAGCTTGCAGAGCACTGGGGAAAGGCAGGCAGAGAATTCCCTGCTAGCACCTTCTCTGTGCCTGGGAAGCAGAAGTGTTCACAGTGCTTCGCAAAAATCGCTTTTGTGCAGAAAACAGTAACACTTGTTCAGAAGGAAAGAAAGCACAGAGCCCCAGATTTTATGTTGTCCTGGAGAGCTTGCAGAGCACTGGGGAAAGGCAGGCAGAGAATTCCCTGATAGCACCTTCTCTGTGCCTGGGAAGCAGAAGTGTTCACATTGCTTCGCAAGAATCGCTTTTGTGCAGAAAACAGTAACACTTGTTCAGAACTAAAGAAAGCACAGAGCCCCAGATTTGCTGCTGTCCTGGAGAGCTTGCAGAGCACTGGGGAAAGGCAGGCAGAGAATTCCCTGCTAGCACCTTCTCTGTGCCTGGGAAGCAGAAGTGTTCACATTGCTTCGCAAAAATCGCTTTTGTGCAGAAAACAGTAACACTTGTTCAGAAGGAAAGAAAGCACAGAGCCCCAGATTTTATGTTGTTCTGGAGAGCTTGCAGAGCACTGGGGAAAGGCAGGCAGAGAATTCCCTGCTAGCACCTTCTCTGTGCCTGTTCACATTGCTTCGCAAGAATCGCTTTTGTGCAGAAAACAGTAACACTTGTTCAGAACGAAAGAAAGCACAGAGCCCCAGATTCTATGTTGTCCTGGAGAGCTTGCAGAGCACTGGGGAAAGGCAGGCAGGGAATTCCCTGCTAGCACCTTCTCTGTGCCTGGGAAGCAGAAGTGTTCACATTGCTTCGCAAGAATCGCTTTTGTGCAGAAAACAGTAACACTTGTTCAGAACTAAAGAAAGCACAGAGCCCCAGATTTGCTGCTGTCCTGGAGAGCTTGCAGAGCACTGGGGAAAGGCAGGCAGAGAATTCCCTGCTAGCACCTTCTCTGTGCCTGGGAAGCAGAAGTGTTCACATTGCTTCGCAAAAATCGCTTTTGTGCAGAAAACAGTAACACTTGTTCAGAAGGAAAGAAAGCACAGAACCCCGGATTTTATGTTGTCCTGGAGAGCTTGCAGAGCACTGGGGAAAGGCAGGCAGAGAATTCCCTACTAGCACCTTCTCTGTGCCTGTTCACATTGTTTCGCAGAATCGCTTTTGTGCAGAAAACAGTAACACTTGTTCAGAAGGAAAGAAAGCACAGAGCCCCAGATTCTATGTTGTCCTGGAGAGCTTGCAGAGCACTGGGGAAAGGCAGGCAGAGAATTCCCTGCTAGCACCTTCTCTGTGCCTGGGAAGCAGAAGTGTTCACATTGCTTCGCAAGAATCGCTTTTGTGCAGAAAACACTAACACTTGTTCAGAACGAAAGAAAGCACAGAGCCCCAGATTTTATGTTGTCCTGGAGAGCTTGCAGAGCACTGGGGAAAGGCAGGCAGAGAATTCCCTGCTAGCACCTTCTCTGTGCCTGGGAAGCAGAAGTGTTCACATTGCTTCGCAAGAATCGCTTTTGTGCAGAAAACACTAACACTTGTTCAGAAGGAAAGAAAGCACAGATCCCAGATTTTATGTTGTCCTGGAGAGCTCGCAGAGCACTGGGGAAAGGCAGGCAGAGAATTCCTTGCTAGCACCTTCTCTGTGCCTGGGAAGCAGAAGTGTTCACATTGCTTCGCAGAATCGCTTTTGTGCAGAAAACAGTAACACTTGTTCAGAAGGAAAGAAAGCACAGAGCCCCAGATTTTATGTTGTTCTGGAGAGCTTGCAGAGCACTGGGGAAAGGCAGGCAGAGAATTCCCTGCTAGCACCTTCTCTGTGCCTGGGAAGCAGAAGTGTTCACATTGCTTCGCAAGAATCGCTTTTGTGCAGAAAACACTAACACTTGTTCAGAAGGAAAGAAAGCACAGAGCCCCAGATTTTATGTTGTCCTGGAGAGCTCGCAGAGCACTGGGGAAAGGCAGGCAGAGAATTCCTTGCTAGCACCTTCTCTGTGCCTGGGAAGGAGAAGTGTTCACATTGCTTCGCAGAATCGCTTTTGTGCAGAAAACAGTAACACTTGTTCAGAACGAAAGAAAGCACAGAGCCCCAGATTTTATGTTGTCCTGGAGAGCTTGCAGAGCACTGGGGAAAGGCAGGCAGAGAATTCCCTGCTAGCACCTTCTCTGTGCCTGGGAAGCAGAAGTGTTCACATTGCTTCGCAAGAATCGCTTTTGTGCAGAAAACAGTAACACTTGTTCAGAACTAAAGAAAGCACAGAGCCCCAGATTTGCTGCTGTCCTGGAGAGCTTGCAGAGCACTGGGGAAAGGCAGGCAGAGAATTCCCTGCTAGCACCTTCTCTGTGCCTGGGAAGCAGAAGTGTTCACATTGCTTCGCAAGAATCGCTTTTGTGCAGAAAACAGTAACACTTGTTCAGAAGGAAAGAAAGCACAGAGCCCCAGATTTTATGTTGTTCTGGAGAGCTTGCAGAGCACTGGGGAAAGGCAGGCAGAGAATTCCCTGATAGCACCTTCTCTGTGCCTGTTCACATTGCTTCGCAGAATCGCTTTTGTGCAGAAAACAGTAACACTTGTTCAGAACGAAAGAAAGCACAGAGCCCCAGATTCTATGTTGTCCTGGAGAGCTTGCAGAGCACTGGGGAAAGGCAGGCAGAGAATTCCCTGATAGCACCTTCTCTGTGCCTGGGAAGCAGAAGTGTTCACATTGCTTCGCAAGAATCGCTTTTGTGCAGAAAACAGTAACACTTGTTCAGAACGAAAGAAAGCACAGAGCCCCAGATTCTATGTTGTCCTGGAGAGCTTGCAGAGCACTGGGGAAAGGCATGCAGAGAATTCCCTGCTAACACCTTCTCTGTGCCTGGGAAGCAGAAGTGTTCACATTGCTTCGCAAGAATTGCTTTTGTGCAGAAAACAGTAACACTTGTTCAGAAGGAAAGAAAGCACAGAGCCCCAGATTTTATGTTGTTCTGGAGAGCTTGCAGAGCACTGGGGAAAGGCAGGCAGAGAATTCCCTGCTAGCACCTTCTCTGTGCCTGTTCACATTGCTTCGCAAGAATCGCTTTTGTGCAGAAAACAGTAACACTTGTTCAGAACGAAAGAAAGCACAGAGCCCCAGATTCTATGTTGTCCTGGAGAGCTTGCAGAGCACTGGGGAAAGGCATGCAGAGAATTCCCTGCTAACACCTTCTCTGTGCCTGGGAAGCAGAAGTGTTCACATTGCTTCGCAAGAATTGCTTTTGTGCAGAAAACAGTAACACTTGTTCAGAAGGAAAGAAAGCACAGAGCCCCAGATTTTATGTTGTTCTGGAGAGCTTGCAGAGCACTGGGGAAAGGCAGGCAGAGAATTCCCTGCTAGCACCTTCTCTGTGCCTGTTCACATTGCTTCGCAAGAATCGCTTTTGTGCAGAAAACAGTAACACTTGTTCAGAACGAAAGAAAGCACAGAGCCCCAGATTCTATGTTGTCCTGGAGAGCTTGCAGAGCACTGGGGAAAGGCAGGCAGGGAATTCCCTGCTAGCACCTTCTCTGTGCCTGGGAAGCAGAAGTGTTCACATTGCTTCGCAAGAATCGCTTTTGTGCAGAAAACAGTAACACTTGTTCAGAACGAAAGAAAGCACAGAGCCCCAGATTTTATGTTGTCCTGGAGAGCTTGCAGAGCACTGGGGAAAGGCAGGCAGAGAATTCCCTGCTAGCACCTTCTCTGTGCCTGGGAAGCAGAAGTGTTCACATTGCTTCGCAAGAATCGCTTTTGTGCAGAAAACACTAACACTTGTTCAGAAGGAAAGAAAGCACAGAGCCCCAGATTTTATGTTGTCCTGGAGAGCTCGCAGAGCACTGGGGAAAGGCAGGCAGAGAATTCCTTGCTAGCACCTTCTCTGTGCCTGGGAAGCAGAAGTGTTCACATTGCTTCGCAGAATCGCTTTTGTGCAGAAAACAGTAACACTTGTTCAGAAGGAAAGAAAGCACAGAGCCCCAGATTTTATGTTGTTCTGGAGAGCTTGCAGAGCACTGGGGAAAGGCAGGCAGAGAATTCCCTGCTAGCACCTTCTCTGTGCCTGGGAAGCAGAAGTGTTCACATTGCTTCGCAAGAATCGCTTTTGTGCAGAAAACACTAACACTTGTTCAGAAGGAAAGAAAGCACAGAGCCCCAGATTTTATGTTGTCCTGGAGAGCTCGCAGAGCACTGGGGAAAGGCAGGCAGAGAATTCCTTGCTAGCACCTTCTCTGTGCCTGGGAAGCAGAAGTGTTCACATTGCTTCGCAGAATCGCTTTTGTGCAGAAAACAGTAACACTTGTTCAGAACGAAAGAAAGCACAGAGCCCCAGATTTTATGTTGTCCTGGAGAGCTTGCAGAGCACTGGGGAAAGGCAGGCAGAGAATTCCCTGCTAGCACCTTCTCTGTGCCTGGGAAGCAGAAGTGTTCACATTGCTTCGCAAGAATCGCTTTTGTGCAGAAAACAGTAACACTTGTTCAGAACTAAAGAAAGCACAGAGCCCCAGATTTGCTGCTGTCCTGGAGAGCTTGCAGAGCACTGGGGAAAGGCAGGCAGACAATTCCCTGCTAGCACCTTCTCTGTGCCTGGGAAGCAGAAGTTTTCACATTGCTTCGCAAAAATCGCTTTTGTGCAGAAAACAGTAACACTTGTTCAGAAGGAAAGAAAGCACAGAGCCCCAGATTTTATGCTGTTCTGGAGAGCTTGCAGAGCACTGGGGAAAGGCAGGCAGAGAATTCCCTGATAGCACCTTCTCTGTGCCTGTTCACATTGCTTCGCAGAATCGCTTTTGTGCAGAAAACAGTAACACTTGTTCAGAACGAAAGAAAGCACAGAGCCCCAGATTCTATGTTGTCCTGGAGAGCTTGCAGAGCACTGGGGAAAGGCAGGCAGAGAATTCCCTGATAGCACCTTCTCTGTGCCTGGGAAGCAGAAGTGTTCACATTGCTTCGCAAGAATCGCTTTTGTGCAGAAAACAGTAACACTTGTTCAGAACGAAAGAAAGCACAGAGCCCCAGATTCTATGTTGTCCTGGAGAGCTTGCAGAGCACTGGGGAAAGGCATGCAGAGAATTCCCTGCTAACACCTTCTCTGTGCCTGGGAAGCAGAAGTGTTCACATTGCTTCGCAAGAATTGCTTTTGTGCAGAAAACAGTAACACTTGTTCAGAAGGAAAGAAAGCACAGAGCCCCAGATTTTATGTTGTTCTGGAGAGCTTGCAGAGCACTGGGGAAAGGCAGGCAGAGAATTCCCTGCTAGCACCTTCTCTGTGCCTGTTCACATTGCTTCGCAAGAATCGCTTTTGTGCAGAAAACAGTAACACTTGTTCAGAATGAAAGAAAGCACAGAGCCCCAGATTCTATGTTGTCCTGGAGAGCTTGCAGAGCACTGGGGAAAGGCATGCAGAGAATTCCCTGCTAACACCTTCTCTGTGCCTGGGAAGCAGAAGTGTTCACATTGCTTCGCAAGAATTGCTTTTGTGCAGAAAACAGTAACACTTGTTCAGAAGGAAAGAAAGCACAGAGCCCCAGATTTTATGTTGTACTGGAGAGCTTGCAGAGCACTGGGGAAAGGCAGGCAGAGAATTCCCTGCTAGCACCTTCTCTGTGCCTGTTCACATTGCTTCGCAAGAATCGCTTTTGTGCAGAAAACAGTAACACTTGTTCAGAACGAAAGAAAGCACAGAGCCCCAGATTCTATGTTGTCCTGGAGAGCTTGCAGAGCACTGGGGAAAGGCAGGCAGGGAATTCCCTGCTAGCACCTTCTCTGTGCCTGGGAAGCAGAAGTGTTCACATTGCTTCGCAAGAATCGCTTTTGTGCAGAAAACAGTAACACTTGTTCAGAACTAAAGAAAGCACAGAGCCCCAGATTTGCTGCTGTCCTGGAGAGCTTGCAGAGCACTGGGGAAAGGCAGGCAGAGAATTCCCTGCTAGCACCTTCTCTGTGCCTGGGAAGCAGAAGTGTTCACATTGCTTCGCAAAAATCGCTTTTGTGCAGAAAACAGTAACACTTGTTCAGAAGGAAAGAAAGCACAGAACCCCGGATTTTATGTTGTCCTGGAGAGCTTGCAGAGCACTGGGGAAAGGCAGGCAGAGAATTCCCTACTAGCACCTTCTCTGTGCCTGTTCACATTGTTTCGCAGAATCGCTTTTGTGCAGAAAACAGTAACACTTGTTCAGAAGGAAAGAAAGCACAGAGCCCCAGATTCTATGTTGTCCTGGAGAGCTTGCAGAGCACTGGGGAAAGGCAGGCAGAGAATTCCCTGCTAGCACCTTCTCTGTGCCTGGGAAGCAGAAGTGTTCACATTGCTTCGCAAGAATCGCTTTTGTGCAGAAAACACTAACACTTGTTCAGAACGAAAGAAAGCACAGAGCCCCAGATTTTATGTTGTCCTGGAGAGCTTGCAGAGCACTGGGGAAAGGCAGGCAGAGAATTCCCTGCTAGCACCTTCTCTGTGCCTGGGAAGCAGAAGTGTTCACATTGCTTCGCAAGAATCGCTTTTGTGCAGAAAACACTAACACTTGTTCAGAAGGAAAGAAAGCACAGATCCCAGATTTTATGTTGTCCTGGAGAGCTCGCAGAGCACTGGGGAAAGGCATGCAGAGAATTCCCTGCTAACACCTTCTCTGTGCCTGGGAAGCAGAAGTGTTCACATTGCTTCGCAAGAATTGCTTTTGTGCAGAAAACAGTAACACTTGTTCAGAAGGAAAGAAAGCACAGAGCCCCAGATTTTATGTTGTTCTGGAGAGCTTGCAGAGCACTGGGGAAAGGCAGGCAGAGAATTCCCTGCTAGCACCTTCTCTGTGCCTGTTCACATTGCTTCGCAAGAATCGCTTTTGTGCAGAAAACAGTAACACTTGTTCAGAACGAAAGAAAGCACAGAGCCCCAGATTCTATGTTGTCCTGGAGAGCTTGCAGAGCACTGGGGAAAGGCAGGCAGAGAATTCCTTGCTAGCACCTTCTCTGTGCCTGGGAAGCAGAAGTGTTCACATTGCTTCGCAGAATCGCTTTTGTGCAGAAAACAGTAACACTTGTTCAGAACGAAAGAAAGCACAGAGCCCCAGATTTTATGTTGTCCTGGAGAGCTTGCAGAGCACTGGGGAAAGGCAGGCAGAGAATTCCCTGCTAGCACCTTCTCTGTGCCTGGGAAGCAGAAGTGTTCACATTGCTTCGCAAGAATCGCTTTTGTGCAGAAAACACTAACACTTGTTCAGAAGGAAAGAAAGCACAGAGCCCCAGATTTTATGTTGTCCTGGAGAGCTTGCAGAGCACTGGGGAAAGGCAGGCAGAGAATTCCCTGATAGCACCTTCTCTGTGCCTGGGAAGCAGAAGTGTTCACATTGCTTCGCAAGAATCGCTTTTGTGCAGAAAACAGTAACACTTGTTCAGAACTAAAGAAAGCACAGAGCCCCAGATTTGCTGCTGTCCTGGAGAGCTTGCAGAGCACTGGGGAAAGTCAGGCAGAGAATTCCCTGCTAGCACCTTCTCTGTGCCTGGGAAGCAGAAGTGTTCACATTGCTTCGCAAGAATCGCTTTTGTGCAGAAAACAGTAACACTTGTTCAGTACGAAAGAAAGCACAGAGCCCCAGATTCTATGTTGTCCTGGAGAGCTTGCAGAGCACTGGGGAAAGGCAGGCAGAGAATTCCCTGATAGCACCTTCTCTGTGCCTGGGAAGCAGAAGTGTTCACATTGCTTCGCAAGAATCGCTTTTGTGCAGAAAACACTAACACTTGTTCAGAAGGAAAGAAAGCACAGAGCCCCAGATTCTATGTTGTCCTGGAGAGCTTGCAGAGCACTGGGGAAAGGCAGGCAGAGAATTCCCTGCTAGCACCTTCTCTGTGCCTGGTAAGCAGAAGTGTTCACATTGCTTCGCAAGAATCGCTTTTGTGCAGAAAACAGTAACACTTGTTCAGAAGGAAAGAAAGCACAGAGCCCCAGATTTTATGTTGTTCTGGAGAGCTTGCAGAGCACTGGGGAAAGGCAGGCAGAGAATTCCCTGATAGCACCTTCTCTGTGCCTGGGAAGCAGAAGTGTTCACATTGCTTCGCAAGAATCGCTTTTGTGCAGAAAACACTAACACTTGTTCAGAAGGAAAGAAAGCACAGAGCCCCAGATTTTATGTTGTCCTGCAGAGCTCGCAGAGCACTGGGGAAAGGCAGGCAGAGAATTCCTTGCTAGCACCTTCTCTGTGCCTGGGAAGCAGAAGTGTTCACATTGCTTCGCAGAATCGCTTTTGTGCAGAAAACAGTAACACTTGTTCAGAAGGAAAGAAAGCACAGAGCCCCAGATTTTATGTTGTCCTGGAGAGCTTGCAGAGCACTGGGGAAAGGCAGGCAGAGAATTCCCTGCTAGCACCTTCTCTGTGCCTGGGAAGCAGAAGTGTTCACATTGCTTCGCAAAAATCGCTTTTGTGCAGAAAACACTAACACTTGTTCAGAAGGAAAGAAAGCACAGAGCCCCAGATTTTAAGTTGTCCTGGAGAGCTCGCAGAGCACTGGGGAAAGGCAGGCAGAGAATTCCTTGCTAGCACCTTCTCTGTGCCTGGGAAGGAGAAGTGTTCACATTGCTTCGCAAGAATCGCTTTTGTGCAGAAAACAGTAACACTTGTTCAGAACGAAAGAAAGCACAGAGCCCCAGATTTTATGTTGTCCTGGAGAGCTTGCAGAGCACTGGGGAAAGGCAGGCAGAGAATTCCCTGCTAGCACCTTCTCTGTGCCTGTTCACATTGCTTCGCAGAATCGCTTTTGTGCAGAAAACAGTAACACTTGTTCAGAACGAAAGAAAGCACAGAGCCCCAGATTTTATGTTGTCCTGGAGAGCTTGCAGAGCACTGGGGAAAGGCAGGCAGAGAATTCCCTGATAGCACCTTCTCTGTGCCTGTTCACATTGCTTCGCAAGAATCGCTTTTGTGCAGAAAACAGTAACACTTGTTCAGAACGAAAGAAAGCACAGAGCCCCAGATTCTATGTTGTCCTGGAGAGCTTGCAGAGCACTGGGGAAAGGCAGGCAGAGAATTCCCTGCTAGCACCTTCTCTGTGCCTGGGAAGCAGAAGTGTTCACATTGCTTCGCAAGAATCGCTTTTGTGCAGAAAACACTAACACTTGTTCAGAAGGAAAGAAATCACAGAGCCCCAGATTCTATGTTGTCCTGGAGAGCTTGCAGAGCACTGGGGAAAGGCAGGCAGAGAATTCCCTGCTAGCACCTTCTCTGTGCCTGGGAAGCAGAAGTGTTCACATTGCTTCGCAAGAATCGCTTTTGTGCAGAAAACAGTAACACTTGTTCAGAAGGAAAGAAAGCACAGAGCCCCAGATTTTATGTTGTCCTGGAGAGCTTGCAGAGCACTGGGGAAAGGCAGGCAGAGAATTCCCTGCTAGCACCTTCTCTGTGCCTGGGAAGCAGAAGTGTTCACATTGCTTCGCAAGAATCGCTTTTGTGCAGAAAACAGTAACACTTGTTCAGTACGAAAGAAAGCACAGAGCCCCAGATTCTATGTTGTCCTGGAGAGCTTGCAGAGCACTGGGGAAAGGCAGGCAGAGAATTCCCTGCTAGCACCTTCTCTGTGCCTGGGAAGCAGAAGTGTTCACATTGCTTCGCAAGAATCGCTTTTGTGCAGAAAACACTAACACTTGTTCAGAAGGAAAGAAAGCACAGAGCCCCAGATTCTATGTTGTCCTGGAGAGCTTGCAGAGCACTGGGGAAAGGCAGGCAGAGAATTCCCTGCTAGCACCTTCTCTGTGCCTGGGAAGCAGAAGTGTTCACATTGCTTCGCAAGAATCGCTTTTGTGCAGAAAACAGTAACACTTGTTCAGAAGGAAAGAAAGCACAGAGCCCCAGATTTTATGTTGTCCTGGAGAGCTTGCAGAGCACTGGGGAAAGGCAGGCAGAGAATTCCCTGCTAGCACCTTCTCTGTGCCTGGGAAGCAGAAGTGTTCACATTGCTTCGCAAGAATCGCTTTTGTGCAGAAAACAGTAACACTTGTTCAGAAGGAAAGAAAGCACAGAGCCCCAGATTTTATGTTGTCCTGGAGAGCTTGCAGAGCACTGGGGAAAGGCAGGCAGAGAATTCCCTGCTAGCACCTTCTCTGTGCCTGTTCACATTGCTTCGCAGAATCGCTTTTGTGCAGAAAACAGTAACACTTGTTCAGAAGGAAAGAAAGCACAGAGCCCCAGATTTGCTGCTGTCCTGGAGAGCTTGCAGAGCACTGGGGAAAGGCAGGCAGAGAATTCCCTGCTAGCACCTTCTCTGTGCCTGGGAAGCAGAAGTGTTCACATTGCTTCGCAGAATCGCTTTTGTGCAGAAAACAGTAACACTTGTTCAGAAGGAAAGAAAGCACAGAGCCCCAGATTTTATGTTGTCCTGGAGAGCTCGCAGAGCACTGGGGAAAGGCAGGCAGAGAATTCATTGCTAGCACCTTCTCTGTGCCTGGGAAGCTGAAGTGTTCACATTGCTTCGCAAGAATTGCTTTTGTGCAGAAAACAGTAACACTTGTTCAGAAGGAAAGAAAGCACAGAGCCCCAGATTTTATGTTGTTCTGGAGAGCTTGCAGAGCACTGGGGAAAGGCAGGCAGAGAATTCCCTGCTAGCACCTTCTCTGTGCCTGTTCACATTGCTTCGCAAGAATCGCTTTTGTGCAGAAAACAGTAACACTTGTTCAGAACGAAAGAAAGCACAGAGCCCCAGATTCTATGTTGTCCTGGAGAGCTTGCAGAGCACTGGGGAAAGGCAGGCAGAGAATTCCTTGCTAGCACCTTCTCTGTGCCTGGGAAGCAGAAGTGTTCACATTGCTTCGCAGAATCGCTTTTGTGCAGAAAACAGTAACACTTGTTCAGAACGAAAGAAAGCACAGAGCCCCAGATTTTATGTTGTCCTGGAGAGCTTGCAGAGCACTGGGGAAAGGCAGGCAGAGAATTCCCTGCTAGCACCTTCTCTGTGCCTGGGAAGCAGAAGTGTTCACATTGCTTCGCAAGAATCGCTTTTGTGCAGAAAACACTAACACTTGTTCAGAAGGAAAGAAAGCACAGAGCCCCAGATTTTATGTTGTCCTGGAGAGCTTGCAGAGCACTGGGGAAAGGCAGGCAGAGAATTCCCTGATAGCACCTTCTCTGTGCCTGGGAAGCAGAAGTGTTCACATTGCTTCGCAAGAATCGCTTTTGTGCAGAAAACAGTAACACTTGTTCAGAAGGAAAGAAAGCACAGAGCCCCAGATTTTATGTTGTCCTGGAGAGCTTGCAGAGCACTGGGGAAAGGCAGGCAGAGAATTCCCTGCTAGCACCTTCTCTGTGCCTGGGAAGCAGAAGTGTTCACATTGCTTCGCAAGAATCGCTTTTGTGCAGAAAACAGTAACACTTGTTCAGTACGAAAGAAAGCACAGAGCCCCAGATTCTATGTTGTCCTGGAGAGCTTGCAGAGCACTGGGGAAAGGCAGGCAGAGAATTCCCTGCTAGCACCTTCTCTGTGCCTGGGAAGCAGAAGTGTTCACATTGCTTCGCAAGAATCGCTTTTGTGCAGAAAACACTAACACTTGTTCAGAAGGAAAGAAAGCACAGAGCCCTAGATTCTATGTTGTTCTGGAGAGCTTGCAGAGCACTGGGGAAAGGCAGGCAGAGAATTCCCTGCTAGCACCTTCTCTGTGCCTGGGAAGCAGAAGTGTTCACATTGCTTCGCAAGAATCGCTTTTGTGCAGAAAACAGTAACACTTGTTCAGAAGGAAAGAAAGCACAGAGCCCCAGATTTTATGTTGTTCTGGAGAGCTTGCAGAGCACTGGGGAAAGGCAGGCAGAGAATTCCCTGATAGCACCTTCTCTGTGCCTGGGAAGCAGAAGTGTTCACATTGCTTCGCAAGAATCGCTTTTGTGCAGAAAACACTAACACTTGTTCAGAAGGAAAGAAAGCACAGAGCCCCAGATTTTATGTTGTCCTGGAGAGCTCGCAGAGCACTGGGGAAAGGCAGGCAGAGAATTCCTTGCTAGCACCTTCTCTGTGCCTGGGAAGCAGAAGTGTTCACATTGCTTCGCAGAATCGCTTTTGTGCAGAAAACAGTAACACTTGTTCAGAAGGAAAGAAAGCACAGAGCCCCAGATTTTATGTTGTCCTGGAGAGCTTGCAGAGCACTGGGGAAAGGCAGGCAGAGAATTCCCTGCTAGCACCTTCTCTGTGCCTGGGAAGCAGAAGTGTTCACATTGCTTCGCAAGAATCGCTTTTGTGCAGAAAACACTAACACTTGTTCAGAAGGAAAGAAAGCACAGAGCCCCAGATTTTATGTTGTCCTGGAGAGCTCGCAGAGCACTGGGGAAAGGCAGGCAGAGAATTCCTTGCTAGCACCTTCTCTGTGCCTGGGAAGGAGAAGTGTTCACATTGCTTCGCAGAATCGCTTTTGTGCAGAAAACACTAACACTTGTTCAGAACGAAAGAAAGCACAGAGCCCCAGATTTTATGTTGTCCTGGAGAGCTTGCAGAGCACTGGGGAAAGGCAGGCAGAGAATTCCCTGCTAGCACCTTCTCTGTGCCTGGGAAGCAGAAGTGTTCACATTGCTTCGCAAGAATCGCTTTTGTGCAGAAAACAGTAACACTTGTTCAGAACGAAAGAAAGCACAGAGCCCCAGATTCTATGTTGTCCTGCAGAGCTTGCAGAGCACTGGGGAAAGGCAGGCAGAGAATTCTCTGCTAGCACCTTCTCTGTGCCTGGGAAGCAGAAGTGTTCACATTGCTTCGCAGAATCGCTTTTGTGCAGAAAACAGTAACACTTGTTCAGAACGAAAGAAAGCACAGAGCCCCAGATTTTATGTTGTCCTGGAGAGCTTGCAGAGCACTGGGGAAAGGCAGGCAGAGAATTCCCTGCTAGCACCTTCTCTGTGCCTGGGAAGCAGAAGTGTTCACATTGCTTCGCAAGAATCGCTTTTGTGCAGGAAACAGTAACACTTGTTCAGAAGGAAAGAAAGCACAGAGCCCCAGATTTTATGTTGTCCTGGAGAGCTTGCAGAGCACTGGGGAAAGGCAGGCAGAGAATTCCCTGCTAGCACCTTCTCTGTGCCTGGGAAGCAGAAGTGTTCACATTGCTTCGCAAGAATCGCTTTTGTGCAGAAAACATTAACACTTGTTCAGAAGGAAAGAAAGCACAGAGCCCCAGATTCTATGTTGTCCTGGAGAGCTTGCAGAGCACTGGGGAAAGGCAGGCAGAGAATTCCCTGCTAGCACCTTCTCTGTGCCTGTTCACATTGCTTCGCAGAATTGCTTTTGTGCAGAAAACAGTAACACTTGTTCAGACCGAAAGAAAGCACAGAGCCCCAGATTCTATGTTGTCCTGGAGAGCTTGCAGAGCACTGGGGAAAGGCAGGCAGAGAATTCCCTGCTAGCACCTTCTCTGTGCCTGGGAAGCAGAAGTGTTCACATTGCTTCGCAAGAATCGCTTTTGTGCAGAAAACAGTAACACTTGTTCAGTAATAAAGAAAGCACAGAGCCCCAGATTTGCTGCTGTCCTGGAGAGCTTGCAGAGCACTGGGGAAAGGCAGGCAGAGAATTCCCTGCTAGCACCTTCTCTGTGCCTGGGAAGCAGAAGTGTTCACAGTGCTTCGCAAAAATCGCTTTTGTGCAGAAAACAGTAACACTTGTTCAGAAGGAAAGAAAGCACAGAGCCCCAGATTTTATGTTGTCCTGGAGAGCTTGCAGAGCACTGGGGAAAGGCAGGCAGAGAATTCCCTGATAGCACCTTCTCTGTGCCTGGGAAGCAGAAGTGTTCACATTGCTTCGCAAGAATCGCTTTTGTGCAGAAAACAGTAACACTTGTTCAGAACTAAAGAAAGCACAGAGCCCCAGATTTGCTGCTGTCCTGGAGAGCTTGCAGAGCACTGGGGAAAGGCAGGCAGAGAATTCCCTGATAGCACCTTCTCTGTGCCTGGGAAGCAGAAGTGTTCACATTGCTTCGCAAAAATCGCTTTTGTGCAGAAAACAGTAACACTTGTTCAGAAGGAAAGAAAGCACAGAGCCCCAGATTTTATGTTGTTCTGGAGAGCTTGCAGAGCACTGGGGAAAGGCAGGCAGAGAATTCCCTGCTAGCACCTTCTCTGTGCCTGTTCACATTGCTTCGCAAGAATCGCTTTTGTGCAGAAAACAGTAACACTTGTTCAGAACGAAAGAAAGCACAGAGCCCCAGATTCTATGTTGTCCTGGAGAGCTTGCAGAGCACTGGGGAAAGGCAGGCAGGGAATTCCCTGCTAGCACCTTCTCTGTGCCTGGGAAGCAGAAGTGTTCACATTGCTTCGCAAGAATCGCTTTTGTGCAGAAAACAGTAACACTTGTTCAGAACTAAAGAAAGCACAGAGCCCCAGATTTGCTGCTGTCCTGGAGAGCTTGCAGAGCACTGGGGAAAGGCAGGCAGAGAATTCCCTGCTAGCACCTTCTCTGTGCCTGGGAAGCAGAAGTGTTCACATTGCTTCGCAAAAATCGCTTTTGTGCAGAAAACAGTAACACTTGTTCAGAAGGAAAGAAAGCACAGAACCCCGGATTTTATGTTGTCCTGGAGAGCTTGCAGAGCACTGGGGAAAGGCAGGCAGAGAATTCCCTACTAGCACCTTCTCTGTGCCTGTTCACATTGTTTCGCAGAATCGCTTTTGTGCAGAAAACAGTAACACTTGTTCAGAAGGAAAGAAAGCACAGAGCCCCAGATTCTATGTTGTCCTGGAGAGCTTGCAGAGCACTGGGGAAAGGCAGGCAGAGAATTCCCTGCTAGCACCTTCTCTGTGCCTGGGAAGCAGAAGTGTTCACATTGCTTCGCAAGAATCGCTTTTGTGCAGAAAACACTAACACTTGTTCAGAACGAAAGAAAGCACAGAGCCCCAGATTTTATGTTGTCCTGGAGAGCTTGCAGAGCACTGGGGAAAGGCAGGCAGAGAATTCCCTGCTAGCACCTTCTCTGTGCCTGGGAAGCAGAAGTGTTCACATTGCTTCGCAAGAATCGCTTTTGTGCAGAAAACACTAACACTTGTTCAGAAGGAAAGAAAGCACAGATCCCAGATTTTATGTTGTCCTGGAGAGCTCGCAGAGCACTGGGGAAAGGCAGGCAGAGAATTCCTTGCTAGCACCTTCTCTGTGCCTGGGAAGCAGAAGTGTTCACATTGCTTCGCAGAATCGCTTTTGTGCAGAAAACAGTAACACTTGTTCAGAAGGAAAGAAAGCACAGAGCCCCAGATTTTATGTTGTTCTGGAGAGCTTGCAGAGCACTGGGGAAAGGCAGGCAGAGAATTCCCTGCTAGCACCTTCTCTGTGCCTGGGAAGCAGAAGTGTTCACATTGCTTCGCAAGAATCGCTTTTGTGCAGAAAACACTAACACTTGTTCAGAAGGAAAGAAAGCACAGAGCCCCAGATTTTATGTTGTCCTGGAGAGCTCGCAGAGCACTGGGGAAAGGCAGGCAGAGAATTCCTTGCTAGCACCTTCTCTGTGCCTGGGAAGGAGAAGTGTTCACATTGCTTCGCAGAATCGCTTTTGTGCAGAAAACAGTAACACTTGTTCAGAACGAAAGAAAGCACAGAGCCCCAGATTTTATGTTGTCCTGGAGAGCTTGCAGAGCACTGGGGAAAGGCAGGCAGAGAATTCCCTGCTAGCACCTTCTCTGTGCCTGGGAAGCAGAAGTGTTCACATTGCTTCGCAAGAATCGCTTTTGTGCAGAAAACAGTAACACTTGTTCAGAACTAAAGAAAGCACAGAGCCCCAGATTTGCTGCTGTCCTGGAGAGCTTGCAGAGCACTGGGGAAAGGCAGGCAGAGAATTCCCTGCTAGCACCTTCTCTGTGCCTGGGAAGCAGAAGTTTTCACATTGCTTCGCAAAAATCGCTTTTGTGCAGAAAACAGTAACACTTGTTCAGAAGGAAAGAAAGCACAGAGCCCCAGATTTTATGCTGTTCTGGAGAGCTTGCAGAGCACTGGGGAAAGGCAGGCAGAGAATTCCCTGATAGCACCTTCTCTGTGCCTGTTCACATTGCTTCGCATAATCGCTTTTGTGCAGAAAACAGTAACACTTGTTCAGAACGAAAGAAAGCACAGAGCCCCAGATTCTATGTTGTCCTGGAGAGCTTGCAGAGCACTGGGGAAAGGCAGGCAGAGAATTCCCTGATAGCACCTTCTCTGTGCCTGGGAAGCAGAAGTGTTCACATTGCTTCGCAAGAATCGCTTTTGTGCAGAAAACAGTAACACTTGTTCAGAACGAAAGAAAGCACAGAGCCCCAGATTCTATGTTGTCCTGGAGAGCTTGCAGAGCACTGGGGAAAGGCATGCAGAGAATTCCCTGCTAGCACCTTCTCTGTGCCTGGGAAGCAGAAGTGTTCACATTGCTTCGCAAGAATTGCTTTTGTGCAGAAAACAGTAACACTTGTTCAGAAGGAAAGAAAGCACAGAGCCCCAGATTTTATGTTGTTCTGGAGAGCTTGCAGAGCACTGGGGAAAGGCAGGCAGAGAATTCCCTGCTAGCACCTTCTCTGTGCCTGTTCACATTGCTTCGCAAGAATCGCTTTTGTGCAGAAAACAGTAACACTTGTTCAGAACGAAAGAAAGCACAGAGCCCCAGATTCTATGTTGTCCTGGAGAGCTTGCAGAGCACTGGGGAAAGGCATGCAGAGAATTCCCTGCTAACACCTTCTCTGTGCCTGGGAAGCAGAAGTGTTCACATTGCTTCGCAAGAATTGCTTTTGTGCAGAAAACAGTAACACTTGTTCAGAAGGAAAGAAAGCACAGAGCCCCAGATTTTATGTTGTTCTGGAGAGCTTGCAGAGCACTGGGGAAAGGCAGGCAGAGAATTCCCTGCTAGCACCTTCTCTGTGCCTGTTCACATTGCTTCGCAAGAATCGCTTTTGTGCAGAAAACAGTAACACTTGTTCAGAACGAAAGAAAGCACAGAGCCCCAGATTCTATGTTGTCCTGGAGAGCTTGCAGAGCACTGGGGAAAGGCAGGCAGGGAATTCCCTGCTAGCACCTTCTCTGTGCCTGGGAAGCAGAAGTGTTCACATTGCTTCGCAAGAATCGCTTTTGTGCAGAAAACAGTAACACTTGTTCAGAACTAAAGAAAGCACAGAGCCCCAGATTTGCTGCTGTCCTGGAGAGCTTGCAGAGCACTGGGGAAAGGCAGGCAGAGAATTCCCTGCTAGCACCTTCTCTGTGCCTGGGAAGCAGAAGTGTTCACATTGCTTCGCAAAAATCGCTTTTGTGCAGAAAACAGTAACACTTGTTCAGAAGGAAAGAAAGCACAGAACCCCGGATTTTATGTTGTCCTGGAGAGCTTGCAGAGCACTGGGGAAAGGCAGGCAGAGAATTCCCTACTAGCACCTTCTCTGTGCCTGTTCACATTGTTTCGCAGAATCGCTTTTGTGCAGAAAACAGTAACACTTGTTCAGAAGGAAAGAAAGCACAGAGCCCCAGATTCTATGTTGTCCTGGAGAGCTTGCAGAGCACTGGGGAAAGGCAGGCAGAGAATTCCCTGCTAGCACCTTCTCTGTGCCTGGGAAGCAGAAGTGTTCACATTGCTTCGCAAGAATCGCTTTTGTGCAGAAAACACTAACACTTGTTCAGAACGAAAGAAAGCACAGAGCCCCAGATTTTATGTTGTCCTGGAGAGCTTGCAGAGCACTGGGGAAAGGCAGGCAGAGAATTCCCTGCTAGCACCTTCTCTGTGCCTGGGAAGCAGAAGTGTTCACATTGCTTCGCAAGAATCGCTTTTGTGCAGAAAACACTAACACTTGTTCAGAAGGAAAGAAAGCACAGATCCCAGATTTTATGTTGTCCTGGAGAGCTCGCAGAGCACTGGGGAAAGGCATGCAGAGAATTCCCTGCTAACACCTTCTCTGTGCCTGGGAAGCAGAAGTGTTCACATTGCTTCGCAAGAATTGCTTTTGTGCAGAAAACAGTAACACTTGTTCAGAAGGAAAGAAAGCACAGAGCCCCAGATTTTATGTTGTTCTGGAGAGCTTGCAGAGCACTGGGGAAAGGCAGGCAGAGAATTCCCTGCTAGCACCTTCTCTGTGCCTGTTCACATTGCTCCGCAAGAATCGCTTTTGTGCAGAAAACAGTAACACTTGTTCAGAACGAAAGAAAGCACAGAGCCCCAGATTCTATGTTGTCCTGGAGAGCTTGCAGAGCACTGGGGAAAGGCAGGCAGAGAATTCCTTGCTAGCACCTTCTCTGTGCCTGGGAAGCAGAAGTGTTCACATTGCTTCGCAGAATCGCTTTTGTGCAGAAAACAGTAACACTTGTTCAGAACGAAAGAAAGCACAGAGCCCCAGATTTTATGTTGTCCTGGAGAGCTTGCAGAGCACTGGGGAAAGGCAGGCAGAGAATTCCCTGCTAGCACCTTCTCTGTGCCTGGGAAGCAGAAGTGTTCACATTGCTTCGCAAGAATCGCTTTTGTGCAGAAAACACTAACACTTGTTCAGAAGGAAAGAAAGCACAGAGCCCCAGATTTTATGTTGTCCTGGAGAGCTTGCAGAGCACTGGGGAAAGGCAGGCAGAGAATTCCCTGCTAGCACCTTCTCTGTGCCTGGGAAGCAGAAGTGTTCACATTGCTTCGCAAGAATCGCTTTTGTGCAGAAAACAGTAACACTTGTTCAGAAGGAAAGAAAGCACAGAGCCCCAGATTTTATGTTGTCCTGGAGAGCTTGCAGAGCACTGGGGAAAGGCAGGCAGAGAATTCCCTGCTAGCACCTTCTCTGTGCCTGGGAAGCAGAAGTGTTCACATTGCTTCGCAAGAATCGCTTTTGTGCAGAAAACAGTAACACTTGTTCAGTACGAAAGAAAGCACAGAGCCCCAGATTCTATGTTGTCCTGGAGAGCTTGCAGAGCACTGGGGAAAGGCAGGCAGAGAATTCCCTGATAGCACCTTCTCTGTGCCTGGGAAGCAGAAGTGTTCACATTGCTTCGCAAGAATCGCTTTTGTGCAGAAAACACTAACACTTGTTCAGAAGGAAAGAAAGCACAGAGCCCCAGATTCTATGTTGTCCTGGAGAGCTTGCAGAGCACTGGGGAAAGGCAGGCAGAGAATTCCCTGCTAGCACCTTCTCTGTGCCTGGGAAGCAGAAGTGTTCACATTGCTTCGCAAGAATCGCTTTTGTGCAGAAAACAGTAACACTTGTTCAGAAGGAAAGAAAGCACAGAGCCCCAGATTTTATGTTGTTCTGGAGAGCTTGCAGAGCACTGGGGAAAGGCAGGCAGAGAATTCCCTGATAGCACCTTCTCTGTGCCTGGGAAGCAGAAGTGTTCACATTGCTTCGCAAGAATCGCTTTTGTGCAGAAAACACTAACACTTGTTCAGAAGGAAAGAAAGCACAGAGCCCCAGATTTTATGTTGTCCTGGAGAGCTCGCAGAGCACTGGGGAAAGGCAGGCAGAGAATTCCTTGCTAGCACCTTCTCTGTGCCTGGGAAGCAGAAGTGTTCACATTGCTTCGCAGAATCGCTTTTGTGCAGAAAACAGTAACACTTGTTCAGAAGGAAAGAAAGCACAGAGCCCCAGATTTTATGTTGTCCTGGAGAGCTTGCAGAGCACTGGGGAAAGGCAGGCAGAGAATTCCCTGCTAGCACCTTCTCTGTGCCTGGGAAGCAGAAGTGTTCACATTGCTTCGCAAGAATCGCTTTTGTGCAGAAAACACTAACACTTGTTCAGAAGGAAAGAAAGCACAGAGCCCCAGATTTTATGTTGTCCTGGAGAGCTCGCAGAGCACTGGGGAAAGGCAGGCAGAGAATTCCTTGCTAGCACCTTCTCTGTGCCTGGGAAGGAGAAGTGTTCACATTGCTTCGCAGAATCGCTTTTGTGCAGAAAACAGTAACACTTGTTCAGAACGAAAGAAAGCACAGAGCCCCAGATTTTATGTTGTCCTGGAGAGCTTGCAGAGCACTGGGGAAAGGCAGGCAGAGAATTCCCTGCTAGCACCTTCTCTGTGCCTGTTCACATTGCTTCGCAGAATCGCTTTTGTGCAGAAAACAGTAACACTTGTTCAGAACGAAAGAAAGCACAGAGCCCCAGATTTTATGTTGTCCTGGAGAGCTTGCAGAGCACTGGGGAAAGGCAGGCAGAGAATTCCCTGATAGCACCTTCTCTGTGCCTGTTCACATTGCTTCGCAAGAATCGCTTTTGTGCAGAAAACAGTAACACTTGTTCAGAACGAAAGAAAGCACAGAGCCCCAGATTCTATGTTGTCCTCGAGAGCTTGCAGAGCACTGGGGAAAGGCAGGCAGAGAATTCCCTGCTAGCACCTTCTCTGTGCCTGGGAAGCAGAAGTGTTCACATTGCTTCGCAAGAATCGCTTTTGTGCAGAAAACACTAACACTTGTTCAGAAGGAAAGAAAGCACAGAGCCCCAGATTCTATGTTGTCCTGGAGAGCTTGCAGAGCACTGGGGAAAGGCAGGCAGAGAATTCCCTGCTAGCACCTTCTCTGTGCCTGGGAAGCAGAAGTGTTCACATTGCTTCGCAAGAATCGCTTTTGTGCAGAAAACAGTAACACTTGTTCAGAAGGAAAGAAAGCACAGAGCCCCAGATTTTATGTTGTCCTGGAGAGCTTGCAGAGCACTGGGGAAAGGCAGGCAGAGAATTCCCTGCTAGCACCTTCTCTGTGCCTGGGAAGCAGAAGTGTTCACATTGCTTCGCAAGAATCGCTTTTGTGCAGAAAACAGTAACACTTGTTCAGTACGAAAGAAAGCACAGAGCCCCAGATTCTATGTTGTCCTGGAGAGCTTGCAGAGCACTGGGGAAAGGCAGGCAGAGAATTCCCTGATAGCACCTTCTCTGTGCCTGGGAAGCAGAAGTGTTCACATTGCTTCGCAAGAATCGCTTTTGTGCAGAAAACAGTAACACTTGTTCAGAAGGAAAGAAAGCACAGAGCCCCAGATTCTATGTTGTCCTGGAGAGCTTGCAGAGCACTGGGGAAAGGCAGGCAGAGAATTCCCTGCTAGCACCTTCTCTGTGCCTGGTAAGCAGAAGTGTTCACATTGCTTCGCAAGAATCGCTTTTGTGCAGAAAACAGTAACACTTGTTCAGAAGGAAAGAAAGCACAGAGCCCCAGATTTTATGTTGTCCTGGAGAGCTTGCAGAGCACTGGGGAAAGGCAGGCAGAGAATTCCCTGCTAGCACCTTCTCTGTGCCTGGGAAGCAGAAGTGTTCACATTGCTTCGCAAGAATCGCTTTTGTGCAGAAAACAGTAACACTTGTTCAGAAGGAAAGAAAGCACAGAGCCCCAGATTTTATGTTGTCCTGGAGAGCTTGCAGAGCACTGGGGAAAGGCAGGCAGAGAATTCCCTGCTAGCACCTTCTCTGTGCCTGTTCACATTGCTTCGCAGAATCGCTTTTGTGCAGAAAACAGTAACACTTGTTCAGAAGGAAAGAAAGCACAGAGCCCCAGATTTGCTGCTGTCCTGGAGAGCTTGCAGAGCACTGGGGAAAGGCAGGCAGAGAATTCCCTGCTAGCACCTTCTCTGTGCCTGGGAAGCAGAAGTGTTCACATTGCTTCGCAGAATCGCTTTTGTGCAGAAAACAGTAACACTTGTTCAGAAGGAAAGAAAGCACAGAGCCCCAGATTTTATGTTGTCCTGGAGAGCTCGCAGAGCACTGGGGAAAGGCAGGCAGAGAATTCATTGCTAGCACCTTCTCTGTGCCTGGGAAGCTGAAGTGTTCACATTGCTTCGCAAGAATTGCTTTTGTGCAGAAAACAGTAACACTTGTTCAGAAGGAAAGAAAGCACAGAGCCCCAGATTTTATGTTGTTCTGGAGAGCTTGCAGAGCACTGGGGAAAGGCAGGCAGAGAATTCCCTGCTAGCACCTTCTCTGTGCCTGTTCACATTGCTTCGCAAGAATCGCTTTTGTGCAGAAAACAGTAACACTTGTTCAGAACGAAAGAAAGCACAGAGCCCCAGATTCTATGTTGTCCTGGAGAGCTTGCAGAGCACTGGGGAAAGGCAGGCAGAGAATTCCTTGCTAGCACCTTCTCTGTGCCTGGGAAGCAGAAGTGTTCACATTGCTTCGCAGAATCGCTTTTGTGCAGAAAACAGTAACACTTGTTCAGAACGAAAGAAAGCACAGAGCCCCAGATTTTATGTTGTCCTGGAGAGCTTGCAGAGCACTGGGGAAAGGCAGGCAGAGAATTCCCTGCTAGCACCTTCTCTGTGCCTGGGAAGCAGAAGTGTTCACATTGCTTCGCAAGAATCGCTTTTGTGCAGAAAACACTAACACTTGTTCAGAAGGAAAGAAAGCACAGAGCCCCAGATTTTATGTTGTCCTGGAGAGCTTGCAGAGCACTGGGGAAAGGCAGGCAGAGAATTCCCTGATAGCACCTTCTCTGTGCCTGGGAAGCAGAAGTGTTCACATTGCTTCGCAAGAATCGCTTTTGTGCAGAAAACAGTAACACTTGTTCAGAAGGAAAGAAAGCACAGAGCCCCAGATTTTATGTTGTCCTGGAGAGCTTGCAGAGCACTGGGGAAAGGCAGGCAGAGAATTCCCTGCTAGCACCTTCTCTGTGCCTGGGAAGCAGAAGTGTTCACATTGCTTCGCAAGAATCGCTTTTGTGCAGAAAACAGTAACACTTGTTCAGTACGAAAGAAAGCACAGAGCCCCAGATTCTATGTTGTCCTGGAGAGCTTGCAGAGCACTGGGGAAAGGCAGGCAGAGAATTCCCTGATAGCACCTTCTCTGTGCCTGGGAAGCAGAAGTGTTCACATTGCTTCGCAAGAATCGCTTTTGTGCAGAAAACACTAACACTTGTTCAGAAGGAAAGAAAGCACAGAGCCCCAGATTCTATGTTGTCCTGGAGAGCTTGCAGAGCACTGGGGAAAGGCAGGCAGAGAATTCCCTGCTAGCACCTTCTCTGTGCCTGGGAAGCAGAAGTGTTCACATTGCTTCGCAAGAATCGCTTTTGTGCAGAAAACAGTAACACTTGTTCAGAAGGAAAGAAAGCACAGAGCCCCAGATTTTATGTTGTTCTGGAGAGCTTGCAGAGCACTGGGGAAAGGCAGGCAGAGAATTCCCTGATAGCACCTTCTCTGTGCCTGGGAAGCAGAAGTGTTCACATTGCTTCGCAAGAATCGCTTTTGTGCAGAAAACACTAACACTTGTTCAGAAGGAAAGAAAGCACAGAGCCCCAGATTTTATGTTGTCCTGGAGAGCTCGCAGAGCACTGGGGAAAGGCAGGCAGAGAATTCCTTGCTAGCACCTTCTCTGTGCCTGGGAAGCAGAAGTGTTCACATTGCTTCGCAGAATCGCTTTTGTGCAGAAAACAGTAACACTTGTTCAGAAGGAAAGAAAGCACAGAGCCCCAGATTCTATGTTGTCCTGGAGAGCTTGCAGAGCACTGGGGAAAGGCAGGCAGAGAATTCCCTGCTAGCACCTTCTCTGTGCCTGGGAAGCAGAAGTGTTCACATTGCTTCGCAAGAATCGCTTTTGTGCAGAAAACACTAACACTTGTTCAGAAGGAAAGAAAGCACAGAGCCCCAGATTTTATGTTGTCCTGGAGAGCTCGCAGAGCACTGGGGAAAGGCAGGCAGAGAATTCCTTGCTAGCACCTTCTCTGTGCCTGGGAAGGAGAAGTGTTCACATTGCTTCGCAGAATCGCTTTTGTGCAGAAAACAGTAACACTTGTTCAGAACGAAAGAAAGCACAGAGCCCCAGATTTTATGTTGTCCTGGAGAGCTTGCAGAGCACTGGGGAAAGGCAGGCAGAGAATTCCCTGCTAGCACCTTCTCTGTGCCTGTTCACATTGCTTCGCAGAATCGCTTTTGTGCAGAAAACAGTAACACTTGTTCAGAACGAAAGAAAGCACAGAGCCCCAGATTTTATGTTGTCCTGGAGAGCTTGCAGAGCACTGGGGAAAGGCAGGCAGAGAATTCCCTGATAGCACCTTCTCTGTGCCTGTTCACATTGCTTCGCAAGAATCGCTTTTGTGCAGAAAACAGTAACACTTGTTCAGAACGAAAGAAAGCACAGAGCCCCAGATTCTATGTTGTCCTGGAGAGCTTGCAGAGCACTGGGGAAAGGCAGGCAGAGAATTCCCTGCTAGCACCTTCTCTGTGCCTGGGAAGCAGAAGTGTTCACATTGCTTCGCAAGAATCGCTTTTGTGCAGAAAACACTAACACTTGTTCAGAAGGAAAGAAAGCACAGAGCCCCAGATTCTATGTTGTCCTGGAGAGCTTGCAGAGCACTGGGGAAAGGCAGGCAGAGAATTCCCTGCTAGCACCTTCTCTGTGCCTGGGAAGCAGAAGTGTTCACATTGCTTCGCAAGAATCGCTTTTGTGCAGAAAACAGTAACACTTGTTCAGAAGGAAAGAAAGCACAGAGCCCCAGATTTTATGTTGTCCTGGAGAGCTTGCAGAGCACTGGGGAAAGGCAGGCAGAGAATTCCCTGCTAGCACCTTCTCTGTGCCTGGGAAGCAGAAGTGTTCACATTGCTTCGCAAGAATCGCTTTTGTGCAGAAAACAGTAACACTTGTTCAGTACGAAAGAAAGCACAGAGCCCCAGATTCTATGTTGTCCTGGAGAGCTTGCAGAGCACTGGGGAAAGGCAGGCAGAGAATTCCCTGATAGCACCTTCTCTGTGCCTGGGAAGCAGAAGTGTTCACATTGCTTCGCAAGAATCGCTTTTGTGCAGAAAACAGTAACACTTGTTCAGAAGGAAAGAAAGCACAGAGCCCCAGATTCTATGTTGTCCTGGAGAGCTTGCAGAGCACTGGGGAAAGGCAGGCAGAGAATTCCCTGCTAGCACCTTCTCTGTGCCTGGTAAGCAGAAGTGTTCACATTGCTTCGCAAGAATCGCTTTTGTGCAGAAAACAGTAACACTTGTTCAGAAGGAAAGAAAGCACAGAGCCCCAGATTTTATGTTGTCCTGGAGAGCTTGCAGAGCACTGGGGAAAGGCAGGCAGAGAATTCCCTGCTAGCACCTTCTCTGTGCCTGGGAAGCAGAAGTGTTCACATTGCTTCGCAAGAATCGCTTTTGTGCAGAAAACAGTAACACTTGTTCAGAAGGAAAGAAAGCACAGAGCCCCAGATTTTATGTTGTCCTGGAGAGCTTGCAGAGCACTGGGGAAAGGCAGGCAGAGAATTCCCTGCTAGCACCTTCTCTGTGCCTGTTCACATTGCTTCGCAGAATCGCTTTTGTGCAGAAAACAGTAACACTTGTTCAGAAGGAAAGAAAGCACAGAGCCCCAGATTTGCTGCTGTCCTGGAGAGCTTGCAGAGCACTGGGGAAAGGCAGGCAGAGAATTCCCTGCTAGCACCTTCTCTGTGCCTGGGAAGCAGAAGTGTTCACATTGCTTCGCAGAATCGCTTTTGTGCAGAAAACAGTAACACTTGTTCAGAAGGAAAGAAAGCACAGAGCCCCAGATTTTATGTTGTCCTGGAGAGCTCGCAGAGCACTGGGGAAAGGCAGGCAGAGAATTCATTGCTAGCACCTTCTCTGTGCCTGGGAAGCTGAAGTGTTCACATTGCTTCGCAGAATCGCTTTTGTGCAGAAAACAGTAACACTTGTTCAGAAGGAAAGAAAGCACAGAGCCCCAGATTTTATGTTGTCCTGGAGAGCTTGCAGAGCACTGGGGAAAGGCAGGCAGAGAATTCCCTGATAGCACCTTCTCTGTGCCTGGGAAGCAGAAGTGTTCACATTGCTTCGCAAGAATCGCTTTTGTGCAAAAAACAGTAACACTTGTTCAGAAGGAAAGAAAGCACAGAGCCCCAGATTTTATGTTGTCCTGGAGAGCTTGCAGAGCACTGGGGAAAGGCAGGCAGAGAATTCCCTGATAGCACCTTCTCTGTGCCTGGGAAGCAGAAGTGTTCACATTGCTTCGCAAGAATCGCTTTTGTGCAGAAAACACTAACACTTGTTCAGAACGAAAGAAAGCACAGAGCCCCAGATTCTATGTTGTCCTGGAGAGCTTGCAGAGCACTGGGGAAAGGCAGGCAGAGAATTCCCTGCTAGCACCTTCTCTGTGCCTGTTCACATTGCTTCGCAGAATCGCTTTTTTGCAGAAAACAGTAACACTTGTTCAGAAGGAAAGAAAGCACAGAGCCCCAGATTCTATGTTGTCCTGCAGAGCTTGCAGAGCACTGGGGAAAGGCAGGCAGAGAATTCCCTGCTAGCACCTTCTCTGTGCCTGGGAAGCAGAAGAGTTCACATTGCTTCGCAGAATCGCTTTTGTGCAGAAAACAGTAACACTTGTTCAGAAGGAAAGAAAGCACAGAGCCCCAGATTTTATGTTGTCCTGGAGAGCTTGCAGAGCACTGGGGAAAGGCAGGCAGAGAATTCCCTGCTAGCACCTTCTCTGTGCCTGGGAAGCAAAAGTGCTCACATTGCTTCGCAAGAATTGCTTTTGTGCAGAAAACAGTAACACTTGTTCAGAAGGAAAGAAAGCACAGAGCCCCAGATTTTATGTTGTCCTGGAGAGCTTGCAGAGCACTGGGGAAAGGCAGGCAGAGAATTCCCTGCTAGCACCTTCTCTGTGCCTGGGAAGCAAAAGTGCTCACATTGCTTCGCAAGAATTGCTTTTGTGCAGAAAACAGTAACACCTGTTCAGAACGAAAGAAAGCACAGAGCCCCAGATTCTATGTTGTCCTGGAGAGCTTGCAGAGCACTGGGGAAAGGCAGGCAGAGAATTCCCTGCTAGCACCTTCTCTGTGCCTGGGAAGCAGAAGTGTTCACATTGCTTCGCAAGAATCGCTTTTGTGCAGAAAACAGTAACACTTGTTCAGAAGGAAAGAAAGCACAGAGCCCCAGATTCTATGTTGTCCTGGAGAGCTTGCAGAGCACTGGGGAAAGGCAGGCAGAGAATTCCCTGCTAGCACCTTCTCTGTGCCTGGTAAGCAGAAGTGTTCACATTGCTTCGCAAGAATCGCTTTTGTGCAGAAAACACTAACACTTGTTCAGAAGGAAAGAAAGCACAGAGCCCCAGATTTTATGTTGTCCTGGAGAGCTTGCAGAGCACTGGGGAAAGGCAGGCAGAGAATTCCCTGCTAGCACCTTCTCTGTGCCTGTTCACATTGCTTCGCAGAATCGCTTTTGTGCAGAAAACAGTAACACTTGTTCAGAACGAAAGAAAGCACAGAGCCCCAGATTCTATGTTGTCCTGGAGAGCTTGCAGAGCACTGGGGAAAGGCAGGCAGAGAATTCCCTGCTAGCACCTTCTCTGTGCCTGTTCACATTGCTTCGCAGAATTGCTTTTGTGCAGAAAACAGTAACACTTGTTCAGAACGAAAGAAAGCACAGAGCCCCAGATTCTATGTTGTCCTGGTGAGCTTGCAGAGCACTGGGGAAAGGCAGGCAGAGAATTCCCTGCTAGCACCTTCTCTGTGCCTGGGAAGCAGAAGTGTTCACATTGCTTCGCAAGAATCGCTTTTGTGCAGAAAACAGTAACACTTGTTCAGAAGGAAAGAAAGCACAGAGCCCCAGATTTTATGTTGTCCTGGAGAGCTTGCAGAGCACTGGGGAAAGGCAGGCAGAGAATTCCCTGCTAGCACCTTCTCTGTGCCTGGGAAGCAGAAGTGTTCACATTGCTTCGCAAGAATCGCTTTTGTGCAGAAAACAGTAACACTTGTTCAGAACTAAAGAAAGCACAGAGCCCCAGATTTGCTGCTGTCCTGGAGAGCTTGCAGAGCACTGGGGAAAGGCAGGCAGAGAATTCCCTGCTAGCACCTTCTCTGTGCCTGGGAAGCAGAAGTGTTCACAGTGCTTCGCAAAAATCGCTTTTGTGCAGAAAACAGTAACACTTGTTCAGAAGGAAAGAAAGCACAGAGCCCCAGATTTTATGTTGTCCTGGAGAGCTTGCAGAGCACTGGGGAAAGGCAGGCAGAGAATTCCCTGATAGCACCTTCTCTGTGCCTGGGAAGCAGAAGTGTTCACATTGCTTCGCAAGAATCGCTTTTGTGCAGAAAACAGTAACACTTGTTCAGAACTAAAGAAAGCACAGAGCCCCAGATTTGCTGCTGTCCTGGAGAGCTTGCAGAGCACTGGGGAAAGGCATGCAGAGAATTCCCTGCTAACACCTTCTCTGTGCCTGGGAAGCAGAAGTGTTCACATTGCTTCGCAAGAATCGCTTTTGTGCAGAAAACAGTAACACTTGTTCAGAAGGAAAGAAAGCACAGAGCCCCAGATTTTATGTTGTCCTGGAGAGCTTGCAGAGCACTGGGGAAAGGCAGGCAGAGAATTCCCTGCTAGCACCTTCTCTGTGCCTGGGAAGCAGAAGTGTTCACATTGCTTCGCAAGAATCGCTTTTGTGCAGAAAACAGTAACACTTGTTCAGAACGAAAGAAAGCACAGAGCCCCAGATTTGCTGCTGTCCTGGAGAGCTTGCAGAGCACTGGGGAAAGGCAGGCAGAGAATTCCCTGCTAGCACCTTCTCTGTGCCTGGGAAGCAGAAGTGTTCACATTGCTTCGCAAAAATCGCTTTTGTGCAGAAAACAGTAACACTTGTTCAGAAGGAAAGAAAGCACAGAGCCCCAGATTCTATGTTGTCCTGGAGAGCTTGCAGAGCACTGGGGAAAGGCAGGCAGAGAATTCCCTGCTAGCACCTTCTCTGTGCCTGTTAACATTGCTTCGCAGAATCGCTTTTGTGCAGAAAACATTAACACTTCTTCAGAACGAAAGAAAGCACAGAGCCCCAGATTCTATGTTGTCCTGGAGAGCTTGCAGAGCACTGGGGAAAGGCAGGCAGAGAATTCCCTGCTAGCACCTTCTCTGTGCCTGGGAAGCAGAAGTGTTCACATTGCTTCGCAAGAATCGCTTTTGTGCAGAAAACAGTAACACTTGTTCAGAACGAAAGAAAGCACAGAGCCCCAGATTCTATGTTGTCCTGGAGAGCTTGCAGAGCACTGGGGAAAGGCAGGCAGAGAATTCCCTGCTAACACCTTCTCTGTGCCTGGGAAGCAGAAGTGTTCACATTGCTTCGCAAGAATCGCTTTTGTGCAGAAAACAGTAACACTTGTTCAGAAGGAAAGAAAGCACAGAGCCCCAGATTTTATGTTGTCCTGGAGAGCTTGCAGAGCACTGGGGAAAGGCAGGCAGAGAATTCCCTGCTAGCACCTTCTCTGTGCCTGTTCACATTGCTTCGCAGAATCGCTTTTGTGCAGAAAACAGTAACACTTGTTCAGAACGAAAGAAAGCACAGAGCCCCAGATTCTATGTTGTCCTGCAGAGCTTGCAGAGCACTGGGGAAAGGCAGGCAGAGAATTCTCTGCTAGCACCTTCTCTGTGCCTGGGAAGCAGAAGTGTTCACATTGCTTCGCAGAATCGCTTTTGTGCAGAAAACAGTAACACTTGTTCAGAAGGAAAGAAAGCACAGAGCCCCAGATTTTATGTTGTCCTGGAGAGCTTGCAGAGCACTGGGGAAAGGCAGGCAGAGAATTCCCTGCTAGCACCTTCTCTGTGCCTGGGAAGCACAAGTGTTCACATTGCTTCGCAAGAATCGCTTTTGTGCAGAAAACAGTAACACTTGTTCAGAAGGAAAGAAAGCACAGAGCCCCAGATTTTATGTTGTCCTGGAGAGCTTGCAGAGCACTGGGGAAAGGCAGGCAGAGAATTCCCTGCTAGCACCTTCTCTGTGCCTGGGAAGCAGAAGTGTTCACATTGCTTCGCAAGAATTGCTTTTGTGCAGAAAACATTAACACTTGTTCAGAAGGAAAGAAAGCACAGAGCCCCAGATTCTATGTTGTCCTGGAGAGCTTGCAGAGCACTGGGGAAAGGCAGGCAGAGAATTCCCTGCTAGCACCTTCTCTGTGCCTGTTCACATTGCTTCGCAGAATTGCTTTTGTGCAGAAAACAGTAACACTTGTTCAGACCGAAAGAAAGCACAGAGCCCCAGATTCTATGTTGTCCTGGAGAGCTTGCAGAGCACTGGGGAAAGGCAGGCAGAGAATTCCCTGCTAGCACCTTCTCTGTGCCTGGGAAGCAGAAGTGTTCACATTGCTTCGCAAGAATCGCTTTTGTGCAGAAAACAGTAACACTTGTTCAGAAATAAAGAAAGCACAGAGCCCCAGATTTGCTGCTGTCCTGGAGAGCTTGCAGAGCACTGGGGAAAGGCAGGCAGAGAATTCCCTGCTAGCACCTTCTCTGTGCCTGGGAAGCAGAAGTGTTCACAGTGCTTCGCAAAAATCGCTTTTGTGCAGAAAACAGTAACACTTGTTCAGAAGGAAAGAAAGCACAGAGCCCCAGATTTTATGTTGTCCTGGAGAGCTTGCAGAGCACTGGGGAAAGGCAGGCAGAGAATTCCCTGATAGCACCTTCTCTGTGCCTGGGAAGCAGAAGTGTTCACATTGCTTCGCAAGAATCGCTTTTGTGCAGAAAACAGTAACACTTGTTCAGAACTAAAGAAAGCACAGAGCCCCAGATTTGCTGCTGTCCTGGAGAGCTTGCAGAGCACTGGGGAAAGGCAGGCAGAGAATTCCCTGCTAGCACCTTCTCTGTGCCTGGGAAGCAGAAGTGTTCACATTGCTTCGCAAAAATCGCTTTTGTGCAGAAAACAGTAACACTTGTTCAGAAGGAAAGAAAGCACAGAGCCCCAGATTTTATGTTGTTCTGGAGAGCTTGCAGAGCACTGGGGAAAGGCAGGCAGAGAATTCCCTGCTAGCACCTTCTCTGTGCCTGTTCACATTGCTTCGCAAGAATCGCTTTTGTGCAGAAAACAGTAACACTTGTTCAGAACGAAAGAAAGCACAGAGCCCCAGATTCTATGTTGTCCTGGAGAGCTTGCAGAGCACTGGGGAAAGGCAGGCAGGGAATTCCCTGCTAGCACCTTCTCTGTGCCTGGGAAGCAGAAGTGTTCACATTGCTTCGCAAGAATCGCTTTTGTGCAGAAAACAGTAACACTTGTTCAGAACTAAAGAAAGCACAGAGCCCCAGATTTGCTGCTGTCCTGGAGAGCATGCAGAGCACTGGGGAAAGGCAGGCAGAGAATTCCCTGCTAGCACCTTCTCTGTGCCTGGGAAGCAGAAGTGTTCACATTGCTTCGCAAAAATCGCTTTTGTGCAGAAAACAGTAACACTTGTTCAGAAGGAAAGAAAGCACAGAACCCCGGATTTTATGTTGTCCTGGAGAGCTTGCAGAGCACTGGGGAAAGGCAGGCAGAGAATTCCCTGCTAGCACCTTCTCTGTGCCTGGGAAGCAGAAGTGTTCACAGTGCTTCGCAAAAATCGCTTTTGTGCAGAAAACAGTAACACTTGTTCAGAAGGAAAGAAAGCACAGAGCCCCAGATTTTATGTTGTCCTGGAGAGCTTGCAGAGCACTGGGGAAAGGCAGGCAGAGAATTCCCTGATAGCACCTTCTCTGTGCCTGGGAAGCAGAAGTGTTCACATTGCTTCGCAAGAATCGCTTTTGTGCAGAAAACAGTAACACTTGTTCAGAACTAAAGAAAGCACAGAGCCCCAGATTTGCTGCTGTCCTGGAGAGCTTGCAGAGCACTGGGGAAAGGCATGCAGAGAATTCCCTGCTAACACCTTCTCTGTGCCTGGGAAGCAGAAGTGTTCACATTGCTTCGCAAGAATCGTTTTTGTGCAGAAAACAGTAACACTTGTTCAGAAGGAAAGAAAGCACAGAGCCCCAGATTTTATGTTGTCCTGGAGAGCTTGCAGAGCACTGGGGAAAGGCAGGCAGAGAATTCCCTGCTAGCACCTTCTCTGTGCCTGGGAAGCAGAAGTGTTCACATTGCTTCGCAAGAATCGCTTTTGTGCAGAAAACAGTAACACTTGTTCAGAACGAAAGAAAGCACAGAGCCCCAGATTTGCTGCTGTCCTGGAGAGCTTGCAGAGCACTGGGGAAAGGCAGGCAGAGAATTCCCTGCTAGCACCTTCTCTGTGCCTGGGAAGCAGAAGTGTTCACATTGCTTCGCAAAAATCGCTTTTGTGCAGAAAACAGTAACACTTGTTCAGAAGGAAAGAAAGCACAGAGCCCCAGATTCTATGTTGTCCTGGAGAGCTTGCAGAGCACTGGGGAAAGGCAGGCAGAGAATTCCCTGCTAGCACCTTCTCTGTGCCTGTTAACATTGCTTCGCAGAATCGCTTTTGTGCAGAAAACATTAACACTTCTTCAGAACGAAAGAAAGCACAGAGCCCCAGATTCTATGTTGTCCTGGAGAGCTTGCAGAGCACTGGGGAAAGGCAGGCAGAGAATTCCCTGCTAGCACCTTCTCTGTGCCTGGGAAGCAGAAGTGTTCACATTGCTTCGCAAGAATCGCTTTTGTGCAGAAAACAGTAACACTTGTTCAGAACGAAAGAAAGCACAGAGCCCCAGATTCTATGTTGTCCTGGAGAGCTTGCAGAGCACTGGGGAAAGGCAGGCAGAGAATTCCCTGCTAACACCTTCTCTGTGCCTGGGAAGCAGAAGTGTTCACATTGCTTCGCAAGAATCGCTTTTGTGCAGAAAACAGTAACACTTGTTCAGAAGGAAAGAAAGCACAGAGCCCCAGATTTTATGTTGTCCTGGAGAGCTTGCAGAGCACTGGGGAAAGGCAGGCAGAGAATTCCCTGCTAGCACCTTCTCTGTGCCTGTTCACATTGCTTCGCAGAATCGCTTTTGTGCAGAAAACAGTAACACTTGTTCAGAACGAAAGAAAGCACAGAGCCCCAGATTCTATGTTGTCCTGCAGAGCTTGCAGAGCACTGGGGAAAGGCAGGCAGAGAATTCTCTGCTAGCACCTTCTCTGTGCCTGGGAAGCAGAAGTGTTCACATTGCTTCGCAGAATCGCTTTTGTGCAGAAAACAGTAACACTTGTTCAGAAGGAAAGAAAGCACAGAGCCCCAGATTTTATGTTGTCCTGGAGAGCTTGCAGAGCACTGGGGAAAGGCAGGCAGAGAATTCCCTGCTAGCACCTTCTCTGTGCCTGGGAAGCACAAGTGTTCACATTGCTTCGCAAGAATCGCTTTTGTGCAGAAAACAGTAACACTTGTTCAGAAGGAAAGAAAGCACAGAGCCCCAGATTTTATGTTGTCCTGGAGAGCTTGCAGAGCACTGGGGAAAGGCAGGCAGAGAATTCCCTGCTAGCACCTTCTCTGTGCCTGGGAAGCAGAAGTGTTCACATTGCTTCGCAAGAATTGCTTTTGTGCAGAAAACATTAACACTTGTTCAGAAGGAAAGAAAGCACAGAGCCCCAGATTCTATGTTGTCCTGGAGAGCTTGCAGAGCACTGGGGAAAGGCAGGCAGAGAATTCCCTGCTAGCACCTTCTCTGTGCCTGTTCACATTGCTTCGCAGAATTGCTTTTGTGCAGAAAACAGTAACACTTGTTCAGACCGAAAGAAAGCACAGAGCCCCAGATTCTATGTTGTCCTGGAGAGCTTGCAGAGCACTGGGGAAAGGCAGGCAGAGAATTCCCTGCTAGCACCTTCTCTGTGCCTGGGAAGCAGAAGTGTTCACATTGCTTCGCAAGAATCGCTTTTGTGCAGAAAACAGTAACACTTGTTCAGAAATAAAGAAAGCACAGAGCCCCAGATTTGCTGCTGTCCTGGAGAGCATGCAGAGCACTGGGGAAAGGCAGGCAGAGAATTCCCTGCTAGCACCTTCTCTGTGCCTGGGAAGCAGAAGTGTTCACATTGCTTCGCAAAAATCGCTTTTGTGCAGAAAACAGTAACACTTGTTCAGAAGGAAAGAAAGCACAGAACCCCGGATTTTATGTTGTCCTGGAGAGCTTGCAGAGCACTGGGGAAAGGCAGGCAGAGAATTCCCTGCTAGCACCTTCTCTGTGCCTGTTCACATTGTTTCTCAGAATCGCTTTTGTGCAGAAAACAGTAACACTTGTTCAGAAGGAAAGAAAGCACAGAGCCCCAGATTCTATGTTGTCCTGGAGAGCTTGCAGAGCACTGGGGAAAGGCAGGCAGAGAATTCCCTGCTAGCACCTTCTCTGTGCCTGGGAAGCAGAAGTGTTCACATTGCTTCGCAAGAATCGCTTTTGTGCAGAAAACACTAACACTTGTTCAGAACGAAAGAAAGCACAGAGCCCCAGATTTTATGTTGTCCTGGAGAGCTTGCAGAGCACTGGGGAAAGGCAGGCAGAGAATTCCCTGCTAGCACCTTCTCTGTGCCTGGGAAGCAGAAGTGTTCACATTGCTTCGCAAGAATCGCTTTTGTGCAGAAAACACTAACACTTGTTCAGAAGGAAATAAAGCACAGAGCCCCAGATTTTATGTTGTCCTGGAGAGCTCGCAGAGCACTGGGGAAAGGCAGGCAGAGAATTCCTTGCTAGCACCTTCTCTGTGCCTGGGAAGCAGAAGTGTTCACATTGCTTCGCAGAATCGCTTTTGTGCAGAAAACAGTAACACTTGTTCAGAAGGAAAGAAAGCACAGAGCCCCAGATTTTATGTTGTTCTGGAGAGCTTGCAGAGCACTGGGGAAAGGCAGGCAGAGAATTCCCTGCTAGCACCTTCTCTGTGCCTGGGAAGCAGAAGTGTTCACATTGCTTCGCAAGAATCGCTTTTGTGCAGAAAACACTAACACTTGTTCAGAAGGAAAGAAAGCACAGAGCCCCAGATTTTATGTTGTCCTGGAGAGCTTGCAGAGCACTGGGGAAAGGCAGGCAGAGAATTCCCTGCTAGCACCTTCTCTGTGCCTGGGAAGCAGAAGTGTTCACATTGCTTCGCAGAATCGCTTTTGTGCAGAAAACAGTAACACTTGTTCAGAAGGAAAGAAAGCACAGAGCCCCAGATTTTATGTTGTCCTGGAGAGCTTGCAGAGCACTGGGGAAAGGCAGGCAGAGAATTCCCTGATAGCACCTTCTCTGTGCCTGGGAAGCAGAAGTGTTCACATTGCTTCGCAAGAATCGCTTTTGTGCAGAAAACAGTAACACTTGTTCAGAACGAAAGAAAGCACAGAGCCCCAGATTCTATGTTGTCCTGCAGAGCTTGCAGAGCACTGGGGAAAGGCAGGCAGAGAATTCTCTGCTAGCACCTTCTCTGTGCCTGGGAAGCAGAAGTGTTCACATTGCTTCGCAGAATCGCTTTTGTGCAGAAAACAGTAACACTTGTTCAGAACGAAAGAAAGCACAGAGCCCCAGATTTTATGTTGTCCTGGAGAGCTTGCAGAGCACTGGGGAAAGGCAGGCAGAGAATTCCCTGCTAGCACCTTCTCTGTGCCTGGGAAGCAGAAGTGTTCACATTGCTTCGCAAGAATCGCTTTTGTGCAGAAAACAGTAACACTTGTTCAGAACGAAAGAAAGCACAGAGCCCCAGATTCTATGTTGTCCTCGAGAGCTTGCAGAGCACTGGGGAAAGGCAGGCAGAGAATTCCCTGATAGCACCTTCTCTGTGCCTGGGAAGCAGAAGTGTTCACATTGCTTCGCAAGAATCGCTTTTGTGCAGAAAACAGTAACACTTGTTCAGAACTAAAGAAAGCACAGAGCCCCAGATTTGCTGCTGTCCTGGAGAGCTTGCAGAGCACTGGGGAAAGGCAGGCAGAGAATTCCCTGCTAGCACCTTCTCTGTGCCTGGGAAGCAGAAGTGTTCACATTGCTTCGCAAGAATCGCTTTTGTGCAGAAAACATTAACACTTGTTCAGAAGGAAAGAAAGCACAGAGCCCCAGATTCTATGTTGTCCTGGAGAGCTTGCAGAGCACTGGGGAAAGGCAGGCAGAGAATTCCCTGCTAGCACCTTCTCTGTGCCTGTTCACATTGCTTCGCAGAATTGCTTTTGTGCAGAAAACAGTAACACTTGTTCAGACCGAAAGAAAGCACAGAGCCCCAGATTCTATGTTGTCCTGGAGAGCTTGCAGAGCACTGGGGAAAGGCAGGCAGAGAATTCCCTGCTAGCACCTTCTCTGTGCCTGGGAAGCAGAAGTGTTCACATTGCTTCGCAAGAATCGCTTTTGTGCAGAAAACATTAACACTTGTTCAGAAATAAAGAAAGCACAGAGCCCCAGATTTGCTGCTGTCCTGGAGAGCTTGCAGAGCACTGGGGAAAGGCAGGCAGAGAATTCCCTGCTAGCACCTTCTCTGTGCCTGGGAAGCAGAAGTGTTCACAGTGCTTCGCAAAAATCGCTTTTGTGCAGAAAACAGTAACACTTGTTCAGAAGGAAAGAAAGCACAGAGCCCCAGATTTTATGTTGTCCTGGAGAGCTTGCAGAGCACTGGGGAAAGGCAGGCAGAGAATTCCCTGATAGCACCTTCTCTGTGCCTGGGAAGCAGAAGTGTTCACATTGCTTCGCAAGAATCGCTTTTGTGCAGAAAACAGTAACACTTGTTCAGAACTAAAGAAAGCACAGAGCCCCAGATTTGCTGCTGTCCTGGAGAGCTTGCAGAGCACTGGGGAAAGGCAGGCAGAGAATTCCCTGCTAGCACCTTCTCTGTGCCTGGGAAGCAGAAGTGTTCACATTGCTTCGCAAAAATCGCTTTTGTGCAGAAAACAGTAACACTTGTTCAGAAGGAAAGAAAGCACAGAGCCCCAGATTTTATGTTGTTCTGGAGAGCTTGCAGAGCACTGGGGAAAGGCAGGCAGAGAATTCCCTGCTAGCACCTTCTCTGTGCCTGTTCACATTGCTTCGCAAGAATCGCTTTTGTGCAGAAAACAGTAACACTTGTTCAGAACGAAAGAAAGCACAGAGCCCCAGATTCTATGTTGTCCTGGAGAGCTTGCAGAGCACTGGGGAAAGGCAGGCAGGGAATTCCCTGCTAGCACCTTCTCTGTGCCTGGGAAGCAGAAGTGTTCACATTGCTTCGCAAGAATCGCTTTTGTGCAGAAAACAGTAACACTTGTTCAGAACTAAAGAAAGCACAGAGCCCCAGATTTGCTGCTGTCCTGGAGAGCTTGCAGAGCACTGGGGAAAGGCAGGCAGAGAATTCCCTGCTAGCACCTTCTCTGTGCCTGGGAAGCAGAAGTGTTCACATTGCTTCGCAAAAATCGCTTTTGTGCAGAAAACAGTAACACTTGTTCAGAAGGAAAGAAAGCACAGAACCCCGGATTTTATGTTGTCCTGGAGAGCTTGCAGAGCACTGGGGAAAGGCAGGCAGAGAATTCCCTACTAGCACCTTCTCTGTGCCTGTTCACATTGTTTCGCAGAATGGCTTTTGTGCAGAAAACAGTAACACTTGTTCAGAAGGAAAGAAAGCACAGAGCCCCAGATTCTATGTTGTCCTGGAGAGCTTGCAGAGCACTGGGGAAAGGCAGGCAGAGAATTCCCTGCTAGCACCTTCTCTGTGCCTGGGAAGCAGAAGTGTTCACATTGCTTCGCAAGAATCGCTTTTGTGCAGAAAACACTAACACTTGTTCAGAACGAAAGAAAGCACAGAGCCCCAGATTTTATGTTGTCCTGGAGAGCTTGCAGAGCACTGGGGAAAGGCAGGCAGAGAATTCCCTGCTAGCACCTTCTCTGTGCCTGGGAAGCAGAAGTGTTCACATTGCTTCGCAAGAATCGCTTTTGTGCAGAAAACACTAACACTTGTTCAGAAGGAAAGAAAGCACAGATCCCAGATTTTATGTTGTCCTGGAGAGCTCGCAGAGCACTGGGGAAAGGCAGGCAGAGAATTCCTTGCTAGCACCTTCTCTGTGCCTGGGAAGCAGAAGTGTTCACATTGCTTCGCAGAATCGCTTTTGTGCAGAAAACAGTAACACTTGTTCAGAAGGAAAGAAAGCACAGAGCCCCAGATTTTATGTTGTTCTGGAGAGCTTGCAGAGCACTGGGGAAAGGCAGGCAGAGAATTCCCTGCTAGCACCTTCTCTGTGCCTGGGAAGCAGAAGTGTTCACATTGCTTCGCAAGAATCGCTTTTGTGCAGAAAACACTAACACTTGTTCAGAAGGAAAGAAAGCACAGAGCCCCAGATTTTATGTTGTCCTGGAGAGCTCGCAGAGCACTGGGGAAAGGCAGGCAGAGAATTCCTTGCTAGCACCTTCTCTGTGCCTGGGAAGGAGAAGTGTTCACATTGCTTCGCAGAATCGCTTTTGTGCAGAAAACAGTAACACTTGTTCAGAACGAAAGAAAGCACAGAGCCCCAGATTTTATGTTGTCCTGGAGAGCTTGCAGAGCACTGGGGAAAGGCAGGCAGAGAATTCCCTGCTAGCACCTTCTCTGTGCCTGGGAAGCAGAAGTGTTCACATTGCTTCGCAAGAATCGCTTTTGTGCAGAAAACAGTAACACTTGTTCAGAACTAAAGAAAGCACAGAGCCCCAGATTTGCTGCTGTCCTGGAGAGCTTGCAGAGCACTGGGGAAAGGCATGCAGAGAATTCCCTGATAGCACCTTCTCTGTGCCTGTTCACATTGCTTCGCAGAATCGCTTTTGTGCAGAAAACAGTAACACTTGTTCAGAACGAAAGAAAGCACAGAGCCCCAGATTCTATGTTGTCCTGGAGAGCTTGCAGAGCACTGGGGAAAGGCAGGCAGAGAATTCCCTGCTAGCACCTTCTCTGTGCCTGGGAAGCAGAAGTGTTCACATTGCTTCGCAAGAATTGCTTTTGTGCAGAAAACAGTAACACTTGTTCAGAACGAAAGAAAGCACAGAGCCCCAGATTCTATGTTGTCCTGGAGAGCTTGCAGAGCACTGGGGAAAGGCATGCAGAGAATTCCCTGCTAACACCTTCTCTGTGCCTGGGAAGCAGAAGTGTTCACATTGCTTCGCAAGAATTGCTTTTGTGCAGAAAACAGTAACACTTGTTCAGAAGGAAAGAAAGCACAGAGCCCCAGATTTTATGTTGTTCTGGAGAGCTTGCAGAGCACTGGGGAAAGGCAGGCAGAGAATTCCCTGCTAGCACCTTCTCTGTGCCTGTTCACATTGCTTCGCAAGAATCGCTTTTGTGCAGAAAACAGTAACACTTGTTCAGAACGAAAGAAAGCACAGAGCCCCAGATTCTATGTTGTCCTGGAGAGCTTGCAGAGCACTGGGGAAAGGCATGCAGAGAATTCCCTGCTAACACCTTCTCTGTGCCTGGGAAGCAGAAGTGTTCACATTGCTTCGCAAGAATTGCTTTTGTGCAGAAAACAGTAACACTTGTTCAGAAGGAAAGAAAGCACAGAGCCCCAGATTTTATGTTGTTCTGGAGAGCTTGCAGAGCACTGGGGAAAGGCAGGCAGAGAATTCCCTGCTAGCACCTTCTCTGTGCCTGTTCACATTGCTTCGCAAGAATCGCTTTTGTGCAGAAAACAGTAACACTTGTTCAGAACGAAAGAAAGCACAGAGCCCCAGATTCTATGTTGTCCTGGAGAGCTTGCAGAGCACTGGGGAAAGGCAGGCAGGGAATTCCCTGCTAGCACCTTCTCTGTGCCTGGGAAGCAGAAGTGTTCACATTGCTTCGCAAGAATCGCTTTTGTGCAGAAAACAGTAACACTTGTTCAGAACTAAAGAAAGCACAGAGCCCCAGATTTGCTGCTGTCCTGGAGAGCTTGCAGAGCACTGGGGAAAGGCAGGCAGAGAATTCCCTGCTAGCACCTTCTCTGTGCCTGGGAAGCAGAAGTGTTCACATTGCTTCGCAAAAATCGCTTTTGTGCAGAAAACAGTAACACTTGTTCAGAAGGAAAGAAAGCACAGAGCCCCAGATTTTATGTTGTTCTGGAGAGCTTGCAGAGCACTGGGGAAAGGCAGGCAGAGAATTCCCTGCTAGCACCTTCTCTGTGCCTGTTCACATTGCTTCGCAAGAATCGCTTTTGTGCAGAAAACAGTAACACTTGTTCAGAACGAAAGAAAGCACAGAGCCCCAGATTCTATGTTGTCCTGGAGAGCTTGCAGAGCACTGGGGAAAGGCAGGCAGGGAATTCCCTGCTAGCACCTTCTCTGTGCCTGGGAAGCAGAAGTGTTCACATTGCTTCGCAAGAATCGCTTTTGTGCAGAAAACAGTAACACTTGTTCAGAACTAAAGAAAGCACAGAGCCCCAGATTTGCTGCTGTCCTGGAGAGCTTGCAGAGCACTGGGGAAAGGCAGGCAGAGAATTCCCTGCTAGCACCTTCTCTGTGCCTGGGAAGCAGAAGTGTTCACATTGCTTCGCAAAAATCGCTTTTGTGCAGAAAACAGTAACACTTGTTCAGAAGGAAAGAAAGCACAGAACCCCGGATTTTATGTTGTCCTGGAGAGCTTGCAGAGCACTGGGGAAAGGCAGGCAGAGAATTCCCTACTAGCACCTTCTCTGTGCCTGTTCACATTGTTTCGCAGAATGGCTTTTGTGCAGAAAACAGTAACACTTGTTCAGAAGGAAAGAAAGCACAGAGCCCCAGATTCTATGTTGTCCTGGAGAGCTTGCAGAGCACTGGGGAAAGGCAGGCAGAGAATTCCCTGCTAGCACCTTCTCTGTGCCTGGGAAGCAGAAGTGTTCACATTGCTTCGCAAGAATCGCTTTTGTGCAGAAAACACTAACACTTGTTCAGAAGGAAAGAAAGCACAGATCCCAGATTTTATGTTGTCCTGGAGAGCTCGCAGAGCACTGGGGAAAGGCAGGCAGAGAATTCCTTGCTAGCACCTTCTCTGTGCCTGGGAAGCAGAAGTGTTCACATTGCTTCGCAGAATCGCTTTTGTGCAGAAAACAGTAACACTTGTTCAGAAGGAAAGAAAGCACAGAGCCCCAGATTTTATGTTGTTCTGGAGAGCTTGCAGAGCACTGGGGAAAGGCAGGCAGAGAATTCCCTGCTAGCACCTTCTCTGTGCCTGGGAAGCAGAAGTGTTCACATTGCTTCGCAAGAATCGCTTTTGTGCAGAAAACACTAACACTTGTTCAGAAGGAAAGAAAGCACAGAGCCCCAGATTTTATGTTGTCCTGGAGAGCTCGCAGAGCACTGGGGAAAGGCAGGCAGAGAATTCCTTGCTAGCACCTTCTCTGTGCCTGGGAAGGAGAAGTGTTCACATTGCTTCGCAGAATCGCTTTTGTGCAGAAAACAGTAACACTTGTTCAGAACGAAAGAAAGCACAGAGCCCCAGATTTTATGTTGTCCTGGAGAGCTTGCAGAGCACTGGGGAAAGGCAGGCAGAGAATTCCCTGCTAGCACCTTCTCTGTGCCTGGGAAGCAGAAGTGTTCACATTGCTTCGCAAGAATCGCTTTTGTGCAGAAAACAGTAACACTTGTTCAGAACTAAAGAAAGCACAGAGCCCCAGATTTGCTGCTGTCCTGGAGAGCTTGCAGAGCACTGGGGAAAGGCAGGCAGAGAATTCCCTGCTAGCACCTTCTCTGTGCCTGGGAAGCAGAAGTTTTCACATTGCTTCGCAAAAATCGCTTTTGTGCAGAAAACAGTAACACTTGTTCAGAAGGAAAGAAAGCACAGAGCCCCAGATTTTATGCTGTTCTGGAGAGCTTGCAGAGCACTGGGGAAAGGCAGGCAGAGAATTCCCTGATAGCACCTTCTCTGTGCCTGTTCACATTGCTTCGCAGAATCGCTTTTGTGCAGAAAACAGTAACACTTGTTCAGAACGAAAGAAAGCACAGAGCCCCAGATTCTATGTTGTCCTGGAGAGCTTGCAGAGCACTGGGGAAAGGCAGGCAGAGAATTCCCTGCTAGCACCTTCTCTGTGCCTGGGAAGCAGAAGTGTTCACATTGCTTCGCAAGAATTGCTTTTGTGCAGAAAACAGTAACACTTGTTCAGAACGAAAGAAAGCACAGAGCCCCAGATTCTATGTTGTCCTGGAGAGCTTGCAGAGCACTGGGGAAAGGCATGCAGAGAATTCCCTGCTAACACCTTCTCTGTGCCTGGGAAGCAGAAGTGTTCACATTGCTTCGCAAGAATTGCTTTTGTGCAGAAAACAGTAACACTTGTTCAGAAGGAAAGAAAGCACAGAGCCCCAGATTTTATGTTGTTCTGGAGAGCTTGCAGAGCACTGGGGAAAGGCAGGCAGAGAATTCCCTGCTAGCACCTTCTCTGTGCCTGTTCACATTGCTTCGCAAGAATCGCTTTTGTGCAGAAAACAGTAACACTTGTTCAGAACGAAAGAAAGCACAGAGCCCCAGATTCTATGTTGTCCTGGAGAGCTTGCAGAGCACTGGGGAAAGGCATGCAGAGAATTCCCTGCTAACACCTTCTCTGTGCCTGGGAAGCAGAAGTGTTCACATTGCTTCGCAAGAATTGCTTTTGTGCAGAAAACAGTAACACTTGTTCAGAAGGAAAGAAAGCACAGAGCCCCAGATTTTATGTTGTTCTGGAGAGCTTGCAGAGCACTGGGGAAAGGCAGGCAGAGAATTCCCTGCTAGCACCTTCTCTGTGCCTGTTCACATTGCTTCGCAAGAATCGCTTTTGTGCAGAAAACAGTAACACTTGTTCAGAACGAAAGAAAGCACAGAGCCCCAGATTCTATGTTGTCCTGGAGAGCTTGCAGAGCACTGGGGAAAGGCAGGCAGGGAATTCCCTGCTAGCACCTTCTCTGTGCCTGGGAAGCAGAAGTGTTCACATTGCTTCGCAAGAATCGCTTTTGTGCAGAAAACAGTAACACTTGTTCAGAACTAAAGAAAGCACAGAGCCCCAGATTTGCTGCTGTCCTGGAGAGCTTGCAGAGCACTGGGGAAAGGCAGGCAGAGAATTCCCTGCTAGCACCTTCTCTGTGCCTGGGAAGCAGAAGTGTTCACATTGCTTCGCAAAAATCGCTTTTGTGCAGAAAACAGTAACACTTGTTCAGAAGGAAAGAAAGCACAGAACCCCGGATTTTATGTTGTCCTGGAGAGCTTGCAGAGCACTGGGGAAAGGCAGGCAGAGAATTCCCTGCTAGCACCTTCTCTGTGCCTGTTCACATTGTTTCGCAGAATCGCTTTTGTGCAGAAAACAGTAACACTTGTTCAGAAGGAAAGAAAGCACAGAGCCCCAGATTCTATGTTGTCCTGGAGAGCTTGCAGAGCACTGGGGAAAGGCAGGCAGAGAATTCCCTGCTAGCACCTTCTCTGTGCCTGGGAAGCAGAAGTGTTCACATTGCTTCGCAAGAATCGCTTTTGTGCAGAAAACACTAACACTTGTTCAGAACGAAAGAAAGCACAGATCCCAGATTTTATGTTGTCCTGGAGAGCTCGCAGAGCACTGGGGAAAGGCATGCAGAGAATTCCCTGCTAACACCTTCTCTGTGCCTGGGAAGCAGAAGTGTTCACATTGCTTCGCAAGAATTGCTTTTGTGCAGAAAACAGTAACACTTGTTCAGAAGGAAAGAAAGCACAGAGCCCCAGATTTTATGCTGTTCTGGAGAGCTTGCAGAGCACTGGGGAAAGGCAGGCAGAGAATTCCCTGCTAGCACCTTCTCTGTGCCTGTTCACATTGCTTCGCAAGAATCGCTTTTGTGCAGAAAACAGTAACACTTGTTCAGAACGAAAGAAAGCACAGAGCCCCAGATTCTATGTTGTCCTGGAGAGCTTGCAGAGCACTGGGGAAAGGCAGGCAGGGAATTCCCTGCTAGCACCTTCTCTGTGCCTGGGAAGCAGAAGTGTTCACATTGCTTCGCAAGAATCGCTTTTGTGCAGAAAACAGTAACACTTGTTCAGAACTAAAGAAAGCACAGAGCCCCAGATTTGCTGCTGTCCTGGAGAGCTTGCAGAGCACTGGGGAAAGGCAGGCAGAGAATTCCCTGCTAGCACCTTCTCTGTGCCTGGGAAGCAGAAGTGTTCACATTGCTTCGCAAAAATCGCTTTTGTGCAGAAAACAGTAACACTTGTTCAGAAGGAAAGAAAGCACAGAACCCCGGATTTTATGTTGTCCTGGAGAGCTTGCAGAGCACTGGGGAAAGGCAGGCAGAGAATTCCCTGCTAGCACCTTCTCTGTGCCTGTTCACATTGTTTCGCAGAATCGCTTTTGTGCAGAAAACAGTAACACTTGTTCAGAAGGAAAGAAAGCACAGAGCCCCAGATTCTATGTTGTCCTGGAGAGCTTGCAGAGCACTGGGGAAAGGCAGGCAGAGAATTCCCTGCTAGCACCTTCTCTGTGCCTGGGAAGCAGAAGTGTTCACATTGCTTCGCAAGAATCGCTTTTGTGCAGAAAACACTAACACTTGTTCAGAACGAAAGAAAGCACAGATCCCAGATTTTATGTTGTCCTGGAGAGCTCGCAGAGCACTGGGGAAAGGCATGCAGAGAATTCCCTGCTAACACCTTCTCTGTGCCTGGGAAGCAGAAGTGTTCACATTGCTTCGCAAGAATTGCTTTTGTGCAGAAAACAGTAACACTTGTTCAGAAGGAAAGAAAGCACAGAGCCCCAGATTTTATGCTGTTCTGGAGAGCTTGCAGAGCACTGGGGAAAGGCAGGCAGAGAATTCCCTGCTAGCACCTTCTCTGTGCCTGTTCACATTGCTTCGCAAGAATCGCTTTTGTGCAGAAAACAGTAACACTTGTTCAGAACGAAAGAAAGCACAGAGCCCCAGATTCTATGTTGTCCTGGAGAGCTTGCAGAGCACTGGGGAAAGGCAGGCAGGGAATTCCCTGCTAGCACCTTCTCTGTGCCTGGGAAGCAGAAGTGTTCACATTGCTTCGCAAGAATCGCTTTTGTGCAGAAAACAGTAACACTTGTTCAGAACTAAAGAAAGCACAGAGCCCCAGATTTGCTGCTGTCCTGGAGAGCTTGCAGAGCACTGGGGAAAGGCATGCAGAGAATTCCCTGATAGCACCTTCTCTGTGCCTGTTCACATTGCTTCGCAGAATCGCTTTTGTGCAGAAAACAGTAACACTTGTTCAGAACGAAAGAAAGCACAGAGCCCCAGATTCTATGTTGTCCTGGAGAGCTTGCAGAGCACTGGGGAAAGGCAGGCAGAGAATTCCCTGCTAGCACCTTCTCTGTGCCTGGGAAGCAGAAGTGTTCACATTGCTTCGCAAGAATTGCTTTTGTGCAGAAAACAGTAACACTTGTTCAGAACGAAAGAAAGCACAGAGCCCCAGATTCTATGTTGTCCTGGAGAGCTTGCAGAGCACTGGGGAAAGGCATGCAGAGAATTCCCTGCTAACACCTTCTCTGTGCCTGGGAAGCAGAAGTGTTCACATTGCTTCGCAAGAATTGCTTTTGTGCAGAAAACAGTAACACTTGTTCAGAAGGAAAGAAAGCACAGAGCCCCAGATTTTATGTTGTTCTGGAGAGCTTGCAGAGCACTGGGGAAAGGCAGGCAGAGAATTCCCTGCTAGCACCTTCTCTGTGCCTGTTCACATTGCTTCGCAAGAATCGCTTTTGTGCAGAAAACAGTAACACTTGTTCAGAACGAAAGAAAGCACAGAGCCCCAGATTCTATGTTGTCCTGGAGAGCTTGCAGAGCACTGGGGAAAGGCATGCAGAGAATTCCCTGCTAACACCTTCTCTGTGCCTGGGAAGCAGAAGTGTTCACATTGCTTCGCAAGAATTGCTTTTGTGCAGAAAACAGTAACACTTGTTCAGAAGGAAAGAAAGCACAGAGCCCCAGATTTTATGTTGTTCTGGAGAGCTTGCAGAGCACTGGGGAAAGGCAGGCAGAGAATTCCCTGCTAGCACCTTCTCTGTGCCTGTTCACATTGCTTCGCAAGAATCGCTTTTGTGCAGAAAACAGTAACACTTGTTCAGAACGAAAGAAAGCACAGAGCCCCAGATTCTATGTTGTCCTGGAGAGCTTGCAGAGCACTGGGGAAAGGCAGGCAGGGAATTCCCTGCTAGCACCTTCTCTGTGCCTGGGAAGCAGAAGTGTTCACATTGCTTCGCAAGAATCGCTTTTGTGCAGAAAACAGTAACACTTGTTCAGAACTAAAGAAAGCACAGAGCCCCAGATTTGCTGCTGTCCTGGAGAGCTTGCAGAGCACTGGGGAAAGGCAGGCAGAGAATTCCCTGCTAGCACCTTCTCTGTGCCTGGGAAGCAGAAGTGTTCACATTGCTTCGCAAAAATCGCTTTTGTGCAGAAAACAGTAACACTTGTTCAGAAGGAAAGAAAGCACAGAGCCCCAGATTTTATGTTGTTCTGGAGAGCTTGCAGAGCACTGGGGAAAGGCAGGCAGAGAATTCCCTGCTAGCACCTTCTCTGTGCCTGTTCACATTGCTTCGCAAGAATCGCTTTTGTGCAGAAAACAGTAACACTTGTTCAGAACGAAAGAAAGCACAGAGCCCCAGATTCTATGTTGTCCTGGAGAGCTTGCAGAGCACTGGGGAAAGGCAGGCAGGGAATTCCCTGCTAGCACCTTCTCTGTGCCTGGGAAGCAGAAGTGTTCACATTGCTTCGCAAGAATCGCTTTTGTGCAGAAAACAGTAACACTTGTTCAGAACTAAAGAAAGCACAGAGCCCCAGATTTGCTGCTGTCCTGGAGAGCTTGCAGAGCACTGGGGAAAGGCAGGCAGAGAATTCCCTGCTAGCACCTTCTCTGTGCCTGGGAAGCAGAAGTGTTCACATTGCTTCGCAAAAATCGCTTTTGTGCAGAAAACAGTAACACTTGTTCAGAAGGAAAGAAAGCACAGAACCCCGGATTTTATGTTGTCCTGGAGAGCTTGCAGAGCACTGGGGAAAGGCAGGCAGAGAATTCCCTACTAGCACCTTCTCTGTGCCTGTTCACATTGTTTCGCAGAATGGCTTTTGTGCAGAAAACAGTAACACTTGTTCAGAAGGAAAGAAAGCACAGAGCCCCAGATTCTATGTTGTCCTGGAGAGCTTGCAGAGCACTGGGGAAAGGCAGGCAGAGAATTCCCTGCTAGCACCTTCTCTGTGCCTGGGAAGCAGAAGTGTTCACATTGCTTCGCAAGAATCGCTTTTGTGCAGAAAACACTAACACTTGTTCAGAAGGAAAGAAAGCACAGATCCCAGATTTTATGTTGTCCTGGAGAGCTCGCAGAGCACTGGGGAAAGGCAGGCAGAGAATTCCTTGCTAGCACCTTCTCTGTGCCTGGGAAGCAGAAGTGTTCACATTGCTTCGCAGAATCGCTTTTGTGCAGAAAACAGTAACACTTGTTCAGAAGGAAAGAAAGCACAGAGCCCCAGATTTTATGTTGTTCTGGAGAGCTTGCAGAGCACTGGGGAAAGGCAGGCAGAGAATTCCCTGCTAGCACCTTCTCTGTGCCTGGGAAGCAGAAGTGTTCACATTGCTTCGCAAGAATCGCTTTTGTGCAGAAAACACTAACACTTGTTCAGAAGGAAAGAAAGCACAGAGCCCCAGATTTTATGTTGTCCTGGAGAGCTCGCAGAGCACTGGGGAAAGGCAGGCAGAGAATTCCTTGCTAGCACCTTCTCTGTGCCTGGGAAGGAGAAGTGTTCACATTGCTTCGCAGAATCGCTTTTGTGCAGAAAACAGTAACACTTGTTCAGAACGAAAGAAAGCACAGAGCCCCAGATTTTATGTTGTCCTGGAGAGCTTGCAGAGCACTGGGGAAAGGCAGGCAGAGAATTCCCTGCTAGCACCTTCTCTGTGCCTGGGAAGCAGAAGTGTTCACATTGCTTCGCAAGAATCGCTTTTGTGCAGAAAACAGTAACACTTGTTCAGAACTAAAGAAAGCACAGAGCCCCAGATTTGCTGCTGTCCTGGAGAGCTTGCAGAGCACTGGGGAAAGGCAGGCAGAGAATTCCCTGCTAGCACCTTCTCTGTGCCTGGGAAGCAGAAGTTTTCACATTGCTTCGCAAAAATCGCTTTTGTGCAGAAAACAGTAACACTTGTTCAGAAGGAAAGAAAGCACAGAGCCCCAGATTTTATGCTGTTCTGGAGAGCTTGCAGAGCACTGGGGAAAGGCAGGCAGAGAATTCCCTGATAGCACCTTCTCTGTGCCTGTTCACATTGCTTCGCAGAATCGCTTTTGTGCAGAAAACAGTAACACTTGTTCAGAACGAAAGAAAGCACAGAGCCCCAGATTCTATGTTGTCCTGGAGAGCTTGCAGAGCACTGGGGAAAGGCAGGCAGAGAATTCCCTGCTAGCACCTTCTCTGTGCCTGGGAAGCAGAAGTGTTCACATTGCTTCGCAAGAATTGCTTTTGTGCAGAAAACAGTAACACTTGTTCAGAACGAAAGAAAGCACAGAGCCCCAGATTCTATGTTGTCCTGGAGAGCTTGCAGAGCACTGGGGAAAGGCATGCAGAGAATTCCCTGCTAACACCTTCTCTGTGCCTGGGAAGCAGAAGTGTTCACATTGCTTCGCAAGAATTGCTTTTGTGCAGAAAACAGTAACACTTGTTCAGAAGGAAAGAAAGCACAGAGCCCCAGATTTTATGTTGTTCTGGAGAGCTTGCAGAGCACTGGGGAAAGGCAGGCAGAGAATTCCCTGCTAGCACCTTCTCTGTGCCTGTTCACATTGCTTCGCAAGAATCGCTTTTGTGCAGAAAACAGTAACACTTGTTCAGAACGAAAGAAAGCACAGAGCCCCAGATTCTATGTTGTCCTGGAGAGCTTGCAGAGCACTGGGGAAAGGCATGCAGAGAATTCCCTGCTAACACCTTCTCTGTGCCTGGGAAGCAGAAGTGTTCACATTGCTTCGCAAGAATTGCTTTTGTGCAGAAAACAGTAACACTTGTTCAGAAGGAAAGAAAGCACAGAGCCCCAGATTTTATGTTGTTCTGGAGAGCTTGCAGAGCACTGGGGAAAGGCAGGCAGAGAATTCCCTGCTAGCACCTTCTCTGTGCCTGTTCACATTGCTTCGCAAGAATCGCTTTTGTGCAGAAAACAGTAACACTTGTTCAGAACGAAAGAAAGCACAGAGCCCCAGATTCTATGTTGTCCTGGAGAGCTTGCAGAGCACTGGGGAAAGGCAGGCAGGGAATTCCCTGCTAGCACCTTCTCTGTGCCTGGGAAGCAGAAGTGTTCACATTGCTTCGCAAGAATCGCTTTTGTGCAGAAAACAGTAACACTTGTTCAGAACTAAAGAAAGCACAGAGCCCCAGATTTGCTGCTGTCCTGGAGAGCTTGCAGAGCACTGGGGAAAGGCAGGCAGAGAATTCCCTGCTAGCACCTTCTCTGTGCCTGGGAAGCAGAAGTGTTCACATTGCTTCGCAAAAATCGCTTTTGTGCAGAAAACAGTAACACTTGTTCAGAAGGAAAGAAAGCACAGAACCCCGGATTTTATGTTGTCCTGGAGAGCTTGCAGAGCACTGGGGAAAGGCAGGCAGAGAATTCCCTGCTAGCACCTTCTCTGTGCCTGTTCACATTGTTTCGCAGAATCGCTTTTGTGCAGAAAACAGTAACACTTGTTCAGAAGGAAAGAAAGCACAGAGCCCCAGATTCTATGTTGTCCTGGAGAGCTTGCAGAGCACTGGGGAAAGGCAGGCAGAGAATTCCCTGCTAGCACCTTCTCTGTGCCTGGGAAGCAGAAGTGTTCACATTGCTTCGCAAGAATCGCTTTTGTGCAGAAAACACTAACACTTGTTCAGAACGAAAGAAAGCACAGATCCCAGATTTTATGTTGTCCTGGAGAGCTCGCAGAGCACTGGGGAAAGGCATGCAGAGAATTCCCTGCTAACACCTTCTCTGTGCCTGGGAAGCAGAAGTGTTCACATTGCTTCGCAAGAATTGCTTTTGTGCAGAAAACAGTAACACTTGTTCAGAAGGAAAGAAAGCACAGAGCCCCAGATTTTATGCTGTTCTGGAGAGCTTGCAGAGCACTGGGGAAAGGCAGGCAGAGAATTCCCTGCTAGCACCTTCTCTGTGCCTGTTCACATTGCTTCGCAAGAATCGCTTTTGTGCAGAAAACAGTAACACTTGTTCAGAACGAAAGAAAGCACAGAGCCCCAGATTCTATGTTGTCCTGGAGAGCTTGCAGAGCACTGGGGAAAGGCAGGCAGGGAATTCCCTGCTAGCACCTTCTCTGTGCCTGGGAAGCAGAAGTGTTCACATTGCTTCGCAAGAATCGCTTTTGTGCAGAAAACAGTAACACTTGTTCAGAACTAAAGAAAGCACAGAGCCCCAGATTTGCTGCTGTCCTGGAGAGCTTGCAGAGCACTGGGGAAAGGCAGGCAGAGAATTCCCTGCTAGCACCTTCTCTGTGCCTGGGAAGCAGAAGTGTTCACATTGCTTCGCAAAAATCGCTTTTGTGCAGAAAACAGTAACACTTGTTCAGAAGGAAAGAAAGCACAGAACCCCGGATTTTATGTTGTCCTGGAGAGCTTGCAGAGCACTGGGGAAAGGCAGGCAGAGAATTCCCTACTAGCACCTTCTCTGTGCCTGTTCACATTGTTTCTCAGAATCGCTTTTGTGCAGAAAACAGTAACACTTGTTCAGAAGGAAAGAAAGCACAGAGCCCCAGATTCTATGTTGTCCTGGAGAGCTTGCAGAGCACTGGGGAAAGGCAGGCAGGGAATTCCCTGCTAGCACCTTCTCTGTGCCTGGGAAGCAGAAGTGTTCACATTGCTTCGCAAGAATCGCTTTTGTGCAGAAAACAGTAACACTTGTTCAGAACTAAAGAAAGCACAGAGCCCCAGATTTGCTGCTGTCCTGGAGAGCTTGCAGAGCACTGGGGAAAGGCAGGCAGAGAATTCCCTGCTAGCACCTTCTCTGTGCCTGGGAAGCAGAAGTGTTCACATTGCTTCGCAAAAATCGCTTTTGTGCAGAAAACAGTAACTCTTGTTCAGAAGGAAAGAAAGCACAGAACCCCGGATTTTATGTTGTCCTGGAGAGCTTGCAGAGCACTGGGGAAAGGCAGGCAGAGAATTCCCTACTAGCACCTTCTCTGTGCCTGTTCACATTGTTTCGCAGAATCGCTTTTGTGCAGAAAACAGTAACACTTGTTCAGAAGGAAAGAAAGCACAGAGCCCCAGATTCTATGTTGTCCTGGAGAGCTTGCAGAGCACTGGGGAAAGGCAGGCAGAGAATTCCCTGCTAGCACCTTCTCTGTGCCTGGGAAGCAGAAGTGTTCACATTGCTTCGCAAGAATCGCTTTTGTGCAGAAAACACTAACACTTGTTCAGAAGGAAAGAAAGCACAGATCCCAGATTTTATGTTGTCCTGGAGAGCTCGCAGAGCACTGGGGAAAGGCATGCAGAGAATTCCCTGCTAACACCTTCTCTGTGCCTGGGAAGCAGAAGTGTTCACATTGCTTCGCAAGAATCGCTTTTGTGCAGAAAACACTAACACTTGTTCAGAAGGAAAGAAAGCACAGATCCCAGATTTTATGTTGTCCTGGAGAGCTCGCAGAGCACTGGGGAAAGGCATGCAGAGAATTCCCTGCTAACACCTTCTCTGTGCCTGGGAAGCAGAAGTGTTCACATTGCTTCGCAAGAATTGCTTTTGTGCAGAAAACAGTAACACTTGTTCAGAAGGAAAGAAAGCACAGAGCCCCAGATTTTATGTTGTTCTGGAGAGCTTGCAGAGCACTGGGGAAAGGCAGGCAGAGAATTCCCTGCTAGCACCTTCTCTGTGCCTGTTCACATTGCTTCGCAAGAATCGCTTTTGTGCAGAAAACAGTAACACTTGTTCAGAACGAAAGAAAGCACAGAGCCCCAGATTCTATGTTGTCCTGGAGAGCTTGCAGAGCACTGGGGAAAGGCAGGCAGGGAATTCCCTGCTAGCACCTTCTCTGTGCCTGGGAAGCAGAAGTGTTCACATTGCTTCGCAAGAATCGCTTTTGTGCAGAAAACAGTAACACTTGTTCAGAACTAAAGAAAGCACAGAGCCCCAGATTTGCTGCTGTCCTGGAGAGCTTGCAGAGCACTGGGGAAAGGCAGGCAGAGAATTCCCTGCTAGCACCTTCTCTGTGCCTGGGAAGCAGAAGTGTTCACATTGCTTCGCAAAAATCGCTTTTGTGCAGAAAACAGTAACACTTGTTCAGAAGGAAAGAAAGCACAGAACCCCGGATTTTATGTTGTCCTGGAGAGCTTGCAGAGCACTGGGGAAAGGCAGGCAGAGAATTCCCTACTAGCACCTTCTCTGTGCCTGTTCACATTGTTTCGCAGAATCGCTTTTGTGCAGAAAACAGTAACACTTGTTCAGAAGGAAAGAAAGCACAGAGCCCCAGATTCTATGTTGTCCTGGAGAGCTTGCAGAGCACTGGGGAAAGGCAGGCAGAGAATTCCCTGCTAGCACCTTCTCTGTGCCTGGGAAGCAGAAGTGTTCACATTGCTTCGCAAGAATCGCTTTTGTGCAGAAAACACTAACACTTGTTCAGAACGAAAGAAAGCACAGATCCCAGATTTTATGTTGTCCTGGAGAGCTCGCAGAGCACTGGGGAAAGGCATGCAGAGAATTCCCTGCTAACACCTTCTCTGTGCCTGGGAAGCAGAAGTGTTCACATTGCTTCGCAAGAATTGCTTTTGTGCAGAAAACAGTAACACTTGTTCAGAAGGAAAGAAAGCACAGAGCCCCAGATTTTATGTTGTTCTGGAGAGCTTGCAGAGCACTGGGGAAAGGCAGGCAGAGAATTCCCTGCTAGCACCTTCTCTGTGCCTGTTCACATTGCTTCGCAAGAATCGCTTTTGTGCAGAAAACAGTAACACTTGTTCAGAACGAAAGAAAGCACAGAGCCCCAGATTCTATGTTGTCCTGGAGAGCTTGCAGAGCACTGGGGAAAGGCAGGCAGGGAATTCCCTGCTAGCACCTTCTCTGTGCCTGGGAAGCAGAAGTGTTCACATTGCTTCGCAAGAATCGCTTTTGTGCAGAAAACAGTAACACTTGTTCAGAACTAAAGAAAGCACAGAGCCCCAGATTTGCTGCTGTCCTGGAGAGCTTGCAGAGCACTGGGGAAAGGCAGGCAGAGAATTCCCTGCTAGCACCTTCTCTGTGCCTGGGAAGCAGAAGTGTTCACATTGCTTCGCAAAAATCGCTTTTGTGCAGAAAACAGTAACACTTGTTCAGAAGGAAAGAAAGCACAGAACCCCGGATTTTATGTTGTCCTGGAGAGCTTGCAGAGCACTGGGGAAAGGCAGGCAGAGAATTCCCTACTAGCACCTTCTCTGTGCCTGTTCACTTTGTTTCGCAGAATCGCTTTTGTGCAGAAAACAGTAACACTTGTTCAGAAGGAAAGAAAGCACAGAGCCCCAGATTCTATGTTGTCCTGGAGAGCTTGCAGAGCACTGGGGAAAGGCAGGCAGGGAATTCCCTGCTAGCACCTTCTCTGTGCCTGGGAAGCAGAAGTGTTCACATTGCTTCGCAAGAATCGCTTTTGTGCAGAAAACAGTAACACTTGTTCAGAACTAAAGAAAGCACAGAGCCCCAGATTTGCTGCTGTCCTGGAGAGCTTGCAGAGCACTGGGGAAAGGCAGGCAGAGAATTCCCTGCTAGCACCTTCTCTGTGCCTGGGAAGCAGAAGTGTTCACATTGCTTCGCAAAAATCGCTTTTGTGCAGAAAACAGTAACACTTGTTCAGAAGGAAAGAAAGCACAGAACCCCGGATTTTATGTTGTCCTGGAGAGCTTGCAGAGCACTGGGGAAAGGCAGGCAGAGAATTCCCTACTAGCACCTTCTCTGTGCCTGTTCACATTGTTTCGCAGAATCGCTTTTGTGCAGAAAACAGTAACACTTGTTCAGAAGGAAAGAAAGCACAGAGCCCCAGATTCTATGTTGTCCTGGAGAGCTTGCAGAGCACTGGGGAAAGGCAGGCAGAGAATTCCCTGCTAGCACCTTCTCTGTGCCTGGGAAGCAGAAGTGTTCACATTGCTTCGCAAGAATCGCTTTTGTGCAGAAAACACTAACACTTGTTCAGAAGGAAAGAAAGCACAGATCCCAGATTTTATGTTGTCCTGGAGAGCTCGCAGAGCACTGGGGAAAGGCATGCAGAGAATTCCCTGCTAACACCTTCTCTGTGCCTGGGAAGCAGAAGTGTTCACATTGCTTCGCAAGAATTGCTTTTGTGCAGAAAACAGTAACACTTGTTCAGAAGGAAAGAAAGCACAGAGCCCCAGATTTTATGTTGTTCTGGAGAGCTTGCAGAGCACTGGGGAAAGGCAGGCAGAGAATTCCCTGCTAGCACCTTCTCTGTGCCTGTTCACATTGCTTCGCAAGAATCGCTTTTGTGCAGAAAACAGTAACACTTGTTCAGAACGAAAGAAAGCACAGAGCCCCAGATTCTATGTTGTCCTGGAGAGCTTGCAGAGCACTGGGGAAAGGCAGGCAGGGAATTCCCTGCTAGCACCTTCTCTGTGCCTGGGAAGCAGAAGTGTTCACATTGCTTCGCAAGAATCGCTTTTGTGCAGAAAACAGTAACACTTGTTCAGAACGAAAGAAAGCACAGAGCCCCAGATTTTATGTTGTCCTGGAGAGCTTGCAGAGCACTGGGGAAAGGCAGGCAGAGAATTCCCTGCTAGCACCTTCTCTGTGCCTGGGAAGCAGAAGTGTTCACATTGCTTCGCAAGAATCGCTTTTGTGCAGAAAACAGTAACACTTGTTCAGAACGAAAGAAAGCACAGAGCCCCAGATTCTATGTTGTCCTCGAGAGCTTGCAGAGCACTGGGGAAAGGCAGGCAGAGAATTCCCTGCTAGCACCTTCTCTGTGCCTGGGAAGCAGAAGTGTTCACATTGCTTCGCAAGAATCGCTTTTGTGCAGGAAACAGTAACACTTGTTCAGAAGGAAAGAAAGCACAGAGCCCCAGATTTTATGTTGTCCTGGAGAGCTTGCAGAGCACTGGGGAAAGGCAGGCAGAGAATTCCCTGCTAGCACCTTCTCTGTGCCTGGGAAGCAGAAGTGTTCACATTGCTTCGCAAGAATCGCTTTTGTGCAGAAAACATTAACACTTGTTCAGAAGGAAAGAAAGCACAGAGCCCCAGATTCTATGTTGTCCTGGAGAGCTTGCAGAGCACTGGGGAAAGGCAGGCAGAGAATTCCCTGCTAGCACCTTCTCTGTGCCTGTTCACATTGCTTCGCAGAATTGCTTTTGTGCAGAAAACAGTAACACTTGTTCAGACCGAAAGAAAGCACAGAGCCCCAGATTCTATGTTGTCCTGGAGAGCTTGCAGAGCACTGGGGAAAGGCAGGCAGAGAATTCCCTGCTAGCACCTTCTCTGTGCCTGGGAAGCAGAAGTGTTCACATTGCTTCGCAAGAATCGCTTTTGTGCAGAAAACAGTAACACTTGTTCAGTAATAAAGAAAGCACAGAGCCCCAGATTTGCTGCTGTCCTGGAGAGCTTGCAGAGCACTGGGGAAAGGCAGGCAGAGAATTCCCTGCTAGCACCTTCTCTGTGCCTGGGAAGCAGAAGTGTTCACAGTGCTTCGCAAAAATCGCTTTTGTGCAGAAAACAGTAACACTTGTTCAGAAGGAAAGAAAGCACAGAGCCCCAGATTTTATGTTGTCCTGGAGAGCTTGCAGAGCACTGGGGAAAGGCAGGCAGAGAATTCCCTGATAGCACCTTCTCTGTGCCTGGGAAGCAGAAGTGTTCACATTGCTTCGCAAGAATCGCTTTTGTGCAGAAAACAGTAACACTTGTTCAGAACTAAAGAAAGCACAGAGCCCCAGATTTGCTGCTGTCCTGGAGAGCTTGCAGAGCACTGGGGAAAGGCAGGCAGAGAATTCCCTGCTAGCACCTTCTCTGTGCCTGGGAAGCAGAAGTGTTCACATTGCTTCGCAAAAATCGCTTTTGTGCAGAAAACAGTAACACTTGTTCAGAAGGAAAGAAAGCACAGAGCCCCAGATTTTATGTTGTTCTGGAGAGCTTGCAGAGCACTGGGGAAAGGCAGGCAGAGAATTCCCTGCTAGCACCTTCTCTGTGCCTGTTCACATTGCTTCGCAAGAATCGCTTTTGTGCAGAAAACAGTAACACTTGTTCAGAACGAAAGAAAGCACAGAGCCCCAGATTCTATGTTGTCCTGGAGAGCTTGCAGAGCACTGGGGAAAGGCAGGCAGGGAATTCCCTGCTAGCACCTTCTCTGTGCCTGGGAAGCAGAAGTGTTCACATTGCTTCGCAAGAATCGCTTTTGTGCAGAAAACAGTAACACTTGTTCAGAACTAAAGAAAGCACAGAGCCCCAGATTTGCTGCTGTCCTGGAGAGCTTGCAGAGCACTGGGGAAAGGCAGGCAGAGAATTCCCTGCTAGCACCTTCTCTGTGCCTGGGAAGCAGAAGTGTTCACATTGCTTCGCAAAAATCGCTTTTGTGCAGAAAACAGTAACACTTGTTCAGAAGGAAAGAAAGCACAGAACCCCGGATTTTATGTTGTCCTGGAGAGCTTGCAGAGCACTGGGGAAAGGCAGGCAGAGAATTCCCTACTAGCACCTTCTCTGTGCCTGTTCACATTGTTTCGCAGAATCGCTTTTGTGCAGAAAACAGTAACACTTGTTCAGAAGGAAAGAAAGCACAGAGCCCCAGATTCTATGTTGTCCTGGAGAGCTTGCAGAGCACTGGGGAAAGGCAGGCAGAGAATTCCCTGCTAGCACCTTCTCTGTGCCTGGGAAGCAGAAGTGTTCACATTGCTTCGCAAGAATCGCTTTTGTGCAGAAAACACTAACACTTGTTCAGAACGAAAGAAAGCACAGAGCCCCAGATTTTATGTTGTCCTGGAGAGCTTGCAGAGCACTGGGGAAAGGCAGGCAGAGAATTCCCTGCTAGCACCTTCTCTGTGCCTGGGAAGCAGAAGTGTTCACATTGCTTCGCAAGAATCGCTTTTGTGCAGAAAACACTAACACTTGTTCAGAAGGAAAGAAAGCACAGATCCCAGATTTTATGTTGTCCTGGAGAGCTCGCAGAGCACTGGGGAAAGGCAGGCAGAGAATTCCTTGCTAGCACCTTCTCTGTGCCTGGGAAGCAGAAGTGTTCACATTGCTTCGCAGAATCGCTTTTGTGCAGAAAACAGTAACACTTGTTCAGAAGGAAAGAAAGCACAGAGCCCCAGATTTTATGTTGTTCTGGAGAGCTTGCAGAGCACTGGGGAAAGGCAGGCAGAGAATTCCCTGCTAGCACCTTCTCTGTGCCTGGGAAGCAGAAGTGTTCACATTGCTTCGCAAGAATCGCTTTTGTGCAGAAAACACTAACACTTGTTCAGAAGGAAAGAAAGCACAGAGCCCCAGATTTTATGTTGTCCTGGAGAGCTCGCAGAGCACTGGGGAAAGGCAGGCAGAGAATTCCTTGCTAGCACCTTCTCTGTGCCTGGGAAGGAGAAGTGTTCACATTGCTTCGCAGAATCGCTTTTGTGCAGAAAACAGTAACACTTGTTCAGAAGGAAAGAAAGCACAGAGCCCCAGATTTTATGTTGTCCTGGAGAGCTTGCAGAGCACTGGGGAAAGGCAGGCAGAGAATTCCCTGCTAGCACCTTCTCTGTGCCTGGGAAGCAGAAGTGTTCACATTGCTTCGCAAGAATCGCTTTTGTGCAGAAAACAGTAACACTTGTTCAGAACTAAAGAAAGCACAGAGCCCCAGATTTGCTGCTGTCCTGGAGAGCTTGCAGAGCACTGGGGAAAGGCAGGCAGAGAATTCCCTGCTAGCACCTTCTCTGTGCCTGGGAAGCAGAAGTTTTCACATTGCTTCGCAAAAATCGCTTTTGTGCAGAAAACAGTAACACTTGTTCAGAAGGAAAGAAAGCACAGAGCCCCAGATTTTATGCTGTTCTGGAGAGCTTGCAGAGCACTGGGGAAAGGCAGGCAGAGAATTCCCTGATAGCACCTTCTCTGTGCCTGTTCACATTGCTTCGCAGAATCGCTTTTGTGCAGAAAACAGTAACACTTGTTCAGAACGAAAGAAAGCACAGAGCCCCAGATTCTATGTTGTCCTGGAGAGCTTGCAGAGCACTGGGGAAAGGCAGGCAGAGAATTCCCTGATAGCACCTTCTCTGTGCCTGGGAAGCAGAAGTGTTCACATTGCTTCGCAAGAATCGCTTTTGTGCAGAAAACAGTAACACTTGTTCAGAACGAAAGAAAGCACAGAGCCCCAGATTCTATGTTGTCCTGGAGAGCTTGCAGAGCACTGGGGAAAGGCATGCAGAGAATTCCCTGCTAGCACCTTCTCTGTGCCTGGGAAGCAGAAGTGTTCACATTGCTTCGCAAGAATTGCTTTTGTGCAGAAAACAGTAACACTTGTTCAGAAGGAAAGAAAGCACAGAGCCCCAGATTTTATGTTGTTCTGGAGAGCTTGCAGAGCACTGGGGAAAGGCAGGCAGAGAATTCCCTGCTAGCACCTTCTCTGTGCCTGTTCACATTGCTTCGCAAGAATCGCTTTTGTGCAGAAAACAGTAACACTTGTTCAGAACGAAAGAAAGCACAGAGCCCCAGATTCTATGTTGTCCTGGAGAGCTTGCAGAGCACTGGGGAAAGGCATGCAGAGAATTCCCTGCTAACACCTTCTCTGTGCCTGGGAAGCAGAAGTGTTCACATTGCTTCGCAAGAATTGCTTTTGTGCAGAAAACAGTAACACTTGTTCAGAAGGAAAGAAAGCACAGAGCCCCAGATTTTATGTTGTTCTGGAGAGCTTGCAGAGCACTGGGGAAAGGCAGGCAGAGAATTCCCTGCTAGCACCTTCTCTGTGCCTGTTCACATTGCTTCGCAAGAATCGCTTTTGTGCAGAAAACAGTAACACTTGTTCAGAACGAAAGAAAGCACAGAGCCCCAGATTCTATGTTGTCCTGGAGAGCTTGCAGAGCACTGGGGAAAGGCAGGCAGGGAATTCCCTGCTAGCACCTTCTCTGTGCCTGGGAAGCAGAAGTGTTCACATTGCTTCGCAAGAATCGCTTTTGTGCAGAAAACAGTAACACTTGTTCAGAACTAAAGAAAGCACAGAGCCCCAGATTTGCTGCTGTCCTGGAGAGCTTGCAGAGCACTGGGGAAAGGCAGGCAGAGAATTCCCTGCTAGCACCTTCTCTGTGCCTGGGAAGCAGAAGTGTTCACATTGCTTCGCAAAAATCGCTTTTGTGCAGAAAACAGTAACACTTGTTCAGAAGGAAAGAAAGCACAGAACCCCGGATTTTATGTTGTCCTGGAGAGCTTGCAGAGCACTGGGGAAAGGCAGGCAGAGAATTCCCTACTAGCACCTTCTCTGTGCCTGTTCACATTGTTTCGCAGAATCGCTTTTGTGCAGAAAACAGTAACACTTGTTCAGAAGGAAAGAAAGCACAGAGCCCCAGATTCTATGTTGTCCTGGAGAGCTTGCAGAGCACTGGGGAAAGGCAGGCAGAGAATTCCCTGCTAGCACCTTCTCTGTGCCTGGGAAGCAGAAGTGTTCACATTGCTTCGCAAGAATCGCTTTTGTGCAGAAAACACTAACACTTGTTCAGAACGAAAGAAAGCACAGAGCCCCAGATTTTATGTTGTCCTGGAGAGCTTGCAGAGCACTGGGGAAAGGCAGGCAGAGAATTCCCTGCTAACACCTTCTCTGTGCCTGGGAAGCAGAAGTGTTCACATTGCTTCGCAAGAATCGCTTTTGTGCAGAAAACACTAACACTTGTTCAGAAGGAAAGAAAGCACAGATCCCAGATTTTATGTTGTCCTGGAGAGCTCGCAGAGCACTGGGGAAAGGCATGCAGAGAATTCCCTGCTAACACCTTCTCTGTGCCTGGGAAGCAGAAGTGTTCACATTGCTTCGCAAGAATTGCTTTTGTGCAGAAAACAGTAACACTTGTTCAGAAGGAAAGAAAGCACAGAGCCCCAGATTTTATGTTGTTCTGGAGAGCTTGCAGAGCACTGGGGAAAGGCAGGCAGAGAATTCCCTGCTAGCACCTTCTCTGTGCCTGTTCACATTGCTTCGCAAGAATCGCTTTTGTGCAGAAAACAGTAACACTTGTTCAGAACGAAAGAAAGCACAGAGCCCCAGATTCTATGTTGTCCTGGAGAGCTTGCAGAGCACTGGGGAAAGGCAGGCAGGGAATTCCCTGCTAGCACCTTCTCTGTGCCTGGGAAGCAGAAGTGTTCACATTGCTTCGCAAGAATCGCTTTTGTGCAGAAAACAGTAACACTTGTTCAGAACTAAAGAAAGCACAGAGCCCCAGATTTGCTGCTGTCCTGGAGAGCTTGCAGAGCACTGGGGAAAGGCAGGCAGAGAATTCCCTGCTAGCACCTTCTCTGTGCCTGGGAAGCAGAAGTGTTCACATTGCTTCGCAAAAATCGCTTTTGTGCAGAAAACAGTAACACTTGTTCAGAAGGAAAGAAAGCACAGAACCCCGGATTTTATGTTGTCCTGGAGAGCTTGCAGAGCACTGGGGAAAGGCAGGCAGAGAATTCCCTACTAGCACCTTCTCTGTGCCTGTTCACATTGTTTCGCAGAATCGCTTTTGTGCAGAAAACAGTAACACTTGTTCAGAAGGAAAGAAAGCACAGAGCCCCAGATTCTATGTTGTCCTGGAGAGCTTGCAGAGCACTGGGGAAAGGCAGGCAGAGAATTCCCTGCTAGCACCTTCTCTGTGCCTGGGAAGCAGAAGTGTTCACATTGCTTCGCAAGAATCGCTTTTGTGCAGAAAACACTAACACTTGTTCAGAACGAAAGAAAGCACAGATCCCAGATTTTATGTTGTCCTGGAGAGCTCGCAGAGCACTGGGGAAAGGCATGCAGAGAATTCCCTGCTAACACCTTCTCTGTGCCTGGGAAGCAGAAGTGTTCACATTGCTTCGCAAGAATTGCTTTTGTGCAGAAAACAGTAACACTTGTTCAGAAGGAAAGAAAGCACAGAGCCCCAGATTTTATGTTGTTCTGGAGAGCTTGCAGAGCACTGGGGAAAGGCAGGCAGAGAATTCCCTGCTAGCACCTTCTCTGTGCCTGTTCACATTGCTTCGCAAGAATCGCTTTTGTGCAGAAAACAGTAACACTTGTTCAGAACGAAAGAAAGCACAGAGCCCCAGATTCTATGTTGTCCTGGAGAGCTTGCAGAGCACTGGGGAAAGGCAGGCAGGGAATTCCCTGCTAGCACCTTCTCTGTGCCTGGGAAGCAGAAGTGTTCACATTGCTTCGCAAGAATCGCTTTTGTGCAGAAAACAGTAACACTTGTTCAGAACTAAAGAAAGCACAGAGCCCCAGATTTGCTGCTGTCCTGGAGAGCTTGCAGAGCACTGGGGAAAGGCAGGCAGAGAATTCCCTGCTAGCACCTTCTCTGTGCCTGGGAAGCAGAAGTGTTCACATTGCTTCGCAAAAATCGCTTTTGTGCAGAAAACAGTAACACTTGTTCAGAAGGAAAGAAAGCACAGAACCCCGGATTTTATGTTGTCCTGGAGAGCTTGCAGAGCACTGGGGAAAGGCAGGCAGAGAATTCCCTACTAGCACCTTCTCTGTGCCTGTTCACTTTGTTTCGCAGAATCGCTTTTGTGCAGAAAACAGTAACACTTGTTCAGAAGGAAAGAAAGCACAGAGCCCCAGATTCTATGTTGTCCTGGAGAGCTTGCAGAGCACTGGGGAAAGGCAGGCAGGGAATTCCCTGCTAGCACCTTCTCTGTGCCTGGGAAGCAGAAGTGTTCACATTGCTTCGCAAGAATCGCTTTTGTGCAGAAAACAGTAACACTTGTTCAGAACTAAAGAAAGCACAGAGCCCCAGATTTGCTGCTGTCCTGGAGAGCTTGCAGAGCACTGGGGAAAGGCAGGCAGAGAATTCCCTGCTAGCACCTTCTCTGTGCCTGGGAAGCAGAAGTGTTCACATTGCTTCGCAAAAATCGCTTTTGTGCAGAAAACAGTAACACTTGTTCAGAAGGAAAGAAAGCACAGAACCCCGGATTTTATGTTGTCCTGGAGAGCTTGCAGAGCACTGGGGAAAGGCAGGCAGAGAATTCCCTACTAGCACCTTCTCTGTGCCTGTTCACATTGTTTCGCAGAATCGCTTTTGTGCAGAAAACAGTAACACTTGTTCAGAAGGAAAGAAAGCACAGAGCCCCAGATTCTATGTTGTCCTGGAGAGCTTGCAGAGCACTGGGGAAAGGCAGGCAGAGAATTCCCTGCTAGCACCTTCTCTGTGCCTGGGAAGCAGAAGTGTTCACATTGCTTCGCAAGAATCGCTTTTGTGCAGAAAACACTAACACTTGTTCAGAAGGAAAGAAAGCACAGATCCCAGATTTTATGTTGTCCTGGAGAGCTCGCAGAGCACTGGGGAAAGGCATGCAGAGAATTCCCTGCTAACACCTTCTCTGTGCCTGGGAAGCAGAAGTGTTCACATTGCTTCGCAAGAATTGCTTTTGTGCAGAAAACAGTAACACTTGTTCAGAAGGAAAGAAAGCACAGAGCCCCAGATTTTATGTTGTTCTGGAGAGCTTGCAGAGCACTGGGGAAAGGCAGGCAGAGAATTCCCTGCTAGCACCTTCTCTGTGCCTGTTCACATTGCTTCGCAAGAATCGCTTTTGTGCAGAAAACAGTAACACTTGTTCAGAACGAAAGAAAGCACAGAGCCCCAGATTCTATGTTGTCCTGGAGAGCTTGCAGAGCACTGGGGAAAGGCAGGCAGGGAATTCCCTGCTAGCACCTTCTCTGTGCCTGGGAAGCAGAAGTGTTCACATTGCTTCGCAAGAATCGCTTTTGTGCAGAAAACAGTAACACTTGTTCAGAACGAAAGAAAGCACAGAGCCCCAGATTTTATGTTGTCCTGGAGAGCTTGCAGAGCACTGGGGAAAGGCAGGCAGAGAATTCCCTGCTAGCACCTTCTCTGTGCCTGGGAAGCAGAAGTGTTCACATTGCTTCGCAAGAATCGCTTTTGTGCAGAAAACAGTAACACTTGTTCAGAACGAAAGAAAGCACAGAGCCCCAGATTCTATGTTGTCCTCGAGAGCTTGCAGAGCACTGGGGAAAGGCAGGCAGAGAATTCCCTGCTAGCACCTTCTCTGTGCCTGGGAAGCAGAAGTGTTCACATTGCTTCGCAAGAATCGCTTTTGTGCAGGAAACAGTAACACTTGTTCAGAAGGAAAGAAAGCACAGAGCCCCAGATTTTATGTTGTCCTGGAGAGCTTGCAGAGCACTGGGGAAAGGCAGGCAGAGAATTCCCTGCTAGCACCTTCTCTGTGCCTGGGAAGCAGAAGTGTTCACATTGGTTCGCAAGAATCGCTTTTGTGCAGAAAACATTAACACTTGTTCAGAAGGAAAGAAAGCACAGAGCCCCAGATTCTATGTTGTCCTGGAGAGCTTGCAGAGCACTGGGGAAAGGCAGGCAGAGAATTCCCTGATAGCACCTTCTCTGTGCCTGTTCACATTGCTTCGCAGAATTGCTTTTGTGCAGAAAACAGTAACACTTGTTCAGACCGAAAGAAAGCACAGAGCCCCAGATTCTATGTTGTCCTGGAGAGCTTGCAGAGCACTGGGGAAAGGCAGGCAGAGAATTCCCTGCTAGCACCTTCTCTGTGCCTGGGAAGCAGAAGTGTTCACATTGCTTCGCAAGAATCGCTTTTGTGCAGAAAACAGTAACACTTGTTCAGTAATAAAGAAAGCACAGAGCCCCAGATTTGCTGCTGTCCTGGAGAGCTTGCAGAGCACTGGGGAAAGGCAGGCAGAGAATTCCCTGCTAGCACCTTCTCTGTGCCTGGGAAGCAGAAGTGTTCACAGTGCTTCGCAAAAATCGCTTTTGTGCAGAAAACAGTAACACTTGTTCAGAAGGAAAGAAAGCACAGAGCCCCAGATTTTATGTTGTCCTGGAGAGCTTGCAGAGCACTGGGGAAAGGCAGGCAGAGAATTCCCTGATAGCACCTTCTCTGTGCCTGGGAAGCAGAAGTGTTCACATTGCTTCGCAAGAATCGCTTTTGTGCAGAAAACAGTAACACTTGTTCAGAACTAAAGAAAGCACAGAGCCCCAGATTTGCTGCTGTCCTGGAGAGCTTGCAGAGCACTGGGGAAAGGCAGGCAGAGAATTCCCTGCTAGCACCTTCTCTGTGCCTGGGAAGCAGAAGTGTTCACATTGCTTCGCAAAAATCGCTTTTGTGCAGAAAACAGTAACACTTGTTCAGAAGGAAAGAAAGCACAGAGCCCCAGATTTTATGTTGTTCTGGAGAGCTTGCAGAGCACTGGGGAAAGGCAGGCAGAGAATTCCCTGCTAGCACCTTCTCTGTGCCTGTTCACATTGCTTCGCAAGAATCGCTTTTGTGCAGAAAACAGTAACACTTGTTCAGAACGAAAGAAAGCACAGAGCCCCAGATTCTATGTTGTCCTGGAGAGCTTGCAGAGCACTGGGGAAAGGCAGGCAGGGAATTCCCTGCTAGCACCTTCTCTGTGCCTGGGAAGCAGAAGTGTTCACATTGCTTCGCAAGAATCGCTTTTGTGCAGAAAACAGTAACACTTGTTCAGAACTAAAGAAAGCACAGAGCCCCAGATTTGCTGCTGTCCTGGAGAGCTTGCAGAGCACTGGGGAAAGGCAGGCAGAGAATTCCCTGCTAGCACCTTCTCTGTGCCTGGGAAGCAGAAGTGTTCACATTGCTTCGCAAAAATCGCTTTTGTGCAGAAAACAGTAACACTTGTTCAGAAGGAAAGAAAGCACAGAACCCCGGATTTTATGTTGTCCTGGAGAGCTTGCAGAGCACTGGGGAAAGGCAGGCAGAGAATTCCCTACTAGCACCTTCTCTGTGCCTGTTCACATTGTTTCGCAGAATCGCTTTTGTGCAGAAAACAGTAACACTTGTTCAGAAGGAAAGAAAGCACAGAGCCCCAGATTCTATGTTGTCCTGGAGAGCTTGCAGAGCACTGGGGAAAGGCAGGCAGAGAATTCCCTGCTAGCACCTTCTCTGTGCCTGGGAAGCAGAAGTGTTCACATTGCTTCGCAAGAATCGCTTTTGTGCAGAAAACACTAACACTTGTTCAGAACGAAAGAAAGCACAGAGCCCCAGATTTTATGTTGTCCTGGAGAGCTTGCAGAGCACTGGGGAAAGGCAGGCAGAGAATTCCCTGCTAGCACCTTCTCTGTGCCTGGGAAGCAGAAGTGTTCACATTGCTTCGCAAGAATCGCTTTTGTGCAGAAAACACTAACACTTGTTCAGAAGGAAAGAAAGCACAGATCCCAGATTTTATGTTGTCCTGGAGAGCTCGCAGAGCACTGGGGAAAGGCAGGCAGAGAATTCCTTGCTAGCACCTTCTCTGTGCCTGGGAAGCAGAAGTGTTCACATTGCTTCGCAGAATCGCTTTTGTGCAGAAAACAGTAACACTTGTTCAGAAGGAAAGAAAGCACAGAGCCCCAGATTTTATGTTGTTCTGGAGAGCTTGCAGAGCACTGGGGAAAGGCAGGCAGAGAATTCCCTGCTAGCACCTTCTCTGTGCCTGGGAAGCAGAAGTGTTCACATTGCTTCGCAAGAATCGCTTTTGTGCAGAAAACACTAACACTTGTTCAGAAGGAAAGAAAGCACAGAGCCCCAGATTTTATGTTGTCCTGGAGAGCTCGCAGAGCACTGGGGAAAGGCAGGCAGAGAATTCCTTGCTAGCACCTTCTCTGTGCCTGGGAAGGAGAAGTGTTCACATTGCTTCGCAGAATCGCTTTTGTGCAGAAAACAGTAACACTTGTTCAGAAGGAAAGAAAGCACAGAGCCCCAGATTTTATGTTGTCCTGGAGAGCTTGCAGAGCACTGGGGAAAGGCAGGCAGAGAATTCCCTGCTAGCACCTTCTCTGTGCCTGGGAAGCAGAAGTGTTCACATTGCTTCGCAAGAATCGCTTTTGTGCAGAAAACAGTAACACTTGTTCAGAACTAAAGAAAGCACAGAGCCCCAGATTTGCTGCTGTCCTGGAGAGCTTGCAGAGCACTGGGGAAAGGCAGGCAGAGAATTCCCTGCTAGCACCTTCTCTGTGCCTGGGAAGCAGAAGTTTTCACATTGCTTCGCAAAAATCGCTTTTGTGCAGAAAACAGTAACACTTGTTCAGAAGGAAAGAAAGCACAGAGCCCCAGATTTTATGCTGTTCTGGAGAGCTTGCAGAGCACTGGGGAAAGGCAGGCAGAGAATTCCCTGATAGCACCTTCTCTGTGCCTGTTCACATTGCTTCGCAGAATCGCTTTTGTGCAGAAAACAGTAACACTTGTTCAGAACGAAAGAAAGCACAGAGCCCCAGATTCTATGTTGTCCTGGAGAGCTTGCAGAGCACTGGGGAAAGGCAGGCAGAGAATTCCCTGATAGCACCTTCTCTGTGCCTGGGAAGCAGAAGTGTTCACATTGCTTCGCAAGAATCGCTTTTGTGCAGAAAACAGTAACACTTGTTCAGAACGAAAGAAAGCACAGAGCCCCAGATTCTATGTTGTCCTGGAGAGCTTGCAGAGCACTGGGGAAAGGCATGCAGAGAATTCCCTGCTAGCACCTTCTCTGTGCCTGGGAAGCAGAAGTGTTCACATTGCTTCGCAAGAATTGCTTTTGTGCAGAAAACAGTAACACTTGTTCAGAAGGAAAGAAAGCACAGAGCCCCAGATTTTATGTTGTTCTGGAGAGCTTGCAGAGCACTGGGGAAAGGCAGGCAGAGAATTCCCTGCTAGCACCTTCTCTGTGCCTGTTCACATTGCTTCGCAAGAATCGCTTTTGTGCAGAAAACAGTAACACTTGTTCAGAACGAAAGAAAGCACAGAGCCCCAGATTCTATGTTGTCCTGGAGAGCTTGCAGAGCACTGGGGAAAGGCATGCAGAGAATTCCCTGCTAACACCTTCTCTGTGCCTGGGAAGCAGAAGTGTTCACATTGCTTCGCAAGAATTGCTTTTGTGCAGAAAACAGTAACACTTGTTCAGAAGGAAAGAAAGCACAGAGCCCCAGATTTTATGTTGTTCTGGAGAGCTTGCAGAGCACTGGGGAAAGGCAGGCAGAGAATTCCCTGCTAGCACCTTCTCTGTGCCTGTTCACATTGCTTCGCAAGAATCGCTTTTGTGCAGAAAACAGTAACACTTGTTCAGAACGAAAGAAAGCACAGAGCCCCAGATTCTATGTTGTCCTGGAGAGCTTGCAGAGCACTGGGGAAAGGCAGGCAGGGAATTCCCTGCTAGCACCTTCTCTGTGCCTGGGAAGCAGAAGTGTTCACATTGCTTCGCAAGAATCGCTTTTGTGCAGAAAACAGTAACACTTGTTCAGAACTAAAGAAAGCACAGAGCCCCAGATTTGCTGCTGTCCTGGAGAGCTTGCAGAGCACTGGGGAAAGGCAGGCAGAGAATTCCCTGCTAGCACCTTCTCTGTGCCTGGGAAGCAGAAGTGTTCACATTGCTTCGCAAAAATCGCTTTTGTGCAGAAAACAGTAACACTTGTTCAGAAGGAAAGAAAGCACAGAACCCCGGATTTTATGTTGTCCTGGAGAGCTTGCAGAGCACTGGGGAAAGGCAGGCAGAGAATTCCCTACTAGCACCTTCTCTGTGCCTGTTCACATTGTTTCGCAGAATCGCTTTTGTGCAGAAAACAGTAACACTTGTTCAGAAGGAAAGAAAGCACAGAGCCCCAGATTCTATGTTGTCCTGGAGAGCTTGCAGAGCACTGGGGAAAGGCAGGCAGAGAATTCCCTGCTAGCACCTTCTCTGTGCCTGGGAAGCAGAAGTGTTCACATTGCTTCGCAAGAATCGCTTTTGTGCAGAAAACACTAACACTTGTTCAGAACGAAAGAAAGCACAGAGCCCCAGATTTTATGTTGTCCTGGAGAGCTTGCAGAGCACTGGGGAAAGGCAGGCAGAGAATTCCCTGCTAGCACCTTCTCTGTGCCTGGGAAGCAGAAGTGTTCACATTGCTTCGCAAGAATCGCTTTTGTGCAGAAAACACTAACACTTGTTCAGAAGGAAAGAAAGCACAGATCCCAGATTTTATGTTGTCCTGGAGAGCTCGCAGAGCACTGGGGAAAGGCATGCAGAGAATTCCCTGCTAACACCTTCTCTGTGCCTGGGAAGCAGAAGTGTTCACATTGCTTCGCAAGAATTGCTTTTGTGCAGAAAACAGTAACACTTGTTCAGAAGGAAAGAAAGCACAGAGCCCCAGATTTTATGTTGTTCTGGAGAGCTTGCAGAGCACTGGGGAAAGGCAGGCAGAGAATTCCCTGCTAGCACCTTCTCTGTGCCTGTTCACATTGCTCCGCAAGAATCGCTTTTGTGCAGAAAACAGTAACACTTGTTCAGAACGAAAGAAAGCACAGAGCCCCAGATTCTATGTTGTCCTGGAGAGCTTGCAGAGCACTGGGGAAAGGCAGGCAGAGAATTCCTTGCTAGCACCTTCTCTGTGCCTGGGAAGCAGAAGTGTTCACATTGCTTCGCAGAATCGCTTTTGTGCAGAAAACAGTAACACTTGTTCAGAACGAAAGAAAGCACAGAGCCCCAGATTTTATGTTGTCCTGGAGAGCTTGCAGAGCACTGGGGAAAGGCAGGCAGAGAATTCCCTGCTAGCACCTTCTCTGTGCCTGGGAAGCAGAAGTGTTCACATTGCTTCGCAAGAATCGCTTTTGTGCAGAAAACACTAACACTTGTTCAGAAGGAAAGAAAGCACAGAGCCCCAGATTTTATGTTGTCCTGGAGAGCTTGCAGAGCACTGGGGAAAGGCAGGCAGAGAATTCCCTGATAGCACCTTCTCTGTGCCTGGGAAGCAGAAGTGTTCACATTGCTTCGCAAGAATCGCTTTTGTGCAGAAAACAGTAACACTTGTTCAGAAGGAAAGAAAGCACAGAGCCCCAGATTTTATGTTGTCCTGGAGAGCTTGCAGAGCACTGGGGAAAGGCAGGCAGAGAATTCCCTGCTAGCACCTTCTCTGTGCCTGGGAAGCAGAAGTGTTCACATTGCTTCGCAAGAATCGCTTTTGTGCAGAAAACAGTAACACTTGTTCAGTACGAAAGAAAGCACAGAGCCCCAGATTCTATGTTGTCCTGGAGAGCTTGCAGAGCACTGGGGAAAGGCAGGCAGAGAATTCCCTGATAGCACCTTCTCTGTGCCTGGGAAGCAGAAGTGTTCACATTGCTTCGCAAGAATCGCTTTTGTGCAGAAAACACTAACACTTGTTCAGAAGGAAAGAAAGCACAGAGCCCCAGATTCTATGTTGTCCTGGAGAGCTTGCAGAGCACTGGGGAAAGGCAGGCAGAGAATTCCCTGCTAGCACCTTCTCTGTGCCTGGGAAGCAGAAGTGTTCACATTGCTTCGCAAGAATCGCTTTTGTGCAGAAAACAGTAACACTTGTTCAGAAGGAAAGAAAGCACAGAGCCCCAGATTTTATGTTGTTCTGGAGAGCTTGCAGAGCACTGGGGAAAGGCAGGCAGAGAATTCCCTGATAGCACCTTCTCTGTGCCTGGGAAGCAGAAGTGTTCACATTGCTTCGCAAGAATCGCTTTTGTGCAGAAAACACTAACACTTGTTCAGAAGGAAAGAAAGCACAGAGCCCCAGATTTTATGTTGTCCTGGAGAGCTCGCAGAGCACTGGGGAAAGGCAGGCAGAGAATTCCTTGCTAGCACCTTCTCTGTGCCTGGGAAGCAGAAGTGTTCACATTGCTTCGCAGAATCGCTTTTGTGCAGAAAACAGTAACACTTGTTCAGAAGGAAAGAAAGCACAGAGCCCCAGATTTTATGTTGTCCTGGAGAGCTTGCAGAGCACTGGGGAAAGGCAGGCAGAGAATTCCCTGCTAGCACCTTCTCTGTGCCTGGGAAGCAGAAGTGTTCACATTGCTTCGCAAGAATCGCTTTTGTGCAGAAAACACTAACACTTGTTCAGAAGGAAAGAAAGCACAGAGCCCCAGATTTTATGTTGTCCTGGAGAGCTCGCAGAGCACTGGGGAAAGGCAGGCAGAGAATTCCTTGCTAGCACCTTCTCTGTGCCTGGGAAGGAGAAGTGTTCACATTGCTTCGCAGAATCGCTTTTGTGCAGAAAACAGTAACACTTGTTCAGAACGAAAGAAAGCACAGAGCCCCAGATTTTATGTTGTCCTGGAGAGCTTGCAGAGCACTGGGGAAAGGCAGGCAGAGAATTCCCTGCTAGCACCTTCTCTGTGCCTGTTCACATTGCTTCGCAGAATCGCTTTTGTGCAGAAAACAGTAACACTTGTTCAGAACGAAAGAAAGCACAGAGCCCCAGATTTTATGTTGTCCTGAAGAGCTTGCAGAGCACTGGGGAAAGGCAGGCAGAGAATTCCCTGATAGCACCTTCTCTGTGCCTGTTCACATTGCTTCGCAAGAATCGCTTTTGTGCAAAAAACAGTAACACTTGTTCAGAACGAAAGAAAGCACAGAGCCCCAGATTCTATGTTGTCCTGGAGAGCTTGCAGAGCACTGGGGAAAGGCAGGCAGAGAATTCCCTGCTAGCACCTTCTCTGTGCCTGGGAAGCAGAAGTGTTCACATTGCTTCGCAAGAATCGCTTTTGTGCAGAAAACACTAACACTTGTTCAGAAGGAAAGAAAGCACAGAGCCCCAGATTCTATGTTGTCCTGGAGAGCTTGCAGAGCACTGGGGAAAGGCAGGCAGAGAATTCCCTGCTAGCACCTTCTCTGTGCCTGGGAAGCAGAAGTGTTCACATTGCTTCGCAAGAATCGCTTTTGTGCAGAAAACAGTAACACTTGTTCAGAAGGAAAGAAAGCACAGAGCCCCAGATTTTATGTTGTCCTGGAGAGCTTGCAGAGCACTGGGGAAAGGCAGGCAGAGAATTCCCTGCTAGCACCTTCTCTGTGCCTGGGAAGCAGAAGTGTTCACATTGCTTCGCAAGAATCGCTTTTGTGCAGAAAACAGTAACACTTGTTCAGAACGAAAGAAAGCACAGAGCCCCAGATTCTACGTTGTCCTGGAGAGCTTGCAGAGCACTGGGGAAAGGCAGGCAGAGAATTCCCTGATAGCACCTTCTCTGTGCCTGGGAAGCAGAAGTGTTCACATTGCTTCGCAAGAATCGCTTTTGTGCAGAAAACAGTAACACTTGTTCAGAAGGAAAGAAAGCACAGAGCCCCAGATTCTATGTTGTCCTGGAGAGCTTGCAGAGCACTGGGGAAAGGCAGGCAGAGAATTCCCTGCTAGCACCTTCTCTGTGCCTGGTAAGCAGAAGTGTTCACATTGCTTCGCAAGAATCGCTTTTGTGCAGAAAACAGTAACACTTGTTCAGAAGGAAAGAAAGCACAGAGCCCCAGATTTTATGTTGTCCTGGAGAGCTTGCAGAGCACTGGGGAAAGGCAGGCAGAGAATTCCCTGCTAGCACCTTCTCTGTGCCTGGGAAGCAGAAGTGTTCACATTGCTTCGCAAGAATCGCTTTTGTGCAGAAAACAGTAACACTTGTTCAGAAGGAAAGAAAGCACAGAGCCCCAGATTTTATGTTGTCCTGGAGAGCTTGCAGAGCACTGGGGAAAGGCAGGCAGAGAATTCCCTGCTAGCACCTTCTCTGTGCCTGTTCACATTGCTTCGCAGAATCGCTTTTGTGCAGAAAACAGTAACACTTGTTCAGAAGGAAAGAAAGCACAGAGCCCCAGATTTGCTGCTGTCCTCGAGAGCTTGCAGAGCACTGGGGAAAGGCAGGCAGAGAATTCCCTGCTAGCACCTTCTCTGTGCCTGGGAAGCAGAAGTGTTCACATTGCTTCGCAGAATCGCTTTTGTGCAGAAAACAGTAACACTTGTTCAGAAGGAAAGAAAGCACAGAGCCCCAGATTTTATGTTGTCCTGGAGAGCTCGCAGAGCACTGGGGAAAGGCAGGCAGAGAATTCATTGCTAGCACCTTCTCTGTGCCTGGGAAGCTGAAGTGTTCACATTGCTTCGCAAGAATTGCTTTTGTGCAGAAAACAGTAACACTTGTTCAGAAGGAAAGAAAGCACAGAGCCCCAGATTTTATGTTGTTCTGGAGAGCTTGCAGAGCACTGGGGAAAGGCAGGCAGAGAATTCCCTGCTAGCACCTTCTCTGTGCCTGTTCACATTGCTTCGCAAGAATCGCTTTTGTGCAGAAAACAGTAACACTTGTTCAGAACGAAAGAAAGCACAGAGCCCCAGATTCTATGTTGTCCTGGAGAGCTTGCAGAGCACTGGGGAAAGGCAGGCAGAGAATTCCTTGCTAGCACCTTCTCTGTGCCTGGGAAGCAGAAGTGTTCACATTGCTTCGCAGAATCGCTTTTGTGCAGAAAACAGTAACACTTGTTCAGAACGAAAGAAAGCACAGAGCCCCAGATTTTATGTTGTCCTGGAGAGCTTGCAGAGCACTGGGGAAAGGCAGGCAGAGAATTCCCTGCTAGCACCTTCTCTGTGCCTGGGAAGCAGAAGTGTTCACATTGCTTCGCAAGAATCGCTTTTGTGCAGAAAACACTAACACTTGTTCAGAAGGAAAGAAAGCACAGAGCCCCAGATTTTATGTTGTCCTGGAGAGCTTGCAGAGCACTGGGGAAAGGCAGGCAGAGAATTCCCTGCTAGCACCTTCTCTGTGCCTGGGAAGCAGAAGTGTTCACATTGCTTCGCAAGAATCGCTTTTGTGCAGAAAACAGTAACACTTGTTCAGAAGGAAAGAAAGCACAGAGCCCCAGATTTTATGTTGTCCTGGAGAGCTTGCAGAGCACTGGGGAAAGGCAGGCAGAGAATTCCCTGCTAGCACCTTCTCTGTGCCTGGGAAGCAGCAGTGTTCACATTGCTTCGCAAGAATCGCTTTTGTGCAGAAAACAGTAACACTTGTTCAGTACGAAAGAAAGCACAGAGCCCCAGATTCTATGTTGTCCTGGAGAGCTTGCAGAGCACTGGGGAAAGGCAGGCAGAGAATTCCCTGATAGCACCTTCTCTGTGCCTGGGAAGCAGAAGTGTTCGCATTGCTTCGCAAGAATCGCTTTTGTGCAGAAAACACTAACACTTGTTCAGAAGGAAAGAAAGCACAGAGCCCCAGATTCTATGTTGTCCTGGAGAGCTTGCAGAGCACTGGGGAAAGGCAGGCAGAGAATTCCCTGCTAGCACCTTCTCTGTGCCTGGGAAGCAGAAGTGTTCACATTGCTTCGCAAAAATCGCTTTTGTGCAGAAAACAGTAACACTTGTTCAGAAGGAAAGAAAGCACAGAGCCCCAGATTTTATGTTGTTCTGGAGAGCTTGCAGAGCACTGGGGAAAGGCAGGCAGAGAATTCCCTGCTAGCACCTTCTCTGTGCCTGTTCACATTGCTTCGCAAGAATCGCTTTTGTGCAGAAAACAGTAACACTTGTTCAGAACGAAAGAAAGCACAGAGCCCCAGATTCTATGTTGTCCTGGAGAGCATGCAGAGCACTGGGGAAAGGCAGGCAGGGAATTCCCTGCTAGCACCTTCTCTGTGCCTGGGAAGCAGAAGTGTTCACATTGCTTCGCAAGAATCGCTTTTGTGCAGAAAACAGTAACACTTGTTCAGAACTAAAGAAAGCACAGAGCCCCAGATTTGCTGCTGTCCTGGAGAGCTTGCAGAGCACTGGGGAAAGGCAGGCAGAGAATTCCCTGCTAGCACCTTCTCTGTGCCTGGGAAGCAGAAGTGTTCACATTGCTTCGCAAAAATCGCTTTTGTGCAGAAAACAGTAACACTTGTTCAGAAGGAAAGAAAGCACAGAACCCCGGATTTTATGTTGTCCTGGAGAGCTTGCAGAGCACTGGGGAAAGGCAGGCAGAGAATTCCCTACTAGCACCTTCTCTGTGCCTGTTCACATTGTTTCGCAGAATCGCTTTTGTGCAGAAAACAGTAACACTTGTTCAGAAGGAAAGAAAGCACAGAGCCCCAGATTCTATGTTGTCCTGGAGAGCTTGCAGAGCACTGGGGAAAGGCAGGCAGAGAATTCCCTGCTAGCACCTTCTCTGTGCCTGGGAAGCAGAAGTGTTCACATTGCTTCGCAAGAATCGCTTTTGTGCAGAAAACACTAACACTTGTTCAGAACGAAAGAAAGCACAGAGCCCCAGATTTTATGTTGTCCTGGAGAGCTTGCAGAGCACTGGGGAAAGGCAGGCAGAGAATTCCCTGCTAGCACCTTCTCTGTGCCTGGGAAGCAGAAGTGTTCACATTGCTTCGCAAGAATCGCTTTTGTGCAGAAAACACTAACACTTGTTCAGAAGGAAAGAAAGCACAGATCCCAGATTTTATGTTGTCCTGGAGAGCTCGCAGAGCACTGGGGAAAGGCAGGCAGAGAATTCCTTGCTAGCACCTTCTCTGTGCCTGGGAAGCAGAAGTGTTCACATTGCTTCGCAGAATCGCTTTTGTGCAGAAAACAGTAACACTTGTTCAGAAGGAAAGAAAGCACAGAGCCCCAGATTTTATGTTGTTCTGGAGAGCTTGCAGAGCACTGGGGAAAGGCAGGCAGAGAATTCCCTGCTAGCACCTTCTCTGTGCCTGGGAAGCAGAAGTGTTCACATTGCTTCGCAAGAATCGCTTTTGTGCAGAAAACACTAACACTTGTTCAGAAGGAAAGAAAGCACAGAGCCCCAGATTTTATGTTGTCCTGGAGAGCTCGCAGAGCACTGGGGAAAGGCAGGCAGAGAATTCCTTGCTAGCACCTTCTCTGTGCCTGGGAAGGAGAAGTGTTCACATTGCTTCGCAGAATCGCTTTTGTGCAGAAAACAGTAACACTTGTTCAGAACGAAAGAAAGCACAGAGCCCCAGATTTTATGTTGTCCTGGAGAGCTTGCAGAGCACTGGGGAAAGGCAGGCAGAGAATTCCCTGCTAGCACCTTCTCTGTGCCTGGGAAGCAGAAGTGTTCACATTGCTTCGCAAGAATCGCTTTTGTGCAGAAAACAGTAACACTTGTTCAGAACTAAAGAAAGCACAGAGCCCCAGATTTGCTGCTGTCCTGGAGAGCTTGCAGAGCACTGGGGAAAGGCAGGCAGAGAATTCCCTGCTAGCACCTTCTCTGTGCCTGGGAAGCAGAAGTTTTCACATTGCTTCGCAAAAATCGCTTTTGTGCAGAAAACAGTAACACTTGTTCAGAAGGAAAGAAAGCACAGAGCCCCAGATTTTATGCTGTTCTGGAGAGCTTGCAGAGCACTGGGGAAAGGCAGGCAGAGAATTCCCTGATAGCACCTTCTCTGTGCCTGTTCACATTGCTTCGCAGAATCGCTTTTGTGCAGAAAACAGTAACACTTGTTCAGAACGAAAGAAAGCACAGAGCCCCAGATTCTATGTTGTCCTGGAGAGCTTGCAGAGCACTGGGGAAAGGCAGGCAGAGAATTCCCTGATAGCACCTTCTCTGTGCCTGGGAAGCAGAAGTGTTCACATTGCTTCGCAAGAATCGCTTTTGTGCAGAAAACAGTAACACTTGTTCAGAACGAAAGAAAGCACAGAGCCCCAGATTCTATGTTGTCCTGGAGAGCTTGCAGAGCACTGGGGAAAGGCATGCAGAGAATTCCCTGCTAGCACCTTCTCTGTGCCTGGGAAGCAGAAGTGTTCACATTGCTTCGCAAGAATTGCTTTTGTGCAGAAAACAGTAACACTTGTTCAGAAGGAAAGAAAGCACAGAGCCCCAGATTTTATGTTGTTCTGGAGAGCTTGCAGAGCACTGGGGAAAGGCAGGCAGAGAATTCCCTGCTAGCACCTTCTCTGTGCCTGTTCACATTGCTTCGCAAGAATCGCTTTTGTGCAGAAAACAGTAACACTTGTTCAGAACGAAAGAAAGCACAGAGCCCCAGATTCTATGTTGTCCTGGAGAGCTTGCAGAGCACTGGGGAAAGGCATGCAGAGAATTCCCTGCTAACACCTTCTCTGTGCCTGGGAAGCAGAAGTGTTCACATTGCTTCGCAAGAATTGCTTTTGTGCAGAAAACAGTAACACTTGTTCAGAAGGAAAGAAAGCACAGAGCCCCAGATTTTATGTTGTTCTGGAGAGCTTGCAGAGCACTGGGGAAAGGCAGGCAGAGAATTCCCTGCTAGCACCTTCTCTGTGCCTGTTCACATTGCTTCGCAAGAATCGCTTTTGTGCAGAAAACAGTAACACTTGTTCAGAACGAAAGAAAGCACAGAGCCCCAGATTCTATGTTGTCCTGGAGAGCTTGCAGAGCACTGGGGAAAGGCAGGCAGGGAATTCCCTGCTAGCACCTTCTCTGTGCCTGGGAAGCAGAAGTGTTCACATTGCTTCGCAAGAATCGCTTTTGTGCAGAAAACAGTAACACTTGTTCAGAACTAAAGAAAGCACAGAGCCCCAGATTTGCTGCTGTCCTGGAGAGCTTGCAGAGCACTGGGGAAAGGCAGGCAGAGAATTCCCTGCTAGCACCTTCTCTGTGCCTGGGAAGCAGAAGTGTTCACATTGCTTCGCAAAAATCGCTTTTGTGCAGAAAACAGTAACACTTGTTCAGAAGGAAAGAAAGCACAGAACCCCGGATTTTATGTTGTCCTGGAGAGCTTGCAGAGCACTGGGGAAAGGCAGGCAGAGAATTCCCTACTAGCACCTTCTCTGTGCCTGTTCACATTGTTTCGCAGAATCGCTTTTGTGCAGAAAACAGTAACACTTGTTCAGAAGGAAAGAAAGCACAGAGCCCCAGATTCTATGTTGTCCTGGAGAGCTTGCAGAGCACTGGGGAAAGGCAGGCAGAGAATTCCCTGCTAGCACCTTCTCTGTGCCTGGGAAGCAGAAGTGTTCACATTGCTTCGCAAGAATCGCTTTTGTGCAGAAAACACTAACACTTGTTCAGAACGAAAGAAAGCACAGAGCCCCAGATTTTATGTTGTCCTGGAGAGCTTGCAGAGCACTGGGGAAAGGCAGGCAGAGAATTCCCTGCTAGCACCTTCTCTGTGCCTGGGAAGCAGAAGTGTTCACATTGCTTCGCAAGAATCGCTTTTGTGCAGAAAACACTAACACTTGTTCAGAAGGAAAGAAAGCACAGATCCCAGATTTTATGTTGTCCTGGAGAGCTCGCAGAGCACTGGGGAAAGGCATGCAGAGAATTCCCTGCTAACACCTTCTCTGTGCCTGGGAAGCAGAAGTGTTCACATTGCTTCGCAAGAATTGCTTTTGTGCAGAAAACAGTAACACTTGTTCAGAAGGAAAGAAAGCACAGAGCCCCAGATTTTATGTTGTTCTGGAGAGCTTGCAGAGCACTGGGGAAAGGCAGGCAGAGAATTCCCTGCTAGCACCTTCTCTGTGCCTGTTCACATTGCTCCGCAAGAATCGCTTTTGTGCAGAAAACAGTAACACTTGTTCAGAACGAAAGAAAGCACAGAGCCCCAGATTCTATGTTGTCCTGGAGAGCTTGCAGAGCACTGGGGAAAGGCAGGCAGAGAATTCCTTGCTAGCACCTTCTCTGTGCCTGGGAAGCAGAAGTGTTCACATTGCTTCGCAGAATCGCTTTTGTGCAGAAAACAGTAACACTTGTTCAGAACGAAAGAAAGCACAGAGCCCCAGATTTTATGTTGTCCTGGAGAGCTTGCAGAGCACTGGGGAAAGGCAGGCAGAGAATTCCCTGCTAGCACCTTCTCTGTGCCTGGGAAGCAGAAGTGTTCACATTGCTTCGCAAGAATCGCTTTTGTGCAGAAAACACTAACACTTGTTCAGAAGGAAAGAAAGCACAGAGCCCCAGATTTTATGTTGTCCTGGAGAGCTTGCAGAGCACTGGGGAAAGGCAGGCAGAGAATTCCCTGATAGCACCTTCTCTGTGCCTGGGAAGCAGAAGTGTTCACATTGCTTCGCAAGAATCGCTTTTGTGCAGAAAACAGTAACACTTGTTCAGAAGGAAAGAAAGCACAGAGCCCCAGATTTTATGTTGTCCTGGAGAGCTTGCAGAGCACTGGGGAAAGGCAGGCAGAGAATTCCCTGCTAGCACCTTCTCTGTGCCTGGGAAGCAGAAGTGTTCACATTGCTTCGCAAGAATCGCTTTTGTGCAGAAAACAGTAACACTTGTTCAGTACGAAAGAAAGCACAGAGCCCCAGATTCTATGTTGTCCTGGAGAGCTTGCAGAGCACTGGGGAAAGGCAGGCAGAGAATTCCCTGATAGCACCTTCTCTGTGCCTGGGAAGCAGAAGTGTTCACATTGCTTCGCAAGAATCGCTTTTGTGCAGAAAACACTAACACTTGTTCAGAAGGAAAGAAAGCACAGAGCCCCAGATTCTATGTTGTCCTGGAGAGCTTGCAGAGCACTGGGGAAAGGCAGGCAGAGAATTCCCTGCTAGCACCTTCTCTGTGCCTGGGAAGCAGAAGTGTTCACATTGCTTCGCAAGAATCGCTTTTGTGCAGAAAACAGTAACACTTGTTCAGAAGGAAAGAAAGCACAGAGCCCCAGATTTTATGTTGTTCTGGAGAGCTTGCAGAGCACTGGGGAAAGGCAGGCAGAGAATTCCCTGATAGCACCTTCTCTGTGCCTGGGAAGCAGAAGTGTTCACATTGCTTCGCAAGAATCGCTTTTGTGCAGAAAACACTAACACTTGTTCAGAAGGAAAGAAAGCACAGAGCCCCAGATTTTATGTTGTCCTGGAGAGCTCGCAGAGCACTGGGGAAAGGCAGGCAGAGAATTCCTTGCTAGCACCTTCTCTGTGCCTGGGAAGCAGAAGTGTTCACATTGCTTCGCAGAATCGCTTTTGTGCAGAAAACAGTAACACTTGTTCAGAAGGAAAGAAAGCACAGAGCCCCAGATTTTATGTTGTCCTGGAGAGCTTGCAGAGCACTGGGGAAAGGCAGGCAGAGAATTCCCTGCTAGCACCTTCTCTGTGCCTGGGAAGCAGAAGTGTTCACATTGCTTCGCAAGAATCGCTTTTGTGCAGAAAACACTAACACTTGTTCAGAAGGAAAGAAAGCACAGAGCCCCAGATTTTATGTTGTCCTGGAGAGCTCGCAGAGCACTGGGGAAAGGCAGGCAGAGAATTCCTTGCTAGCACCTTCTCTGTGCCTGGGAAGGAGAAGTGTTCACATTGCTTCGCAGAATCGCTTTTGTGCAGAAAACAGTAACACTTGTTCAGAACGAAAGAAAGCACAGAGCCCCAGATTTTATGTTGTCCTGGAGAGCTTGCAGAGCACTGGGGAAAGGCAGGCAGAGAATTCCCTGCTAGCACCTTCTCTGTGCCTGTTCACATTGCTTCGCAGAATCGCTTTTGTGCAGAAAACAGTAACACTTGTTCAGAACGAAAGAAAGCACAGAGCCCCAGATTTTATGTTGTCCTGGAGAGCTTGCAGAGCACTGGGGAAAGGCAGGCAGAGAATTCCCTGATAGCACCTTCTCTGTGCCTGTTCACTTTGCTTCGCAAGAATCGCTTTTGTGCAGAAAACAGTAACACTTGTTCAGAACGAAAGAAAGCACAGAGCCCCAGATTCTATGTTGTCCTGGAGAGCTTGCAGAGCACTGGGGAAAGGCAGGCAGAGAATTCCCTGCTAGCACCTTCTCTGTGCCTGGGAAGCAGAAGTGTTCACATTGCTTCGCAAGAATCGCTTTTGTGCAGAAAACACTAACACTTGTTCAGAAGGAAAGAAAGCACAGAGCCCCAGATTCTATGTTGTTCTGGAGAGCTTGCAGAGCACTGGGGAAAGGCAGGCAGAGAATTCCCTGCTAGCACCTTCTCTGTGCCTGGGAAGCAGAAGTGTTCACATTGCTTCGCAAGAATCGCTTTTGTGCAGAAAACAGTAACACTTGTTCAGAAGGAAAGAAAGCACAGAGCCCCAGATTTTATGTTGTCCTGGAGAGCTTGCAGAGCACTGGGGAAAGGCAGGCAGAGAATTCCCTGCTAGCACCTTCTCTGTGCCTGGGAAGCAGAAGTGTTCACATTGCTTCGCAAGAATCGCTTTTGTGCAGAAAACAGTAACACTTGTTCAGTACGAAAGAAAGCACAGAGCCCCAGATTCTATGTTGTCCTGGAGAGCTTGCAGAGCACTGGGGAAAGGCAGGCAGAGAATTCCCTGATAGCACCTTCTCTGTGCCTGGGAAGCAGAAGTGTTCACATTGCTTCGCAAGAATCGCTTTTGTGCAGAAAACAGTAACACTTGTTCAGAAGGAAAGAAAGCACAGAGCCCCAGATTCTATGTTGTCCTGGAGAGCTTGCAGAGCACTGGGGAAAGGCAGGCAGAGAATTCCCTGCTAGCACCTTCTCTGTGCCTGGTAAGCAGAAGTGTTCACATTGCTTCGCAAGAATCGCTTTTGTGCAGAAAACAGTAACACTTGTTCAGAAGGAAAGAAAGCACAGAGCCCCAGATTTTATGTTGTCCTGGAGAGCTTGCAGAGCACTGGGGAAAGGCAGGCAGAGAATTCCCTGCTAGCACCTTCTCTGTGCCTGGGAAGCAGAAGTGTTCACATTGCTTCGCAAGAATCGCTTTTGTGCAGAAAACAGTAACACTTGTTCAGAAGGAAAGAAAGCACAGAGCCCCAGATTTTATGTTGTCCTGGAGAGCTTGCAGAGCACTGGGGAAAGGCAGGCAGAGAATTCCCTGATAGCACCTTCTCTGTGCCTGTTCACATTGCTTCGCAGAATCGCTTTTGTGCAGAAAACAGTAACACTTGTTCAGAAGGAAAGAAAGCACAGAGCCCCAGATTTGCTGCTGTCCTGGAGAGCTTGCAGAGCACTGGGGAAAGGCAGGCAGAGAATTCCTTGCTAGCACCTTCTCTGTGCCTGGGAAGCAGAAGTGTTCACATTGCTTCGCAAAAATCGCTTTTGTGCAGAAAACAGTAACACTTGTTCAGAAGGAAAGAAAGCACAGAACCCCGGATTTTATGTTGTCCTGGAGAGCTTGCAGAGCACTGGGGAAAGGCAGGCAGAGAATTCCCTGCTAGCACCTTCTCTGTGCCTGGGAAGCAGAAGTGTTCACAGTGCTTCGCAAAAATCGCTTTTGTGCAGAAAACAGTAACACTTGTTCAGAAGGAAAGAAAGCACAGAGCCCCAGATTTTATGTTGTCCTGGAGAGCTTGCAGAGCACTGGGGAAAGGCAGGCAGAGAATTCCCTGCTAGCACCTTCTCTGTGCCTGGGAAGCAGAAGTGTTCACATTGCTTCGCAAGAATCGCTTTTGTGCAGAAAACAGTAACACTTGTTCAGAAGGAAAGAAAGCACAGAGCCCCAGATTTTATGTTGTTCTGGAGAGCTTGCAGAGCACTGGGGAAAGGCAGGCAGAGAATTCCCTGATAGCACCTTCTCTGTGCCTGGGAAGCAGAAGTGTTCACATTGCTTCGCAAGAATCGCTTTTGTGCAGAAAACACTAACACTTGTTCAGAAGGAAAGAAAGCACAGAGCCCCAGATTTTATGTTGTCCTGGAGAGCTCGCAGAGCACTGGGGAAAGGCAGGCAGAGAATTCCCTGCTAGCACCTTCTCAGTGCCTGGGAAGCAGAAGTGTTCACATTGCTTCGCAGAATCGCTTTTGTGCAGAAAACAGTAACACTTGTTCAGAAGGAAAGAAAGCACAGAGCCCCAGATTTTATGTTGTCCTGGAGAGCTTGCAGAGCACTGGGGAAAGGCAGGCAGAGAATTCCCTGCTAGCACCTTCTCTGTGCCTGGGAAGCAGAAGTGTTCACATTGCTTCGCAAGAATCGCTTTTGTGCAGAAAACACTAACACTTGTTCAGAAGGAAAGAAAGCACAGAGCCCCAGATTTTATGTTGTCCTGGAGAGCTCGCAGAGCACTGGGGAAAGGCAGGCAGAGAATTCCTTGCTAGCACCTTCTCTGTGCCTGGGAAGGAGAAGTGTTCACATTGCTTCGCAGAATCGCTTTTGTGCAGAAAACAGTAACACTTGTTCAGAACGAAAGAAAGCACAGAGCCCCAGATTTTATGTTGTCCTGGAGAGCTTGCAGAGCACTGGGGAAAGGCAGGCAGAGAATTCCCTGCTAGCACCTTCTCTGTGCCTGTTCACATTGCTTCGCAGAATCGCTTTTGTGCAGAAAACAGTAACACTTGTTCAGAACGAAAGAAAGCACAGAGCCCCAGATTTTATGTTGTCCTGGAGAGCTTGCAGAGCACTGGGGAAAGGCAGGCAGAGAATTCCCTGATAGCACCTTCTCTGTGCCTGTTCACATTGCTTCGCAAGAATCGCTTTTGTGCAGAAAACAGTAACACTTGTTCAGAACGAAAGAAAGCACAGAGCCCCAGATTCTATGTTGTCCTGGAGAGCTTGCAGAGCACTGGGGAAAGGCAGGCAGAGAATTCCCTGCTAGCACCTTCTCTGTGCCTGGGAAGCAGAAGTGTTCACATTGCTTCGCAAGAATCGCTTTTGTGCAGAAAACACTAACACTTGTTCAGAAGGAAAGAAAGCACAGAGCCCCAGATTCTATGTTGTCCTGGAGAGCTTGCAGAGCACTGGGGAAAGGCAGGCAGAGAATTCCCTGCTAGCACCTTCTCTGTGCCTGGGAAGCAGAAGTGTTCACATTGCTTCGCAAGAATCGCTTTTGTGCAGAAAACAGTAACACTTGTTCAGAAGGAAAGAAAGCACAGAGCCCCAGATTTTATGTTGTCCTGGAGAGCTTGCAGAGCACTGGGGAAAGGCAGGCAGAGAATTCCCTGCTAGCACCTTCTCTGTGCCTGGGAAGCAGAAGTGTTCACATTGCTTCGCAAGAATCGCTTTTGTGCAGAAAACAGTAACACTTGTTCAGTACGAAAGAAAGCACAGAGCCCCAGATTCTATGTTGTCCTGGAGAGCTTGCAGAGCACTGGGGAAAGGCAGGCAGAGAATTCCCTGATAGCACCTTCTCTGTGCCTGGGAAGCAGAAGTGTTCACATTGCTTCGCAAGAATCGCTTTTGTGCAGAAAACAGTAACACTTGTTCAGAACGAAAGAAAGCACAGAGCCCCAGATTTGCTGCTGTCCTGGAGAGCTTGCAGAGCACTGGGGAAAGGCAGGCAGAGAATTCCCTGCTAGCACCTTCTCTGTGCCTGGTAAGCAGAAGTGTTCACATTGCTTCGCAAGAATCGCTTTTGTGCAGAAAACAGTAACACTTGTTCAGAACGAAAGAAAGCACAGAGCCCCAGATTTTATGTTGTCCTGGAGAGCTTGCAGAGCACTGGGGAAAGGCAGGCAGAGAATTCCCTGCTAGCACCTTCTCTGTGCCTGGGAAGCAGAAGTGTTCACATTGCTTCGCAAGAATCGCTTTTGTGCAGAAAACAGTAACACTTGTTCAGAAGGAAAGAAAGCACAGAGCCCCAGATTTTATGTTGTCCTGGAGAGCTTGCAGAGCACTGGGGAAAGGCAGGCAGAGAATTCCCTGCTAGCACCTTCTCTGTGCCTGTTCACATTGCTTCGCAGAATCGCTTTTGTGCAGAAAACAGTAACACTTGTTCAGAAGGAAAGAAAGCACAGAGCCCCAGATTTGCTGCTGTCCTGGAGAGCTTGCAGAGCACTGGGGAAAGGCAGGCAGAGAATTCCCTGCTAGCACCTTCTCTGTGCCTGGGAAGCAGAAGTGTTCACATTGCTTCGCAGAATCGCTTTTGTGCAGAAAACAGTAACACTTGTTCAGAAGGAAAGAAAGCACAGAGCCCCAGATTTTATGTTGTCCTGGAGAGCTTGCAGAGCACTGGGGAAAGGCAGGCAGAGAATTCCCTGCTAGCACCTTCTCTGTGCCTGGGAAGCAGAAGTGTTCACATTGCTTCGCAAGAATCGCTTTTGTGCAGAAAACAGTAACACTTGTTCAGAAGGAAAGAAAGCACAGAGCCCCAGATTTTATGTTGTCCTGGAGAGCTTGCAGAGCACTGGGGAAAGGCAGGCAGAGAATTCCCTGATAGCACCTTCTCTGTGCCTGTTCACATTGCTTCGCAGAATCGCTTTTGTGCAGAAAACAGTAACACTTGTTCAGAAGGAAAGAAAGCACAGAGCCCCAGATTTGCTGCTGTCCTGGAGAGCTTGCAGAGCACTGGGGAAAGGCAGGCAGAGAATTCCCTGATAGCACCTTCTCTGTGCCTGGGAAGCAGAAGTGTTCACATTGCTTCGCAGAATCGCTTTTGTGCAGAAAACAGTAACACTTGTTCAGAAGGAAAGAAAGCACAGAGCCCCAGATTTTATGTTGTCCTGGAGAGCTCGCAGAGCACTGGGGAAAGGCAGGCAGAGAATTCATTGCTAGCACCTTCTCTGTGCCTGGGAAGCTGAAGTGTTCACATTGCTTCGCAAGAATTGCTTTTGTGCAGAAAACAGTAACACTTGTTCAGAAGGAAAGAAAGCACAGAGCCCCAGATTTTATGTTGTTCTGGAGAGCTTGCAGAGCACTGGGGAAAGGCAGGCAGAGAATTCCCTGCTAGCACCTTCTCTGTGCCTGTTCACATTGCTTCGCAAGAATCGCTTTTGTGCAGAAAACAGTAACACTTGTTCAGAACGAAAGAAAGCACAGAGCCCCAGATTCTATGTTGTCCTGGAGAGCTTGCAGAGCACTGGGGAAAGGCAGGCAGAGAATTCCCTGCTAGCACCTTCTCTGTGCCTGGGAAGCAGAAGTGTTCACATTGCTTCGCAGAATCGCTTTTGTGCAGAAAACAGTAACACTTGTTCAGAAGGAAAGAAAGCACAGAGCCCCAGATTTTATGTTGTCCTGGAGAGCTCGCAGAGCACTGGGGAAAGGCAGGCAGAGAATTCCTTGCTAGCACCTTCTCTGTGCCTGGGAAGGAGAAGTGTTCACATTGCTTCGCAGAATCGCTTTTGTGCAGAAAACAGTAACACTTGTTCAGAAGGAAAGAAAGCACAGAGCCCCAGATTTTATGTTGTCCTGGAGAGCTTGCAGAGCACTGGGGAAAGGCAGGCAGAGAATTCCCTGATAGCACCTTCTCTGTGCCTGGGAAGCAGAAGTGTTCACATTGCTTCGCAAGAATCGCTTTTGTGCAGAAAACACTAACACTTGTTCAGAACGAAAGAAAGCACAGAGCCCCAGATTCTATGTTGTCCTGGAGAGCTTGCAGAGCACTGGGGAAAGGCAGGCAGAGAATTCCCTGCTAGCACCTTCTCTGTGCCTGTTCACATTGCTTCGCAGAATCGCTTTTTTGCAGAAAACAGTAACACTTGTTCAGAAGGAAAGAAAGCACAGAGCCCCAGATTCTATGTTGTCCTGCAGAGCTTGCAGAGCACTGGGGAAAGGCAGGCAGAGAATTCCCTGCTAGCACCTTCTCTGTGCCTGGGAAGCAGAAGAGTTCACATTGCTTCGCAGAATCGCTTTTGTGCAGAAAACAGTAACACTTGTTCAGAAGGAAAGAAAGCACAGAGCCCCAGATTTTATGTTGTCCTGGAGAGCTTGCAGAGCACTGGGGAAAGGCAGGCAGAGAATTCCCTGCTAGCACCTTCTCTGTGCCTGGGAAGCAAAAGTGCTCACATTGCTTCGCAAGAATTGCTTTTGTGCAGAAAACAGTAACACCTGTTCAGAACGAAAGAAAGCACAGAGCCCCAGATTCTATGTTGTCCTGGAGAGCTTGCAGAGCACTGGGGAAAGGCAGGCAGAGAATTCCCTGCTAGCACCTTCTCTGTGCCTGGGAAGCAGAAGTGTTCACATTGCTTCGCAAGAATCGCTTTTGTGCAGAAAACAGTAACACTTGTTCAGAAGGAAAGAAAGCACAGAGCCCCAGATTCTATGTTGTCCTGGAGAGCTTGCAGAGCACTGGGGAAAGGCAGGCAGAGAATTCCCTGCTAGCACCTTCTCTGTGCCTGGTAAGCAGAAGTGTTCACATTGCTTCGCAAGAATCGCTTTTGTGCAGAAAACACTAACACTTGTTCAGAAGGAAAGAAAGCACAGAGCCCCAGATTTTATGTTGTCCTGGAGAGCTTGCAGAGCACTGGGGAAAGGCAGGCAGAGAATTCCCTGCTAGCACCTTCTCTGTGCCTGTTCACATTGCTTCGCAGAATCGCTTTTGTGCAGAAAACAGTAACACTTGTTCAGAAGGAAAGAAAGCACAGAGCCCCAGATTCTATGTTGTCCTGGAGAGCTTGCAGAGCACTGGGGAAAGGCAGGCAGAGAATTCCCTGCTAGCACCTTCTCTGTGCCTGTTCACATTGCTTCGCAGAATCGCTTTTGTGCAGAAAACAGTAACACTTGTTCAGAACGAAAGAAAGCACAGAGCCCCAGATTCTATGTTGTCCTGGAGAGCTTGCAGAGCACTGGGGAAAGGCAGGCAGAGAATTCCCTGCTAGCACCTTCTCTGTGCCTGTTCACATTGCTTCGCAGAATTGCTTTTGTGCAGAAAACAGTAACACTTGTTCAGAACGAAAGAAAGCACAGAGCCCCAGATTCTATGTTGTCCTGGAGAGCTTGCAGAGCACTGGGGAAAGGCAGGCAGAGAATTCCCTGCTAGCACCTTCTCTGTGCCTGGGAAGCAGAAGTGTTCACATTGCTTCGCAAGAATCGCTTTTGTGCAGAAAACAGTAACACTTGTTCAGAAGGAAAGAAAGCACAGAGCCCCAGATTTTATGTTGTCCTGGAGAGCTTGCAGAGCACTGGGGAAAGGCAGGCAGAGAATTCCCTGCTAGCACCTTCTCTGTGCCTGGGAAGCAGAAGTGTTCACATTGCTTCGCAAGAATCGCTTTTGTGCAGAAAACAGTAACACTTGTTCAGAACTAAAGAAAGCACAGAGCCCCAGATTTGCTGCTGTCCTGGAGAGCTTGCAGAGCACTGGGGAAAGGCAGGCAGAGAATTCCCTGCTAGCACCTTCTCTGTGCCTGGGAAGCAGAAGTGTTCACAGTGCTTCGCAAAAATCGCTTTTGTGCAGAAAACAGTAACACTTGTTCAGAAGGAAAGAAAGCACAGAGCCCCAGATTTTATGTTGTCCTGGAGAGCTTGCAGAGCACTGGGGAAAGGCAGGCAGAGAATTCCCTGATAGCACCTTCTCTGTGCCTGGGAAGCAGAAGTGTTCACATTGCTTCGCAAGAATCGCTTTTGTGCAGAAAACAGTAACACTTGTTCAGAACTAAAGAAAGCACAGAGCCCCAGATTTGCTGCTGTCCTGGAGAGCTTGCAGAGCACTGGGGAAAGGCATGCAGAGAATTCCCTGCTAACACCTTCTCTGTGCCTGGGAAGCAGAAGTGTTCACATTGCTTCGCAAGAATCGCTTTTGTGCAGAAAACAGTAACACTTGTTCAGAAGGAAAGAAAGCACAGAGCCCCAGATTTTATGTTGTCCTGGAGAGCTTGCAGAGCACTGGGGAAAGGCAGGCAGAGAATTCCCTGCTAGCACCTTCTCTGTGCCTGGGAAGCAGAAGTGTTCACATTGCTTCGCAAGAATCGCTTTTGTGCAGAAAACAGTAACACTTGTTCAGAACGAAAGAAAGCACAGAGCCCCAGATTTGCTGCTGTCCTGGAGAGCTTGCAGAGCACTGGGGAAAGGCAGGCAGAGAATTCCCTGCTAGCACCTTCTCTGTGCCTGGGAAGCAGAAGTGTTCACATTGCTTCGCAAAAATCGCTTTTGTGCAGAAAACAGTAACACTTGTTCAGAAGGAAAGAAAGCACAGAGCCCCAGATTCTATGTTGTCCTGGAGAGCTTGCAGAGCACTGGGGAAAGGCAGGCAGAGAATTCCCTGCTAGCACCTTCTCTGTGCCTGTTAACATTGCTTCGCAGAATCGCTTTTGTGCAGAAAACATTAACACTTCTTCAGAACGAAAGAAAGCACAGAGCCCCAGATTCTATGTTGTCCTGGAGAGCTTGCAGAGCACTGGGGAAAGGCAGGCAGAGAATTCCCTGCTAGCACCTTCTCTGTGCCTGGGAAGCAGAAGTGTTCACATTGCTTCGCAAGAATCGCTTTTGTGCAGAAAACAGTAACACTTGTTCAGAACGAAAGAAAGCACAGAGCCCCAGATTCTATGTTGTCCTGGAGAGCTTGCAGAGCACTGGGGAAAGGCAGGCAGAGAATTCCCTGCTAACACCTTCTCTGTGCCTGGGAAGCAGAAGTGTTCACATTGCTTCGCAAGAATCGCTTTTGTGCAGAAAACAGTAACACTTGTTCAGAAGGAAAGAAAGCACAGAGCCCCAGATTTTATGTTGTCCTGGAGAGCTTGCAGAGCACTGGGAAAAGGCAGGCAGAGAATTCCCTGCTAGCACCTTCTCTGTGCCTGTTCACATTGCTTCGCAGAATCGCTTTTGTGCAGAAAACAGTAACACTTGTTCAGAACGAAAGAAAGCACAGAGCCCCAGATTCTATGTTGTCCTGCAGAGCTTGCAGAGCACTGGGGAAAGGCAGGCAGAGAATTCTCTGCTAGCACCTTCTCTGTGCCTGGGAAGCAGAAGTGTTCACATTGCTTCGCAGAATCGCTTTTGTGCAGAAAACAGTAACACTTGTTCAGAAGGAAAGAAAGCACAGAGCCCCAGATTTTATGTTGTCCTGGAGAGCTTGCAGAGCACTGGGGAAAGGCAGGCAGAGAATTCCCTGCTAGCGCCTTCTCTGTGCCTGGGAAGCAGAAGTGTTCACATTGCTTCGCAAGAATCGCTTTTGTGCAGAAAACAGTAACACTTGTTCAGAACGAAAGAAAGCACAGAGCCCCAGATTCTATGTTGTCCTCGAGAGCTTGCAGAGCACTGGGGAAAGGCAGGCAGAGAATTCCCTGCTAGCACCTTCTCTGTGCCTGGGAAGCACAAGTGTTCACATTGCTTCGCAAGAATCGCTTTTGTGCAGAAAACAGTAACACTTGTTCAGAAGGAAAGAAAGCACAGAGCCCCAGATTTTATGTTGTCCTGGAGAGCTTGCAGAGCACTGGGGAAAGGCAGGCAGAGAATTCCCTGCTAGCACCTTCTCTGTGCCTGGGAAGCAGAAGTGTTCACATTGCTTCGCAAGAATTGCTTTTGTGCAGAAAACATTAACACTTGTTCAGAAGGAAAGAAAGCACAGAGCCCCAGATTCTATGTTGTCCTGGAGAGCTTGCAGAGCACTGGGGAAAGGCAGGCAGAGAATTCCCTGCTAGCACCTTCTCTGTGCCTGTTCACATTGCTTCGCAGAATTGCTTTTGTGCAGAAAACAGTAACACTTGTTCAGACCGAAAGAAAGCACAGAGCCCCAGATTCTATGTTGTCCTGGAGAGCTTGCAGAGCACTGGGGAAAGGCAGGCAGAGAGTTCCCTGCTAGCACCTTCTCTGTGCCTGGGAAGCAGAAGTGTTCACATTGCTTCGCAAGAATCGCTTTTGTGCAGAAAACAGTAACACTTGTTCAGAAATAAAGAAAGCACAGAGCCCCAGATTTGCTGCTGTCCTGGAGAGCTTGCAGAGCACTGGGGAAAGGCAGGCAGAGAATTCCCTGCTAGCACCTTCTCTGTGCCTGGGAAGCAGAAGTGTTCACAGTGCTTCGCAAAAATCGCTTTTGTGCAGAAAACAGTAACACTTGTTCAGAAGGAAAGAAAGCACAGAGCCCCAGATTTTATGTTGTCCTGGAGAGCTTGCAGAGCACTGGGGAAAGGCAGGCAGAGAATTCCCTGATAGCACCTTCTCTGTGCCTGGGAAGCAGAAGTGTTCACATTGCTTCGCAAGAATCGCTTTTGTGCAGAAAACAGTAACACTTGTTCAGAACTAAAGAAAGCACAGAGCCCCAGATTTGCTGCTGTCCTGGAGAGCTTGCAGAGCACTGGGGAAAGGCAGGCAGAGAATTCCCTGCTAGCACCTTCTCTGTGCCTGGGAAGCAGAAGTGTTCACATTGCTTCGCAAAAATCGCTTTTGTGCAGAAAACAGTAACACTTGTTCAGAAGGAAAGAAAGCACAGAGCCCCAGATTTTATGTTGTTCTGGAGAGCTTGCAGAGCACTGGGGAAAGGCAGGCAGAGAATTCCCTGCTAGCACCTTCTCTGTGCCTGTTCACATTGCTTCGCAAGAATCGCTTTTGTGCAGAAAACAGTAACACTTGTTCAGAACGAAAGAAAGCACAGAGCCCCAGATTCTATGTTGTCCTGGAGAGCTTGCAGAGCACTGGGGAAAGGCAGGCAGGGAATTCCCTGCTAGCACCTTCTCTGTGCCTGGGAAGCAGAAGTGTTCACATTGCTTCGCAAGAATCGCTTTTGTGCAGAAAACAGTAACACTTGTTCAGAACTAAAGAAAGCACAGAGCCCCAGATTTGCTGCTGTCCTGGAGAGCTTGCAGAGCACTGGGGAAAGGCAGGCAGAGAATTCCCTGCTAGCACCTTCTCTGTGCCTGGGAAGCAGAAGTGTTCACATTGCTTCGCAAGAATCGCTTTTGTGCAGAAAACAGTAACACTTGTTCAGAAGGAAAGAAAGCACAGAACCCCGGATTTTATGTTGTCCTGGAGAGCTTGCAGAGCACTGGGGAAAGGCAGGCAGAGAATTCCCTGCTAGCACCTTCTCTGTGCCTGTTCACATTGTTTCTCAGAATCGCTTTTGTGCAGAAAACAGTAACACTTGTTCAGAAGGAAAGAAAGCACAGAGCCCCAGATTCTATGTTGTCCTGGAGAGCTTGCAGAGCACTGGGGAAAGGCAGGCAGAGAATTCCCTGCTAGCACCTTCTCTGTGCCTGGGAAGCAGAAGTGTTCACATTGCTTCGCAAGAATCGCTTTTGTGCAGAAAACACTAACACTTGTTCAGAACGAAAGAAAGCACAGAGCCCCAGATTTTATGTTGTTCTGGAGAGCTTGCAGAGCACTGGGGAAAGGCAGGCAGAGAATTCCCTGCTAGCACCTTCTCTGTGCCTGTTCACATTGCTTCGCAAGAATCGCTTTTGTGCAGAAAACAGTAACACTTGTTCAGAACGAAAGAAAGCACAGAGCCCCAGATTCTATGTTGTCCTGGAGAGCTTGCAGAGCACTGGGGAAAGGCAGGCAGAGAATTCCCTGCTAGCACCTTCTCTGTGCCTGGGAAGCAGAAGTGTTCACATTGCTTCGCAGAATCGCTTTTGTGCAGAAAACAGTAACACTTGTTCAGAAGGAAAGAAAGCACAGAGCCCCAGATTTTATGTTGTCCTGGAGAGCTCGCAGAGCACTGGGGAAAGGCAGGCAGAGAATTCCTTGCTAGCACCTTCTCTGTGCCTGGGAAGGAGAAGTGTTCACATTGCTTCGCAGAATCGCTTTTGTGCAGAAAACAGTAACACTTGTTCAGAAGGAAAGAAAGCACAGAGCCCCAGATTTTATGTTGTCCTGGAGAGCTTGCAGAGCACTGGGGAAAGGCAGGCAGAGAATTCCCTGATAGCACCTTCTCTGTGCCTGGGAAGCAGAAGTGTTCACATTGCTTCGCAAGAATCGCTTTTGTGCAGAAAACACTAACACTTGTTCAGAACGAAAGAAAGCACAGAGCCCCAGATTCTATGTTGTCCTGGAGAGCTTGCAGAGCACTGGGGAAAGGCAGGCAGAGAATTCCCTGCTAGCACCTTCTCTGTGCCTGTTCACATTGCTTCGCAGAATCGCTTTTTTGCAGAAAACAGTAACACTTGTTCAGAAGGAAAGAAAGCACAGAGCCCCAGATTCTATGTTGTCCTGCAGAGCTTGCAGAGCACTGGGGAAAGGCAGGCAGAGAATTCCCTGCTAGCACCTTCTCTGTGCCTGGGAAGCAGAAGAGTTCACATTGCTTCGCAGAATCGCTTTTGTGCAGAAAACAGTAACACTTGTTCAGAAGGAAAGAAAGCACAGAGCCCCAGATTTTATGTTGTCCTGGAGAGCTTGCAGAGCACTGGGGAAAGGCAGGCAGAGAATTCCCTGCTAGCACCTTCTCTGTGCCTGGGAAGCAAAAGTGCTCACATTGCTTCGCAAGAATTGCTTTTGTGCAGAAAACAGTAACACCTGTTCAGAACGAAAGAAAGCACAGAGCCCCAGATTCTATGTTGTCCTGGAGAGCTTGCAGAGCACTGGGGAAAGGCAGGCAGAGAATTCCCTGCTAGCACCTTCTCTGTGCCTGGGAAGCAGAAGTGTTCACATTGCTTCGCAAGAATCGCTTTTGTGCAGAAAACAGTAACACTTGTTCAGAAGGAAAGAAAGCACAGAGCCCCAGATTCTATGTTGTCCTGGAGAGCTTGCAGAGCACTGGGGAAAGGCAGGCAGAGAATTCCCTGCTAGCACCTTCTCTGTGCCTGGTAAGCAGAAGTGTTCACATTGCTTCGCAAGAATCGCTTTTGTGCAGAAAACACTAACACTTGTTCAGAAGGAAAGAAAGCACAGAGCCCCAGATTTTATGTTGTCCTGGAGAGCTTGCAGAGCACTGGGGAAAGGCAGGCAGAGAATTCCCTGCTAGCACCTTCTCTGTGCCTGTTCACATTGCTTCGCAGAATCGCTTTTGTGCAGAAAACAGTAACACTTGTTCAGAAGGAAAGAAAGCACAGAGCCCCAGATTCTATGTTGTCCTGGAGAGCTTGCAGAGCACTGGGGAAAGGCAGGCAGAGAATTCCCTGCTAGCACCTTCTCTGTGCCTGTTCACATTGCTTCGCAGAATCGCTTTTGTGCAGAAAACAGTAACACTTGTTCAGAACGAAAGAAAGCACAGAGCCCCAGATTCTATGTTGTCCTGGAGAGCTTGCAGAGCACTGGGGAAAGGCAGGCAGAGAATTCCCTGCTAGCACCTTCTCTGTGCCTGTTCACATTGCTTCGCAGAATTGCTTTTGTGCAGAAAACAGTAACACTTGTTCAGAACGAAAGAAAGCACAGAGCCCCAGATTCTATGTTGTCCTGGAGAGCTTGCAGAGCACTGGGGAAAGGCAGGCAGAGAATTCCCTGCTAGCACCTTCTCTGTGCCTGGGAAGCAGAAGTGTTCACATTGCTTCGCAAGAATCGCTTTTGTGCAGAAAACAGTAACACTTGTTCAGAAGGAAAGAAAGCACAGAGCCCCAGATTTTATGTTGTCCTGGAGAGCTTGCAGAGCACTGGGGAAAGGCAGGCAGAGAATTCCCTGCTAGCACCTTCTCTGTGCCTGGGAAGCAGAAGTGTTCACATTGCTTCGCAAGAATCGCTTTTGTGCAGAAAACAGTAACACTTGTTCAGAACTAAAGAAAGCACAGAGCCCCAGATTTGCTGCTGTCCTGGAGAGCTTGCAGAGCACTGGGGAAAGGCAGGCAGAGAATTCCCTGCTAGCACCTTCTCTGTGCCTGGGAAGCAGAAGTGTTCACAGTGCTTCGCAAAAATCGCTTTTGTGCAGAAAACAGTAACACTTGTTCAGAAGGAAAGAAAGCACAGAGCCCCAGATTTTATGTTGTCCTGGAGAGCTTGCAGAGCACTGGGGAAAGGCAGGCAGAGAATTCCCTGATAGCACCTTCTCTGTGCCTGGGAAGCAGAAGTGTTCACATTGCTTCGCAAGAATCGCTTTTGTGCAGAAAACAGTAACACTTGTTCAGAACTAAAGAAAGCACAGAGCCCCAGATTTGCTGCTGTCCTGGAGAGCTTGCAGAGCACTGGGGAAAGGCATGCAGAGAATTCCCTGCTAACACCTTCTCTGTGCCTGGGAAGCAGAAGTGTTCACATTGCTTCGCAAGAATCGCTTTTGTGCAGAAAACAGTAACACTTGTTCAGAAGGAAAGAAAGCACAGAGCCCCAGATTTTATGTTGTCCTGGAGAGCTTGCAGAGCACTGGGGAAAGGCAGGCAGAGAATTCCCTGCTAGCACCTTCTCTGTGCCTGGGAAGCAGAAGTGTTCACATTGCTTCGCAAGAATCGCTTTTGTGCAGAAAACAGTAACACTTGTTCAGAACGAAAGAAAGCACAGAGCCCCAGATTTGCTGCTGTCCTGGAGAGCTTGCAGAGCACTGGGGAAAGGCAGGCAGAGAATTCCCTGCTAGCACCTTCTCTGTGCCTGGGAAGCAGAAGTGTTCACATTGCTTCGCAAAAATCGCTTTTGTGCAGAAAACAGTAACACTTGTTCAGAAGGAAAGAAAGCACAGAGCCCCAGATTCTATGTTGTCCTGGAGAGCTTGCAGAGCACTGGGGAAAGGCAGGCAGAGAATTCCCTGCTAGCACCTTCTCTGTGCCTGTTAACATTGCTTCGCAGAATCGCTTTTGTGCAGAAAACATTAACACTTCTTCAGAACGAAAGAAAGCACAGAGCCCCAGATTCTATGTTGTCCTGGAGAGCTTGCAGAGCACTGGGGAAAGGCAGGCAGAGAATTCCCTGCTAGCACCTTCTCTGTGCCTGGGAAGCAGAAGTGTTCACATTGCTTCGCAAGAATCGCTTTTGTGCAGAAAACAGTAACACTTGTTCAGAACGAAAGAAAGCACAGAGCCCCAGATTCTATGTTGTCCTGGAGAGCTTGCAGAGCACTGGGGAAAGGCAGGCAGAGAATTCCCTGCTAACACCTTCTCTGTGCCTGGGAAGCAGAAGTGTTCACATTGCTTCGCAAGAATCGCTTTTGTGCAGAAAACAGTAACACTTGTTCAGAAGGAAAGAAAGCACAGAGCCCCAGATTTTATGTTGTCCTGGAGAGCTTGCAGAGCACTGGGAAAAGGCAGGCAGAGAATTCCCTGCTAGCACCTTCTCTGTGCCTGTTCACATTGCTTCGCAGAATCGCTTTTGTGCAGAAAACAGTAACACTTGTTCAGAACGAAAGAAAGCACAGAGCCCCAGATTCTATGTTGTCCTGCAGAGCTTGCAGAGCACTGGGGAAAGGCAGGCAGAGAATTCTCTGCTAGCACCTTCTCTGTGCCTGGGAAGCAGAAGTGTTCACATTGCTTCGCAGAATCGCTTTTGTGCAGAAAACAGTAACACTTGTTCAGAAGGAAAGAAAGCACAGAGCCCCAGATTTTATGTTGTCCTGGAGAGCTTGCAGAGCACTGGGGAAAGGCAGGCAGAGAATTCCCTGCTAGCGCCTTCTCTGTGCCTGGGAAGCAGAAGTGTTCACATTGCTTCGCAAGAATCGCTTTTGTGCAGAAAACAGTAACACTTGTTCAGAACGAAAGAAAGCACAGAGCCCCAGATTCTATGTTGTCCTCGAGAGCTTGCAGAGCACTGGGGAAAGGCAGGCAGAGAATTCCCTGCTAGCACCTTCTCTGTGCCTGGGAAGCACAAGTGTTCACATTGCTTCGCAAGAATCGCTTTTGTGCAGAAAACAGTAACACTTGTTCAGAAGGAAAGAAAGCACAGAGCCCCAGATTTTATGTTGTCCTGGAGAGCTTGCAGAGCACTGGGGAAAGGCAGGCAGAGAATTCCCTGCTAGCACCTTCTCTGTGCCTGGGAAGCAGAAGTGTTCACATTGCTTCGCAAGAATTGCTTTTGTGCAGAAAACATTAACACTTGTTCAGAAGGAAAGAAAGCACAGAGCCCCAGATTCTATGTTGTCCTGGAGAGCTTGCAGAGCACTGGGGAAAGGCAGGCAGAGAATTCCCTGCTAGCACCTTCTCTGTGCCTGTTCACATTGCTTCGCAGAATTGCTTTTGTGCAGAAAACAGTAACACTTGTTCAGACCGAAAGAAAGCACAGAGCCCCAGATTCTATGTTGTCCTGGAGAGCTTGCAGAGCACTGGGGAAAGGCAGGCAGAGAGTTCCCTGCTAGCACCTTCTCTGTGCCTGGGAAGCAGAAGTGTTCACATTGCTTCGCAAGAATCGCTTTTGTGCAGAAAACAGTAACACTTGTTCAGAAATAAAGAAAGCACAGAGCCCCAGATTTGCTGCTGTCCTGGAGAGCTTGCAGAGCACTGGGGAAAGGCAGGCAGAGAATTCCCTGCTAGCACCTTCTCTGTGCCTGGGAAGCAGAAGTGTTCACAGTGCTTCGCAAAAATCGCTTTTGTGCAGAAAACAGTAACACTTGTTCAGAAGGAAAGAAAGCACAGAGCCCCAGATTTTATGTTGTCCTGGAGAGCTTGCAGAGCACTGGGGAAAGGCAGGCAGAGAATTCCCTGATAGCACCTTCTCTGTGCCTGGGAAGCAGAAGTGTTCACATTGCTTCGCAAGAATCGCTTTTGTGCAGAAAACAGTAACACTTGTTCAGAACTAAAGAAAGCACAGAGCCCCAGATTTGCTGCTGTCCTGGAGAGCTTGCAGAGCACTGGGGAAAGGCAGGCAGAGAATTCCCTGCTAGCACCTTCTCTGTGCCTGGGAAGCAGAAGTGTTCACATTGCTTCGCAAAAATCGCTTTTGTGCAGAAAACAGTAACACTTGTTCAGAAGGAAAGAAAGCACAGAGCCCCAGATTTTATGTTGTTCTGGAGAGCTTGCAGAGCACTGGGGAAAGGCAGGCAGAGAATTCCCTGCTAGCACCTTCTCTGTGCCTGTTCACATTGCTTCGCAAGAATCGCTTTTGTGCAGAAAACAGTAACACTTGTTCAGAACGAAAGAAAGCACAGAGCCCCAGATTCTATGTTGTCCTGGAGAGCTTGCAGAGCACTGGGGAAAGGCAGGCAGGGAATTCCCTGCTAGCACCTTCTCTGTGCCTGGGAAGCAGAAGTGTTCACATTGCTTCGCAAGAATCGCTTTTGTGCAGAAAACAGTAACACTTGTTCAGAACTAAAGAAAGCACAGAGCCCCAGATTTGCTGCTGTCCTGGAGAGCTTGCAGAGCACTGGGGAAAGGCAGGCAGAGAATTCCCTGCTAGCACCTTCTCTGTGCCTGGGAAGCAGAAGTGTTCACATTGCTTCGCAAGAATCGCTTTTGTGCAGAAAACAGTAACACTTGTTCAGAAGGAAAGAAAGCACAGAACCCCGGATTTTATGTTGTCCTGGAGAGCTTGCAGAGCACTGGGGAAAGGCAGGCAGAGAATTCCCTGCTAGCACCTTCTCTGTGCCTGTTCACATTGTTTCTCAGAATCGCTTTTGTGCAGAAAACAGTAACACTTGTTCAGAAGGAAAGAAAGCACAGAGCCCCAGATTCTATGTTGTCCTGGAGAGCTTGCAGAGCACTGGGGAAAGGCAGGCAGAGAATTCCCTGCTAGCACCTTCTCTGTGCCTGGGAAGCAGAAGTGTTCACATTGCTTCGCAAGAATCGCTTTTGTGCAGAAAACACTAACACTTGTTCAGAACGAAAGAAAGCACAGAGCCCCAGATTTTATGTTGTCCTGGAGAGCTTGCAGAGCACTGGGGAAAGGCAGGCAGAGAATTCCCTGCTAGCACCTTCTCTGTGCCTGGGAAGCAGAAGTGTTCACATTGCTTCGCAAGAATCGCTTTTGTGCAGAAAACACTAACACTTGTTCAGAAGGAAAGAAAGCACAGAGCCCCAGATTTTATGTTGTCCTGGAGAGCTCGCAGAGCACTGGGGAAAGGCAGGCAGAGAATTCCTTGCTAGCACCTTCTCTGTGCCTGGGAAGCAGAAGTGTTCACATTGCTTCGCAGAATCGCTTTTGTGCAGAAAACAGTAACACTTGTTCAGAAGGAAAGAAAGCACAGAGCCCCAGATTTTATGTTGTTCTGGAGAGCTTGCAGAGCACTGGGGAAAGGCAGGCAGAGAATTCCCTGCTAGCACCTTCTCTGTGCCTGGGAAGCAGAAGTGTTCACATTGCTTCGCAAGAATCGCTTTTGTGCAGAAAACACTAACACTTGTTCAGAAGGAAAGAAAGCACAGAGCCCCAGATTTTATGTTGTCCTGGAGAGCTTGCAGAGCACTGGGGAAAGGCAGGCAGAGAATTCCTTGCTAGCACCTTCTCTGTGCCTGGGAAGCAGAAGTGTTCACATTGCTTCGCAGAATCGCTTTTGTGCAGAAAACAGTAACACTTGTTCAGAAGGAAAGAAAGCACAGAGCCCCAGATTTTATGTTGTCCTGGAGAGCTTGCAGAGCACTGGGGAAAGGCAGGCAGAGAATTCCCTGATAGCACCTTCTCTGTGCCTGGGAAGCAGAAGTGTTCACATTGCTTCGCAAGAATCGCTTTTGTGCAGAAAACAGTAACACTTGTTCAGAACGAAAGAAAGCACAGAGCCCCAGATTCTATGTTGTCCTGCAGAGCTTGCAGAGCACTGGGGAAAGGCAGGCAGAGAATTCTCTGCTAGCACCTTCTCTGTGCCTGGGAAGCAGAAGTGTTCACATTGCTTCGCAGAATCGCTTTTGTGCAGAAAACAGTAACACTTGTTCAGAACGAAAGAAAGCACAGAGCCCCAGATTTTATGTTGTCCTGGAGAGCTTGCAGAGCACTGGGGAAAGGCAGGCAGAGAATTCCCTGCTAGCACCTTCTCTGTGCCTGGGAAGCAGAAGTGTTCACATTGCTTCGCAAGAATCGCTTTTGTGCAGAAAACAGTAACACTTGTTCAGAACGAAAGAAAGCACAGAGCCCCAGATTCTATGTTGTCCTCGAGAGCTTGCAGAGCACTGGGGAAAGGCAGGCAGAGAATTCCCTGATAGCACCTTCTCTGTGCCTGGGAAGCAGAAGTGTTCACATTGCTTCGCAAGAATCGCTTTTGTGCAGAAAACAGTAACACTTGTTCAGAACTAAAGAAAGCACAGAGCCCCAGATTTGCTGCTGTCCTGGAGAGCTTGCAGAGCACTGGGGAAAGGCAGGCAGAGAATTCCCTGCTAGCACCTTCTCTGTGCCTGGGAAGCAGAAGTGTTCACATTGCTTCGCAAGAATCGCTTTTGTGCAGAAAACATTAACACTTGTTCAGAAGGAAAGAAAGCACAGAGCCCCAGATTCTATGTTGTCCTGGAGAGCTTGCAGAGCACTGGGGAAAGGCAGGCAGAGAATTCCCTGCTAGCACCTTCTCTGTGCCTGTTCACATTGCTTCGCAGAATTGCTTTTGTGCAGAAAACAGTAACACTTGTTCAGACCGAAAGAAAGCACAGAGCCCCAGATTCTATGTTGTCCTGGAGAGCTTGCAGAGCACTGGGGAAAGGCAGGCAGAGAATTCCCTGCTAGCACCTTCTCTGTGCCTGGGAAGCAGAAGTGTTCACATTGCTTCGCAAGAATCGCTTTTGTGCAGAAAACAGTAACACTTGTTCAGAAATAAAGAAAGCACAGAGCCCCAGATTTGCTGCTGTCCTGGAGAGCTTGCAGAGCACTGGGGAAAGGCAGGCAGAGAATTCCCTGCTAGCACCTTCTCTGTGCCTGGGAAGCAGAAGTGTTCACAGTGCTTCGCAAAAATCGCTTTTGTGCAGAAAACAGTAACACTTGTTCAGAAGGAAAGAAAGCACAGAGCCCCAGATTTTATGTTGTCCTGGAGAGCTTGCAGAGCACTGGGGAAAGGCAGGCAGAGAATTCCCTGATAGCACCTTCTCTGTGCCTGGGAAGCAGAAGTGTTCACATTGCTTCGCAAGAATCGCTTTTGTGCAGAAAACAGTAACACTTGTTCAGAACTAAAGAAAGGACAGAGCCCCAGATTTGCTGCTGTCCTGGAGAGCTTGCAGAGCACTGGGGAAAGGCAGGCAGAGAATTCCCTGCTAGCACCTTCTCTGTGCCTGGGAAGCAGAAGTGTTCACATTGCTTCGCAAAAATCGCTTTTGTGCAGAAAACAGTAACACTTGTTCAGAAGGAAAGAAAGCACAGAGCCCCAGATTTTATGTTGTTCTGGAGAGCTTGCAGAGCACTGGGGAAAGGCAGGCAGAGAATTCCCTGCTAGCACCTTCTCTGTGCCTGTTCACATTGCTTCGCAAGAATCGCTTTTGTGCAGAAAACAGTAACACTTGTTCAGAACGAAAGAAAGCACAGAGCCCCAGATTCTATGTTGTCCTGGAGAGCTTGCAGAGCACTGGGGAAAGGCAGGCAGGGAATTCCCTGCTAGCACCTTCTCTGTGCCTGGGAAGCAGAAGTGTTCACATTGCTTCGCAAGAATCGCTTTTGTGCAGAAAACAGTAACACTTGTTCAGAACTAAAGAAAGCACAGAGCCCCAGATTTGCTGCTGTCCTGGAGAGCTTGCAGAGCACTGGGGAAAGGCAGGCAGAGAATTCCCTGCTAGCACCTTCTCTGTGCCTGGGAAGCAGAAGTGTTCACATTGCTTCGCAAAAATCGCTTTTGTGCAGAAAACAGTAACACTTGTTCAGAAGGAAAGAAAGCACAGAACCCCGGATTTTATGTTGTCCTGGAGAGCTTGCAGAGCACTGGGGAAAGGCAGGCAGAGAATTCCCTACTAGCACCTTCTCTGTGCCTGTTCACATTGTTTCGCAGAATGGCTTTTGTGCAGAAAACAGTAACACTTGTTCAGAAGGAAAGAAAGCACAGAGCCCCAGATTCTATGTTGTCCTGGAGAGCTTGCAGAGCACTGGGGAAAGGCAGGCAGAGAATTCCCTGCTAGCACCTTCTCTGTGCCTGGGAAGCAGAAGTGTTCACATTGCTTCGCAAGAATCGCTTTTGTGCAGAAAACACTAACACTTGTTCAGAACGAAAGAAAGCACAGAGCCCCAGATTTTATGTTGTCCTGGAGAGCTTGCAGAGCACTGGGGAAAGGCAGGCAGAGAATTCCCTGCTAGCACCTTCTCTGTGCCTGGGAAGCAGAAGTGTTCACATTGCTTCGCAAGAATCGCTTTTGTGCAGAAAACACTAACACTTGTTCAGAAGGAAAGAAAGCACAGATCCCAGATTTTATGTTGTCCTGGAGAGCTCGCAGAGCACTGGGGAAAGGCAGGCAGAGAATTCCTTGCTAGCACCTTCTCTGTGCCTGGGAAGCAGAAGTGTTCACATTGCTTCGCAGAATCGCTTTTGTGCAGAAAACAGTAACACTTGTTCAGAAGGAAAGAAAGCACAGAGCCCCAGATTTTATGTTGTTCTGGAGAGCTTGCAGAGCACTGGGGAAAGGCAGGCAGAGAATTCCCTGCTAGCACCTTCTCTGTGCCTGGGAAGCAGAAGTGTTCACATTGCTTCGCAAGAATCGCTTTTGTGCAGAAAACACTAACACTTGTTCAGAAGGAAAGAAAGCACAGAGCCCCAGATTTTATGTTGTCCTGGAGAGCTCGCAGAGCACTGGGGAAAGGCAGGCAGAGAATTCCTTGCTAGCACCTTCTCTGTGCCTGGGAAGGAGAAGTGTTCACATTGCTTCGCAGAATCGCTTTTGTGCAGAAAACAGTAACACTTGTTCAGAACGAAAGAAAGCACAGAGCCCCAGATTTTATGTTGTCCTGGAGAGCTTGCAGAGCACTGGGGAAAGGCAGGCAGAGAATTCCCTGCTAGCACCTTCTCTGTGCCTGGGAAGCAGAAGTGTTCACATTGCTTCGCAAGAATCGCTTTTGTGCAGAAAACAGTAACACTTGTTCAGAACTAAAGAAAGCACAGAGCCCCAGATTTGCTGCTGTCCTGGAGAGCTTGCAGAGCACTGGGGAAAGGCAGGCAGAGAATTCCCTGCTAGCACCTTCTCTGTGCCTGGGAAGCAGAAGTTTTCACATTGCTTCGCAAAAATCGCTTTTGTGCAGAAAACAGTAACACTTGTTCAGAAGGAAAGAAAGCACAGAGCCCCAGATTTTATGCTGTTCTGGAGAGCTTGCAGAGCACTGGGGAAAGGCAGGCAGAGAATTCCCTGATAGCACCTTCTCTGTGCCTGTTCACATTGCTTCGCAGAATCGCTTTTGTGCAGAAAACAGTAACACTTGTTCAGAACGAAAGAAAGCACAGAGCCCCAGATTCTATGTTGTCCTGGAGAGCTTGCAGAGCACTGGGGAAAGGCAGGCAGAGAATTCCCTGATAGCACCTTCTCTGTGCCTGGGAAGCAGAAGTGTTCACATTGCTTCGCAAGAATCGCTTTTGTGCAGAAAACAGTAACACTTGTTCAGAACGAAAGAAAGCACAGAGCCCCAGATTCTATGTTGTCCTGGAGAGCTTGCAGAGCACTGGGGAAAGGCATGCAGAGAATTCCCTGCTAACACCTTCTCTGTGCCTGGGAAGCAGAAGTGTTCACATTGCTTCGCAAGAATTGCTTTTGTGCAGAAAACAGTAACACTTGTTCAGAAGGAAAGAAAGCACAGAGCCCCAGATTTTATGTTGTTCTGGAGAGCTTGCAGAGCACTGGGGAAAGGCAGGCAGAGAATTCCCTGCTAGCACCTTCTCTGTGCCTGTTCACATTGCTTCGCAAGAATCGCTTTTGTGCAGAAAACAGTAACACTTGTTCAGAACGAAAGAAAGCACAGAGCCCCAGATTCTATGTTGTCCTGGAGAGCTTGCAGAGCACTGGGGAAAGGCAGGCAGGGAATTCCCTGCTAGCACCTTCTCTGTGCCTGGGAAGCAGAAGTGTTCACATTGCTTCGCAAGAATCGCTTTTGTGCAGAAAACAGTAACACTTGTTCAGAACTAAAGAAAGCACAGAGCCCCAGATTTGCTGCTGTCCTGGAGAGCTTGCAGAGCACTGGGGAAAGGCAGGCAGAGAATTCCCTGCTAGCACCTTCTCTGTGCCTGGGAAGCAGAAGTGTTCACATTGCTTCGCAAGAATCGCTTTTGTGCAGAAAACAGTAACACTTGTTCAGAAGGAAAGAAAGCACAGAACCCCGGATTTTATGTTGTCCTGGAGAGCTTGCAGAGCACTGGGGAAAGGCAGGCAGAGAATTCCCTGCTAGCACCTTCTCTGTGCCTGGGAAGCAGAAGTGTTCACATTGCTTCGCAAGAATCGCTTTTGTGCAGAAAACACTAACACTTGTTCAGAACGAAAGAAAGCACAGATCCCAGATTTTATGTTGTCCTGGAGAGCTCGCAGAGCACTGGGGAAAGGCATGCAGAGAATTCCCTGCTAACACCTTCTCTGTGCCTGGGAAGCAGAAGTGTTCACATTGCTTCGCAAGAATTGCTTTTGTGCAGAAAACAGTAACACTTGTTCAGAAGGAAAGAAAGCACAGAGCCCCAGATTTTATGTTGTTCTGGAGAGCTTGCAGAGCACTGGGGAAAGGCAGGCAGAGAATTCCCTGCTAGCACCTTCTCTGTGCCTGTTCACATTGCTTCGCAAGAATCGCTTTTGTGCAGAAAACAGTAACACTTGTTCAGAACGAAAGAAAGCACAGAGCCCCAGATTCTATGTTGTCCTGGAGAGCTTGCAGAGCACTGGGGAAAGGCAGGCAGGGAATTCCCTGCTAGCACCTTCTCTGTGCCTGGGAAGCAGAAGTGTTCACATTGCTTCGCAAGAATCGCTTTTGTGCAGAAAACAGTAACACTTGTTCAGAACTAAAGAAAGCACAGAGCCCCAGATTTGCTGCTGTCCTGGAGAGCTTGCAGAGCACTGGGGAAAGGCAGGCAGAGAATTCCCTGCTAGCACCTTCTCTGTGCCTGGGAAGCAGAAGTGTTCACATTGCTTCGCAAAAATCGCTTTTGTGCAGAAAACAGTAACACTTGTTCAGAAGGAAAGAAAGCACAGAACCCCGGATTTTATGTTGTCCTGGAGAGCTTGCAGAGCACTGGGGAAAGGCAGGCAGAGAATTCCCTACTAGCACCTTCTCTGTGCCTGTTCACATTGTTTCTCAGAATCGCTTTTGTGCAGAAAACAGTAACACTTGTTCAGAAGGAAAGAAAGCACAGAGCCCCAGATTCTATGTTGTCCTGGAGAGCTTGCAGAGCACTGGGGAAAGGCAGGCAGGGAATTCCCTGCTAGCACCTTCTCTGTGCCTGGGAAGCAGAAGTGTTCACATTGCTTCGCAAGAATCGCTTTTGTGCAGAAAACAGTAACACTTGTTCAGAACTAAAGAAAGCACAGAGCCCCAGATTTGCTGCTGTCCTGGAGAGCTTGCAGAGCACTGGGGAAAGGCAGGCAGAGAATTCCCTGCTAGCACCTTCTCTGTGCCTGGGAAGCAGAAGTGTTCACATTGCTTCGCAAAAATCGCTTTTGTGCAGAAAACAGTAACACTTGTTCAGAAGGAAAGAAAGCACAGAACCCCGGATTTTATGTTGTCCTGGAGAGCTTGCAGAGCACTGGGGAAAGGCAGGCAGAGAATTCCCTACTAGCACCTTCTCTGTGCCTGTTCACATTGTTTCGCAGAATCGCTTTTGTGCAGAAAACAGTAACACTTGTTCAGAAGGAAAGAAAGCACAGAGCCCCAGATTCTATGTTGTCCTGGAGAGCTTGCAGAGCACTGGGGAAAGGCAGGCAGAGAATTCCCTGCTAGCACCTTCTCTGTGCCTGGGAAGCAGAAGTGTTCACATTGCTTCGCAAGAATCGCTTTTGTGCAGAAAACACTAACACTTGTTCAGAAGGAAAGAAAGCACAGATCCCAGATTTTATGTTGTCCTGGAGAGCTCGCAGAGCACTGGGGAAAGGCATGCAGAGAATTCCCTGCTAACACCTTCTCTGTGCCTGGGAAGCAGAAGTGTTCACATTGCTTCGCAAGAATCGCTTTTGTGCAGAAAACACTAACACTTGTTCAGAAGGAAAGAAAGCACAGATCCCAGATTTTATGTTGTCCTGGAGAGCTCGCAGAGCACTGGGGAAAGGCATGCAGAGAATTCCCTGCTAACACCTTCTCTGTGCCTGGGAAGCAGAAGTGTTCACATTGCTTCGCAAGAATTGCTTTTGTGCAGAAAACAGTAACACTTGTTCAGAAGGAAAGAAAGCACAGAGCCCCAGATTTTATGTTGTTCTGGAGAGCTTGCAGAGCACTGGGGAAAGGCAGGCAGAGAATTCCCTGCTAGCACCTTCTCTGTGCCTGTTCACATTGCTTCGCAAGAATCGCTTTTGTGCAGAAAACAGTAACACTTGTTCAGAACGAAAGAAAGCACAGAGCCCCAGATTCTATGTTGTCCTGGAGAGCTTGCAGAGCACTGGGGAAAGGCAGGCAGGGAATTCCCTGCTAGCACCTTCTCTGTGCCTGGGAAGCAGAAGTGTTCACATTGCTTCGCAAGAATCGCTTTTGTGCAGAAAACAGTAACACTTGTTCAGAACTAAAGAAAGCACAGAGCCCCAGATTTGCTGCTGTCCTGGAGAGCTTGCAGAGCACTGGGGAAAGGCAGGCAGAGAATTCCCTGCTAGCACCTTCTCTGTGCCTGGGAAGCAGAAGTGTTCACATTGCTTCGCAAAAATCGCTTTTGTGCAGAAAACAGTAACACTTGTTCAGAAGGAAAGAAAGCACAGAACCCCGGATTTTATGTTGTCCTGGAGAGCTTGCAGAGCACTGGGGAAAGGCAGGCAGAGAATTCCCTACTAGCACCTTCTCTGTGCCTGTTCACTTTGTTTCGCAGAATCGCTTTTGTGCAGAAAACAGTAACACTTGTTCAGAAGGAAAGAAAGCACAGAGCCCCAGATTCTATGTTGTCCTGGAGAGCTTGCAGAGCACTGGGGAAAGGCAGGCAGAGAATTCCCTGCTAGCACCTTCTCTGTGCCTGGGAAGCAGAAGTGTTCACATTGCTTCGCAAGAATCGCTTTTGTGCAGAAAACACTAACACTTGTTCAGAACGAAAGAAAGCACAGATCCCAGATTTTATGTTGTCCTGGAGAGCTCGCAGAGCACTGGGGAAAGGCATGCAGAGAATTCCCTGCTAACACCTTCTCTGTGCCTGGGAAGCAGAAGTGTTCACATTGCTTCGCAAGAATTGCTTTTGTGCAGAAAACAGTAACACTTGTTCAGAAGGAAAGAAAGCACAGAGCCCCAGATTTTATGTTGTTCTGGAGAGCTTGCAGAGCACTGGGGAAAGGCAGGCAGAGAATTCCCTGCTAGCACCTTCTCTGTGCCTGTTCACATTGCTTCGCAAGAATCGCTTTTGTGCAGAAAACAGTAACACTTGTTCAGAACGAAAGAAAGCACAGAGCCCCAGATTCTATGTTGTCCTGGAGAGCTTGCAGAGCACTGGGGAAAGGCAGGCAGGGAATTCCCTGCTAGCACCTTCTCTGTGCCTGGGAAGCAGAAGTGTTCACATTGCTTCGCAAGAATCGCTTTTGTGCAGAAAACAGTAACACTTGTTCAGAACTAAAGAAAGCACAGAGCCCCAGATTTGCTGCTGTCCTGGAGAGCTTGCAGAGCACTGGGGAAAGGCAGGCAGAGAATTCCCTGCTAGCACCTTCTCTGTGCCTGGGAAGCAGAAGTGTTCACATTGCTTCGCAAAAATCGCTTTTGTGCAGAAAACAGTAACACTTGTTCAGAAGGAAAGAAAGCACAGAACCCCGGATTTTATGTTGTCCTGGAGAGCTTGCAGAGCACTGGGGAAAGGCAGGCAGAGAATTCCCTACTAGCACCTTCTCTGTGCCTGTTCACATTGTTTCGCAGAATCGCTTTTGTGCAGAAAACAGTAACACTTGTTCAGAAGGAAAGAAAGCACAGAGCCCCAGATTCTATGTTGTCCTGGAGAGCTTGCAGAGCACTGGGGAAAGGCAGGCAGGGAATTCCCTGCTAGCACCTTCTCTGTGCCTGGGAAGCAGAAGTGTTCACATTGCTTCGCAAGAATCGCTTTTGTGCAGAAAACAGTAACACTTGTTCAGAACTAAAGAAAGCACAGAGCCCCAGATTTGCTGCTGTCCTGGAGAGCTTGCAGAGCACTGGGGAAAGGCAGGCAGAGAATTCCCTGCTAGCACCTTCTCTGTGCCTGGGAAGCAGAAGTGTTCACATTGCTTCGCAAAAATCGCTTTTGTGCAGAAAACAGTAACACTTGTTCAGAAGGAAAGAAAGCACAGAACCCCGGATTTTATGTTGTCCTGGAGAGCTTGCAGAGCACTGGGGAAAGGCAGGCAGAGAATTCCCTACTAGCACCTTCTCTGTGCCTGTTCACATTGTTTCGCAGAATCGCTTTTGTGCAGAAAACAGTAACACTTGTTCAGAAGGAAAGAAAGCACAGAGCCCCAGATTCTATGTTGTCCTGGAGAGCTTGCAGAGCACTGGGGAAAGGCAGGCAGAGAATTCCCTGCTAGCACCTTCTCTGTGCCTGGGAAGCAGAAGTGTTCACATTGCTTCGCAAGAATCGCTTTTGTGCAGAAAACACTAACACTTGTTCAGAAGGAAAGAAAGCACAGATCCCAGATTTTATGTTGTCCTGGAGAGCTCGCAGAGCACTGGGGAAAGGCATGCAGAGAATTCCCTGCTAACACCTTCTCTGTGCCTGGGAAGCAGAAGTGTTCACATTGCTTCGCAAGAATTGCTTTTGTGCAGAAAACAGTAACACTTGTTCAGAAGGAAAGAAAGCACAGAGCCCCAGATTTTATGTTGTTCTGGAGAGCTTGCAGAGCACTGGGGAAAGGCAGGCAGAGAATTCCCTGCTAGCACCTTCTCTGTGCCTGTTCACATTGCTTCGCAAGAATCGCTTTTGTGCAGAAAACAGTAACACTTGTTCAGAACGAAAGAAAGCACAGAGCCCCAGATTCTATGTTGTCCTGGAGAGCTTGCAGAGCACTGGGGAAAGGCAGGCAGGGAATTCCCTGCTAGCACCTTCTCTGTGCCTGGGAAGCAGAAGTGTTCACATTGCTTCGCAAAAATCGCTTTTGTGCAGAAAACAGTAACACTTGTTCAGAAGGAAAGAAAGCACAGAACCCCGGATTTTATGTTGTCCTGGAGAGCTTGCAGAGCACTGGGGAAAGGCAGGCAGAGAATTCCCTACTAGCACCTTCTCTGTGCCTGTTCACATTGTTTCGCAGAATCGCTTTTGTGCAGAAAACAGTAACACTTGTTCAGAAGGAAAGAAAGCACAGAGCCCCAGATTCTATGTTGTCCTGGAGAGCTTGCAGAGCACTGGGGAAAGGCAGGCAGAGAATTCCCTGCTAGCACGTTCTCTGTGCCTGGGAAGCAGAAGTGTTCACATTGCTTCGCAAGAATCGCTTTTGTGCAGAAAACACTAACACTTGTTCAGAACGAAAGAAAGCACAGAGCCCCAGATTTTATGTTGTCCTGGAGAGCTTGCAGAGCACTGGGGAAAGGCAGGCAGAGAATTCCCTGCTAGCACCTTCTCTGTGCCTGGGAAGCAGAAGTGTTCACATTGCTTCGCAAGAATCGCTTTTGTGCAGAAAACACTAACACTTGTTCAGAAGGAAAGAAAGCACAGATCCCAGATTTTATGTTGTCCTGGAGAGCTCGCAGAGCACTGGGGAAAGGCAGGCAGAGAATTCCTTGCTAGCACCTTCTCTGTGCCTGGGAAGCAGAAGTGTTCACATTGCTTCGCAGAATCGCTTTTGTGCAGAAAACAGTAACACTTGTTCAGAAGGAAAGAAAGCACAGAGCCCCAGATTTTATGTTGTTCTGGAGAGCTTGCAGAGCACTGGGGAAAGGCAGGCAGAGAATTCCCTGCTAGCACCTTCTCTGTGCCTGGGAAGCAGAAGTGTTCACATTGCTTCGCAAGAATCGCTTTTGTGCAGAAAACACTAACACTTGTTCAGAAGGAAAGAAAGCACAGAGCCCCAGATTTTATGTTGTCCTGGAGAGCTCGCAGAGCACTGGGGAAAGGCAGGCAGAGAATTCCTTGCTAGCACCTTCTCTGTGCCTGGGAAGGAGAAGTGTTCACATTGCTTCGCAGAATCGCTTTTGTGCAGAAAACAGTAACACTTGTTCAGAACGAAAGAAAGCACAGAGCCCCAGATTTGCTGCTGTCCTGGAGAGCTTGCAGAGCACTGGGGAAAGGCAGGCAGAGAATTCCCTGCTAGCACCTTCTCTGTGCCTGGGAAGCAGAAGTTTTCACATTGCTTCGCAAAAATCGCTTTTGTGCAGAAAACAGTAACACTTGTTCAGAAGGAAAGAAAGCACAGAGCCCCAGATTTTATGCTGTTCTGGAGAGCTTGCAGAGCACTGGGGAAAGGCAGGCAGAGAATTCCCTGATAGCACCTTCTCTGTGCCTGTTCACATTGCTTCGCAGAATCGCTTTTGTGCAGAAAACAGTAACACTTGTTCAGAACGAAAGAAAGCACAGAGCCCCAGATTCTATGTTGTCCTGGAGAGCTTGCAGAGCACTGGGGAAAGGCAGGCAGAGAATTCCCTGATAGCACCTTCTCTGTGCCTGGGAAGCAGAAGTGTTCACATTGCTTCGCAAGAATCGCTTTTGTGCAGAAAACAGTAACACTTGTTCAGAACGAAAGAAAGCACAGAGCCCCAGATTCTATGTTGTCCTGGAGAGCTTGCAGAGCACTGGGGAAAGGCATGCAGAGAATTCCCTGCTAACACCTTCTCTGTGCCTGGGAAGCAGAAGTGTTCACATTGCTTCGCAAGAATTGCTTTTGTGCAGAAAACAGTAACACTTGTTCAGAAGGAAAGAAAGCACAGAGCCCCAGATTTTATGTTGTTCTGGAGAGCTTGCAGAGCACTGGGGAAAGGCAGGCAGAGAATTCCCTGCTAGCACCTTCTCTGTGCCTGTTCACATTGCTTCGCAAGAATCGCTTTTGTGCAGAAAACAGTAACACTTGTTCAGAACGAAAGAAAGCACAGAGCCCCAGATTCTATGTTGTCCTGGAGAGCTTGCAGAGCACTGGGGAAAGGCAGGCAGGGAATTCCCTGCTAGCACCTTCTCTGTGCCTGGGAAGCAGAAGTGTTCACATTGCTTCGCAAGAATCGCTTTTGTGCAGAAAACAGTAACACTTGTTCAGAACTAAAGAAAGCACAGAGCCCCAGATTTTATGTTGTTCTGGAGAGCTTGCAGAGCACTGGGGAAAGGCAGGCAGAGAATTCCCTGCTAGCACCTTCTCTGTGCCTGTTCACATTGCTTCGCAAGAATCGCTTTTGTGCAGAAAACAGTAACACTTGTTCAGAACGAAAGAAAGCACAGAGCCCCAGATTCTATGTTGTCCTGGAGAGCTTGCAGAGCACTGGGGAAAGGCAGGCAGGGAATTCCCTGCTAGCACCTTCTCTGTGCCTGGGAAGCAGAAGTGTTCACATTGCTTCGCAAGAATCGCTTTTGTGCAGAAAACAGTAACACTTGTTCAGAACTAAAGAAAGCACAGAGCCCCAGATTTGCTGCTGTCCTGGAGAGCTTGCAGAGCACTGGGGAAAGGCAGGCAGAGAATTCCCTGCTAGCACCTTCTCTGTGCCTGGGAAGCAGAAGTGTTCACATTGCTTCGCAAAAATCGCTTTTGTGCAGAAAACAGTAACACTTGTTCAGAAGGAAAGAAAGCACAGAACCCCGGATTTTATGTTGTCCTGGAGAGCTTGCAGAGCACTGGGGAAAGGCAGGCAGAGAATTCCCTACTAGCACCTTCTCTGTGCCTGTTCACATTGTTTCGCAGAATCGCTTTTGTGCAGAAAACAGTAACACTTGTTCAGAAGGAAAGAAAGCACAGAGCCCCAGATTCTATGTTGTCCTGGAGAGCTTGCAGAGCACTGGGGAAAGGCAGGCAGAGAATTCCCTGCTAGCACCTTCTCTGTGCCTGGGAAGCAGAAGTGTTCACATTGCTTCGCAAGAATCGCTTTTGTGCAGAAAACACTAACACTTGTTCAGAACGAAAGAAAGCACAGAGCCCCAGATTTTATGTTGTCCTGGAGAGCTTGCAGAGCACTGGGGAAAGGCAGGCAGAGAATTCCCTGCTAGCACCTTCTCTGTGCCTGGGAAGCAGAAGTGTTCACATTGCTTCGCAAGAATCGCTTTTGTGCAGAAAACAGTAACACTTGTTCAGAAGGAAAGAAAGCACAGAGCCCCAGATTTTATGTTGTCCTGGAGAGCTCGCAGAGCACTGGGGAAAGGCAGGCAGAGAATTCCTTGCTAGCACCTTCTCTGTGCCTGGGAAGCAGAAGTGTTCACATTGCTTCGCAGAATCGCTTTTGTGCAGAAAACAGTAACACTTGTTCAGAAGGAAAGAAAGCACAGAGCCCCAGATTTTATGTTGTTCTGGAGAGCTTGCAGAGCACTGGGGAAAGGCAGGCAGAGAATTCCCTGCTAGCACCTTCTCTGTGCCTGGGAAGCAGAAGTGTTCACATTGCTTCGCAAGAATCGCTTTTGTGCAGAAAACACTAACACTTGTTCAGAAGGAAAGAAAGCACAGAGCCCCAGATTTTATGTTGTCCTGGAGAGCTCGCAGAGCACTGGGGAAAGGCAGGCAGAGAATTCCTTGCTAGCACCTTCTCTGTGCCTGGGAAGGAGAAGTGTTCACATTGCTTCGCAGAATCGCTTTTGTGCAGAAAACAGTAACACTTGTTCAGAACGAAAGAAAGCACAGAGCCCCAGATTTTATGTTGTCCTGGAGAGCTTGCAGAGCACTGGGGAAAGGCAGGCAGAGAATTCCCTGCTAGCACCTTCTCTGTGCCTGGGAAGCAGAAGTGTTCACATTGCTTCGCAAGAATCGCTTTTGTGCAGAAAACAGTAACACTTGTTCAGAACTAAAGAAAGCACAGAGCCCCAGATTTGCTGCTGTCCTGGAGAGCTTGCAGAGCACTGGGGAAAGGCAGGCAGAGAATTCCCTGCTAGCACCTTCTCTGTGCCTGGGAAGGAGAAGTGTTCCCAATGTTGCGCAGAATCGCTTTTCCGCTGAAAACAGTAACACTTGTTCAGAACGAAAGAAAGCACAGAGCCCCACATTTGCTGTTGCCCTGGAGAGCTTGCAGAGCACTGGTTAAAGGCAGGCAGAGAATTCCCTGCTAGCACTTTCTCTGTGCCTGTTCACATTGCTTCGCAGAATCGCTTTTGTGCAGAAAACAGTAACACTTGTTCAGAACGAAAGAAAGCACAGAGCCCCAGATTCTATGTTGTCCTGGAGAGCTTGCAGAGCACTGGGGAAAGGCAGGCAGAGAATTCCCTGCTAGCACCTTCTGTGTGCCTGGGAAGCAGAAGTTTTCACATTGCTTCGCAAAAATCGCTTTTGTGCAGAAAACAGTAACACTTGTTCAGAAGGAAAGAAAGCACAGAGCCCCAGATTTTATGCTGTTCTGGAGAGCTTGCAGAGCACTGGGGAAAGGCAGGCAGAGAATTCCCTGATAGCACCTTCTCTGTGCCTGTTCACATTGCTTCGCAGAATCGCTTTTGTGCAGAAAACAGTAACACTTGTTCAGAACGAAAGAAAGCACAGAGCCCCAGATTCTATGTTGTCCTGGAGAGCTTGCAGAGCACTGGGGAAAGGCAGGCAGAGAATTCCCTGATAGCACCTTCTCTGTGCCTGGGAAGCAGAAGTGTTCACATTGCTTCGCAAGAATCGCTTTTGTGCAGAAAACAGTAACACTTGTTCAGAACTAAAGAAAGCACAGAGCCCCAGATTTGCTGCTGTCCTGGAGAGCTTGCAGAGCACTGGGGAAAGGCATGCAGAGAATTCCCTGCTAACACCTTCTCTGTGCCTGGGAAGCAGAAGTGTTCACATTGCTTCGCAAGAATTGCTTTTGTGCAGAAAACAGTAACACTTGTTCAGAAGGAAAGAAAGCACAGAGCCCCAGATTTTATGTTGTCCTGGAGAGCTTGCAGAGCACTGGGGAAAGGCAGGCAGAGAATTCCCTGCTAGCACCTTCTCTGTGCCTGTTCACATTGCTTCGCAGAATCGCTTTTGTGCAGAAAACAGTAACACTTGTTCAGAACGAAAGAAAGCACAGAGCCCCAGATTCTATGTTGTCCTGCAGAGCTTGCAGAGCACTGGGGAAAGGCAGGCAGAGAATTCCCTGCTAGCACCTTCTCTGTGCCTGGGAAGCAGAAGTGTTCACATTGCTTCGCAAGAATCGCTTTTGTGCAGAAAACAGTAACACTTGTTCAGAAGGAAAGAAAGCACAGAGCCCCAGATTCTATGTTGTCCTGGAGAGCTTGCAGAGCACTGGGGAAAGGCAGGCAGAGAATTCCCTGCTAGCACCTTCTCTGTGCCTGGGAAGCAGAAGTGTTCACATTGCTTCGCAAGAATCGCTTTTGTGCAGAAAACACTAACACTTGTTCAGAAGGAAAGAAAGCACAGAGCCCCAGATTTTATGTTGTCCTGGAGAGCTTGCAGAGCACTGGGGAAAGGCAGGCAGAGAATTCCCTGCTAGCACCTTCTCTGTGCCTGTTCACATTGCTTCGCAGAATTGCTTTTGTGCAGAAAACAGTAACACTTGTTCAGAACGAAAGAAAGCACAGAGCCCCAGATTTGCTGCTGTCCTGGAGAGCTTGCAGAGCACTGGGGAAAGGCAGGCAGAGAATTCCCTGCTAGCACCTTCTCTGTGCCTGGGAAGCAGAAGTGTTCACATTGCTTCGCAAGAATCGCTTTTGTGCAGAAAACAGTAACACTTGTTCAGAAGGAAAGAAATCACAGAGCCCCACATTTTATGTTGTTCTGGAGAGCTTGCAGAGCACTGGGGAAAGGCAGGCAGAGAATTCCCTGCTAACACCTTCTCTGTGCCTGGGAAGCAGAAGTGTTCACATTGCTTCGCAAGAATCGCTTTTGTGCAGAAAACAGTAACACTTGTTCAGAAGGAAAGAAAGCACAGAGCCCCAGATTTTATGTTGTCCTGGAGAGCTTGCAGAGCACTGGGGAAAGGCAGGCAGAGAATTCCCTGCTAGCACCTTCTCTGTGCCTGGGAAGCAGAAGTGTTCACATTGCTTCGCAAGAATCGCTTTTGTGCAGAAAACAGTAACACTTGTTCAGAAGGAAAGAAAGCATAGAGCCCCAGATTCTATGTTGTCCTGGAGAGCTTGCAGAGCACTGGGGAAAGGCAGGCAGACAATTCCCTGCTAGCACCTTCTCTGTGCCTGGGAAGCAGAAGTGTTCACAATGCTTCGCAAGAATCGCTTTTGTGCAGAAAACAGTAACACTTGTTCAGAACGAAAGAAAGCACAGAGCCCCAGATTCTATGTTGTCCTGGAGAGCTTGCAGAGCACTGGGGAAAGGCAGGCAGGGAATTCCCTGCTAGCACCTTCTCTGTGCCTGGGAAGCAGAAGTGTTCACATTGCTTCGCAAGAATCGCTTTTGTGCAGAAAACAGTAACACTTGTTCAGAACTAAAGAAAGCACAGAGCCCCAGATTTGCTGCTGTCCTGGAGAGCTTGCAGAGCACTGGGGAAAGGCAGGCAGAGAATTCCCTGCTAGCACCTTCTCTGTGCCTGGGAAGCAGAAGTGTTCACATTGCTTCGCAAGAATCGCTTTTGTGCAGAAAACACTAACACTTGTTCAGAACGAAAGAAAGCACAGAGCCCCAGATTTTATGTTGTCCTGGAGAGCTTGCAGAGCACTGGGGAAAGGCAGGCAGAGAATTCCCTGCTAGCACCTTCTCTGTGCTTGGGAAGCAGAAGTGTTCACATTGCTTCGCAAGAATCGCTTTTGTGCAGAAAACACTAACACTTGTTCAGAAGGAAAGAAAGCACAGAGCCCCAGATTTTATGTTGTCCTGGAGAGCTTGCAGAGCACTGGGGAAAGGCAGGCAGAGAATTCCTTGCTAGCACCTTCTCTGTGCCTGGGAAGCAGAAGTGTTCACATTGCTTCGCAGAATCGCTTTTGTGCAGAAAACAGTAACACTTGTTCAGAAGGAAAGAAAGCACAGAGCCCCAGATTTTATGTTGTTCTGGAGAGCTTGCAGAGCACTGGGGAAAGGCAGGCAGAGAATTCCCTGCTAGCACCTTCTCTGTGCCTGGGAAGCAGAAGTGTTCACATTGCTTCGCAAGAATCGCTTTTGTGCAGAAAACAGTAACACTTGTTCAGAAGGAAAGAAAGCACAGAGCCCCAGATTCTATGTTGTCCTGGAGAGCTCGCAGAGCACTGGGGAAAGGCAGGCAGAGAATTCCTTGCTAGCACCTTCTCTGTGCCTGGGAAGGAGAAGTGTTCACATTGCTTCACAGAATCGCTTTTGTGCAGAAAACAGTAACACTTGTTCAGAACGAAAGAAAGCACAGAGCCCCAGATTCTATGTTGTCCTGGAGAGCTTGCAGAGCACTGGGGAAAGGCAGGCAGAGAATTCCCTGCTAGCACCTTCTCTGTGCCTGTTCACATTGCTTCGCATAATCGCTTTTGTGCAGAAAACAGTAACACTTGTTCAGAACGAAAGAAAGCACAGAGCCCCAGATTTTATGTTGTCCTGGAGAGCTTGCAGAGCACTGGGGAAAGGCAGGCAGAGAATTCCCTGCTAGCACCTTCTCTGTGCCTGTTCACATTGCTTCGCAGAATCGCTTTTGTGCAGAAAACAGTAACACTTGTTCAGAACGAAAGAAAGCACAGAGCCCCAGATTCTATGTTGTCCTGCAGAGCTTGCAGAGCACTGGGGAAAGGCAGGCAGAGAATTCCCTGCTAGCACCTTCTCTGTGCCTGGGAAGCAGAAGTGTTCACATTGCTTCGCAAGAATCGCTTTTGTGCAGAAAACAGTAACACTTGTTTAGAACTAAAGAAAGCACAGAGCCCCAGATTCTATGATGTCCTGGAGAGCTTGCAGAGCACTGGGGAAAGGCAGGCAGAGAATTCCCTGCTAGCACCTTCTCTGTGCCTGTTCACATTGCTTCGCAGAATTGCTTTTGTGCAGAAAACAGTAACACTTGTTCAGAACGAAAGAAAGCACAGAGCCCCAGATTCTATGTTGTCCTGGAGAGCTTGCAGAGCACTGGGGAAAGGCAGGCAGAGAATTCCCTGCTAGCACCTTCTCTGTGCCTGGGAAGCAGAAGTGTTCACATTGCTTCGCAAGAATCGCTTTTGTGCAGAAAACACTAACACTTGTTCAGAAGGAAAGAAAGCACAGAGCCCCAGATTTTATGTTGTCCTGGAGAGCTTGCAGAGCACTGGGGAAAGGCAGGCAGAGAATTCCCTGATAGCACCTTCTCTGTGCCTGGGAAGCAGAAGTGTTCACATTGCTTCGCAAGAATCGCTTTTGTGCAGAAAACAGTAACACTTGTTCAGAACTAAAGAAAGCACAGAGCCCCAGATTTGCTGCTGTCCTGGAGAGCTTGCAGAGCACTGGGGAAAGGCAGGCAGAGAATTCCCTGCTAGCACCTTCTCTGTGCCTGGGAAGCAGAAGTGTTCACATTGCTTCGCAAAAATCGCTTTTGTGCAGAAAACAGTTACACTTGTTCAGAAGGAAAGAAAGCACAGAGCACCAGATTTTATGTTGTCCTGGAGAGCTTGCAGAGCACTGGGGAAAGGCAGGCAGAGAATTCCCTGCTAGCACCTTCTCTGTGCCTGTTCACATTGTTTCGCAGAATCGCTTTTGTGCAGAAAACAGTAACACTTGTTCAGAAGGAAAGAAAGCACAGAGCCCCAGATTCTATGTTGTCCTGGAGAGCTTGCAGAGCACTGGGGAAAGGCAGGCAGAGAATTCCCTGCTAGCACCTTCTCTGTGCCTGGGAAGCAGAAGTGTTCACATTGCTTCGCAAGAATCGCTTTTGTGCAGAAAACACTAACACTTGTTCAGAACGAAAGAAAGCACAGAGCCCCAGATTTTATGTTGTCCTGGAGAGCTTGCAGAGCACTGGGGAAAGGCAGGCAGAGAATTCCCTGCTAGCACCTTCTCTGTGCTTGGGAAGCAGAAGTGTTCACATTGCTTCGCAAGAATCGCTTTTGTGCAGAAAACACTAACACTTGTTCAGAAGGAAAGAAAGCACAGAGCCCCAGATTTTATGTTGTCCTGGAGAGCTCGCAGAGCACTGGGGAAAGGCAGGCAGAGAATTCCTTGCTAGCACCTTCTCTGTGCCTGGGAAGCAGAAGTGTTCACATTGCTTCGCAGAATCGCTTTTGTGCAGAAAACAGTAACACTTGTTCAGAAGGAAAGAAAGCACAGAGCCCCAGATTTTATGTTGTCCTGGAGAGCTTGCAGAGCACTGGGGAAAGGCAGGCAGAGAATTCCCTGCTAGCACCTTCTCTGTGCCTGGGAAGCAGAAGTGTTCACATTGCTTCGCAAGAATCGCTTTTGTGCAGAAAACAGTAACACTTGTTCAGAAGGAAAGAAAGCACAGAGCCCCAGATTCTATGTTGTCCTGGAGAGCTCGCAGAGCACTGGGGAAAGGCAGGCAGAGAATTCCTTGCTAGCACCTTCTCTGTGCCTGGGAAGGAGAAGTGTTCACATTGCTTCGCAGAATCGCTTTTGTGCAGAAAACAGTAACACTTGTTCAGAACGAAAGAAAGCACAGAGCCCCAGATTCTATGTTGTCCTGGAGAGCTTGCAGAGCACTGGGGAAAGGCAGGCAGAGAATTCCCTGCTAGCACCTTCTCTGTGCCTGTTCAAATTGCTTCGCATAATCGCTTTTGTGCAGAAAACAGTAACACTTGTTCAGAACGAAAGAAAGCACAGAGCCCCAGATTTTATGTTGTCCTGGAGAGCTTGCAGAGCACTGGGGAAAGGCAGGCAGAGAATTCCCTGCTAGCACCTTCTCTGTGCCTGTTCACATTGCTTCGCAAGAATCGCTTTTGTGCAGAAAACAGTAACACTTGTTCAGAAGGAAAGAAAGCACAGAGCCCCAGATTCTATGTTGTCCTGGAGAGCTTGCAGAGCACTGGGGAAAGGCAGGCAGAGAATTCCCTGCTAGCACCTTCTCTGTGCCTGTGAAGCAGAAGTGTTCACATTGCTTCGCAAGAATCGCTTTTGTGCAGAAAACACTAACACTTGTTCAGAAGGAAAGAAAGCACAGAGCCCCAGATTTTATGTTGTCCTGGAGAGCTCGCAGAGCACTGGGGAAAGGCAGGCAGAGAATTCCTTGCTAGCACCTTCTCTGTGCCTGGGAAGCAGAAGTGTTCACATTGCTTCGCAAGAATCGCTTTTGTGCAGAAAACAGTAACACTTGTTCAGAAGGAAAGAAAGCACAGAGCCCCAGATTTTATGTTGTCCTGGAGAGCTTGCAGAGCACTGGGGAAAGGCAGGCAGAGAATTCCCTGATAGCACCTTCTCTGTGCCTGGGAAGCAGAAGTGTTCACATTGCTTCGCAAGAATCGCTTTTGTGCAGAAAACAGTAACACTTGTTCAGAACGAAAGAAAGCACAGAGCCCCAGATTCTATGTTGTCCTGGAGAGCTTGCAGAGCACTGGGGAAAGGCAGGCAGAGAATTCCCTGCTAGCACCTTCTCTGTGCCTGTTCACATTGCTTCGCAGAATCGCTTTTGTGCAGAAAACAGTAACACTTGTTCAGAACGAAAGAAAGCACAGAGCCCCAGATTCTACGTTGTCCTGGAGAGCTTGCAGAGCACTGGGGAAAGGCAGGCAGAGAATTCCCTGCTAGCACCTTCTCTGTGCCTGGGAAGCAGAAGTGTTCACATTGCTTCGCAAGAATCGCTTTTGTGCAGAAAACAGTAACACTTGTTCAGAAGGAAAGAAAGCACAGAGCCCCAGATTTTATGTTGTCCTGGAGAGCTTGCAGAGCACTGGGGAAAGGCAGGCAGAGAATTCCCTGCTAGCACCTTCTCTGTGCCTGTTCACATTTCTTCGCAGAATCGCTTTTGTGCAGAAAACAGTAACACTTGTTCAGAAGGAAAGAAAGCACAGAGCCCCAGATTCTATGTTGTCCTGGAGAGCTTGCAGAGCACTGGGGAAAGGCTGGCAGAGAATTCCCTGCTAACACCTTCTCTGTGCCTGGGAAGCAGAAGTGTTCACATTGCTTCGCAAGAATCGCTTTTGTGCAGAAAACAGTAACACTTGTTCAGAACGAAAGAAAGCACAGAGCCCCAGATTTTATGTTGTCCTGGAGAGCTTGCAGAGCACTGGGGAAAGGCAGGCAGAGAATTCCCTGCTAACACCTTCTCTGTGCCTGGGAAGCAGAAGTGTTCACATTGCTTCGCAAGAATCGCTTTTGTGCAGAAAACAGTAACACTTGTTCAGAAGGAAAGAAAGCACAGAGCCCCAGATTTTATGTTGTCCTGGAGAGCTTGCAGAGCACTGGGGAAAGGCAGGCAGAGAATTCCCTGCTAGCACCTTCTCTGTGCCTGGGAAGCAGAAGTGTTCACATTGCTTCGCAAGAATCGCTTTTGTGCAGAAAACAGTAACACTTGTTCAGAAGGAAAGAAAGCACAGAGCCCCAGATTCTATGTTGTCCTGCAGAGCTTGCAGAGCACTGGGGAAAGGCAGGCAGAGAATTCCCTGCTAGCACCTTCTCTGTGCCTGGGAAGCAGAAGTGTTCACAATGCTTCGCAAGAATCGCTTTTGTGCAGAAAACAGTAACACTTGTTCAGAAGGAAAGAAAGCACAGAGCCCCAGATTCTATGTTGTCCTGCAGAGCTTGCAGAGCACTGGGGAAAGGCAGGCAGAGAATTCCCTGCTAGCACCTTCTCTGTGCCTGGGAAGCAGAAGTGTTCACAATGCTTCGCAAGAATCGCTTTTGTGCAGAAAACAGTAACACTTGTTCAGAAGGAAAGAAAGCACAGAGCCCCAGATTCTATGTTGTCCTGGAGAGCTTGCAGAGCACTGGGGAAAGGCATGCAGAGAATTCCCTGCTAACACCTTCTCTGTGCCTGCGAAGCAGAAGTGTTCACATTGCTTCGCAAGAATCGCTTTTGTGCAGAAAACAGTAACACTTGTTCAGAAGGAAAGAAAGCGCAGAGCCCCAGATTCTATGTTGTCCTGGAGAGCTTGCAGAGCACTGGGGAAAGGCAGGCAGAGAATTCCCTGCTAGCACCTTCTCTGTGCCTGTTCACATTGCTTCGCAGAATCGCTTTTGTGCAGAAAACAGTAACACTTGTTCAGAACAAAAGAAAGCACAGAGCCCCAGATTCTATGTTGTCCTGGAGAGCTTGCAGAGCACTGGGGAAAGGCAGGCAGAGAATTCCCTGCTAGCACCTTCTCTGTGCCTGGGAAGCAGAAGTGTTCACATTGCTTCGCAGAATCGCTTTTGTGCAGAAAACAGTAACACTTGTTCAGAAGGAAAGAAAGCACAGAGCCCCAGATTTTATGTTGTCCTGGAGAGCTTGCAGAGCACTGGGGAAAGGCAGGCAGAGAATTCCCTGATAGCACCTTCTCTGTGCCTGTTCACATTGCTTCGCAAGAATCGCTTTTGTGCAGAAAACAGTAACACTTGTTCAGAACGAAAGAAAGCACAGAGCCCCAGATTCTATGTTGTCCTGGAGAGCTTGCAGAGCACTGGGGAAAGGCAGGCAGGGAATTCCCTGCTAGCACCTTCTCTGTGCCTGGGAAGCAGAAGTGTTCACATTGCTTCGCAAGAATCGCTTTTGTGCAGAAAACAGTAACACTTGTTCAGAACTAAAGAAAGCACAGAGCCCCAGATTTGCTGCTGTCCTGGAGAGCTTGCAGAGCACTGGGGAAAGGCAGGCAGAGAATTCCCTGCTAGCACCTTCTCTGTGCCTGGGAAGCAGAAGTGTTCACATTGCTTCGCAAGAATCGCTTTTGTGCAGAAAACAGTAACACTTGTTCAGAAGGAAAGAAAGCACAGAGCCCCAGATTTTATGTTGTCCTGGAGAGCTTGCAGAGCACTGGGGAAAGGCAGGCAGAGAATTCCCTGCTAGCACCTTCTCTGTGCCTGGGAAGCAGAAGTGTTCACATTGCTTCGCAAGAATCGCTTTTGTGCAGAAAACAGTAACACTTGTTCAGAAGGAAAGAAAGCACAGAGCCCCAGATTCTATGTTGTCCTGGAGAGCTTGCAGAGCACTGGGGAAAGGCAGGCAGAGAATTCCCTGCTAGCACCTTCTCTGTGCCTGGGAAGCAGAAGTGTTCACAATGCTGCGCAAGAATCGCTTTTGTGCAGAAAACAGTAACACTTGTTCAGAAGGAAAGAAAGCACAGAGCCCCAGATTCTATGTTGTCCTGGAGAGCTTGCAGAGCACTGGGGAAAGGCATGCAGAGAATTCCCTGCTAACACCTTCTCTGTGCCTGCGAAGCAGAAGTGTTCACATTGCTTCGCAAGAATCGCTTTTGTGCAGAAAAGACTAACACTTGTTCAGAAGGAAAGAAAGCGCAGAGCCCCAGATTCTATGTTGTCCTGGAGAGCTTGCAGAGCACTGGGGAAAGGCAGGCAGAGAATTCCCTGCTAGCACCTTCTCTGTGCCTGGGAAGCAGAAGTGTTCACATTGCTTCGCAAGAATCGCTTTTGTGCAGAAAACAGTAACACTTGTTTAGAACTAAAGAAAGCACAGAGCCCCAGATTCTATGTTGTCCTGGAGAGCTTGCAGAGCACTGGGGAAAGGCAGGCAGAGAATTCCCTGCTAGCACCTTCTCTGTGCCTGGGAAGCAGAAGTGTTCACATTGCTTCGCAGAATCGCTTTTGTGCAGAAAACAGTAACACTTGTTCAGAAGGAAAGAAAGCACAGAGCCCCAGATTTTATGTTGTCCTGGAGAGCTTGCAGAGCACTGGGGAAAGGCAGGCAGAGAATTCCCTGATAGCACCTTCTCTGTGCCTGTTCACATTGCTTCGCAAGAATCGCTTTTGTGCAGAAAACAGTAACACTTGTTCAGAAGGAAAGAAAGCACAGAGCCCCAGATTCTATGTTGTCCTGGAGAGCTTGCAGAGCACTGGGGAAAGGCAGGCAGAGAATTCCCTGCTAGCACCTTCTCTGTGCCTGGGAAGCAGAAGTGTTCACATTGCTTCGCAAGAATCGCTTTTGTGCAGAAAACAGTAACACTTGTTCAGAACTAAAGAAAGGACAGAGCCCCAGATTTGCTGCTGTCCTGGAGAGCTTGCAGAGCACTGGGGAAAGGCAGGCAGAGAATTCCCTGCTAGCACCTTCTCTGTGCCTGGGAAGCAGAAGTGTTCACATTGCTTCGCAAAAATCGCTTTTGTGCAGAAAACAGTAACACTTGTTCAGAAGGAAAGAAAGCACAGAGCCCCAGATTTTATGTTGTCCTGGAGAGCTTGCAGAGCACTGGGGAAAGGCAGGCAGAGAATTCCCTGCTAGCACCTTCTCTGTGCCTGTTCACATTGCTTCGCAGAATCGCTTTTGTGCAGAAAACAGTAACACTTGTTCAGAACGAAAGAAAGCACAGAGCCCCAGATTCTATGTTGTCCTGGAGAGCTTGCAGAGCACTGGGGAAAGGCAGGCAGAGAATTCCTTGCTAGCACCTTCTCTGTGCCTGGGAAGCAGAAGTGTTCACATTGCTTCGCAGAATCGCTTTTGTGCAGAAAACAGTAACACTTGTTCAGAAGGAAAGAAAGCACAGAGCCCCAGATTTTATGTTGTTCTGGAGAGCTTGCAGAGCACTGGGGAAAGGCAGGCAGAGAATTCCCTGCTAGCACCTTCTCTGTGCCTGGGAAGCAGAAGTGTTCACATTGCTTCGCAAGAATCGCTTTTGTGCAGAAAACAGTAACACTTGTTCAGAAGGAAAGAAAGCACAGAGCCCCAGATTCTATGTTGTCCTGGAGAGCTCGCAGAGCACTGGGGAAAGGCAGGCAGAGAATTCCTTGCTAGCACCTTCTCTGTGCCTGGGAAGGAGAAGTGTTCACATTGCTTCACAGAATCGCTTTTGTGCAGAAAACAGTAACACTTGTTCAGAACGAAAGAAAGCACAGAACCCCGGATTTTATGTTGTCCTGGAGAGCTTGCAGAGCACTGGGGAAAGGCAGGCAGAGAATTCCCTGCTAGCACCTTCTCTGTGCCTGTTCACATTGCTTCGCATAATCGCTTTTGTGCAGAAAACAGTAACACTTGTTCAGAACGAAAGAAAGCACAGAGCCCCAGATTTTATGTTGTCCTGGAGAGCTTGCAGAGCACTGGGGAAAGGCAGGCAGAGAATTCCCTGCTAGCACCTTCTCTGTGCCTGTTCACATTGCTTCGCATAATCGCTTTTGTGCAGAAAACAGTAACACTTGTTCAGAACGAAAGAAAGCACAGAGCCCCAGATTTTATGTTGTCCTGGAGAGCTTGCAGAGCACTGGGGAAAGGCAGGCAGAGAATTCCCTGCTAGCACCTTCTCTGTGCCTGTTCACATTGCTTCGCAGAATCGCTTTTGTGCAGAAAACAGTAACACTTGTTCAGAACGAAAGAAAGCACAGAGCCCCAGATTTTATGTTGTCCTGGAGAGCTTGCAGAGCACTGGGGAAAGGCAGGCAGAGAATTCCCTGCTAGCACCTTCTCTGTGCCTGTTCACATTGCTTCGCAGAATCGCTTTTGTGCAGAAAACAGTAACACTTGTTCAGAACGAAAGAAAGCACAGAGCCCCAGATTCTATGTTGTCCTGCAGAGCTTGCAGAGCACTGGGGAAAGGCAGGCAGAGAATTCCCTGCTAGCACCTTCTCTGTGCCTGGGAAGCAGAAGTGTTCACATTGCTTCGCAAGAATCGCTTTTGTGCAGAAAACAGTAACACTTGTTTAGAACTAAAGAAAGCACAGAGCCCCAGATTCTATGTTGTCCTGGAGAGCTTGCAGAGCACTGGGGAAAGGCAGGCAGAGAATTCCCTGCTAGCACCTTCTCTGTGCCTGGGAAGCAGAAGTGTTCACATTGCTTCGCAGAATCGCTTTTGTGCAGAAAACAGTAACACTTGTTCAGAAGGAAAGAAAGCACAGAGCCCCAGATTCTATGTTGTCCTGGAGAGCTTGCAGAGCACTGGGGAAAGGCAGGCAGAGAATTCCCTGCTAGCACCTTCTCTGTGCCTGTTCACATTGCTTCACAGAATCGCTTTTGTGCAGAAAACATTAACACTTGTTCAGAACGAAAGAAAGCACAGAGCCCCAGATTCTATGTTGTCCTGGAGAGCTTGCAGAGCACTGGGGAAAGGCAGGCAGAGAATTCCCTGATAGCACCTTCTCTGTGCCTGGGAAGCAGAAGTGTTCACATTGCTTCGCAAGAATCGCTTTTGTGCAGAAAACAGTAACACTTGTTCAGAAGGAAAGAAAGCACAGAGCCCCAGATTTTATGTTGTCCTGGAGAGCTCGCAGAGCACTGGGGAAAGGCAGGCAGAGAATTCCTTGCTAGCACCTTCTCTGTGCCTGGGAAGCAGAAGTGTTCACATTGCTTCGCAGAATCGCTTTTGTGCAGAAAACAGTAACACTTGTTCAGAAGGAAAGAAAGCACAGAGCCCCAGATTCTATGTTGTCCTGGAGAGCTTGCAGAGCACTGGGGAAAGGCAGGCAGAGAATTCCCTGCTAGCACCTTCTCTGTGCCTGTTCACATTGCTTCGCAGAATTGCTTTTGTGCAGAAAACAGTAACACTTGTTCAGAACGAAAGAAAGCACAGAGCCCCAGATTCTATGTTGTCCTGGAGAGCTTGCAGAGCACTGGGGAAAGGCAGGCAGAGAATTCCCTGCTAGCACCTTCTCTGTGCCTGGGAAGCAGAAGTGTTCACATTGCTTCGCAAGAATCGCTTTTGTGCAGAAAACACTAACACTTGTTCAGAACGAAAGAAAGCACAGAGCCCCAGATTTTATGTTGTCCTGGAGAGCTTGCAGAGCACTGGGGAAAGGCAGGCAGAGAATTCCCTGATAGCACCTTCTCTGTGCCTGGGAAGCACAAGTGTTCACATTGCTTCGCAAGAATCGCTTTTGTGCAGAAAACACTAACACTTGTTCAGAAGGAAAGAAAGCACAGAGCCCCAGATTTTATGTTGTCCTGGAGAGCTCGCAGAGCACTGGGGAAAGGCAGGCAGAGAATTCCTTGCTAGCACCTTCTCTGTGCCTGGGAAGCAGAAGTGTTCACATTGCTTCGCAGAATCGCTTTTGTGCAGAAAACAGTAACACTTGTTCAGAAGGAAAGAAAGCACAGAGCCCCAGATTTTATGTTGTTCTGGAGAGCTTGCAGAGCACTGGGGAAAGGCAGGCAGAGAATTCCCTGCTAGCACCTTCTCTGTGCCTGGGAAGCAGAAGTGTTCACATTGCTTCGCAAGAATCGCTTTTGTGCAGAAAACACTAACACTTGTTCAGAAGGAAAGAAAGCACAGAGCCCCAGATTTTATGTTGTCCTGGAGAGCTCGCAGAGCACTGGGGAAAGGCAGGCAGAGAATTCCTTGCTAGCACCTTCTCTGTGCCTGGGAAGGAGAAGTGTTCACATTGCTTCGCAGAATCGCTTTTGTGCAGAAAACAGTAACACTTGTTCAGAACGAAAGAAAGCACAGAGCCCCAGATTCTATGTTGTCCTGGAGAGCTTGCAGAGCACTGGGGAAAGGCAGGCAGAGAATTCCCTGCTAGCACCTTCTCTGTGCCTGTTCACATTGCTTCGCAGAATCGCTTTTGTGCAGAAAACAGTAACACTTGTTCAGAACGAAAGAAAGCACAGAGCCCCAGATTTTATGTTGTCCTGGAGAGCTTGCAGAGCACTGGGGAAAGGCAGGCAGAGAATTCCCTGCTAACACCTTCTCTGTGCCTGTTCACATTGCTTCGCAAGAATCGCTTTTGTGCAGAAAACAGTAACACTTGTTCAGAACGAAAGAAAGCACAGAGCCCCAGATTCTATGTTGTCCTGGAGAGCTTGCAGAGCACTGGGGAAAGGCAGGCAGAGAATTCCCTGCTAGCACCTTCTCTGTGCCTGGGAAGCAGAAGTGTTCACATTGCTTCGCAAGAATCGCTTTTGTGCAGAAAACACTAACACTTGTTCAGAAGGAAAGAAAGCACAGAGCCCCAGATTTTATGTTGTCCTGGAGAGCTCGCAGAGCACTGGGGAAAGGCAGGCAGAGAATTCCTTGCTAGCACCTTCTCTGTGCCTGGGAAGCAGAAGTGTTCACATTGCTTCGCAGAATCGCTTTTGTGCAGAAAACAGTAACACTTGTTCAGAACGAAAGAAAGCACAGAGCCCCAGATTTTATGTTGTCCTGGAGAGCTTGCAGAGCACTGGGGAAAGGCAGGCAGAGAATTCCCTGCTAGCACCTTCTCTGTGCCTGGGAAGCAGAAGTGTTCACATTGCTTCGCAAGAATCGCTTTTGTGCAGAAAACAGTAACACTTGTTCAGAACGAAAGAAAGCACAGAGCCCCAGATTCTATGTTGTCCTGGAGAGCTTGCAGAGCACTGGGGAAAGGCAGGCAGAGAATTCCCTGCTAGCACCTTCTCTGTGCCTGTTCACATTGCTTCGCAGAATCGCTTTTGTGCAGAAAACAGTAACACTTTTTCAGAACGAAAGAAAGCACAGAGCCCCAGATTTTATGTTGTCCTGGAGAGCTTGCAGAGCACTGGGGAAAGGCAGGCAGAGAATTCCCTGCTAGCACCTTCTCTGTGCCTGTTCACATTGCTTCGCAAGAATCGCTTTTGTGCAGAAAACAGTAACACTTGTTCAGAACGAAAGAAAGCACAGAGCCCCAGATTCTATGTTGTCCTGGAGAGCTTGCAGAGCACTGGGGAAAGGCAGGCAGAGAATTCCCTGCTAGCACCTTCTCTGTGCCTGGGAAGCAGAAGTGTTCACATTGCTTCGCAAGAATCGCTTTTGTGCAGAAAACACTAACACTTGTTCAGAAGGAAAGAAAGCACAGAGCGCCAGATTTTATGTTGTCCTGGAGAGCTCGCAGAGCACTGGGGAAAGGCAGGCAGAGAATTCCTTGCTAGCACCTTCTCTGTGCCTGGGAAGCAGAAGTGTTCACATTGCTTCGCAGAATCGCTTTTGTGCAGAAAACAGTAACACTTGTTCAGAAGGAAAGAAAGCACAGAGCCCCAGATTTTATGTTGTCCTGGAGAGCTTGCAGAGCACTGGGGAAAGGCAGGCAGAGAATTCCCTGCTAGCACCTTCTCTGTGCCTGGGAAGCAGAAGTGTTCACATTGCTTCGCAAGAATCGCTTTTGTGCAGAAAACAGTAACACTTGTTCAGAAGGAAAGAAAGCACAGAGCCCCAGATTCTATGTTGTCCTGGAGAGCTTGCAGAGCACTGGGGAAAGGCAGGCAGAGAATTCCCTGCTAGCACCTTCTCTGTGCCTGGGAAGCAGAAGTGTTCACATTGCTTCGCAAGAATCGCTTTTGTGCAGAAAACACTAACACTTTTTCAGAAGGAAAGAAAGCACAGAGCCCCAGATTCTATGTTGTCCTGGAGAGCTTGCAGAGCACTGGGGAAAGGCAGGCAGAGAATTCCCTGATAGCACTTTCTCTGTGCCTGGGAAGCAGAAGTGTTCACATTGCTTCGCAAGAATCGCTTTTGTGCAGAAAACAGTAACACTTGTTCAGAAGGAAAGAAAGCACAGAGCCCCAGATTTTATGTTGTCCTGGAGAGCTTGCAGAGCACTGGGGAAAGGCAGGCAGAGAATTCCCTGCTAGCACCTTCTCTGTGCCTGGGAAGCAGAAGTGTTCACATTGCTTCGCAAGAATCGCTTTTGTGCAGAAAACAGTAACACTTGTTCAGTACGAAAGAAAGCACAGAGCCCCAGATTCTATGTTGTCCTGGAGAGCTTGCAGAGCACTGGGGAAAGGCAGGCAGAGAATTCCCTGATAGCACCTTCTCTGTGCCTGGGAAGCAGAAGTGTTCACATTGCTTCGCAAGAATCGCTTTTGTGCAGAAAACAGTAACACTTGTTCAGAAGGAAAGAAAGCACAGAGCCCCAGATTCTATGTTGTCCTGGAGAGCTTGCAGAGCACTGGGGAAAGGCAGGCAGAGAATTCCCTGCTAGCACCTTCTCTGTGCCTGTTCACATTGCTTCGCAGAATCGCTTTTGTGCAGAAAACAGTAACACTTGTTCAGAACGAAAGAAAGCACAGAGCCCCAGATTTTATGTTGTCCTGGAGAGCTTGCAGAGCACTGGGGAAAGGCAGGCAGAGAATTCCCTGCTAGCACCTTCTCTGTGCCTGTTCACATTGCTTCGCAAGAATCGCTTTTGTGCAGAAAACAGTAACACTTGTTCAGAAGGAAAGAAAGCACAGAGCCCCAGATTCTATGTTGTCCTGGAGAGCTTGCAGAGCACTGGGGAAAGGCAGGCAGAGAATTCCCTGCTAGCACCTTCTCTGTGCCTGGGAAGCAGAAGTGTTCACATTGCTTCGCAAGAATCGCTTTTGTGCAGAAAACACTAACACTTGTTCAGAAGGAAAGAAAGCACAGAGCCCCAGATTTTATGTTGTCCTGGAGAGCTCGCAGAGCACTGGGGAAAGGCAGGCAGAGAATTCCTTGCTAGCACCTTCTCTGTGCCTGGGAAGCAGAAGTGTTCACATTGCTTCGCAGAATCGCTTTTGTGCAGAAAACAGTAACACTTGTTCAGAAGGAAAGAAAGCACAGAGCCCCAGATTTTATGTTGTCCTGGAGAGCTTGCAGAGCACTGGGGAAAGGCAGGCAGAGAATTCCCTGCTAGCACCTTCTCTGTGCCTGGGAAGCAGAAGTGTTCACATTGCTTCGCAAGAACCGCTTTTGTGCAGAAAACACTAACACTTGTTCAGAAGGAAAGAAAGCACAGAGCCCCAGATTCTATGTTGTCCTGGAGAGCTTGCAGAGCACTGGGGAAAGGCAGGCAGAGAATTCCCTGCTAGCACCTTCTCTGTGCCTGGGAAGCAGAAGTGTTCACATTGCTTCGCAAGAATCGCTTTTGTGCAGAAAACACTAACACTTGTTCAGAAGGAAAGAAAGCACAGAGCCCCAGATTTTATGTTGTCCTGGAGAGCTTGCAGAGCACTGGGGAAAGGCAGGCATAGAATTCCCTGATAGCACCTTCTCTGTGCCTGGGAAGCAGAAGTGTTCACATTGCTTCGCAAGAATCGCTTTTGTGCAGAAAACAGTAACACTTGTTCAGAAGGAAAGAAAGCACAGAGCCCCAGATTTTATGTTGTCCTGGAGAGCTTGCAGAGCACTGGGGAAAGGCAGGCAGAGAATTCCCTGCTAGCACCTTCTCTGTGCCTGGGAAGCAGAAGTGTTCACATTGATTCGCAAGAATCGCTTTTGTGCAGAAAACAGTAACACTTGTTCAGAAGGAAAGAAAGCACAGAGCCCCAGATTCTATGTTGTCCTGGAGAGCTTGCAGAGCACTGGGGAAAGGCAGGCAGAGAATTCCCTGATAGCACCTTCTCTGTGCCTGGGAAGCAGAAGTGTTCACATTGCTTCGCAAGAATCGCTTTTGTGCAGAAAACAGTAACACTTGTTCAGAAGGAAAGAAAGCACAGAGCCCCAGATTCTATGTTGTCCTGGAGAGCTTGCAGAGCACTGGGGAAAGGCAGGCAGAGAATTCCCTGATAGCACCTTCTCTGTGCCTGGGAAGCAGAAGTGTTCACATTGCTTCGCAAGAATCGCTTTTGTGCAGAAAACACTAACACTTGTTCAGAAGGAAAGAAAGCACAGAGCCCCAGATTTTATGTTGTCCTGGAGAGCTCGCAGAGCACTGGGGAAAGGCAGGCAGAGAATTCCTTGCTAGCACCTTCTCTGTGCCTGGGAAGCAGAAGTGTTCACATTGCTTCGCAGAATCGCTTTTGTGCAGAAAACAGTAACACTTGTTCAGAAGGAAAGAAAGCACAGAGCCCCAGATTTTATGTTGTCCTGGAGAGCTTGCAGAGCACTGGGGAAAGGCAGGCAGAGAATTCCCTGCTAGCACCTTCTCTGTGCCTGGGAAGCAGAAGTGTTCACATTGCTTCGCAAGAATCGCTTTTGTGCAGAAAACAGTAACACTTGTTCAGAAGGAAAGAAAGCACAGAGCCCCAGATTCTATGTTGTCCTGGAGAGCTTGCAGAGCACTGGGGAAAGGCAGGCAGAGAATTCCCTGCTAGCACCTTCTCTGTGCCTGGGAAGCAGAAGTGTTCACATTGCTTCGCAAGAATCGCTTTTGTGCAGAAAACACTAACACTTTTTCAGAAGGAAAGAAAGCACAGAGCCCCAGATTTTATGTTGTCCTGGAGAGCTTGCAGAGCACTGGGGAAAGGCAGGCAGAGAATTCCCTGATAGCACCTTCTCTGTGCCTGGGAAGCAGAAGTGTTCACATTGCTTCGCAAGAATCGCTTTTGTGCAGAAAACAGTAACACTTGTTCAGAAGGAAAGAAAGCACAGAGCCCCAGATTTTATGTTGTCCTGGAGAGCTTGCAGAGCACTGGGGAAAGGCAGGCAGAGAATTCCCTGCTAGCACCTTCTCTGTGCCTGGGAAGCAGAAGTGTTCACATTGCTTCGCAAGAATCGCTTTTGTGCAGAAAACAGTAACACTTGTTCAGAAGGAAAGAAAGCACAGAGCCCCAGATTCTATGTTGTCCTGGAGAGCTTGCAGAGCACTGGGGAAAGGCAGGCAGAGAATTCCCTGATAGCACCTTCTCTGTGCCTGGGAAGCAGAAGTGTTCACATTGCTTCGCAAGAATCGCTTTTGTGCAGAAAACAGTAACACTTGTTCAGAAGGAAAGAAAGCACAGAGCCCCAGATTCTATGTTGTCCTGGAGAGCTTGCAGAGCACTGGGGAAAGGCAGGCAGAGAATTCCCTGCTAGCACCTTCTCTGTGCCTGTTCACATTGCTTCGCAGAATCGCTTTTGTGCAGAAAACAGTAACACTTGTTCAGAACGAAAGAAAGCACAGAGCCCCAGATTTTATGTTGTCCTGGAGAGCTTGCAGAGCACTGGGGAAAGGCAGGCAGAGAATTCCCTGCTAGCACCTTCTCTGTGCCTGTTCACATTGCTTCGCAAGAATCGCTTTTGTGCAGAAAACAGTAACACTTGTTCAGAACGAAAGAAAGCACAGAGCCCCAGATTCTATGTTGTCCTGGAGAGCTTGCAGAGCACTGGGGAAAGGCAGGCAGAGAATTCCCTGCTAGCACCTTCTCTGTGCCTGGGAAGCAGAAGTGTTCACATTGCTTCGCAAGAATCGCTTTTGTGCAGAAAACACTAACACTTGTTCAGAAGGAAAGAAAGCACAGAGCCCCAGATTTTATGTTGTCCTGGAGAGCTCGCAGAGCACTGGGGAAAGGCAGGCAGAGAATTCCTTGCTAGCACCTTCTCTGTGCCTGGGAAGCAGAAGTGTTCACATTGCTTCGCAGAATCGCTTTTGTGCAGAAAACAGTAACACTTGTTCAGAAGGAAAGAAAGCACAGAGCCCCAGATTTTATGTTGTCCTGGAGAGCTTGCAGAGCACTGGGGAAAGGCAGGCAGAGAATTCCCTGCTAGCACCTTCTCTGTGCCTGGGAAGCAGAAGTGTTCACATTGCTTCGCAAGAACCGCTTTTGTGCAGAAAACACTAACACTTGTTCAGAAGGAAAGAAAGCACAGAGCCCCAGATTCTATGTTGTCCTGGAGAGCTTGCAGAGCACTGGGGAAAGGCAGGCATAGAATTCCCTGATAGCACCTTCTCTGTGCCTGGGAAGCAGAAGTGTTCACATTGCTTCGCAAGAATCGCTTTTGTGCAGAAAACACTAACACTTGTTCAGAAGGAAAGAAAGCACAGAGCCCCAGATTTTATGTTGTCCTGGAGAGCTTGCAGAGCACTGGGGAAAGGCAGGCATAGAATTCCCTGATAGCACCTTCTCTGTGCCTGGGAAGCAGAAGTGTTCACATTGCTTCGCAAGAATCGCTTTTGTGCAGAAAACAGTAACACTTGTTCAGAAGGAAAGAAAGCACAGAGCCCCAGATTTTATGTTGTCCTGGAGAGCTTGCAGAGCACTGGGGAAAGGCAGGCAGAGAATTCCCTGCTAGCACCTTCTCTGTGCCTGGGAAGCAGAAGTGTTCACATTGATTCGCAAGAATCGCTTTTGTGCAGAAAACAGTAACACTTGTTCAGAAGGAAAGAAAGCACAGAGCCCCAGATTCTATGTTGTCCTGGAGAGCTTGCAGAGCACTGGGGAAAGGCAGGCAGAGAATTCCCTGATAGCACCTTCTCTGTGCCTGGGAAGCAGAAGTGTTCACATTGCTTCGCAAGAATCGCTTTTGTGCAGAAAACAGTAACACTTGTTCAGAAGGAAAGAAAGCACAGAGCCCCAGATTCTATGTTGTCCTGGAGAGCTTGCAGAGCACTGGGGAAAGGCAGGCAGAGAATTCCCTGATAGCACCTTCTCTGTGCCTGGGAAGCAGAAGTGTTCACATTGCTTCGCAAAAATCGCTTTTGTGCAGAAAACAGTAACACTTGTTCAGAAGGAAAGAAAGCACAGAGCCCCAGATTTTATGTTGTTCTGGAGAGCTTGCAGAGCACTGGGGAAAGGCAGGCAGAGAATTCCCTGCTAGCACCTTCTCTGTGCCTGTTCACATTGCTTCGCAGAATCGCTTTTGTGCAGAAAACATTAACACTTCTTCAGAACGAAAGAAAGCACAGAGCCCCAGATTCTATGTTGTCCTGGAGAGCTTGCAGAGCACTGGGGAAAGGCAGGCAGAGAATTCCCTGCTAGCACCTTCTCTGTGCCTGGGAAGCAGAAGTGTTCACATTGCTTCGCAAGAATCGCTTTTGTGCAGAAAACAGTAACACTTGTTCAGAAGGAAAGAAATCACAGAGCCCCAGATTTTATGTTGTCCTGGAGAGCTTGCAGAGCACTGGGGAAAGGCAGGCAGAGAATTCCTTGCTAGCACCTTCTCTGTGCCTGGGAAGCAGAAGTGTTCACATTGCTTCGCAGAATCGCTTTTGTGCAGAAAACAGTAACACTTGTTCAGAACGAAAGAAAGCACAGAGCCCCAGATTCTATGTTGTCCTGGAGAGCTTGCAGAGCACTGGGGAAAGGCAGGCAGAGAATTCCCTGCTAGCACCTTCTCTGTGCCTGTTCACATTGCTTCGCAGAATTGCTTTTGTGCAGAAAACAGTAACACTTGTTCAGAACGAAAGAAAGCACAGAGCCCCAGATTCTATGTTGTCCTGGAGAGCTTGCAGAGCACTGGGGAAAGGCAGGCAGAGAATTCCCTGCTAGCACCTTCTCTGTGCCTGGGAAGCAGAAGTGTTCACATTGCTTCGCAAGAATCGCTTTTGTGCAGAAAACAGTAACACTTGTTCAGAAGGAAAGAAAGCACAGAGCCCCAGATTCTATGTTGTCCTGGAGAGCTTGCAGAGCACTGGGGAAAGGCAGGCAGAGAATTCCCTGATAGCACCTTCTCTGTGCCTGGGAAGCAGAAGTGTTCACATTGCTTCGCAAGAATCGCTTTTGTGCAGAAAACAGTAACACTTGTTCAGAACTAAAGAAAGCACAGAGCCCCAGATTTGCTGCTGTCCTGGAGAGCTTGCAGAGCACTGGGGAAAGGCAGGCAGAGAATTCCCTGCTAGCACCTTCTCTGTGCCTGGGAAGCAGAAGTGTTCACAGTGCTTCGCAAAAATCGCTTTTGTGCAGAAAACAGTAACACTTGTTCAGAAGGAAAGAAAGCACAGAGCCCCAGATTTTATGTTGTCCTGGAGAGCTTGCAGAGCACTGGGGAAAGGCATGCAGAGAATTCCCTCCTAGCACCTTCTCTGTGCCTGGGAAGCAGAAGTGTTCACATTGCTTCGCAAGAATCGCTTTTGTTCAGAAAACAGTAACACTTGTTCAGAACTAAAGAAAGCACAGAGCCCCAGATTTGCTGCTGTCCTGGAGAGCTTGCAGAGCACTGGGGAAAGGCAGGCAGAGAATTCCCTGCTAGCACCTTCTCTGTGCCTGGGAAGCAGAATTGTTCACATTGCTTCGCAAAAATCGCTTTTGTGCAGAAAACAGTAACACTTGTTCAGAAGGAAAGAAAGCACAGAGCCCCAGATTTTATGTTGTTCTGGAGAGCTTGCAGAGCACTGGGGAAAGGCAGGCAGAGAATTCCCTGCTAGCACCTTCTCTGTGCCTGTTCACATTGCTTCGCAGAATTGCTTTTGTTCAGAAAACAGTAACACTTGTTCAGAACGAAAGAAAGCACAGAGCCCCAGATTCTATGTTGTCCTGGAGAGCTTGCAGAGCACTGGGGAAAGGCAGGCAGAGAATTCCCTGCTAGCACCTTCTCTGTGCCTGGGAAGCAGAAGTGTTCACATTGCTTCGCAAGAATCGCTTTTGTGCAGAAAACACTAACACTTGTTCAGAAGGAAAGAAAGCACAGAGCCCCAGATTTTATGTTGTCCTGGAGAGCTTGCAGAGCACTGGGGAAAGGCAGGCAGAGAATTCCCTGCTAGCACCTTCTCTGTGCCTGGGAAGCAGAAGTGTTCACATTGCTTCGCAAGAATCGCTTTTGTGCAGAAAACAGTAACACTTGTTCAGAACGAAAGAAAGCACAGAGCCCCAGATTCTATGTTGTCCTGGAGAGCTTGCAGAGCACTGGGGAAAGGCAGGCAGAGAATTCCCTGATAGCACCTTCTCTGTGCCTGGGAAGCAGAAGTGTTCACATTGCTTCGCAAGAATCGCTTTTGTGCAGAAAACAGTAACACTTGTTCAGAAGGAAAGAAAGCACAGAGCCCCAGATTCTATGTTGTCCTGGAGAGCTTGCAGAGCACTGGGGAAAGGCAGGCAGAGAATTCCCTGCTAGCACCTTCTCTGTGCCTGTTCACATTGCTTCGCAGAATCGCTTTTGTGCAGAAAACAGTAACACTTGTTCAGAAGGAAAGAAAGCACAGAGCCCCAGATTTTATGTTGTCCTGGAGAGCTTGCAGAGCACTGGGGAAAGGCAGGCAGAGAATTCCCTGCTAGCACCTTCTCTGTGCCTGTTCACATTGCTTCGCAAGAATCGCTTTTGTGCAGATAACAGTAACACTTGTTCAGAAGGAAAGAAAGCACAGAGCCCCAGATTTTATGTTGTCCTGGAGAGCTCGCAGAGCACTGGGGAAAGGCAGGCAGAGAATTCCTTGCTAGCACCTTCTCTGTGCCTGGGAAGCAGAAGTGTTCACATTGCTTCGCAGAATCGCTTTTGTGCAGAAAACAGTAACACTTGTTCAGAAGGAAAGAAAGCACAGAGCCCCAGATTTTATGTTGTCCTGGAGAGCTTGCAGAGCACTGGGGAAAGGCAGGCAGAGAATTCCCTGCTAGCACCTTCTCTGTGCCTGGGAAGCAGAAGTGTTCACATTGCTTCGCAAGAATCGCTTTTGTGCAGAAAACACTAACACTTGTTCAGAAGGAAAGAAAGCACAGAGCCCCAGATTTTATGTTGTCCTGGAGAGCTTGCAGAGCACTGGGGAAAGGCAGGCAGAGAATTCCCTGATAGCACCTTCTCTGTGCCTGGGAAGCAGAAGTGTTCACATTGCTTCGCAAGAATCGCTTTTGTGCAGAAAACAGTAACACTTGTTCAGAAGGAAAGAAAGCACAGAGCCCCAGATTCTATGTTGTCCTGGAGAGCTTGCAGAGCACTGGGGAAAGGCAGGCAGAGAATTCCCTGATAGCACCTTCTCTGTGCCTGGGAAGCAGAAGTGTTCACATTGCTTCGCAAGAATCGCTTTTGTGCAGAAAACAGTAACACTTGTTCAGAAGGAAAGAAAGCACAGAGCCCCAGATTTTATGTTGTCCTGGAGAGCTTGCAGAGCACTGGGGAAAGGCAGGCAGAGAATTCCCTGATAGCACCTTCTCTGTGCCTGGGAAGCAGAAGTGTTCACATTGATTCGCAAGAATCGCTTTTGTGCAGAAAACAGTAACACTTGTTCAGTACGAAAGAAAGCACAGAGCCCCAGATTCTATGTTGTCCTGGAGAGCTTGCAGAGCACTGGGGAAAGGCAGGCAGAGAATTCCCTGATAGCACCTTCTCTGTGCCTGGGAAGCAGAAGTGTTCACATTGCTTCGCAAAAATCGCTTTTGTGCAGAAAACAGTAACACTTGTTCAGAAGGAAAGAAAGCACAGAGCCCCAGATTTTATGTTGTTCTGGAGAGCTTGCATAGCACTGGGGAAAGGCAGGCAGAGAATTCCCTGCTAGCACCTTCTCTGTGCCTGTTCACATTTCTTCGCAGAATCGCTTTTGTGCAGAAAACATTAACACTTCTTCAGAACGAAAGAAAGCACAGAGCCCCAGATTCTATGTTGTCCTGGAGAGCTTGCAGAGCACTGGGGAAAGGCAGGCAGAGAATTCCCTGCTAGCACCTTCTCTGTGCCTGGGAAGCAGAAGTGTTCACATTGCTTCGCAAGAATCGCTTTTGTGCAGAAAACAGTAACACTTGTTCAGAAGGAAAGAAAGCACAGAGCCCCAGATTTTATGTTGTCCTGGAGAGCTCGCAGAGCACTGGGGAAAGGCAGGCAGAGAATTCCTTGCTAGCACCTTCTCTGTGCCTGGGAAGCAGAAGTGTTCACATTGCTTCGCAGAATCGCTTTTGTGCAGAAAACAGTAACACTTGTTCAGAACGAAAGAAAGCACAGAGCCCCAGATTCTATGTTGTCCTGGAGAGCTTGCAGAGCACTGGGGAAAGGCAGGCAGAGAATTCCCTGCTAGCACCTTCTCTGTGCCTGTTCACATTGCTTCGCAGAATTGCTTTTGTGCAGAAAACAGTAACACTTGTTCAGAACGAAAGAAAGCACAGAGCCCCAGATTCTATGTTGTCCTGGAGAGCTTGCAGAGCACTGGGGAAAGGCAGGCAGAGAATTCCCTGCTAGCACCTTCTCTGTGCCTGGGAAGCAGAAGTGTTCACATTGCTTCGCAAGAATCGCTTTTGTGCAGAAAACAGTAACACTTGTTCAGAAGGAAAGAAAGCACAGAGCCCCAGATTTGCTGCTGTCCTGGAGAGCTTGCAGAGCACTGGGGAAAGGCAGGCAGAGAATTCCCTGATAGCGCCTTCTCTGTGCCTGGGAAGCAGAAGTGTTCACATTGCTTCGCAAGAATCGCTTTTGTGCAGAAAACAGTAACACTTGTTCAGAACTAAAGAAAGCACAGAGCCCCAGATTTGCTGCTGTCCTGGAGAGCTTGCAGAGCACTGGGGAAAGGCAGGCAGAGAATTCCCTGCTAGCACCTTCTCTGTGCCTGTTCACATTGCTTCACAGAATTGCTTTTGTTCAGAAAACAGTAACACTTGTTCAGAACGAAAGAAAGCACAGAGCCCCAGATTCTATGTTGTCCTGGAGAGCTTGCAGAGCACTGGGGAAAGGCAGGCAGAGAATTCCCTGCTAGCACCTTCTCTGTGCCTGGGAAGCAGAAGTGTTCACATTGCTTCGCAAGAATCGCTTTTGTGCAGAAAACACTAACACTTGTTCAGAAGGAAAGAAAGCACAGAGCCCCAGATTCTATGTTGTCCTGGAGAGCTTGCAGAGCACTGGGGAAAGGCAGGCAGAGAATTCCCTGCTAGCACCTTCTCTGTGCCTGTTCACATTGCTTCGCAGAATCGCTTTTGTGCAGAAAACAGTAACACTTGTTCAGAAGGAAAGAAAGCACAGAGCCCCAGATTTTATGTTGTCCTGCAGAGCTTGCAGAGCACTGGGGAAAGGCAGGCAGAGAATTCCCTGCTAGCACCTTCTCTGTGCCTGTTCACATTGCTCCGCAAGAATCGCTTTTGTGCAGAAAACAGTAACACTTGTTCAGAACGAAAGAAAGCACAGAGCCCCAGATTCTATGTTGTCCTGGAGAGCTTGCAGAGCACTGGGGAAAGGCAGGCAGAGAATTCCCTGCTAGCACCTTCTCTGTGCCTGTTCACATTGCTTCGCAGAATCGCTTTTGTGCAGAAAACAGTAACACTTGTTCAGAAGGAAAGAAAGCACAGAGCCCCAGATTTTATGTTGTCCTGGAGAGCTTGCAGAGCACTGGGGAAAGGCAGGCAGAGAATTCCCTGCTAGCACCTTCTCTGTGCCTGTTCACATTGCTTCGCAAGAATCGCTTTTGTGCAGATAACAGTAACACTTGTTCAGAAGGAAAGAAAGCACAGAGCCCCAGATTTTATGTTGTCCTGGAGAGCTCGCAGAGCACTGGGGAAAGGCAGGCAGAGAATTCCTTGCTAGCACCTTCTCTGTGCCTGGGAAGCAGAAGTGTTCACATTGCTTCGCAGAATCGCTTTTGTGCAGAAAACAGTAACACTTGTTCAGAAGGAAAGAAAGCACAGAGCCCCAGATTTTATGTTGTCCTGGAGAGCTTGCAGAGCACTGGGGAAAGGCAGGCAGAGAATTCCCTGCTAGCACCTTCTCTGTGCCTGGGAAGCAGAAGTGTTCACATTGCTTCGCAAGAATCGCTTTTGTGCAGAAAACACTAACACTTGTTCAGAAGGAAAGAAAGCACAGAGCCCCAGATTTTATGTTGTCCTGGAGAGCTTGCAGAGCACTGGGGAAAGGCAGGCAGAGAATTCCCTGCTAGCACCTTCTCTGTGCCTGGGAAGCAGAAGTGTTCACATTGCTTCGCAAGAATCGCTTTTGTGCAGAAAACAGTAACACTTGTTCAGAAGGAAAGAAAGCACAGAGCCCCAGATTTTATGTTGTCCTGGAGAGCTTGCAGAGCACTGGGGAAAGGCAGGCAGAGAATTCCCTGATAGCACCTTCTCTGTGCCTGGGAAGCAGAAGTGTTCACATTGCTTCGCAAGAATCGCTTTTGTGCAGAAAACAGTAACACTTGTTCAGAAGGAAAGAAAGCACAGAGCCCCAGATTTTATGTTGTCCTGGAGAGCTTGCAGAGCACTGGGGAAAGGCAGGCAGAGAATTCCCTGATAGCACCTTCTCTGTGCCTGGGAAGCAGAAGTGTTCACATTGATTCGCAAGAATCGCTTTTGTGCAGAAAACAGTAACACTTGTTCAGAAGGAAAGAAAGCACAGAGCCCCAGATTCTATGTTGTCCTGGAGAGCTTGCAGAGCACTGGGGAAAGGCAGGCAGAGAATTCCCTGATAGCACCTTCTCTGTGCCTGGGAAGCAGAAGTGTTCACATTGCTTCGCAAAAATCGCTTTTGTGCAGAAAACAGTAACACTTGTTCAGAAGGAAAGAAAGCACAGAGCCCCAGATTTTATGTTGTTCTGGAGAGCTTGCAGAGCACTGGGGAAAGGCAGGCAGAGAATTCCCTGCTAGCACCTTCTCTGTGCCTGTTCACATTTCTTCGCAGAATCGCTTTTGTGCAGAAAACATTAACACTTCTTCAGAACGAAAGAAAGCACAGAGCCCCAGATTCTATGTTGTCCTGGAGAGCTTGCAGAGCACTGGGGAAAGGCAGGCAGAGAATTCCCTGCTAGCACCTTCTCTGTGCCTGGGAAGCAGAAGTGTTCACATTGCTTCGCAAGAATCGCTTTTGTGCAGAAAACAGTAACACTTGTTCAGAAGGAAAGAAAGCACAGAGCCCCAGATTTTATGTTGTCCTGGAGAGCTCGCAGAGCACTGGGGAAAGGCAGGCAGAGAATTCCTTGCTAGCACCTTCTCTGTGCCTGGGAAGCAGAAGTGTTCACATTGCTTCGCAGAATCGCTTTTGTGCAGAAAACAGTAACACTTGTTCAGAACGAAAGAAAGCACAGAGCCCCAGATTCTATGTTGTCCTGGAGAGCTTGCAGAGCACTGGGGAAAGGCAGGCAGAGAATTCCCTGCTAGCACCTTCTCTGTGCCTGTTCACATTGCTTCGCAGAATTGCTTTTGTGCAGAAAACAGTAACACTTGTTCAGAACGAAAGAAAGCACAGAGCCCCAGATTTTATGTTGTCCTGGAGAGCTTGCAGAGCACTGGGGAAAGGCAGGCAGAGAATTCCCTGCTAGCACCTTCTCTGTGCCTGGGAAGCAGAAGTGTTCACATTGCTTCGCAAGAATCGCTTTTGTGCAGAAAACAGTAACACTTGTTCAGAAGGAAAGAAAGCACAGAGCCCCAGATTTGCTGCTGTCCTGGAGAGCTTGCAGAGCACTGGGGAAAGGCAGGCAGAGAATTCCCTGATAGCGCCTTCTCTGTGCCTGGGAAGCAGAAGTGTTCACATTGCTTCGCAAGAATCGCTTTTGTGCAGAAAACAGTAACACTTGTTCAGAACTAAAGAAAGCACAGAGCCCCAGATTTGCTGCTGTCCTGGAGAGCTTGCAGAGCACTGGGGAAAGGCAGGCAGAGAATTCCCTGCTAGCACCTTCTCTGTGCCTGTTCACATTGCTTCACAGAATTGCTTTTGTTCAGAAAACAGTAACACTTGTTCAGAACGAAAGAAAGCACAGAGCCCCAGATTCTATGTTGTCCTGGAGAGCTTGCAGAGCACTGGGGAAAGGCAGGCAGAGAATTCCCTGCTAGCACCTTCTCTGTGCCTGGGAAGCAGAAGTGTTCACATTGCTTCGCAAGAATCGCTTTTGTGCAGAAAACACTAACACTTGTTCAGAAGGAAAGAAAGCACAGAGCCCCAGATTCTATGTTGTCCTGGAGAGCTTGCAGAGCACTGGGGAAAGGCAGGCAGAGAATTCCCTGCTAGCACCTTCTCTGTGCCTGTTCACATTGCTTCGCAGAATCGCTTTTGTGCAGAAAACAGTAACACTTGTTCAGAAGGAAAGAAAGCACAGAGCCCCAGATTTTATGTTGTCCTGCAGAGCTTGCAGAGCACTGGGGAAAGGCAGGCAGAGAATTCCCTGCTAGCACCTTCTCTGTGCCTGTTCACATTGCTCCGCAAGAATCGCTTTTGTGCAGAAAACAGTAACACTTGTTCAGAACGAAAGAAAGCACAGAGCCCCAGATTCTATGTTGTCCTGGAGAGCTTGCAGAGCACTGGGGAAAGGCAGGCAGAGAATTCCCTGCTAGCACCTTCTCTGTGCCTGGGAAGCAGAAGTGTTCACATTGCTTCGCAAGAATCGCTTTTGTGCAGAAAACACTAACACTTGTTCAGAACGAAAGAAAGCACAGAGCCCCAGATTTTATGTTGTCCTGGAGAGCTCGCAGAGCACTGGGGAAAGGCAGGCAGAGAATTCCTTGCTAGCACCTTCTCTGTGCCTGGGAAGCAGAAGTGTTCACATTGCTTCGCAGAATCGCTTTTGTGCAGAAAACAGTAACACTTGTTCAGAAGGAAAGAAAGCACAGAGCCCCAGATTTTATGTTGTCCTGGAGAGCTTGCAGAGCACTGGGGAAAGGCAGGCAGAGAATTCCCTGCTAGCACCTTCTCTGTGCCTGGGAAGCAGAAGTGTTCACATTGCTTCGCAAGAATCGCTTTTGTGCAGAAAACAGTAACACTTGTTCAGAAGGAAAGAAAGCACAGAGCCCCAGATTCTATGTTGTCCTGGAGAGCTTGCAGAGCACTGGGGAAAGGCAGGCAGAGAATTCCCTGCTAGCACCTTCTCTGTGCCTGGGAAGCAGAAGTGTTCACATTGCTTCGCAAGAATCGCTTTTGTGCAGAAAACACTAACACTTGTTCAGAAGGAAAGAAAGCACAGAGCCCCAGATTTTATGTTGTCCTGGAGAGCTTGCAGAGCACTGGGGAAAGGCAGGCAGAGAATTCCCTGCTAGCACCTTCTCTGTGCCTGGGAAGCAGAAGTGTTCACATTGCTTCGCAAGAATCGCTTTTGTGCAGAAAACAGTAACACTTGTTCAGAAGGAAAGAAAGCACAGAGCCCCAGATTTTATGTTGTCCTGGAGAGCTTGCAGAGCACTGGGGAAAGGCAGGCAGAGAATTCCCTGATAGCACCTTCTCTGTGCCTGGGAAGCAGAAGTGTTCACATTGATTCGCAAGAATCGCTTTTGTGCAGAAAACAGTAACACTTGTTCAGTACGAAAGAAAGCACAGAGCCCCAGATTCTATGTTGTCCTGGAGAGCTTGCAGAGCACTGGGGAAAGGCAGGCAGAGAATTCCCTGATAGCACCTTCTCTGTGCCTGGGAAGCAGAAGTGTTCACATTGCTTCGCAAGAATCGCTTTTGTGCAGAAAACAGTAACACTTGTTCAGAAGGAAAGAAAGCACAGAGCCCCAGATTCTATGTTGTCCTGGAGAGCTTGCAGAGCACTGGGGAAAGGCAGGCAGAGAATTCCCTGATAGCACCTTCTCTGTGCCTGGGAAGCAGAAGTGTTCACATTGCTTCGCAAAAATCGCTTTTGTGCAGAAAACAGTAACACTTGTTCAGAAGGAAAGAAAGCACAGAGCCCCAGATTTTATGTTGTTCTGGAGAGCTTGCAGAGCACTGGGGAAAGGCAGGCAGAGAATTCCCTGCTAGCACCTTCTCTGTGCCTGTTCACATTGCTTCGCAGAATCGCTTTTGTGCAGAAAACATTAACACTTCTTCAGAACGAAAGAAAGCACAGAGCCCCAGATTCTATGTTGTCCTGGAGAGCTTGCAGAGCACTGGGGAAAGGCAGGCAGAGAATTCCCTGCTAGCACCTTCTCTGTGCCTGGGAAGCAGAAGTGTTCACATTGCTTCGCAAGAATCGCTTTTGTGCAGAAAACAGTAACACTTGTTCAGAAGGAAAGAAAGCACAGAGCCCCAGATTTTATGTTGTCCTGGAGAGCTCGCAGAGCACTGGGGAAAGGCAGGCAGAGAATTCCTTGCTAGCACCTTCTCTGTGCCTGGGAAGCAGAAGTGTTCACATTGCTTCGCAGAATCGCTTTTGTGCAGAAAACAGTAACACTTGTTCAGAACGAAAGAAAGCACAGAGCCCCAGATTCTATGTTGTCCTGGAGAGCTTGCAGAGCACTGGGGAAAGGCAGGCAGAGAATTCCCTGCTAGCACCTTCTCTGTGCCTGTTCACATTGCTTCGCAGAATTGCTTTTGTGCAGAAAACAGTAACACTTGTTCAGAACGAAAGAAAGCACAGAGCCCCAGATTCTATGTTGTCCTGGAGAGCTTGCAGAGCACTGGGGAAAGGCAGGCAGAGAATTCCCTGCTAGCACCTTCTCTGTGCCTGGGAAGCAGAAGTGTTCACATTGCTTCGCAAGAATCGCTTTTGTGCAGAAAACAGTAACACTTGTTCAGAAGGAAAGAAAGCACAGAGCCCCAGATTTTATGTTGTCCTGGAGAGCTTGCAGAGCACTGGGGAAAGGCAGGCAGAGAATTCCCTGATAGCACCTTCTCTGTGCCTGGGAAGCAGAAGTGTTCACATTGCTTCGCAAGAATCGCTTTTGTGCAGAAAACAGTAACACTTGTTCAGAACTAAAGAAAGCACAGAGCCCCAGATTTGCTGCTGTCCTGGAGAGCTTGCAGAGCACTGGGGAAAGGCAGGCAGAGAATTCCCTGCTAGCACCTTCTCTGTGCCTGGGAAGCAGAAGTGTTCACAGTGCTTCGCAAAAATCGCTTTTGTGCAGAAAACAGTAACACTTGTTCAGAAGGAAAGAAAGCACAGAGCCCCAGATTTTATGTTGTCCTGGAGAGCTTGCAGAGCACTGGGGAAAGGCAGGCAGAGAATTCCCTGCTAGCACCTTCTCTGTGCCTGGGAAGCAGAAGTGTTCACATTGCTTCGCAAGAATCGCTTTTGTTCAGAAAACAGTAACACTTGTTCAGAACTAAAGAAAGCACAGAGCCCCAGATTTGCTGCTGTCCTGGAGAGCTTGCAGAGCACTGGGGAAAGGCAGGCAGAGAATTCCCTGCTAGCACCTTCTCTGTGCCTGGGAAGCAGAAGTGTTCACATTGCTTCGCAAAAATCGCTTTTGTGCAGAAAACAGTAACACTTGTTCAGAAGGAAAGAAAGCACAGAGCCCCAGATTTTATGTTGTTCTGGAGAGCTTGCAGAGCACTGGGGAAAGGCAGGCAGAGAATTCCCTGCTAGCACCTTCTCTGTGCCTGTTCACATTGCTTCGCAGAATTGCTTTTGTGCAGAAAACAGTAACACTTGTTCAGAACGAAAGAAAGCACAGAGCCCCAGATTCTATGTTGTCCTGGAGAGCTTGCAGAGCACTGGGGAAAGGCAGGCAGAGAATTCCCTGCTAGCACCTTCTCTGTGCCTGGGAAGCAGAAGTGTTCACATTGCTTCGCAAAAATCGCTTTTGTGCAGAAAACAGTAACACTTGTTCAGAAGGAAAGAAAGCACAGAGCCCCAGATTTTATGTTGTTCTGGAGAGCTTGCAGAGCACTGGGGAAAGGCAGGCAGAGAATTCCCTGCTAGCACCTTCTCTGTGCCTGTTCACATTGCTTCGCAGAATTGCTTTTGTGCAGAAAACAGTAACACTTGTTCAGAACGAAAGAAAGCACAGAGCCCCAGATTCTATGTTGTCCTGGAGAGCTTGCAGAGCACTGGGGAAAGGCAGGCAGAGAATTCCCTGCTAGCACCTTCTCTGTGCCCGGGAAGCAGAAGTGTTCACATTGCTTCGCAAGAATCGCTTTTGTGCAGAAAACACTAACACTTGTTCAGAAGGAAAGAAAGCACAGAGCCCCAGATTTTATGTTGTCCTGGAGAGCTTGCAGAGCACTGGGGAAAGGCAGGCAGAGAATTCCCTGCTAGCACCTTCTCTGTGCCTGGGAAGCAGAAGTGTTCACATTGCTTCGCAAGAATTGCTTTTGTGCAGAAAACAGTAACACTTGTTCAGAACGAAAGAAAGCACAGAGCCCCAGATTCTATGTTGTCCTGGAGAGCTTGCAGAGCACTGGGGAAAGGCAGGCAGAGAATTCCCTGATAGCACCTTCTCTGTGCCTGGGAAGCAGAAGTGTTCACATTGCTTCGCAAGAATCGCTTTTGTGCAGAAAACAGTAACACTTGTTCAGAAGGAAAGAAAGCACAGAGCCCCAGATTTTATGTTGTCCTGGAGAGCTTGCAGAGCACTGGGGAAAGGCAGGCAGAGTATTCCCTGATAGCACCTTCTCTGTGCCTGTTCACATTGCTTCGCAAGAATCGCTTTTGTGCAGAAAACAGTAACACTTGTTCAGTACGAAAGAAAGCACAGAGCCCCAGATTCTATGTTGTCCTGGAGAGCTTGCAGAGCACTGGGGAAAGGCAGGCAGAGAATTCCCTGATAGCACCTTCTCTGTGCCTGGGAAGCAGAAGTGTTCACATTGCTTCGCAAGAATCGCTTTTGTGCAGAAAACAGTAACACTTGTTCAGAAGGAAAGAAAGCACAGAGCCCCAGATTCTATGTTGTCCTGGAGAGCTTGCAGAGCACTGGGGAAAGGCAGGCAGAGAATTCCCTGCTAGCACCTTCTCTGTGCCTGTTCACATTGCTTCGCAGAATCGCTTTTGTGCAGAAAACAGTAACACTTGTTCAGAAGGAAAGAAAGCACAGAGCCCCAGATTTTATGTTGTCCTGGAGAGCTTGCAGAGCACTGGGGAAAGGCAGGCAGAGAATTCCCTGCTAGCACCTTCTCTGTGCCTGTTCACATTGCTCCGCAAGAATCGCTTTTGTGCAGAAAACAGTAACACTTGTTCAGAACGAAAGAAAGCACAGAGCCCCAGATTCTATGTTGTCCTGGAGAGCTTGCAGAGCACTGGGGAAAGGCAGGCAGAGAATTCCCTGCTAGCACCTTCTCTGTGCCTGGGAAGCAGAAGTGTTCACATTGCTTCGCAAGAATCGCTTTTGTGCAGAAAACACTAACACTTGTTCAGAAGGAAAGAAAGCACAGAGCGCCAGATTTTATGTTGTCCTGGAGAGCTCGCAGAGCACTGGGGAAAGGCAGGCAGAGAATTCCTTGCTAGCACCTTCTCTGTGCCTGGGAAGCAGAAGTGTTCACATTGCTTCGCAGAATCGCTTTTGTGCAGAAAACAGTAACACTTGTTCAGAGGAAAGAAAGCACAGAGCCCCAGATTTTATGTTGTCCTGGAGAGCTTGCAGAGCACTGGGGAAAGGCAGGCAGAGAATTCCCTGCTAGCACCTTCTCTGTGCCTGGGAAGCAGAAGTGTTCACATTGCTTCGCAAGAATCGCTTTTGTGCAGAAAACAGTAACACTTGTTCAGAAGGAAAGAAAGCACAGAGCCCCAGATTCTATGTTGTCCTGGAGAGCTTGCAGAGCACTGGGGAAAGGCAGGCAGAGAATTCCCTGCTAGCACCTTCTCTGTGCCTGGGAAGCAGAAGTGTTCACATTGCTTCGCAAGAATCGCTTTTGTGCAGAAAACAGTAACACTTGTTCAGAAGGAAAGAAAGCACAGAGCCCCAGATTTTATGTTGTCCTGGAGAGCTTGCAGAGCACTGGGGAAAGGCAGGCAGAGAATTCCCTGATAGCACCTTCTCTGTGCCTGGGAAGCAGAAGTGTTCACATTGATTCGCAAGAATCGCTTTTGTGCAGAAAACAGTAACACTTGTTCAGTACGAAAGAAAGCACAGAGCCCCAGATTCTATGTTGTCCTGGAGAGCTTGCAGAGCACTGGGGAAAGGCAGGCAGAGAATTCCCTGATAGCACCTTCTCTGTGCCTGGGAAGCAGAAGTGTTCACATTGCTTCGCAAGAATCGCTTTTGTGCAGAAAACAGTAACACTTGTTCAGAAGGAAAGAAAGCACAGAGCCCCAGATTCTATGTTGTCCTGGAGAGCTTGCAGAGCACTGGGGAAAGGCAGGCAGAGAATTCCCTGATAGCACCTTCTCTGTGCCTGGGAAGCAGAAGTGTTCACATTGCTTCGCAAAAATCGCTTTTGTGCAGAAAACAGTAACACTTGTTCAGAAGGAAAGAAAGCACAGAGCCCCAGATTTTATGTTGTTCTGGAGAGCTTGCAGAGCACTGGGGAAAGGCAGGCAGAGAATTCCCTGCTAGCACCTTCTCTGTGCCTGTTCACATTGCTTCGCAGAATCGCTTTTGTGCAGAAAACATTAACACTTCTTCAGAACGAAAGAAAGCACAGAGCCCCAGATTCTATGTTGTCCTGGAGAGCTTGCAGAGCACTGGGGAAAGGCAGGCAGAGAATTCCCTGCTAGCACCTTCTCTGTGCCTGGGAAGCAGAAGTGTTCACATTGCTTCGCAAGAATCGCTTTTGTGCAGAAAACAGTAACACTTGTTCAGAAGGAAAGAAAGCACAGAGCCCCAGATTTTATGTTGTCCTGGAGAGCTCGCAGAGCACTGGGGAAAGGCAGGCAGAGAATTCCTTGCTAGCACCTTCTCTGTGCCTGGGAAGCAGAAGTGTTCACATTGCTTCGCAGAATCGCTTTTGTGCAGAAAACAGTAACACTTGTTCAGAACGAAAGAAAGCACAGAGCCCCAGATTCTATGTTGTCCTGGAGAGCTTGCAGAGCACTGGGGAAAGGCAGGCAGAGAATTCCCTGCTAGCACCTTCTCTGTGCCTGTTCACATTGCTTCGCAGAATTGCTTTTGTGCAGAAAACAGTAACACTTGTTCAGAACGAAAGAAAGCACAGAGCCCCAGATTCTATGTTGTCCTGGAGAGCTTGCAGAGCACTGGGGAAAGGCAGGCAGAGAATTCCCTGCTAGCACCTTCTCTGTGCCTGGGAAGCAGAAGTGTTCACATTGCTTCGCAAGAATCGCTTTTGTGCAGAAAACAGTAACACTTGTTCAGAAGGAAAGAAAGCACAGAGCCCCAGATTTTATGTTGTCCTGGAGAGCTTGCAGAGCACTGGGGAAAGGCAGGCAGAGAATTCCCTGCTAGCACCTTCTCTGTGCCTGGGAAGCAGAAGTGTTCACATTGCTTCGCAAGAATCGCTTTTGTTCAGAAAACAGTAACACTTGTTCAGAACTAAAGAAAGCACAGAGCCCCAGATTTGCTGCTGTCCTGGAGAGCTTGCAGAGCACTGGGGAAAGGCAGGCAGAGAATTCCCTGCTAGCACCTTCTCTGTGCCTGGGAAGCAGAAGTGTTCACAGTGCTTCGCAAAAATCGCTTTTGTGCAGAAAACAGTAACACTTGTTCAGAAGGAAAGAAAGCACAGAGCCCCAGATTTTATGTTGTCCTGGAGAGCTTGCAGAGCACTGGGGAAAGGCAGGCAGAGAATTCCCTGCTAGCACCTTCTCTGTGCCTGGGAAGCAGAAGTGTTCACATTGCTTCGCAAGAATCGCTTTTGTTCAGAAAACAGTAACACTTGTTCAGAACTAAAGAAAGCACAGAGCCCCAGATTTGCTGCTGTCCTGGAGAGCTTGCAGAGCACTGGGGAAAGGCAGGCAGAGAATTCCCTGCTAGCACCTTCTCTGTGCCTGGGAAGCAGAAGTGTTCACATTGCTTCGCAAAAATCGCTTTTGTGCAGAAAACAGTAACACTTGTTCAGAAGGAAAGAAAGCACAGAGCCCCAGATTTTATGTTGTTCTGGAGAGCTTGCAGAGCACTGGGGAAAGGCAGGCAGAGAATTCCCTGCTAGCACCTTCTCTGTGCCTGTTCACATTGCTTCGCAGAATTGCTTTTGTGCAGAAAACAGTAACACTTGTTCAGAACGAAAGAAAGCACAGAGCCCCAGATTCTATGTTGTCCTGGAGAGCTTGCAGAGCACTGGGGAAAGGCAGGCAGAGAATTCCCTGCTAGCACCTTCTCTGTGCCTGGGAAGCAGAAGTGTTCACATTGCTTCGCAAAAATCGCTTTTGTGCAGAAAACAGTAACACTTGTTCAGAAGGAAAGAAAGCACAGAGCCCCAGATTTTATGTTGTTCTGGAGAGCTTGCAGAGCACTGGGGAAAGGCAGGCAGAGAATTCCCTGCTAGCACCTTCTCTGTGCCTGTTCACATTGCTTCGCAGAATTGCTTTTGTGCAGAAAACAGTAACACTTGTTCAGAACGAAAGAAAGCACAGAGCCCCAGATTCTATGTTGTCCTGGAGAGCTTGCAGAGCACTGGGGAAAGGCAGGCAGAGAATTCCCTGCTAGCACCTTCTCTGTGCCTGGGAAGCAGAAGTGTTCACATTGCTTCGCAAGAATCGCTTTTGTGCAGAAAACACTAACACTTGTTCAGAAGGAAAGAAAGCACAGAGCCCCAGATTTTATGTTGTCCTGGAGAGCTTGCAGAGCACTGGGGAAAGGCAGGCAGAGAATTCCCTGCTAGCACCTTCTCTGTGCCTGGGAAGCAGAAGTGTTCACATTGCTTCGCAAGAATTGCTTTTGTGCAGAAAACAGTAACACTTGTTCAGAACGAAAGAAAGCACAGAGCCCCAGATTCTATGTTGTCCTGGAGAGCTTGCAGAGCACTGGGGAAAGGCAGGCAGAGAATTCCCTGATAGCACCTTCTCTGTGCCTGGGAAGCAGAAGTGTTCACATTGCTTCGCAAGAATCGCTTTTGTGCAGAAAACAGTAACACTTGTTCAGAAGGAAAGAAAGCACAGAGCCCCAGATTTTATGTTGTCCTGGAGAGCTTGCAGAGCACTGGGGAAAGGCAGGCAGAGTATTCCCTGATAGCACCTTCTCTGTGCCTGTTCACATTGCTTCGCAAGAATCGCTTTTGTGCAGAAAACAGTAACACTTGTTCAGTACGAAAGAAAGCACAGAGCCCCAGATTCTATGTTGTCCTGGAGAGCTTGCAGAGCACTGGGGAAAGGCAGGCAGAGAATTCCCTGATAGCACCTTCTCTGTGCCTGGGAAGCAGAAGTGTTCACATTGCTTCGCAAGAATCGCTTTTGTGCAGAAAACAGTAACACTTGTTCAGAAGGAAAGAAAGCACAGAGCCCCAGATTCTATGTTGTCCTGGAGAGCTTGCAGAGCACTGGGGAAAGGCAGGCAGAGAATTCCCTGCTAGCACCTTCTCTGTGCCTGTTCACATTGCTTCGCAGAATCGCTTTTGTGCAGAAAACAGTAACACTTGTTCAGAAGGAAAGAAAGCACAGAGCCCCAGATTTTATGTTGTCCTGGAGAGCTTGCAGAGCACTGGGGAAAGGCAGGCAGAGAATTCCCTGCTAGCACCTTCTCTGTGCCTGTTCACATTGCTCCGCAAGAATCGCTTTTGTGCAGAAAACAGTAACACTTGTTCAGAACGAAAGAAAGCACAGAGCCCCAGATTCTATGTTGTCCTGGAGAGCTTGCAGAGCACTGGGGAAAGGCAGGCAGAGAATTCCCTGCTAGCACCTTCTCTGTGCCTGGGAAGCAGAAGTGTTCACATTGCTTCGCAAGAATCGCTTTTGTGCAGAAAACACTAACACTTGTTCAGAAGGAAAGAAAGCACAGAGCGCCAGATTTTATGTTGTCCTGGAGAGCTCGCAGAGCACTGGGGAAAGGCAGGCAGAGAATTCCTTGCTAGCACCTTCTCTGTGCCTGGGAAGCAGAAGTGTTCACATTGCTTCGCAGAATCGCTTTTGTGCAGAAAACAGTAACACTTGTTCAGAGGAAAGAAAGCACAGAGCCCCAGATTTTATGTTGTCCTGGAGAGCTTGCAGAGCACTGGGGAAAGGCAGGCAGAGAATTCCCTGCTAGCACCTTCTCTGTGCCTGGGAAGCAGAAGTGTTCACATTGCTTCGCAAGAATCGCTTTTGTGCAGAAAACAGTAACACTTGTTCAGAAGGAAAGAAAGCACAGAGCCCCAGATTCTATGTTGTCCTGGAGAGCTTGCAGAGCACTGGGGAAAGGCAGGCAGAGAATTCCCTGATAGCACCTTCTCTGTGCCTGGGAAGCAGAAGTGTTCACATTGCTTCGCAAGAATCGCTTTTGTGCAGAAAACACTAACACTTGTTCAGAAGGAAAGAAAGCACAGAGCCCCAGATTTTATGTTGTCCTGGAGAGCTTGCAGAGCACTGGGGAAAGGCAGGCAGAGAATTCCCTGCTAGCACCTTCTCTGTGCCTGGGAAGCAGAAGTGTTCACATTGCTTCGCAAGAATCGCTTTTGTGCAGAAAACAGTAACACTTGTTCAGAAGGAAAGAAAGCACAGAGCCCCAGATTTTATGTTGTCCTGGAGAGCTTGCAGAGCACTGGGGAAAGGCAGGCAGAGAATTCCCTGATAGCACCTTCTCTGTGCCTGGGAAGCAGAAGTGTTCACATTGATTCGCAAGAATCGCTTTTGTGCAGAAAACAGTAACACTTGTTCAGTACGAAAGAAAGCACAGAGCCCCAGATTCTATGTTGTCCTGGAGAGCTTGCAGAGCACTGGGGAAAGGCAGTCAGAGAATTCCCTGATAGCACCTTCTCTGTGCCTGGGAAGCAGAAGTGTTCACATTGCTTCGCAAGAATCGCTTTTGTGCAGAAAACAGTAACACTTGTTCAGAAGGAAAGAAAGCACAGAGCCCCAGATTCTATGTTGTCCTGGAGAGCTTGCAGAGCACTGGGGAAAGGCAGGCAGAGAATTCCCTGATAGCACCTTCTCTGTGCCTGGGAAGCAGAAGTGTTCACATTGCTTCGCAAAAATCGCTTTTGTGCAGAAAACAGTAACACTTGTTCAGAAGGAAAGAAAGCACAGAGCCCCAGATTTTATGTTGTTCTGGAGAGCTTGCAGAGCACTGGGGAAAGGCAGGCAGAGAATTCCCTGCTAGCACCTTCTCTGTGCCTGTTCACATTGCTTCGCAGAATCGCTTTTGTGCAGAAAACATTAACACTTCTTCAGAACGAAAGAAAGCACAGAGCCCCAGATTCTATGTTGTCCTGGAGAGCTTGCAGAGCACTGGGGAAAGGCAGGCAGAGAATTCCCTGCTAGCACCTTCTCTGTGCCTGGGAAGCAGAAGTGTTCACATTGCTTCGCAAGAATCGCTTTTGTGCAGAAAACAGTAACACTTGTTCAGAAGGAAAGAAAGCACAGAGCCCCAGATTTTATGTTGTCCTGGAGAGCTCGCAGAGCACTGGGGAAAGGCAGGCAGAGAATTCCTTGCTAGCACCTTCTCTGTGCCTGGGAAGCAGAAGTGTTCACATTGCTTCGCAGAATCGCTTTTGTGCAGAAAACAGTAACACTTGTTCAGAAGGAAAGAAAGCACAGAGCCCCAGATTCTATGTTGTCCTGGAGAGCTTGCAGAGCACTGGGGAAAGGCAGGCAGAGAATTCCCTGCTAGCACCTTCTCTGTGCCTGTTCACATTGCTTCGCAGAATTGCTTTTGTGCAGAAAACAGTAACACTTGTTCAGAACGAAAGAAAGCACAGAGCCCCAGATTCTATGTTGTCCTGGAGAGCTTGCAGAGCACTGGGGAAAGGCAGGCAGAGAATTCCCTGCTAGCACCTTCTCTGTGCCTGGGAAGCAGAAGTGTTCACATTGCTTCGCAAGAATCGCTTTTGTGCAGAAAACAGTAACACTTGTTCAGAAGGAAAGAAAGCACAGAGCCCCAGATTTTATGTTGTCCTGGAGAGCTTGCAGAGCACTGGGGAAAGGCAGGCAGAGAATTCCCTGATAGCACCTTCTCTGTGCCTGGGAAGCAGAAGTGTTCACATTGCTTCGCAAGAATCGCTTTTGTGCAGAAAACAGTAACACTTGTTCAGTACGAAAGAAAGCACAGAGCCCCAGATTTGCTGCTGTCCTGGAGAGCTTGCAGAGCACTGGGGAAAGGCAGGCAGAGAATTCCCTGCTAGCACCTTCTCTGTGCCTGGGAAGCAGAAGTGTTCACAGTGCTTCGCAAAAATCGCTTTTGTGCAGAAAACAGTAACACTTGTTCAGAAGGAAAGAAAGCACAGAGCCCCAGATTTTATGTTGTCCTGGAGAGCTTGCAGAGCACTGGGGAAAGGCAGGCAGAGAATTCCCTGCTAGCACCTTCTCTGTGCCTGGGAAGCAGAAGTGTTCACATTGCTTCGCAAGAATCGCTTTTGTTCAGAAAACAGTAACACTTGTTCAGAACTAAAGAAAGCACAGAGCCCCAGATTTGCTGCTGTCCTGGAGAGCTTGCAGAGCACTGGGGAAAGGCAGGCAGAGAATTCCCTGCTAGCACCTTCTCTGTGCCTGGGAAGCAGAAGTGTTCACATTGCTTCGCAAAAATCGCTTTTGTGCAGAAAACAGTAACACTTGTTCAGAAGGAAAGAAAGCACAGAGCCCCAGATTTTATGTTGTTCTGGAGAGCTTGCAGAGCACTGGGGAAAGGCAGGCAGAGAATTCCCTGCTAGCACCTTCTCTGTGCCTGTTCACATTGCTTCGCAGAATTGCTTTTGTGCAGAAAACAGTAACACTTGTTCAGAACGAAAGAAAGCACAGAGCCCCAGATTCTATGTTGTCCTGGAGAGCTTGCAGAGCACTGGGGAAAGGCAGGCAGAGAATTCCCTGCTAGCACCTTCTCTGTGCCTGGGAAGCAGAAGTGTTCACATTGCTTCGCAAGAATCGCTTTTGTGCAGAAAACACTAACACTTGTTCAGAAGGAAAGAAAGCACAGAGCCCCAGATTTTATGTTGTCCTGGAGAGCTTGCAGAGCACTGGGGAAAGGCAGGCAGAGAATTCCCTGCTAGCACCTTCTCTGTGCCTGGGAAGCAGAAGTGTTCACATTGCTTCGCAAGAATTGCTTTTGTGCAGAAAACAGTAACACTTGTTCAGAACGAAAGAAAGCACAGAGCCCCAGATTCTATGTTGTCCTGGAGAGCTTGCAGAGCACTGGGGAAAGGCAGGCAGAGAATTCCCTGCTACCACCTTCTCTGTGCCTGGTAAGCAGAAGTGTTCACATTGCTTCGCAAGAATCGCTTTTGTGCAGAAAACAGTAACACTTGTTCAGAAGGAAAGAAAGCACAGAGCCCCAGATTTTATGTTGTCCTGGAGAGCTTGCAGAGCACTGGGGAAAGGCAGGCAGAGAATTCCCTGATAGCACCTTCTCTGTGCCTGTTCACATTGCTTCGCAGAATCGCTTTTGTGCAGAAAACAGTAACACTTGTTCAGTACGAAAGAAAGCACAGAGCCCCAGATTCTATGTTGTCCTGGAGAGCTTGCAGAGCACTGGGGAAAGGCAGGCAGAGAATTCCCTGATAGCACCTTCTCTGTGCCTGGGAAGCAGAAGTGTTCACATTGCTTCGCAAGAATCGCTTTTGTGCAGAAAACAGTAACACTTGTTCAGTACGAAAGAAAGCACAGAGCCCCAGATTCTATGTTGTCCTGGAGAGCTTGCAGAGCACTGGGGAAAGGCAGGCAGAGAATTCCCTGATAGCACCTTCTCTGTGCCTGGGAAGCAGAAGTGTTCACATTGCTTCGCAAAAATCGCTTTTGTGCAGAAAACAGTAACACTTGTTCAGAAGGAAAGAAAGCACAGAGCCCCAGATTTTATGTTGTTCTGGAGAGCTTGCAGAGCACTGGGGAAAGGCAGGCAGAGAATTCCCTGCTAGCACCTTCTCTGTGCCTGTTCACATTGCTTCGCAGAATCGCTTTTGTGCAGAAAACATTAACACTTCTTCAGAACGAAAGAAAGCACAGAGCCCCAGATTCTATGTTGTCCTGGAGAGCTTGCAGAGCACTGGGGAAAGGCAGGCAGAGAATTCCCTGATAGCACCTTCTCTGTGCCTGGGAAGCAGAAGTGTTCACATTGCTTCGCAAGAATCGCTTTTGTGCAGAAAACAGTAACACTTGTTCAGAAGGAAAGAAAGCACAGAGCCCCAGATTTTATGTTGTCCTGGAGAGCTTGCAGAGCACTGGGGAAAGGCAGGCAGAGAATTCCCTGATAGCACCTTCTCTGTGCCTGGGAAGCAGAAGTGTTCACATTGATTCGCAAGAATCGCTTTTGTGCAGAAAACAGTAACACTTGTTCAGTACGAAAGAAAGCACAGAGCCCCAGATTCTATGTTGTCCTGGAGAGCTTGCAGAGCACTGGGGAAAGGCAGGCAGAGAATTCCCTGCTAGCACCTTCTCTGTGCCTGGGAAGCAGAAGTGTTCACATTGCTTCGCAAGAATCGCTTTTGTGCAGAAAACAGTAACACTTGTTCAGAAGGAAAGAAAGCACAGAGCCCCAGATTTGCTGCTGTCCTGGAGAGCTTGCAGAGCACTGGGGAAAGGCAGGCAGAGAATTCCCTGATAGCGCCTTCTCTGTGCCTGGGAAGCAGAAGTGTTCACATTGCTTCGCAAGAATCGCTTTTGTGCAGAAAACAGTAACACTTGTTCAGAACTAAAGAAAGCACAGAGCCCCAGATTTGCTGCTGTCCTGGAGAGCTTGCAGAGCACTGGGGAAAGGCAGGCAGAGAATTCCCTGCTAGCACCTTCTCTGTGCCTGTTCACATTGCTTCACAGAATTGCTTTTGTTCAGAAAACAGTAACACTTGTTCAGAACGAAAGAAAGCACAGAGCCCCAGATTCTATGTTGTCCTGGAGAGCTTGCAGAGCACTGGGGAAAGGCAGGCAGAGAATTCCCTGCTAGCACCTTCTCTGTGCCTGGGAAGCAGAAGTGTTCACATTGCTTCGCAAGAATCGCTTTTGTGCAGAAAACACTAACACTTGTTCAGAAGGAAAGAAAGCACAGAGCCCCAGATTCTATGTTGTCCTGGAGAGCTTGCAGAGCACTGGGGAAAGGCAGGCAGAGAATTCCCTGCTAGCACCTTCTCTGTGCCTGTTCACATTGCTTCGCAGAATCGCTTTTGTGCAGAAAACAGTAACACTTGTTCAGAAGGAAAGAAAGCACAGAGCCCCAGATTTTATGTTGTCCTGGAGAGCTTGCAGAGCACTGGGGAAAGGCAGGCAGAGAATTCCCTGCTAGCACCTTCTCTGTGCCTGTTCACATTGCTCCGCAAGAATCGCTTTTGTGCAGAAAACAGTAACACTTGTTCAGAACGAAAGAAAGCACAGAGCCCCAGAATCTATGTTGTCCTGGAGAGCTTGCAGAGCACTGGGGAAAGGCAGGCAGAGAATTCCCTGCTAGCACCTTCTCTGTGCCTGGGAAGCAGAAGTGTTCACATTGCTTCGCAAGAATCGCTTTTGTGCAGAAAACACTAACACTTGTTCAGAAGGAAAGAAAGCACAGAGCCCCAGATTTTATGTTGTCCTGGAGAGCTTGCAGAGCACTGGGGAAAGGCAGGCAGAGAATTCCCTGATAGCACCTTCTCTGTGCCTGGGAAGCAGAAGTGTTCACATTGATTCGCAAGAATCGCTTTTGTGCAGAAAACAGTAACACTTGTTCAGTACGAAAGAAAGCACAGAGCCCCAGATTCTATGTTGTCCTGGAGAGCTTGCAGAGCACTGGGGAAAGGCAGGCAGAGAATTCCCTGATAGCACCTTCTCTGTGCCTGGGAAGCAGAAGTGTTCACATTGCTTCGCAAAAATCGCTTTTGTGCAGAAAACAGTAACACTTGTTCAGAAGGAAAGAAAGCACAGAGCCCCAGATTTTATGTTGTTCTGGAGAGCTTGCAGAGCACTGGGGAAAGGCAGGCAGAGAATTCCCTGCTAGCACCTTCTCTGTGCCTGTTCACATTGCTTCGCAGAATCGCTTTTGTGCAGAAAACATTAACACTTCTTCAGAACGAAAGAAAGCACAGAGCCCCAGATTCTATGTTGTCCTGGAGAGCTTGCAGAGCACTGGGGAAAGGCAGGCAGAGAATTCCCTGCTAGCACCTTCTCTGTGCCTGGGAAGCAGAAGTGTTCACATTGCTTCGCAAGAATCGCTTTTGTGCAGAAAACAGTAACACTTGTTCAGAAGGAAAGAAAGCACAGAGCCCCAGATTTTATGTTGTCCTGGAGAGCTCGCAGAGCACTGGGGAAAGGCAGGCAGAGAATTCCTTGCTAGCACCTTCTCTGTGCCTGGGAAGCAGAAGTGTTCACATTGCTTCGCAGAATCGCTTTTGTGCAGAAAACAGTAACACTTGTTCAGAACGAAAGAAAGCACAGAGCCCCAGATTCTATGTTGTCCTGGAGAGCTTGCAGAGCACTGGGGAAAGGCAGGCAGAGAATTCCCTGCTAGCACCTTCTCTGTGCCTGTTCACATTGCTTCGCAGAATTGCTTTTGTGCAGAAAACAGTAACACTTGTTCAGAACGAAAGAAAGCACAGAGCCCCAGATTCTATGTTGTCCTGGAGAGCTTGCAGAGCACTGGGGAAAGGCAGGCAGAGAATTCCCTGATAGCACCTTCTCTGTGCCTGGGAAGCAGAAGTGTTCACATTGCTTCGCAAGAATCGCTTTTGTGCAGAAAACAGTAACACTTGTTCAGAAGGAAAGAAAGCACAGAGCCCCAGATTTGCTGCTGTCCTGGAGAGCTTGCAGAGCACTGGGGAAAGGCAGGCAGAGAATTCCCTGATAGCGCCTTCTCTGTGCCTGGGAAGCAGAAGTGTTCACATTGCTTCGCAAGAATCGCTTTTGTGCAGAAAACAGTAACACTTGTTCAGAACTAAAGAAAGCACAGAGCCCCAGATTTGCTGCTGTCCTGGAGAGCTTGCAGAGCACTGGGGAAAGGCAGGCAGAGAATTCCCTGCTAGCACCTTCTCTGTGCCTGTTCACATTGCTTCACAGAATTGCTTTTGTTCAGAAAACAGTAACACTTGTTCAGAACGAAAGAAAGCACAGAGCCCCAGATTCTATGTTGTCCTGGAGAGCTTGCAGAGCACTGGGGAAAGGCAGGCAGAGAATTCCCTGCTAGCACCTTCTCTGTGCCTGGGAAGCAGAAGTGTTCACATTGCTTCGCAAGAATCGCTTTTGTGCAGAAAACACTAACACTTGTTCAGAAGGAAAGAAAGCACAGAGCCCCAGATTCTATGTTGTCCTGGAGAGCTTGCAGAGCACTGGGGAAAGGCAGGCAGAGAATTCCCTGCTAGCACCTTCTCTGTGCCTGTTCACATTGCTTCGCAGAATCGCTTTTGTGCAGAAAACAGTAACACTTGTTCAGAAGGAAAGAAAGCACAGAGCCCCAGATTTTATGTTGTCCTGGAGAGCTTGCAGAGCACTGGGGAAAGGCAGGCAGAGAATTCCCTGCTAGCACCTTCTCTGTGCCTGTTCACATTGCTCCGCAAGAATCGCTTTTGTGCAGAAAACAGTAACACTTGTTCAGAACGAAAGAAAGCACAGAGCCCCAGATTCTATGTTGTCCTGGAGAGCTTGCAGAGCACTGGGGAAAGGCAGGCAGAGAATTCCCTGCTAGCACCTTCTCTGTGCCTGGGAAGCAGAAGTGTTCACATTGCTTCGCAAGAATCGCTTTTGTGCAGAAAACAGTAACACTTGTTCAGAAGGAAAGAAAGCACAGAGCCCCAGATTTTATGTTGTCCTGGAGAGCTCGCAGAGCACTGGGGAAAGGCAGGCAGAGAATTCCTTGCTAGCACCTTCTCTGTGCCTGGGAAGCAGAAGTGTTCACATTGCTTCGCAGAATCGCTTTTGTGCAGAAAACAGTAACACTTGTTCAGAAGGAAAGAAAGCACAGAGCCCCAGATTTTATGTTGTCCTGGAGAGCTTGCAGAGCACTGGGGAAAGGCAGGCAGAGAATTCCCTGCTAGCACCTTCTCTGTGCCTGGGAAGCAGAAGTGTTCACATTGCTTCGCAAGAATCGCTTTTGTGCAGAAAACAGTAACACTTGTTCAGTACGAAAGAAAGCACAGAGCCCCAGATTCTATGTTGTCCTGGAGAGCTTGCAGAGCACTGGGGAAAGGCAGGCAGAGAATTCCCTGATAGCACCTTCTCTGTGCCTGGGAAGCAGAAGTGTTCACATTGCTTCGCAAGAATCGCTTTTGTGCAGAAAACACTAACACTTGTTCAGAAGGAAAGAAAGCACAGAGCCCCAGATTTTATGTTGTCCTGGAGAGCTTGCAGAGCACTGGGGAAAGGCAGGCAGAGAATTCCCTGATAGCACCTTCTCTGTGCCTGGGAAGCAGAAGTGTTCACATTGCTTCGCAAGAATCGCTTTTGTGCAGAAAACACTAACACTTGTTCAGAAGGAAAGAAAGCACAGAGCCCCAGATTTTATGTTGTCCTGGAGAGCTTGCAGAGCACTGGGGAAAGGCAGGCAGAGAATTCCCTGATAGCACCTTCTCTGTGCCTGGGAAGCAGAAGTGTTCACATTGCTTCGCAAGAATCGCTTTTGTGCAGAAAACAGTAACACTTGTTCAGAAGGAAAGAAAGCACAGAGCCCCAGATTTTATGTTGTCCTGGAGAGCTTGCAGAGCACTGGGGAAAGGCAGGCAGAGAATTCCCTGATAGCACCTTCTCTGTGCCTGGGAAGCAGAAGTGTTCACATTGCTTCGCAAGAATCGCTTTTGTGCAGAAAACAGTAACACTTGTTCAGAAGGAAAGAAAGCACAGAGCCCCAGATTCTATGTTGTCCTGGAGAGCTTGCAGAGCACTGGGGAAAGGCAGGCAGAGAATTCCCTGATAGCACCTTCTCTGTGCCTGTTCACATTGCTCCGCAAGAATCGCTTTTGTGCAGAAAACAGTAACACTTGTTCAGAACGAAAGAAAGCACAGAGCCCCAGATTCTATGTTGTCCTGGAGAGCTTGCAGAGCACTGGGGAAAGGCAGGCAGAGAATTCCCTGCTAGCACCTTCTCTGTGCCTGGGAAGCAGAAGTGTTCACATTGCTTCGCAAGAATCGCTTTTGTGCAGAAAACACTAACACTTGTTCAGAAGGAAAGAAAGCACAGAGCCCCAGATTCTATGTTGTCCTGGAGAGCTTGCAGAGCACTGGGGAAAGGCAGGCAGAGAATTCCCTGCTAGCACCTTCTCTGTGCCTGTTCACATTGCTTCGCAGAATTGCTTTTGTGCAGAAAACAGTAACACTTGTTCAGAAGGAAAGAAAGCACAGAGCCCCAGATTTTATGTTGTCCTGGAGAGCTTGCAGAGCACTGGGGAAAGGCAGGCAGAGAATTCCCTGCTAGCACCTTCTCTGTGCCTGTTCACATTGCTCCGCAAGAATCGCTTTTGTGCGGAAAACAGTAACACTTGTTCAGAACGAAAGAAAGCACAGAGCCCCAGATTCTATGTTGTCCTGGAGAGCTTGCAGAGCACTGGGGAAAGGCAGGCAGAGAATTCCCTGCTAGCACCTTCTCTGTGCCTGGGAAGCAGAAGTGTTCACATTGCTTCGCAAGAATCGCTTTTGTGCAGAAAACACTAACACTTGTTCAGAAGGAAAGAAAGCACAGAGCCCCAGATTTTATGTTGTCCTGGAGAGCTCGCAGAGCACTGGGGAAAGGCAGGCAGAGAATTCCTTGCTAGCACCTTCTCTGTGCCTGGGAAGCAGAAGTGTTCACATTGCTTCGCAGAATCGCTTTTGTGCAGAAAACAGTAACACTTGTTCAGAAGGAAAGAAAGCACAGAGCCCCAGATTTTATGTTGTCCTGGAGAGCTTGCAGAGCACTGGGGAAAGGCAGGCAGAGAATTCCCTGCTAGCACCTTCTCTGTGCCTGGGAAGCAGAAGTGTTCACATTGCTTCGCAAGAATCGCTTTTGTGCAGAAAACAGTAACACTTGTTCAGAAGGAAAGAAAGCACAGAGCCCCAGATTCTATGTTGTCCTGGAGAGCTTGCAGAGCACTGGGGAAAGGCAGGCAGAGAATTCCCTGCTAGCACCTTCTCTGTGCCTGGGAAGCAGAAGTGTTCACATTGCTTCGCAAGAATCGCTTTTGTGCAGAAAACACTAACACTTGTTCAGAAGGAAAGAAAGCACAGAGCCCCAGATTTTATGTTGTCCTGGAGAGCTTGCAGAGCACTGGGGAAAGGCAGGCAGAGAATTCCCTGCTAGCACCTTCTCTGTGCCTGGGAAGCAGAAGTGTTCACATTGCTTCGCAAGAATCGCTTTTGTGCAGAAAACACTAACACTTGTTCAGAAGGAAAGAAAGCACAGAGCCCCAGATTTTATGTTGTCCTGGAGAGCTTGCAGAGCACTGGGGAAAGGCAGGCAGAGAATTCCCTGATAGCACCTTCTCTGTGCCTGGGAAGCAGAAGTGTTCACATTGCTTCGCAAGAATCGCTTTTGTGCAGAAAACAGTAACACTTGTTCAGAAGGAAAGAAAGCACAGAGCCCCAGATTTTATGTTGTCCTGGAGAGCTTGCAGAGCACTGGGGAAAGGCAGGCAGAGAATTCCCTGATAGCACCTTCTCTGTGCCTGGGAAGCAGAAGTGTTCACATTGCTTCGCAAGAATCGCTTTTGTGCAGAAAACAGTAACACTTGTTCAGAAGGAAAGAAAGCACAGAGCCCCAGATTCTATGTTGTCCTGGAGAGCTTGCAGAGCACTGGGGAAAGGCAGGCAGAGAATTCCCTGATAGCACCTTCTCTGTGCCTGTTCACATTGCTCCGCAAGAATCGCTTTTGTGCAGAAAACAGTAACACTTGTTCAGAACGAAAGAAAGCACAGAGCCCCAGATTCTATGTTGTCCTGGAGAGCTTGCAGAGCACTGGGGAAAGGCAGGCAGAGAATTCCCTGCTAGCACCTTCTCTGTGCCTGGGAAGCAGAAGTGTTCACATTGCTTCGCAAGAATCGCTTTTGTGCAGAAAACACTAACACTTGTTCAGAAGGAAAGAAAGCACAGAGCCCCAGATTTTATGTTGTCCTGGAGAGCTTGCAGAGCACTGGGGAAAGGCAGGCAGAGAATTCCCTGATAGCACCTTCTCTGTGCCTGGGAAGCAGAAGTGTTCACATTGATTCGCAAGAATCGCTTTTGTGCAGAAAACAGTAACACTTGTTCAGAAGGAAAGAAAGCACAGAGCCCCAGATTCTATGTTGTCCTGGAGAGCTTGCAGAGCACTGGGGAAAGGCAGGCAGAGAATTCCCTGCTAGCACCTTCTCTGTGCCTGTTCACATTGCTTCGCAGAATCGCTTTTGTGCAGAAAACATTAACACTTCTTCAGAAGGAAAGAAAGCACAGAGCCCCAGATTCTATGTTGTCCTGGAGAGCTTGCAGAGCACTGGGGAAAGGCAGGCAGAGAATTCCCTGCTAGCACCTTCTCTGTGCCTGGGAAGCAGAAGTGTTCACATTGCTTCGCAAGAATCGCTTTTGTGCAGAAAACAGTAACACTTGTTCAGAAGGAAAGAAAGCACAGAGCCCCAGATTTTATGTTGTCCTGGAGAGCTCGCAGAGCACTGGGGAAAGGCAGGCAGAGAATTCCTTGCTAGCACCTTCTCTGTGCCTGGGAAGCAGAAGTGTTCACATTGCTTCGCAGAATCGCTTTTGTGCAGAAAACAGTAACACTTGTTCAGAACGAAAGAAAGCACAGAGCCCCAGATTCTATGTTGTCCTGGAGAGCTTGCAGAGCACTGGGGAAAGGCAGGCAGAGAATTCCCTGCTAGCACCTTCTCTGTGCCTGTTCACATTGCTTCGCAGAATTGCTTTTGTGCAGAAAACAGTAACACTTGTTCAGAACGAAAGAAAGCACAGAGCCCCAGATTCTATGTTGTCCTGGAGAGCTTGCAGAGCACTGGGGAAAGGCAGGCAGAGAATTCCCTGCTAGCACCTTCTCTGTGCCTGGGAAGCAGAAGTGTTCACATTGCTTCGCAAGAATCGCTTTTGTGCAGAAAACAGTAACACTTGTTCAGAACTAAAGAAAGCACAGAGCCCCAGATTTGCTGCTGTCCTGGAGAGCTTGCAGAGCACTGGGGAAAGGCAGGCAGAGAATTCCCTGCTAGCACCTTCTCTGTGCCTGTTCACATTGCTTCACAGAATTGCTTTTGTTCAGAAAACAGTAACACTTGTTCAGAACGAAAGAAAGCACAGAGCCCCAGATTCTATGTTGTCCTGGAGAGCTTGCAGAGCACTGGGGAAAGGCAGGCAGAGAATTCCCTGCTAGCACCTTCTCTGTGCCTGGGAAGCAGAAGTGTTCACATTGCTTCGCAAGAATCGCTTTTGTGCAGAAAACACTAACACTTGTTCAGAAGGAAAGAAAGCACAGAGCCCCAGATTCTATGTTGTCCTGGAGAGCTTGCAGAGCACTGGGGAAAGGCAGGCAGAGAATTCCCTGCTAGCACCTTCTCTGTGCCTGTTCACATTGCTTCGCAGAATCGCTTTTGTGCAGAAAACAGTAACACTTGTTCAGAAGGAAAGAAAGCACAGAGCCCCAGATTTTATGTTGTCCTGGAGAGCTTGCAGAGCACTGGGGAAAGGCAGGCAGAGAATTCCCTGCTAGCACCTTCTCTGTGCCTGTTCACATTGCTCCGCAAGAATCGCTTTTGTGCAGAAAACAGTAACACTTGTTCAGAACGAAAGAAAGCACAGAGCCCCAGATTCTATGTTGTCCTGGAGAGCTTGCAGAGCACTGGGGAAAGGCAGGCAGAGAATTCCCTGCTAGCACCTTCTCTGTGCCTGGGAAGCAGAAGTGTTCACATTGCTTCGCAAGAATCGCTTTTGTGCAGAAAACACTAACACTTGTTCAGAAGGAAAGAAAGCACAGAGCCCCAGATTTTATGTTGTCCTGGAGAGCTCGCAGAGCACTGGGGAAAGGCAGGCAGAGAATTCCTTGCTAGCACCTTCTCTGTGCCTGGGAAGCAGAAGTGTTCACATTGCTTCGCAGAATCGCTTTTGTGCAGAAAACAGTAACACTTGTTCAGAAGGAAAGAAAGCACAGAGCCCCAGATTTTATGTTGTCCTGGAGAGCTTGCAGAGCACTGGGGAAAGGCAGGCAGAGAATTCCCTGCTAGCACCTTCTCTGTGCCTGGGAAGCAGAAGTGTTCACATTGCTTCGCAAGAATCGCTTTTGTGCAGAAAACAGTAACACTTGTTCAGAAGGAAAGAAAGCACAGAGCCCCAGATTCTATGTTGTCCTGGAGAGCTTGCAGAGCACTGGGGAAAGGCAGGCAGAGAATTCCCTGCTAGCACCTTCTCTGTGCCTGGGAAGCAGAAGTGTTCACATTGCTTCGCAAGAATCGCTTTTGTGCAGAAAACACTAACACTTGTTCAGAAGGAAAGAAAGCACAGAGCCCCAGATTTTATGTTGTCCTGGAGAGCTTGCAGAGCACTGGGGAAAGGCAGGCAGAGAATTCCCTGCTAGCACCTTCTCTGTGCCTGGGAAGCAGAAGTGTTCACATTGATTCGCAAGAATCGCTTTTGTGCAGAAAACACTAACACTTGTTCAGAAGGAAAGAAAGCACAGAGCCCCAGATTTTATGTTGTCCTGGAGAGCTTGCAGAGCACTGGGGAAAGGCAGGCAGAGAATTCCCTGATAGCACCTTCTCTGTGCCTGGGAAGCAGAAGTGTTCACATTGCTTCGCAAGAATCGCTTTTGTGCAGAAAACAGTAACACTTGTTCAGAAGGAAAGAAAGCACAGAGCCCCAGATTTTATGTTGTCCTGGAGAGCTTGCAGAGCACTGGGGAAAGGCAGGCAGAGAATTCCCTGATAGCACCTTCTCTGTGCCTGGGAAGCAGAAGTGTTCACATTGCTTCGCAAGAATCGCTTTTGTGCAGAAAACAGTAACACTTGTTCAGAAGGAAAGAAAGCACAGAGCCCCAGATTCTATGTTGTCCTGGAGAGCTTGCAGAGCACTGGGGAAAGGCAGGCAGAGAATTCCCTGATAGCACCTTCTCTGTGCCTGGGAAGCAGAAGTGTTCACATTGCTTCGCAAAAATCGCTTTTGTGCAGAAAACAGTAACACTTGTTCAGAAGGAAAGAAAGCACAGAGCCCCAGATTTTATGTTGTTCTGGAGAGCTTGCAGAGCACTGGGGAAAGGCAGGCAGAGAATTCCCTGCTAGCACCTTCTCTGTGCCTGTTCACATTGCTTCGCAGAATCGCTTTTGTGCAGAAAACATTAACACTTCTTCAGAACGAAAGAAAGCACAGAGCCCCAGATTCTATGTTGTCCTGGAGAGCTTGCAGAGCACTGGGGAAAGGCAGGCAGAGAATTCCCTGCTAGCACCTTCTCTGTGCCTGGGAAGCAGAAGTGTTCACATTGCTTCGCAAGAATCGCTTTTGTGCAGAAAACAGTAACACTTGTTCAGAAGGAAAGAAAGCACAGAGCCCCAGATTTTATGTTGTCCTGGAGAGCTCGCAGAGCACTGGGGAAAGGCAGGCAGAGAATTCCTTGCTAGCACCTTCTCTGTGCCTGGGAAGCAGAAGTGTTCACATTGCTTCGCAGAATCGCTTTTGTGCAGAAAACAGTAACACTTGTTCAGAACGAAAGAAAGCACAGAGCCCCAGATTCTATGTTGTCCTGGAGAGCTTGCAGAGCACTGGGGAAAGGCAGGCAGAGAATTCCCTGCTAGCACCTTCTCTGTGCCTGTTCACATTGCTTCGCAGAATTGCTTTTGTGCAGAAAACAGTAACACTTGTTCAGAACGAAAGAAAGCACAGAGCCCCAGATTCTATGTTGTCCTGGAGAGCTTGCAGAGCACTGGGGAAAGGCAGGCAGAGAATTCCCTGCTAGCACCTTCTCTGTGCCTGGGAAGCAGAAGTGTTCACATTGCTTCGCAAGAATCGCTTTTGTGCAGAAAACAGTAACACTTGTTCAGAAGGAAAGAAAGCACAGAGCCCCAGATTTTATGTTGTCCTGGAGAGCTTGCAGAGCACTGGGGAAAGGCAGGCAGAGAATTCCCTGATAGCACCTTCTCTGTGCCTGGGAAGCAGAAGTGTTCACATTGCTTCGCAAGAATCGCTTTTGTGCAGAAAACAGTAACACTTGTTCAGAACTAAAGAAAGCACAGAGCCCCAGATTTGCTGCTGTCCTGGAGAGCTTGCAGAGCACTGGGGAAAGGCAGGCAGAGAATTCCCTGCTAGCACCTTCTCTGTGCCTGGGAAGCAGAAGTGTTCACAGTGCTTCGCAAAAATCGCTTTTGTGCAGAAAACAGTAACACTTGTTCAGAAGGAAAGAAAGCACAGAGCCCCAGATTTTATGTTGTCCTGGAGAGCTTGCAGAGCACTGGGGAAAGGCAGGCAGAGAATTCCCTGCTAGCACCTTCTCTGTGCCTGGGAAGCAGAAGTGTTCACATTGCTTCGCAAGAATCGCTTTTGTTCAGAAAACAGTAACACTTGTTCAGAACTAAAGAAAGCACAGAGCCCCAGATTTGCTGCTGTCCTGGAGAGCTTGCAGAGCACTGGGGAAAGGCAGGCAGAGAATTCCCTGCTAGCACCTTCTCTGTGCCTGGGAAGCAGAAGTGTTCACATTGCTTCGCAAAAATCGCTTTTGTGCAGAAAACAGTAACACTTGTTCAGAAGGAAAGAAAGCACAGAGCCCCAGATTTTATGTTGTTCTGGAGAGCTTGCAGAGCACTGGGGAAAGGCAGGCAGAGAATTCCCTGCTAGCACCTTCTCTGTGCCTGTTCACATTGCTTCGCAGAATTGCTTTTGTGCAGAAAACACTAACACTTGTTCAGAACGAAAGAAAGCACAGAGCCCCAGATTCTATGTTGTCCTGGAGAGCTTGCAGAGCACTGGGGAAAGGCAGGCAGAGAATTCCCTGCTAGCACCTTCTCTGTGCCTGGGAAGCAGAAGTGTTCACATTGCTTCGCAAGAATCGCTTTTGTGCAGAAAACACTAACACTTGTTCAGAAGGAAAGAAAGCACAGAGCCCCAGATTTTATGTTGTCCTGGAGAGCTTGCAGAGCACTGGGGAAAGGCAGGCAGAGAATTCCCTGCTAGCACCTTCTCTGTGCCTGGGAAGCAGAAGTGTTCACATTGCTTCGCAAGAATTGCTTTTGTGCAGAAAACAGTAACACTTGTTCAGAACGAAAGAAAGCACAGAGCCCCAGATTCTATGTTGTCCTGGAGAGCTTGCAGAGCACTGGGGAAAGGCAGGCAGAGAATTCCCTGCTACCACCTTCTCTGTGCCTGGTAAGCAGAAGTGTTCACATTGCTTCGCAAGAATCGCTTTTGTGCAGAAAACAGTAACACTTGTTCAGAAGGAAAGAAAGCACAGAGCCCCAGATTTTATGTTGTCCTGGAGAGCTTGCAGAGCACTGGGGAAAGGCAGGCAGAGTATTCCCTGATAGCACCTTCTCTGTGCCTGTTCACATTGCTTCGCAAGAATCGCTTTTGTGCAGAAAACAGTAACACTTGTTCAGTACGAAAGAAAGCACAGAGCCCCAGATTCTATGTTGTCCTGGAGAGCTTGCAGAGCACTGGGGAAAGGCAGGCAGAGAATTCCCTGATAGCACCTTCTCTGTGCCTGGGAAGCAGAAGTGTTCACATTGCTTCGCAAGAATCGCTTTTGTGCAGAAAACAGTAACACTTGTTCAGAAGGAAAGAAAGCACAGAGCCCCAGATTCTATGTTGTCCTGGAGAGCTTGCAGAGCACTGGGGAAAGGCAGGCAGAGAATTCCCTGATAGCACCTTCTCTGTGCCTGGGAAGCAGAAGTGTTCACATTGCTTCGCAAAAATCGCTTTTGTGCAGAAAACAGTAACACTTGTTCAGAAGGAAAGAAAGCACAGAGCCCCAGATTTTATGTTGTTCTGGAGAGCTTGCAGAGCACTGGGGAAAGGCAGGCAGAGAATTCCCTGCTAGCACCTTCTCTGTGCCTGTTCACATTGCTTCGCAGAATCGCTTTTGTGCAGAAAACATTAACACTTCTTCAGAACGAAAGAAAGCACAGAGCCCCAGATTCTATGTTGTCCTGGAGAGCTTGCAGAGCACTGGGGAAAGGCAGGCAGAGAATTCCCTGATAGCACCTTCTCTGTGCCTGGGAAGCAGAAGTGTTCACATTGCTTCGCAAGAATCGCTTTTGTGCAGAAAACAGTAACACTTGTTCAGAAGGAAAGAAAGCACAGAGCCCCAGATTTTATGTTGTCCTGGAGAGCTCGCAGAGCACTGGGGAAAGGCAGGCAGAGAATTCCTTGCTAGCACCTTCTCTGTGCCTGGGAAGCAGAAGTGTTCACATTGCTTCGCAGAATCGCTTTTGTGCAGAAAACAGTAACACTTGTTCAGAACGAAAGAAAGCACAGAGCCCCAGATTCTATGTTGTCCTGGAGAGCTTGCAGAGCACTGGGGAAAGGCAGGCAGAGAATTCCCTGCTAGCACCTTCTCTGTGCCTGTTCACATTGCTTCGCAGAATTGCTTTTGTGCAGAAAACAGTAACACTTGTTCAGAACGAAAGAAAGCACAGAGCCCCAGATTCTATGTTGTCCTGGAGAGCTTGCAGAGCACTGGGGAAAGGCAGGCAGAGAATTCCCTGCTAGCACCTTCTCTGTGCCTGGGAAGCAGAAGTGTTCACATTGCTTCGCAAGAATCGCTTTTGTGCAGAAAACAGTAACACTTGTTCAGAAGGAAAGAAAGCACAGAGCCCCAGATTTTATGTTGTCCTGGAGAGCTTGCAGAGCACTGGGGAAAGGCAGGCAGAGAATTCCCTGATAGCACCTTCTCTGTGCCTGGGAAGCAGAAGTGTTCACATTGCTTCGCAAGAATCGCTTTTGTGCAGAAAACAGTAACACTTGTTCAGAACTAAAGAAAGCACAGAGCCCCAGATTTGCTGCTGTCCTGGAGAGCTTGCAGAGCACTGGGGAAAGGCAGGCAGAGAATTCCCTGCTAGCACCTTCTCTGTGCCTGGGAAGCAGAAGTGTTCACAGTGCTTCGCAAAAATCGCTTTTGTGCAGAAAACAGTAACACTTGTTCAGAAGGAAATAAAGCACAGAGCCACAGATTTTATGTTGTCCTGGAGAGCTTGCAGAGCACTGGGGAAAGGCAGGCAGAGAATTCCCTGCTAGCACCTTCTCTGTGCCTGGGAAGCAGAAGTGTTCACATTGCTTCGCAAGAATCGCTTTTGTTCAGAAAACAGTAACACTTGTTCAGAACTAAAGAAAGCACAGAGCCCCAGATTCTATGTTGTCCTGGAGAGCTTGCAGAGCACTGGGGAAAGGCAGGCAGAGAATTCCCTGATAGCACCTTCTCTGTGCCTGGGAAGCAGAAGTGTTCACATTGCTTCGCAAGAATCGCTTTTGTGCAGAAAACACTAACACTTGTTCAGAAGGAAAGAAAGCACAGAGCCCCAGATTTTATGTTGTCCTGGAGAGCTCGCAGAGCACTGGGGAAAGGCAGGCAGAGAATTCCTTGCTAGCACCTTCTCTGTGCCTGGGAAGCAGAAGTGTTCACATTGCTTCGCAGAATCGCTTTTGTGCAGAAAACAGTAACACTTGTTCAGAACGAAAGAAAGCACAGAGCCCCAGATTTTATGTTGTCCTGGAGAGCTTGCAGAGCACTGGGGAAAGGCAGGCAGAGAATTCCCTGCTAGCACCTTCTCTGTGCCTGTTCACATTGCTTCGCAGAATCGCTTTTGTGCAGAAAACAGTAACACTTGTTCAGAAGGAAAGAAAGCACAGAGCCCCAGATTTTATGTTGTCCTGGAGAGCTTGCAGAGCACTGGGGAAAGGCAGGCAGAGAATTCCCTGCTAGCACCTTCTCTGTGCCTGTTCACATTGCTTCGCAAGAATCGCTTTTGTGCAGAAAACAGTAACACTTGTTCAGAACGAAAGAAAGCACAGAGCCCCAGATTCTATGTTGTCCTGGAGAGCTTGCAGAGCACTGGGGAAAGGCAGGCAGAGAATTCCCTGCTAGCACCTTCTCTGTGCCTGGGAAGCAGAAGTGTTCACATTGCTTCACAAGAATCGCTTTTGTGCAGAAAACACTAACACTTGTTCAGAAGGAAAGAAAGCACAGAGCCCCAGATTTTATGTTGTCCTGGAGAGCTCGCAGAGCACTGGGGAAAGGCAGGCAGAGAATTCCTTGCTAGCACCTTCTCTGTGCCTGGGAAGCAGAAGTGTTCACATTGCTTCGCAGAATCGCTTTTGTGCAGAAAACAGTAACACTTGTTCAGAAGGAAAGAAAGCACAGAGCCCCAGATTTTATGTTGTTCTGGAGAGCTTGCAGAGCACTGGGGAAAGGCAGGCAGAGAATTCCCTGCTAGCACCTTCTCTGTGCCTGGGAAGCAGAAGTGTTCACATTGCTTCGCAAGAATCGCTTTTGTGCAGAAAACAGTAACACTTGTTCAGAAGGAAAGAAAGCACAGAGCCCCAGATTCTATGTTGTCCTGGAGAGCTTGCAGAGCACTGGGGAAAGGCAGGCAGAGAATTCCCTGCTAGCACCTTCTCTGTGCCTGGGAAGCAGAAGTGTTCACATTGCTTCGCAAGAATCGCTTTTGTGCAGAAAACACTAACACTTGTTCAGAAGGAAAGAAAGCACAGAGCCCCAGATTTTATGTTGTCCTGGAGAGCTCGCAGAGCACTGGGGAAAGGCAGGCAGAGAATTCCTTGCTAGCACCTTCTCTGTGCCTGGGAAGCAGAAGTGTTCACATTGCTTCGCAGAATCGCTTTTGTGCAGAAAACAGTAACACTTGTTCAGAACGAAAGAAAGCACAGAGCCCCAGATTTTATGTTGTCCTGGAGAGCTTGCAGAGCACTGGGGAAAGGCAGGCAGAGAATTCCCTGCTAGCACCTTCTCTGTGCCTGGGAAGCAGAAGTGTTCACATTGCTTCGCAAGAATCGCTTTTGTGCAGAAAACAGTAACACTTGTTCAGAACGAAAGAAAGCACAGAGCCCCAGATTCTATGTTGTCCTGGAGAGCTTGCAGAGCACTGGGGAAAGGCAGGCAGAGAATTCCCTGCTAGCACCTTCTCTGTGCCTGTTCACATTGCTTCGCAGAATCGCTTTTGTGCAGAAAACAGTAACACTTTTTCAGAACGAAAGAAAGCACAGAGCCCCAGATTTTATGTTGTCCTGGAGAGCTTGCAGAGCACTGGGGAAAGGCAGGCAGAGAATTCCCTGCTAGCACCTTCTCTGTGCCTGTTCACATTGCTTCGCAAGAATCGCTTTTGTGCAGAAAACAGTAACACTTGTTCAGAACGAAACAAAGCACAGAGCCCCAGATTCTATGTTGTCCTGGAGAGCTTGCAGAGCACTGGGGAAAGGCAGGCAGAGAATTCCCTGCTAGCACCTTCTCTGTGCCTGGGAAGCAGAAGTGTTCACATTGCTTCGCAAGAATCGCTTTTGTGCAGAAAACACTAACACTTGTTCAGAAGGAAAGAAAGCACAGAGCCCCAGATTTTATGTTGTCCTGGAGAGCTCGCAGAGCACTGGGGAAAGGCAGGCAGAGAATTCCTTGCTAGCACCTTCTCTGTGCCTGGGAAGCAGAAGTGTTCACATTGCTTCGCAGAATCGCTTTTGTGCAGAAAACAGTAACACTTGTTCAGAAGGAAAGAAAGCACAGAGCCCCAGATTTTATGTTGTCCTGGAGAGCTTGCAGAGCACTGGGGAAAGGCAGGCAGAGAATTCCCTGCTAGCACCTTCTCTGTGCCTGGGAAGCAGAAGTGTTCACATTGCTTCGCAAGAATCGCTTTTGTGCAGAAAACAGTAACACTTGTTCAGAAGGAAAGAAAGCACAGAGCCCCAGATTCTATGTTGTCCTGGAGAGCTTGCAGAGCACTGGGGAAAGGCAGGCAGAGAATTCCCTGCTAGCACCTTCTCTGTGCCTGGGAAGCAGAAGTGTTCACATTGCTTCGCAAGAATCGCTTTTGTGCAGAAAACACTAACACTTTTTCAGAAGGAAAGAAAGCACAGAGCCCCAGATTTTATGTTGTCCTGGAGAGCTTGCAGAGCACTGGGGAAAGGCAGGCAGAGAATTCCCTGATAGCACCTTCTCTGTGCCTGGGAAGCAGAAGTGTTCACATTGCTTCGCAAGAATCGCTTTTGTGCAGAAAACAGTAACACTTGTTCAGAAGGAAAGAAAGCACAGAGCCCCAGATTTTATGTTGTCCTGGAGAGCTTGCAGAGCACTGGGGAAAGGCAGGCAGAGAATTCCCTGCTAGCACCTTCTCTGTGCCTGGGAAGCAGAAGTGTTCACATTGCTTCGCAAGAATCGCTTTTGTGCAGAAAACAGTAACAGTTGTTCAGTACGAAAGAAAGCACAGAGCCCCAGATTCTATGTTGTCCTGGAGAGCTTGCAGAGCACTGGGGAAAGGCAGGCAGAGAATTCCCTGATAGCACCTTCTCTGTGCCTGGGAAGCAGAAGTGTTCACATTGCTTCGCAAGAATCGCTTTTGTGCAGAAAACAGTAACACTTGTTCAGAAGGAAAGAAAGCACAGAGCCCCAGATTTTATGTTGTCCTGGAGAGCTTGCAGAGCACTGGGGAAAGGCAGGCAGAGAATTCCCTGCTAGCACCTTCTCTGTGCCTGTTCACATTGCTTCGCAGAATCGCTTTTGTGCAGAAAACAGTAACACTTGTTCAGAACGAAAGAAAGCACAGAGCCCCAGATTTTATGTTGTCCTGGAGAGCTTGCAGAGCACTGGGGAAAGGCAGGCAGAGAATTCCCTGCTAGCACCTTCTCTGTGCCTGTTCACATTGCTTCGCAAGAATCGCTTTTGTGCAGAAAACAGTAACACTTGTTCAGAACGAAAGAAAGCACAGAGCCCCAGATTCTATGTTGTCCTGGAGAGCTTGCAGAGCACTGGGGAAAGGCAGGCAGAGAATTCCCTGCTAGCACCTTCTCTGTGCCTGGGAAGCAGAAGTGTTCACATTGCTTCGCAAGAATCGCTTTTGTGCAGAAAACACTAACACTTGTTCAGAAGGAAAGAAAGCACAGAGCCCCAGATTTTATGTTGTCCTGGAGAGCTCGCAGAGCACTGGGGAAAGGCAGGCAGAGAATTCCTTGCTAGCGCCTTCTCTGTGCCTGGGAAGCAGAAGTGTTCACATTGCTTCGCAGAATCGCTTTTGTGCAGAAAACAGTAACACTTGTTCAGAAGGAAAGAAAGCACAGAGCCCCAGATTTTATGTTGTCCTGGAGAGCTTGCAGAGCACTGGGGAAAGGCAGGCAGAGAATTCCCTGCTAGCACCTTCTCTGTGCCTGGGAAGCAGAAGTGTTCACATTGCTTCGCAAGAACCGCTTTTGTGCAGAAAACACTAACACTTGTTCAGAAGGAAAGAAAGCACAGAGCCCCAGATTCTATGTTGTCCTGGAGAGCTTGCAGAGCACTGGGGAAAGGCAGGCAGAGAATTCCCTGCTAGCACCTTCTCTGTGCCTGGGAAGCAGAAGTGTTCACATTGCTTCGCAAGAATCGCTTTTGTGCAGAAAACACTAACACTTGTTCAGAAGGAAAGAAAGCACAGAGCCCCAGATTTTATGTTGTCCTGGAGAGCTTGCAGAGCACTGGGGAAAGGCAGGCATAGAATTCCCTGATAGCACCTTCTCTGTGCCTGGGAAGCAGAAGTGTTCACATTGCTTCGCAAGAATCGCTTTTGTGCAGAAAACAGTAACACTTGTTCAGAAGGAAAGAAAGCACAGAGCCCCAGATTTTATGTTGTCCTGGAGAGCTTGCAGAGCACTGGGGAAAGGCAGGCAGAGAATTCCCTGCTAACACCTTCTCTGTGCCTGGGAAGCAGAAGTGTTCACATTGCTTCGCAAGAATCGCTTTTGTGCAGAAAACAGTAACACTTGTTCAGAAGGAAAGAAAGCACAGAGCCCCAGATTTTATGTTGTTCTGGAGAGCTTGCAGAGCACTGGGGAAAGGCAGGCAGAGAATTCCCTGCTAGCACCTTCTCTGTGCCTGTTCACATTGCTTCGCAGAATCGCTTTTGTGCAGAAAACATTAACACTTCTTCAGAACGAAAGAAAGCACAGAGCCCCAGATTCTATGTTGTCCTGGAGAGCTTGCAGAGCACTGGGGAAAGGCAGGCAGAGAATTCCCTGCTAGCACCTTCTCTGTGCCTGGGAAGCAGAAGTGTTCACATTGCTTCGCAAGAATCGCTTTTGTGCAGAAAACAGTAACACTTGTTCAGAAGGAAAGAAAGCACAGAGCCCCAGATTTTATGTTGTCCTGGAGAGCTCGCAGAGCACTGGGGAAAGGCAGGCAGAGAATTCCTTGCTAGCACCTTCTCTGTGCCTGGGAAGCAGAAGTGTTCACATTGCTTCGCAGAATCGCTTTTGTGCAGAAAACAGTAACACTTGTTCAGAACGAAAGAAAGCACAGAGCCCCAGATTCTATGTTGTCCTGGAGAGCTTGCAGAGCACTGGGGAAAGGCAGGCAGAGAATTCCCTGCTAGCACCTTCTCTGTGCCTGTTCACATTGCTTCGCAGAATTGCTTTTGTGCAGAAAACAGTAACACTTGTTCAGAACGAAAGAAAGCACAGAGCCCCAGATTCTATGTTGTCCTGGAGAGCTTGCAGAGCACTGGGGAAAGGCAGGCAGAGAATTCCCTGCTAGCACCTTCTCTGTGCCTGGGAAGCAGAAGTGTTCACATTGCTTCGCAAGAATCGCTTTTGTGCAGAAAACACTAACACTTGTTCAGAAGGAAAGAAAGCACAGAGCCCCAGATTTTATGTTGTCCTGGAGAGCTTGCAGAGCACTGGGGAAAGGCAGGCAGAGAATTCCCTGCTAGCACCTTCTCTGTGCCTGGGAAGCAGAAGTGTTCACATTGCTTCGCAAGAATTGCTTTTGTGCAGAAAACAGTAACACTTGTTCAGAACGAAAGAAAGCACAGAGCCCCAGATTCTATGTTGTCCTGGAGAGCTTGCAGAGCACTGGGGAAAGGCAGGCAGAGAATTCCCTGATAGCACCTTCTCTGTGCCTGGGAAGCAGAAGTGTTCACATTGCTTCGCAAAAATCGCTTTTGTGCAGAAAACAGTAACACTTGTTCAGAAGGAAAGAAAGCACAGAGCCCCAGATTTTATGTTGTTCTGGAGAGCTTGCAGAGCACTGGGGAAAGGCAGGCAGAGAATTCCCTGCTAGCACCTTCTCTGTGCCTGTTCACATTGCTTCGCAGAATTGCTTTTGTTCAGAAAACAGTAACACTTGTTCAGAACGAAAGAAAGCACAGAGCCCCAGATTCTATGTTGTCCTGGAGAGCTTGCAGAGCACTGGGGAAAGGCAGGCAGAGAATTCCCTGCTAGCACCTTCTCTGTGCCTGGGAAGCAGAAGTGTTCACATTGCTTCGCAAGAATCGCTTTTGTGCAGAAAACACTAACACTTGTTCAGAAGGAAAGAAAGCACAGAGCCCCAGATTTTATGTTGTCCTGGAGAGCTTGCAGAGCACTGGGGAAAGGCAGGCAGAGAATTCCCTGCTAGCACCTTCTCTGTGCCTGGGAAGCAGAAGTGTTCACATTGCTTCGCAAGAATTGCTTTTGTGCAGAAAACAGTAACACTTGTTCAGAACGAAAGAAAGCACAGAGCCCCAGATTCTATGTTGTCCTGGAGAGCTTGCAGAGCACTGGGGAAAGGCAGGCAGAGAATTCCCTGATAGCACCTTCTCTGTGCCTGGGAAGCAGAAGTGTTCACATTGCTTCGCAAGAATCGCTTTTGTGCAGAAAACAGTAACACTTGTTCAGTACGAAAGAAAGCACAGAGCCCCAGATTCTATGTTGTCCTGGAGAGCTTGCAGAGCACTGGGGAAAGGCAGGCAGAGAATTCCCTGCTAGCACCTTCTCTGTGCCTGTTCACATTGCTTCGCAGAATCGCTTTTGTGCAGAAAACAGTAACACTTGTTCAGAAGGAAAGAAAGCACAGAGCCCCAGATTTTATGTTGTCCTGGAGAGCTTGCAGAGCACTGGGGAAAGGCAGGCAGAGAATTCCCTGCTAGCACCTTCTCTGTGCCTGTTCACATTGCTTCGCAAGAATCGCTTTTGTGCAGATAACAGTAACACTTGTTCAGAACGAAAGAAAGCACAGAGCCCCAGATTCTATGTTGTCCTGGAGAGCTTGCAGAGCACTGGGGAAAGGCAGGCAGAGAATTCCCTGCTAGCACCTTCTCTGTGCCTGGGAAGCAGAAGTGTTCACATTGCTTCGCAAGAATCGCTTTTGTGCAGAAAACACTAACACTTGTTCAGAAGGAAAGAAAGCACAGAGCCCCAGATTTTATGTTGTCCTGGAGAGCTCGCAGAGCACTGGGGAAAGGCAGGCAGAGAATTCCTTGCTAGCACCTTCTCTGTGCCTGGGAAGCAGAAGTGTTCACATTGCTTCGCAGAATCGCTTTTGTGCAGAAAACAGTAACACTTGTTCAGAAGGAAAGAAAGCACAGAGCCCCAGATTTTATGTTGTCCTGGAGAGCTTGCAGAGCACTGGGGAAAGGCAGGCAGAGAATTCCCTGCTAGCACCTTCTCTGTGCCTGGGAAGCAGAAGTGTTCACATTGCTTCGCAAAAATCGCTTTTGTGCAGAAAACAGTAACACTTGTTCAGAAGGAAAGAAAGCACAGAGCCCCAGATTTTATGTTGTTCTGGAGAGCTTGCAGAGCACTGGGGAAAGGCAGGCAGAGAATTCCCTGCTAGCACCTTCTCTGTGCCTGTTCACATTGCTTCGCAGAATTGCTTTTGTTCAGAAAACAGTAACACTTGTTCAGAACGAAAGAAAGCACAGAGCCCCAGATTCTATGTTGTCCTGGAGAGCTTGCAGAGCACTGGGGAAAGGCAGGCAGAGAATTCCCTGCTAGCACCTTCTCTGTGCCTGGGAAGCAGAAGTGTTCACATTGCTTCGCAAGAATCGCTTTTGTGCAGAAAACACTAACACTTGTTCAGAAGGAAAGAAAGCACAGAGCCCCAGATTTTATGTTGTCCTGGAGAGCTTGCAGAGCACTGGGGAAAGGCAGGCAGAGAATTCCCTGCTAGCACCTTCTCTGTGCCTGGGAAGCAGAAGTGTTCACATTGCTTCGCAAGAATTGCTTTTGTGCAGAAAACAGTAACACTTGTTCAGAACGAAAGAAAGCACAGAGCCCCAGATTCTATGTTGTCCTGGAGAGCTTGCAGAGCACTGGGGAAAGGCAGGCAGAGAATTCCCTGATAGCACCTTCTCTGTGCCTGGGAAGCAGAAGTGTTCACATTGCTTCGCAAGAATCGCTTTTGTGCAGAAAACAGTAACACTTGTTCAGTACGAAAGAAAGCACAGAGCCCCAGATTCTATGTTGTCCTGGAGAGCTTGCAGAGCACTGGGGAAAGGCAGGCAGAGAATTCCCTGCTAGCACCTTCTCTGTGCCTGTTCACATTGCTTCGCAGAATCGCTTTTGTGCAGAAAACAGTAACACTTGTTCAGAAGGAAAGAAAGCACAGAGCCCCAGATTTTATGTTGTCCTGGAGAGCTTGCAGAGCACTGGGGAAAGGCAGGCAGAGAATTCCCTGCTAGCACCTTCTCTGTGCCTGTTCACATTGCTTCGCAAGAATCGCTTTTGTGCAGATAACAGTAACACTTGTTCAGAACGAAAGAAAGCACAGAGCCCCAGATTCTATGTTGTCCTGGAGAGCTTGCAGAGCACTGGGGAAAGGCAGGCAGAGAATTCCCTGCTAGCACCTTCTCTGTGCCTGGGAAGCAGAAGTGTTCACATTGCTTCGCAAGAATCGCTTTTGTGCAGAAAACACTAACACTTGTTCAGAAGGAAAGAAAGCACAGAGCCCCAGATTTTATGTTGTCCTGGAGAGCTCGCAGAGCACTGGGGAAAGGCAGGCAGAGAATTCCTTGCTAGCACCTTCTCTGTGCCTGGGAAGCAGAAGTGTTCACATTGCTTCGCAGAATCGCTTTTGTGCAGAAAACAGTAACACTTGTTCAGAAGGAAAGAAAGCACAGAGCCCCAGATTTTATGTTGTCCTGGAGAGCTTGCAGAGCACTGGGGAAAGGCAGGCAGAGAATTCCCTGCTAGCACCTTCTCTGTGCCTGGGAAGCAGAAGTGTTCACATTGCTTCGCAAGAATCGCTTTTGTGCAGAAAACAGTAACACTTGTTCAGAAGGAAAGAAAGCACAGAGCCCCAGATTTTATGTTGTCCTGGAGAGCTTGCAGAGCACTGGGGAAAGGCAGGCAGAGAATTCCCTGATAGCACCTTCTCTGTGCCTGGGAAGCAGAAGTGTTCACATTGCTTCGCAAGAATCGCTTTTGTGCAGAAAACAGTAACACTTGTTCAGAAGGAAAGAAAGCACAGAGCCCCAGATTTTATGTTGTCCTGGAGAGCTTGCAGAGCACTGGGGAAAGGCAGGCAGAGAATTCCCTGATAGCACCTTCTCTGTGCCTGGGAAGCAGAAGTGTTCACATTGATTCGCAAGAATCGCTTTTGTGCAGAAAACAGTAACACTTGTTCAGTACGAAAGAAAGCACAGAGCCCCAGATTCTATGTTGTCCTGGAGAGCTTGCAGAGCACTGGGGAAAGGCAGGCAGAGAATTCCCTGATAGCACCTTCTCTGTGCCTGGGAAGCAGAAGTGTTCACATTGCTTCGCAAGAATCGCTTTTGTGCAGAAAACAGTAACACTTGTTCAGAAGGAAAGAAAGCACAGAGCCCCAGATTCTATGTTGTCCTGGAGAGCTTGCAGAGCACTGGGGAAAGGCAGGCAGAGAATTCCCTGATAGCACCTTCTCTGTGCCTGGGAAGCAGAAGTGTTCACATTGCTTCGCAAAAATCGCTTTTGTGCAGAAAACAGTAACACTTGTTCAGAAGGAAAGAAAGCACAGAGCCCCAGATTTTATGTTGTTCTGGAGAGCTTGCAGAGCACTGGGGAAAGGCAGGCAGAGAATTCCCTGCTAGCACCTTCTCTGTGCCTGTTCACATTGCTTCGCAGAATCGCTTTTGTGCAGAAAACATTAACACTTCTTCAGAACGAAAGAAAGCACAGAGCCCCAGATTCTATGTTGTCCTGGAGAGCTTGCAGAGCACTGGGGAAAGGCAGGCAGAGAATTCCCTGCTAGCACCTTCTCTGTGCCTGGGAAGCAGAAGTGTTCACATTGCTTCGCAAGAATCGCTTTTGTGCAGAAAACAGTAACACTTGTTCAGAAGGAAAGAAAGCACAGAGCCCCAGATTTTATGTTGTCCTGGAGAGCTCGCAGAGCACTGGGGAAAGGCAGGCAGAGAATTCCTTGCTAGCACCTTCTCTGTGCCTGGGAAGCAGAAGTGTTCACATTGCTTCGCATGAATCGCTTTTGTGCAGAAAACAGTAACACTTGTTCAGAACGAAAGAAAGCACAGAGCCCCAGATTCTATGTTGTCCTGGAGAGCTTGCAGAGCACTGGGGAAAGGCAGGCAGAGAATTCCCTGCTAGCACCTTCTCTGTGCCTGTTCACATTGCTTCGCAGAATTGCTTTTGTGCAGAAAACAGTAACACTTGTTCAGAACGAAAGAAAGCACAGAGCCCCAGATTCTATGTTGTCCTGGAGAGCTTGCAGAGCACTGGGGAAAGGCAGGCAGAGAATTCCCTGCTAGCACCTTCTCTGTGCCTGGGAAGCAGAAGTGTTCACATTGCTTCGCAAGAATCGCTTTTGTGCAGAAAACAGTAACACTTGTTCAGAAGGAAAGAAAGCACAGAGCCCCAGATTTTATGTTGTCCTGGAGAGCTTGCAGAGCACTGGGGAAAGGCAGGCAGAGAATTCCCTGATAGCGCCTTCTCTGTGCCTGGGAAGCAGAAGTGTTCACATTGCTTCGCAAGAATCGCTTTTGTGCAGAAAACAGTAACACTTGTTCAGAACTAAAGAAAGCACAGAGCCCCAGATTTGCTGCTGTCCTGGAGAGCTTGCAGAGCACTGGGGAAAGGCAGGCAGAGAATTCCCTGCTAGCACCTTCTCTGTGCCTGTTCACATTGCTTCGCAGAATTGCTTTTGTTCAGAAAACAGTAACACTTGTTCAGAACGAAAGAAAGCACAGAGCCCCAGATTCTATGTTGTCCTGGAGAGCTTGCAGAGCACTGGGGAAAGGCAGGCAGAGAATTCCCTGCTAGCACCTTCTCTGTGCCTGGGAAGCAGAAGTGTTCACATTGCTTCGCAAGAATCGCTTTTGTGCAGAAAACACTAACACTTGTTCAGAAGGAAAGAAAGCACAGAGCCCCAGATTTTATGTTGTCCTGGAGAGCTTGCAGAGCACTGGGGAAAGGCAGGCAGAGAATTCCCTGCTAGCACCTTCTCTGTGCCTGGGAAGCAGAAGTGTTCACATTGCTTCGCAAGAATTGCTTTTGTGCAGAAAACAGTAACACTTGTTCAGAAGGAAAGAAAGCACAGAGCCCCAGATTCTATGTTGTCCTGGAGAGCTTGCAGAGCACTGGGGAAAGGCAGGCAGAGAATTCCCTGCTAGCACCTTCTCTGTGCCTGTTCACATTGCTTCGCAGAATCGCTTTTGTGCAGAAAACAGTAACACTTGTTCAGAAGGAAAGAAAGCACAGAGCCCCAGATTTTATGTTGTCCTGGAGAGCTTGCAGAGCACTGGGGAAAGGCAGGCAGAGAATTCCCTGCTAGCACCTTCTCTGTGCCTGTTCACATTGCTTCGCAAGAATCGCTTTTGTGCAGAAAACAGTAACACTTGTTCAGAACGAAAGAAAGCACAGAGCCCCAGATTCTATGTTGTCCTGGAGAGCTTGCAGAGCACTGGGGAAAGGCAGGCAGAGAATTCCCTGCTAGCACCTTCTCTGTGCCTGGGAAGCAGAAGTGTTCACATTGCTTCGCAAGAATCGCTTTTGTGCAGAAAACACTAACACTTGTTCAGAAGGAAAGAAAGCACAGAGCCCCAGATTTTATGTTGTCCTGGAGAGCTCGCAGAGCACTGGGGAAAGGCAGGCAGAGAATTCCTTGCTAGCACCTTCTCTGTGCCTGGGAAGCAGAAGTGTTCACATTGCTTCGCAGAATCGCTTTTGTGCAGAAAACAGTAACACTTGTTCAGAAGGAAAGAAAGCACAGAGCCCCAGATTTTATGTTGTCCTGGAGAGCTTGCAGAGCACTGGGGAAAGGCAGGCAGAGAATTCCCTGCTAGCACCTTCTCTGTGCCTGGGAAGCAGAAGTGTTCACATTGCTTCGCAAGAATCGCTTTTGTGCAGAAAACAGTAACACTTGTTCAGAAGGAAAGAAAGCACAGAGCCCCAGATTCTATGTTGTCCTGGAGAGCTTGCAGAGCACTGGGGAAAGGCAGGCAGAGAATTCCCTGCTAGCACCTTCTCTGTGCCTGGGAAGCAGAAGTGTTCACATTGCTTCGCAAGAATCGCTTTTGTGCAGAAAACACTAACACTTGTTCAGAAGGAAAGAAAGCACAGAGCCCCAGATTTTATGTTGTCCTGGAGAGCTTGCAGAGCACTGGGGAAAGGCAGGCAGAGAATTCCCTGCTAGCACCTTCTCTGTGCCTGGGAAGCAGAAGTGTTCACATTGCTTCGCAAGAATCGCTTTTGTGCAGAAAACAGTAACACTTGTTCAGAAGGAAAGAAAGCACAGAGCCCCAGATTTTATGTTGTCCTGGAGAGCTTGCAGAGCACTGGGGAAAGGCAGGCAGAGAATTCCCTGATAGCACCTTCTCTGTGCCTGGGAAGCAGAAGTGTTCACATTGATTCGCAAGAATCGCTTTTGTGCAGAAAACAGTAACACTTGTTCAGTACGAAAGAAAGCACAGAGCCCCAGATTCTATGTTGTCCTGGAGAGCTTGCAGAGCACTGGGGAAAGGCAGGCAGAGAATTCCCTGATAGCACCTTCTCTGTGCCTGGGAAGCAGAAGTGTTCACATTGCTTCGCAAGAATCGCTTTTGTGCAGAAAACAGTAACACTTGTTCAGAAGGAAAGAAAGCACAGAGCCCCAGATTCTATGTTGTCCTGGAGAGCTTGCAGAGCACTGGGGAAAGGCAGGCAGAGAATTCCCTGATAGCACCTTCTCTGTGCCTGGGAAGCAGAAGTGTTCACATTGCTTCGCAAAAATCGCTTTTGTGCAGAAAACAGTAACACTTGTTCAGAAGGAAAGAAAGCACAGAGCCCCAGATTTTATGTTGTTCTGGAGAGCTTGCAGAGCACTGGGGAAAGGCAGGCAGAGAATTCCCTGCTAGCACCTTCTCTGTGCCTGTTCACATTGCTTCGCAGAATCGCTTTTGTGCAGAAAACATTAACACTTGTTCAGAACGAAAGAAAGCACAGAGCCCCAGATTCTATGTTGTCCTGGAGAGCTTGCAGAGCACTGGGGAAAGGCAGGCAGAGAATTCCCTGCTAGCACCTTCTCTGTGCCTGGGAAGCAGAAGTGTTCACATTGCTTCGCAAGAATCGCTTTTGTGCAGAAAACACTAACACTTGTTCAGAAGGAAAGAAAGCACAGAGCCCCAGATTCTATGTTGTCCTGGAGAGCTTGCAGAGCACTGGGGAAAGGCAGGCAGAGAATTCCCTGCTAGCACCTTCTCTGTGCCTGGGAAGCAGAAGTGTTCACATTGCTTCGCAAGAATCGCTTTTGTGCAGAAAACACTAACACTTGTTCAGAAGGAAAGAAAGCACAGAGCCCCAGATTTTATGTTGTCCTGGAGAGCTTGCAGAGCACTGGGGAAAGGCAGGCAGAGAATTCCCTGATAGCACCTTCTCTGTGCCTGGGAAGCAGAAGTGTTCACATTGCTTCGCAAGAATCGCTTTTGTGCAGAAAACAGTAACACTTGTTCAGAAGGAAAGAAAGCACAGAGCCCCAGATTTTATGTTGTCCTGGAGAGCTTGCAGAGCACTGGGGAAAGGCAGGCAGAGAATTCCCTGATAGCACCTTCTCTGTGCCTGGGAAGCAGAAGTGTTCACATTGCTTCGCAAGAATCGCTTTTGTGCAGAAAACAGTAACACTTGTTCAGTACGAAAGAAAGCACAGAGCCCCAGATTCTATGTTGTCCTGGAGAGCTTGCAGAGCACTGGGGAAAGGCAGGCAGAGAATTCCCTGATAGCACCTTCTCTGTGCCTGGGAAGCAGAAGTGTTCACATTGCTTCGCAAAAATCGCTTTTGTGCAGAAAACAGTAACACTTGTTCAGAAGGAAAGAAAGCACAGAGCCCCAGATTTTATGTTGTTCTGGAGAGCTTGCAGAGCACTGGGGAAAGGCAGGCAGAGAATTCCCTGCTAGCACCTTCTCTGTGCCTGTTCACATTGCTTCGCAGAATCGCTTTTGTGCAGAAAACATTAACACTTCTTCAGAACGAAAGAAAGCACAGAGCCCCAGATTCTATGTTGTCCTGGAGAGCTTGCAGAGCACTGGGGAAAGGCAGGCAGAGAATTCCCTGCTAGCACCTTCTCTGTGCCTGGGAAGCAGAAGTGTTCACATTGCTTCGCAAGAATCGCTTTTGTGCAGAAAACAGTAACACTTGTTCAGAAGGAAAGAAAGCACAGAGCCCCAGATTTTATGTTGTCCTGGAGAGCTCGCAGAGCACTGGGGAAAGGCAGGCAGAGAATTCCTTGCTAGCACCTTCTCTGTGCCTGGGAAGCAGAAGTGTTCACATTGCTTCGCAGAATCGCTTTTGTGCAGAAAACAGTAACACTTGTTCAGAACGAAAGAAAGCACAGAGCCCCAGATTCTATGTTGTCCTGGAGAGCTTGCAGAGCACTGGGGAAAGGCAGGCAGAGAATTCCCTGCTAGCACCTTCTCTGTGCCTGTTCACATTGCTTCGCAGAATTGCTTTTGTGCAGAAAACAGTAACACTTGTTCAGAACGAAAGAAAGCACAGAGCCCCAGATTCTATGTTGTCCTGGAGAGCTTGCAGAGCACTGGGGAAAGGCAGGCAGAGAATTCCCTGCTAGCACCTTCTCTGTGCCTGGGAAGCAGAAGTGTTCACATTGCTTCGCAAGAATCGCTTTTGTGCAGAAAACAGTAACACTTGTTCAGAAGGAAAGAAAGCACAGAGCCCCAGATTTTATGTTGTCCTGGAGAGCTTGCAGAGCACTGGGGAAAGGCAGGCAGAGAATTCCCTGATAGCGCCTTCTCTGTGCCTGGGAAGCAGAAGTGTTCACATTGCTTCGCAAGAATCGCTTTTGTGCAGAAAACAGTAACACTTGTTCAGAACTAAAGAAAGCACAGAGCCCCAGATTTGCTGCTGTCCTGGAGAGCTTGCAGAGCACTGGGGAAAGGCAGGCAGAGAATTCCCTGCTAGCACCTTCTCTGTGCCTGTTCACATTGCTTCGCAGAATTGCTTTTGTTCAGAAAACAGTAACACTTGTTCAGAACGAAAGAAAGCACAGAGCCCCAGATTCTATGTTGTCCTGGAGAGCTTGCAGAGCACTGGGGAAAGGCAGGCAGAGAATTCCCTGCTAGCACCTTCTCTGTGCCTGGGAAGCAGAAGTGTTCACATTGCTTCGCAAGAATCGCTTTTGTGCAGAAAACACTAACACTTGTTCAGAAGGAAAGAAAGCACAGAGCCCCAGATTCTATGTTGTCCTGGAGAGCTTGCAGAGCACTGGGGAAAGGCAGGCAGAGAATTCCCTGATAGCACCTTCTCTGTGCCTGGGAAGCAGAAGTGTTCACATTGCTTCGCAAAAATCGCTTTTGTGCAGAAAACAGTAACACTTGTTCAGAAGGAAAGAAAGCACAGAGCCCCAGATTTTATGTTGTTCTGGAGAGCTTGCAGAGCACTGGGGAAAGGCAGGCAGAGAATTCCCTGCTAGCACCTTCTCTGTGCCTGTTCACATTGCTTCGCAGAATCGCTTTTGTGCAGAAAACATTAACACTTGTTCAGAACGAAAGAAAGCACAGAGCCCCAGATTCTATGTTGTCCTGGAGAGCTTGCAGAGCACTGGGGAAAGGCAGGCAGAGAATTCCCTGCTAGCACCTTCTCTGTGCCTGGGAAGCAGAAGTGTTCACATTGCTTCGCAAGAATCGCTTTTGTGCAGAAAACAGTAACACTTGTTCAGAAGGAAAGAAAGCACAGAGCCCCAGATTTTATGTTGTCCTGGAGAGCTCGCAGAGCACTGGGGAAAGGCAGGCAGAGAATTCCTTGCTAGCACCTTCTCTGTGCCTGGGAAGCAGAAGTGTTCACATTGCTTCGCAGAATCGCTTTTGTGCAGAAAACAGTAACACTTGTTCAGAACGAAAGAAAGCACAGAGCCCCAGATTCTATGTTGTCCTGGAGAGCTTGCAGAGCACTGGGGAAAGGCAGGCAGAGAATTCCCTGCTAGCACCTTCTCTGTGCCTGTTCACATTGCTTCGCAGAATTGCTTTTGTGCAGAAAACAGTAACACTTGTTCAGAACGAAAGAAAGCACAGAGCCCCAGATTCTATGTTGTCCTGGAGAGCTTGCAGAGCACTGGGGAAAGGCAGGCAGAGAATTCCCTGCTAGCACCTTCTCTGTGCCTGGGAAGCAGAAGTGTTCACATTGCTTCGCAAGAATCGCTTTTGTGCAGAAAACAGTAACACTTGTTCAGAAGGAAAGAAAGCACAGAGCCCCAGATTTTATGTTGTCCTGGAGAGCTTGCAGAGCACTGGGGAAAGGCAGGCAGAGAATTCCCTGATAGCGCCTTCTCTGTGCCTGGGAAGCAGAAGTGTTCACATTGCTTCGCAAGAATCGCTTTTGTGCAGAAAACAGTAACACTTGTTCAGAACTAAAGAAAGCACAGAGCCCCAGATTTGCTGCTGTCCTGGAGAGCTTGCAGAGCACTGGGGAAAGGCAGGCAGAGAATTCCCTGCTAGCACCTTCTCTGTGCCTGTTCACATTGCTTCGCAGAATTGCTTTTGTTCAGAAAACAGTAACACTTGTTCAGAACGAAAGAAAGCACAGAGCCCCAGATTCTATGTTGTCCTGGAGAGCTTGCAGAGCACTGGGGAAAGGCAGGCAGAGAATTCCCTGCTAGCACCTTCTCTGTGCCTGGGAAGCAGAAGTGTTCACATTGCTTCGCAAGAATCGCTTTTGTGCAGAAAACACTAACACTTGTTCAGAAGGAAAGAAAGCACAGAGCCCCAGATTTTATGTTGTCCTGGAGAGCTTGCAGAGCACTGGGGAAAGGCAGGCAGAGAATTCCCTGCTAGCACCTTCTCTGTGCCTGGGAAGCAGAAGTGTTCACATTGCTTCGCAAGAATTGCTTTTGTGCAGAAAACAGTAACACTTGTTCAGAACGAAAGAAAGCACAGAGCCCCAGATTCTATGTTGTCCTGGAGAGCTTGCAGAGCACTGGGGAAAGGCAGGCAGAGAATTCCCTGCTAGCACCTTCTCTGTGCCTGGGAAGCAGAAGTGTTCACATTGCTTCGCAAGAATCGCTTTTGTGCAGAAAACAGTAACACTTGTTCAGAAGGAAAGAAAGCACAGAGCCCCAGATTTTATGTTGTCCTGGAGAGCTCGCAGAGCACTGGGGAAAGGCAGGCAGAGAATTCCTTGCTAGCACCTTCTCTGTGCCTGGGAAGCAGAAGTGTTCACATTGCTTCGCAGAATCGCTTTTGTGCAGAAAACAGTAACACTTGTTCAGAAGGAAAGAAAGCACAGAGCCCCAGATTTTATGTTGTCCTGGAGAGCTTGCAGAGCACTGGGGAAAGGCAGGCAGAGAATTCCCTGCTAGCACCTTCTCTGTGCCTGGGAAGCAGAAGTGTTCACATTGCTTCGCAAGAATCGCTTTTGTGCAGAAAACAGTAACACTTGTTCAGAAGGAAAGAAAGCACAGAGCCCCAGATTTTATGTTGTCCTGGAGAGCTTGCAGAGCACTGGGGAAAGGCAGGCAGAGAATTCCCTGCTAGCACCTTCTCTGTGCCTGGGAAGCAGAAGTGTTCACATTGCTTCGCAAGAATCGCTTTTGTGCAGAAAACACTAACACTTGTTCAGAAGGAAAGAAAGCACAGAGCCCCAGATTTTATGTTGTCCTGGAGAGCTTGCAGAGCACTGGGGAAAGGCAGGCAGAGAATTCCCTGCTAGCACCTTCTCTGTGCCTGGGAAGCAGAAGTGTTCACATTGCTTCGCAAGAATCGCTTTTGTGCAGAAAACAGTAACACTTGTTCAGAAGGAAAGAAAGCACAGAGCCCCAGATTTTATGTTGTCCTGGAGAGCTTGCAGAGCACTGGGGAAAGGCAGGCAGAGAATTCCCTGATAGCACCTTCTCTGTGCCTGGGAAGCAGAAGTGTTCACATTGATTCGCAAGAATCGCTTTTGTGCAGAAAACAGTAACACTTGTTCAGTACGAAAGAAAGCACAGAGCCCCAGATTCTATGTTGTCCTGGAGAGCTTGCAGAGCACTGGGGAAAGGCAGGCAGAGAATTCCCTGATAGCACCTTCTCTGTGCCTGGGAAGCAGAAGTGTTCACATTGCTTCGCAAGAATCGCTTTTGTGCAGAAAACAGTAACACTTGTTCAGAAGGAAAGAAAGCACAGAGCCCCAGATTCTATGTTGTCCTGGAGAGCTTGCAGAGCACTGGGGAAAGGCAGGCAGAGAATTCCCTGATAGCACCTTCTCTGTGCCTGGGAAGCAGAAGTGTTCACATTGCTTCGCAAAAATCGCTTTTGTGCAGAAAACAGTAACACTTGTTCAGAAGGAAAGAAAGCACAGAGCCCCAGATTTTATGTTGTTCTGGAGAGCTTGCAGAGCACTGGGGAAAGGCAGGCAGAGAATTCCCTGCTAGCACCTTCTCTGTGCCTGTTCACATTGCTTCGCAGAATCGCTTTTGTGCAGAAAACATTAACACTTCTTCAGAACGAAAGAAAGCACAGAGCCCCAGATTCTATGTTGTCCTGGAGAGCTTGCAGAGCACTGGGGAAAGGCAGGCAGAGAATTCCCTGCTAGCACCTTCTCTGTGCCTGGGAAGCAGAAGTGTTCACATTGCTTCGCAAGAATCGCTTTTGTGCAGAAAACAGTAACACTTGTTCAGAAGGAAAGAAAGCACAGAGCCCCAGATTTTATGTTGTCCTGGAGAGCTCGCAGAGCACTGGGGAAAGGCAGGCAGAGAATTCCTTGCTAGCACCTTCTCTGTGCCTGGGAAGCAGAAGTGTTCACATTGCTTCGCAGAATCGCTTTTGTGCAGAAAACAGTAACACTTGTTCAGAACGAAAGAAAGCACAGAGCCCCAGATTCTATGTTGTCCTGGAGAGCTTGCAGAGCACTGGGGAAAGGCAGGCAGAGAATTCCCTGCTAGCACCTTCTCTGTGCCTGTTCACATTGCTTCGCAGAATTGCTTTTGTGCAGAAAACAGTAACACTTGTTCAGAACGAAAGAAAGCACAGAGCCCCAGATTCTATGTTGTCCTGGAGAGCTTGCAGAGCACTGGGGAAAGGCAGGCAGAGAATTCCCTGCTAGCACCTTCTCTGTGCCTGGGAAGCAGAAGTGTTCACATTGCTTCGCAAGAATCGCTTTTGTGCAGAAAACAGTAACACTTGTTCAGAAGGAAAGAAAGCACAGAGCCCCAGATTTTATGTTGTCCTGGAGAGCTTGCAGAGCACTGGGGAAAGGCAGGCAGAGAATTCCCTGCTAGCACCTTCTCTGTGCCTGGGAAGCAGAAGTGTTCACAGTGCTTCGCAAAAATCGCTTTTGTGCAGAAAACAGTAACACTTGTTCAGAAGGAAAGAAAGCACAGAGCCCCAGATTTTATGTTGTCCTGGAGAGCTTGCAGAGCACTGGGGAAAGGCAGGCAGAGAATTCCCTGCTAGCACCTTCTCTGTGCCTGGGAAGCAGAAGTGTTCACATTGCTTCGCAAGAATCGCTTTTGTTCAGAAAACAGTAACACTTGTTCAGAACTAAAGAAAGCACAGAGCCCCAGATTTGCTGCTGTCCTGGAGAGCTTGCAGAGCACTGGGGAAAGGCAGGCAGAGAATTCCCTGCTAGCACCTTCTCTGTGCCTGGGAAGCAGAAGTGTTCACATTGCTTCGCAAGAATCGCTTTTGTGCAGAAAACAGTAACACTTGTTCAGAAGGAAAGAAAGCACAGAGCCCCAGATTTTATGTTGTTCTGGAGAGCTTGCAGAGCACTGGGGAAAGGCAGGCAGAGAATTCCCTGCTAGCACCTTCTCTGTGCCTGTTCACATTGCTTCGCAGAATTGCTTTTGTGCAGAAAACAGTAACACTTGTTCAGAACGAAAGAAAGCACAGAGCCCCAGATTCTATGTTGTCCTGGAGAGCTTGCAGAGCACTGGGGAAAGGCAGGCAGAGAATTCCCTGCTAGCACCTTCTCTGTGCCTGGGAAGCAGAAGTGTTCACATTGCTTCGCAAGAATCGCTTTTGTGCAGAAAACACTAACACTTGTTCAGAAGGAAAGAAAGCACAGAGCCCCAGATTTTATGTTGTCCTGGAGAGCTTGCAGAGCACTGGGGAAAGGCAGGCAGAGAATTCCCTGCTAGCACCTTCTCTGTGCCTGGGAAGCAGAAGTGTTCACATTGCTTCGCAAGAATTGCTTTTGTGCAGAAAACAGTAACACTTGTTCAGAACGAAAGAAAGCACAGAGCCCCAGATTCTATGTTGTCCTGGAGAGCTTGCAGAGCACTGGGGAAAGGCAGGCAGAGAATTCCCTGCTACCACCTTCTCTGTGCCTGGTAAGCAGAAGTGTTCACATTGCTTCGCAAGAATCGCTTTTGTGCAGAAAACAGTAACACTTGTTCAGAAGGAAAGAAAGCACAGAGCCCCAGATTTTATGTTGTCCTGGAGAGCTTGCAGAGCACTGGGGAAAGACAGGCAGAGTATTCCCTGATAGCACCTTCTCTGTGCCTGTTCACATTGCTTCGCAAGAATCGCTTTTGTGCAGAAAACAGTAACACTTGTTCAGTACGAAAGAAAGCACAGAGCCCCAGATTCTATGTTGTCCTGGAGAGCTTGCAGAGCACTGGGGAAAGGCAGGCAGAGAATTCCCTGATAGCACCTTCTCTGTGCCTGGGAAGCAGAAGTGTTCACATTGCTTCGCAAGAATCGCTTTTGTGCAGAAAACAGTAACACTTGTTCAGAAGGAAAGAAAGCACAGAGCCCCAGATTCTATGTTGTCCTGGAGAGCTTGCAGAGCACTGGGGAAAGGCAGGCAGAGAATTCCCTGATAGCACCTTCTCTGTGCCTGGGAAGCAGAAGTGTTCACATTGCTTCGCAAAAATCGCTTTTGTGCAGAAAACAGTAACACTTGTTCAGAAGGAAAGAAAGCACAGAGCCCCAGATTTTATGTTGTTCTGGAGAGCTTGCAGAGCACTGGGGAAAGGCAGGCAGAGAATTCCCTGCTAGCACCTTCTCTGTGCCTGTTCACATTGCTTCGCAGAATCGCTTTTGTGCAGAAAACAGTAACACTTCTTCAGAACGAAAGAAAGCACAGAGCCCCAGATTCTATGTTGTCCTGGAGAGCTTGCAGAGCACTGGGGAAAGGCAGGCAGAGAATTCCCTGATAGCACCTTCTCTGTGCCTGGGAAGCAGAAGTGTTCACATTGCTTCGCAAGAATCGCTTTTGTGCAGAAAACAGTAACACTTGTTCAGAAGGAAAGAAAGCACAGAGCCCCAGATTTTATGTTGTCCTGGAGAGCTCGCAGAGCACTGGGGAAAGGCAGGTAGAGAATTCCTTGCTAGCACCTTCTCTGTGCCTGGGAAGCAGAAGTGTTCACATTGCTTCGCAGAATCGCTTTTGTGCAGAAAACAGTAACACTTGTTCAGAACGAAAGAAAGCACAGAGCCCCAGATTCTATGTTGTCCTGGAGAGCTTGCAGAGCACTGGGGAAAGGCAGGCAGAGAATTCCCTGCTAGCACCTTCTCTGTGCCTGTTCACATTGCTTCGCAGAATTGCTTTTGTGCAGAAAACAGTAACACTTGTTCAGAACGAAAGAAAGCACAGAGCCCCAGATTCTATGTTGTCCTGGAGAGCTTGCAGAGCACTGGGGAAAGGCAGGCAGAGAATTCCCTGCTAGCACCTTCTCTGTGCCTGGGAAGCAGAAGTGTTCACATTGCTTCGCAAGAATCGCTTTTGTGCAGAAAACAGTAACACTTGTTCAGAAGGAAAGAAAGCACAGAGCCCCAGATTTTATGTTGTCCTGGAGAGCTTGCAGAGCACTGGGGAAAGGCAGGCAGAGAATTCCCTGCTAGCACCTTCTCTGTGCCTGGGAAGCAGAAGTGTTCACATTGCTTCGCAAGAATCGCTTTTGTGCAGAAAACAGTAACACTTGTTCAGAACTAAAGAAAGCACAGAGCCCCAGATTTGCTGCTGTCCTGGAGAGCTTGCAGAGCACTGGGGAAAGGCAGGCAGAGAATTCCCTGCTAGCACCTTCTCTGTGCCTGGGAAGCAGAAGTGTTCACAGTGCTTCGCAAAAATCGCTTTTGTGCAGAAAACAGTAACACTTGTTCAGAAGGAAAGAAAGCACAGAGCCCCAGATTTTATGTTGTCCTGGAGAGCTTGCAGAGCACTGGGGAAAGGCAGGCAGAGAATTCCCTGCTAGCACCTTCTCTGTGCCTGGGAAGCAGAAGTGTTCACATTGCTTCGCAAGAATCGCTTTTGTTCAGAAAACAGTAACACTTGTTCAGAACTAAAGAAAGCACAGAGCCCCAGATTTGCTGCTGTCCTGGAGAGCTTGCAGAGCACTGGGGAAAGGCAGGCAGAGAATTCCCTGCTAGCACCTTCTCTGTGCCTGGGAAGCAGAAGTGTTCACATTGCTTCGCAAAAATCGCTTTTGTGCAGAAAACAGTAACACTTGTTCAGAAGGAAAGAAAGCACAGAGCCCCAGATTTTATGTTGTTCTGGAGAGCTTGCAGAGCACTGGGGAAAGGCAGGCAGAGAATTCCCTGCTAGCACCTTCTCTGTGCCTGTTCACATTGCTTCGCAAGAATCGCTTTTGTGCAGAAAACACTAACACTTGTTCAGAAGGAAAGAAAGCACAGAGCCCCAGATTTTATGTTGTCCTGGAGAGCTTGCAGAGCACTGGGGAAAGGCAGGCAGAGAATTCCCTGCTAGCACCTTCTCTGTGCCTGGGAAGCAGAAGTGTTCACATTGCTTCGCAAGAATTGCTTTTGTGCAGAAAACAGTAACACTTGTTCAGAACGAAAGAAAGCACAGAGCCCCAGATTCTATGTTGTCCTGGAGAGCTTGCAGAGCACTGGGGAAATGCAGGCAGAGAATTCCCTGATAGCACCTTCTCTGTGCCTGGGAAGCAGAAGTGTTCACATTGCTTCGCAAGAATCGCTTTTGTGCAGAAAACAGTAACACTTGTTCAGAAGGAAAGAAAGCACAGAGCCCCAGATTCTATGTTGTCCTGGAGAGCTTGCAGAGCACTGGGGAAAGGCAGGCAGAGAATTCCCTGCTAGCACCTTCTCTGTGCCTGTTCACATTGCTTCGCAGAATCGCTTTTGTGCAGAAAACAGTAACACTTGTTCAGAAGGAAAGAAAGCACAGAGCCCCAGATTTTATGTTGTCCTGGAGAGCTTGCAGAGCACTGGGGAAAGGCAGGCAGAGAATTCCCTGCTAGCACCTTCTCTGTGCCTGTTCACATTGCTTCGCAAGAATCGCTTTTGTGCAGAAAACAGTAACACTTGTTCAGAAGGAAAGAAAGCACAGAGCCCCAGATTCTATGTTGTCCTGGAGAGCTTGCAGAGCACTGGGGAAAGGCAGGCAGAGAATTCCCTGCTAGCACCTTCTCTGTGCCTGGGAAGCAGAAGTGTTCACATTGCTTCGCAAGAATCGCTTTTGTGCAGAAAACAGTAACACTTGTTCAGAAGGAAAGAAAGCACAGAGCCCCAGATTATATGTTGTCCTGGAGAGCTCGCAGAGCACTGGGGAAAGGCAGGCAGAGAATTCCTTGCTAGCACCTTCTCTGTGCCTGGGAAGCAGAAGTGTTCACATTGCTTCGCAGAATCGCTTTTGTGCAGAAAACAGTAACACTTGTTCAGAAGGAAAGAAAGCACAGAGCCCCAGATTTTATGTTGTCCTGGAGAGCTTGCAGAGCACTGGGGAAAGGCAGGCAGAGAATTCCCTGCTAGCACCTTCTCTGTGCCTGGGAAGCAGAAGTGTTCACATTGCTTCGCAAGAATCGCTTTTGTGCAGAAAACAGTAACACTTGTTCAGAAGGAAAGAAAGCACAGAGCCCCAGATTTTATGTTGTCCTGGAGAGCTTGCAGAGCACTGGGGAAAGGCAGGCAGAGAATTCCCTGCTAGCACCTTCTCTGTGCCTGGGAAGCAGAAGTGTTCACATTGCTTCGCAAGAATCGCTTTTGTGCAGAAAACACTAACACTTGTTCAGAAGGAAAGAAAGCACAGAGCCCCAGATTTTATGTTGTCCTGGAGAGCTTGCAGAGCACTGGGGAAAGGCAGGCAGAGAATTCCCTGCTAGCACCTTCTCTGTGCCTGGGAAGCAGAAGTGTTCACATTGCTTCGCAAGAATCGCTTTTGTGCAGAAAACAGTAACACTTGTTCAGAAGGAAAGAAAGCACAGAGCCCCAGATTTTATGTTGTCCTGGAGAGCTTGCAGAGCACTGGGGAAAGGCAGGCAGAGAATTCCCTGATAGCACCTTCTCTGTGCCTGGGAAGCAGAAGTGTTCACATTGATTCGCAAGAATCGCTTTTGTGCAGAAAACAGTAACACTTGTTCAGTACGAAAGAAAGCACAGAGCCCCAGATTCTATGTTGTCCTGGAGAGCTTGCAGAGCACTGGGGAAAGGCAGGCAGAGAATTCCCTGATAGCACCTTCTCTGTGCCTGGGAAGCAGAAGTGTTCACATTGCTTCGCAAGAATCGCTTTTGTGCAGAAAACAGTAACACTTGTTCAGAAGGAAAGAAAGCACAGAGCCCCAGATTCTATGTTGTCCTGGAGAGCTTGCAGAGCACTGGGGAAAGGCAGGCAGAGAATTCCCTGCTAGCACCTTCTCTGTGCCTGGGAAGCAGAAGTGTTCACATTGCTTCGCAAAAATCGCTTTTGTGCAGAAAACAGTAACACTTGTTCAGAAGGAAAGAAAGCACAGAGCCCCAGATTTTATGTTGTTCTGGAGAGCTTGCAGAGTACTGGGGAAAGGCAGGCAGAGAATTCCCTGCTAGCACCTTCTCTGTGCCTGTTCACATTGCTTCGCAGAATCGCTTTTGTGCAGAAAACATTAACACTTCTTCAGAACGAAAGAAAGCACAGAGCCCCAGATTCTATGTTGTCCTGGAGAGCTTGCAGAGCACTGGGGAAAGGCAGGCAGAGAATTCCCTGCTAGCACCTTCTCTGTGCCTGGGAAGCAGAAGTGTTCACATTGCTTCGCAAGAATCGCTTTTGTGCAGAAAACAGTAACACTTGTTCAGAAGGAAAGAAAGCACAGAGCCCCAGATTTTATGTTGTCCTGGAGAGCTCGCAGAGCACTGGGGAAAGGCAGGCAGAGAATTCCTTGCTAGCACCTTCTCTGTGCCTGGGAAGCAGAAGTGTTCACATTGCTTCGCAGAATCGCTTTTGTGCAGAAAACAGTAACACTTGTTCAGAACGAAAGAAAGCACAGAGCCCCAGATTCTATGTTGTCCTGGAGAGCTTGCAGAGCACTGGGGAAAGGCAGGCAGAGAATTCCCTGCTAGCACCTTCTCTGTGCCTGTTCACATTGCTTCGCAGAATTGCTTTTGTGCAGAAAACAGTAACACTTGTTCAGAACGAAAGAAAGCACAGAGCCCCAGATTCTATGTTGTCCTGGAGAGCTTGCAGAGCACTGGGGAAAGGCAGGCAGAGAATTCCCTGCTAGCACCTTCTCTGTGCCTGGGAAGCAGAAGTGTTCACATTGCTTCGCAAGAATCGCTTTTGTGCAGAAAACAGTAACACTTGTTCAGAACTAAAGAAAGCACAGAGCCCCAGATTTGCTGCTGTCCTGGAGAGCTTGCAGAGCACTGGGGAAAGGCAGGCAGAGAATTCCCTGCTAGCACCTTCTCTGTGCCTGGGAAGCAGAAGTGTTCACAGTGCTTCGCAAAAATCGCTTTTGTGCAGAAAACAGTAACACTTGTTCAGAAGGAAAGAAAGCACAGAGCCCCAGATTTTATGTTGTCCTGGAGAGCTTGCAGAGCACTGGGGAAAGGCAGGCAGAGAATTCCCTGCTAGCACCTTCTCTGTGCCTGGGAAGCAGAAGTGTTCACATTGCTTCGCAAGAATCGCTTTTGTTCAGAAAACAGTAACACTTGTTCAGAACTAAAGAAAGCACAGAGCCCCAGATTTGCTGCTGTCCTGGAGAGCTTGCAGAGCACTGGGGAAAGGCAGGCAGAGAATTCCCTGCTAGCACCTTCTCTGTGCCTGGGAAGCAGAAGTGTTCACATTGCTTCGCAAAAATCGCTTTTGTGCAGAAAACAGTAACACTTGTTCAGAAGGAAAGAAAGCACAGAGCCCCAGATTTTATGTTGTTCTGGAGAGCTTGCAGAGCACTGGGGAAAGGCAGGCAGAGAATTCCCTGCTAGCACCTTCTCTGTGCCTGTTCACATTGCTTCGCAAGAATCGCTTTTGTGCAGAAAACACTAACACTTGTTCAGAAGGAAAGAAAGCACAGAGCCCCAGATTTTATGTTGTCCTGGAGAGCTTGCAGAGCACTGGGGAAAGGCAGGCAGAGAATTCCCTGCTAGCACCTTCTCTGTGCCTGGGAAGCAGAAGTGTTCACATTGCTTCGCAAGAATTGCTTTTGTGCAGAAAACAGTAACACTTGTTCAGAACGAAAGAAAGCACAGAGCCCCAGATTCTATGTTGTCCTGGAGAGCTTGCAGAGCACTGGGGAAATGCAGGCAGAGAATTCCCTGATAGCACCTTCTCTGTGCCTGGGAAGCAGAAGTGTTCACATTGCTTCGCAAGAATCGCTTTTGTGCAGAAAACAGTAACACTTGTTCAGAAGGAAAGAAAGCACAGAGCCCCAGATTCTATGTTGTCCTGGAGAGCTTGCAGAGCACTGGGGAAAGGCAGGCAGAGAATTCCCTGCTAGCACCTTCTCTGTGCCTGGGAAGCAGAAGTGTTCACATTGCTTCGCAAAAATCGCTTTTGTGCAGAAAACAGTAACACTTGTTCAGAAGGAAAGAAAGCACAGAGCCCCAGATTTTATGTTGTTCTGGAGAGCTTGCAGAGCACTGGGGAAAGGCAGGCAGAGAATTCCCTGCTAGCACCTTCTCTGTGCCTGTTCACATTGCTTCGCAAGAATCGCTTTTGTGCAGAAAACACTAACACTTGTTCAGAAGGAAAGAAAGCACAGAGCCCCAGATTTTATGTTGTCCTGGAGAGCTTGCAGAGCACTGGGGAAAGGCAGGCAGAGAATTCCCTGCTAGCACCTTCTCTGTGCCTGGGAAGCAGAAGTGTTCACATTGCTTCGCAAGAATTGCTTTTGTGCAGAAAACAGTAACACTTGTTCAGAACGAAAGAAAGCACAGAGCCCCAGATTCTATGTTGTCCTGGAGAGCTTGCAGAGCACTGGGGAAATGCAGGCAGAGAATTCCCTGATAGCACCTTCTCTGTGCCTGGGAAGCAGAAGTGTTCACATTGCTTCGCAAGAATCGCTTTTGTGCAGAAAACAGTAACACTTGTTCAGAAGGAAAGAAAGCACAGAGCCCCAGATTCTATGTTGTCCTGGAGAGCTTGCAGAGCACTGGGGAAAGGCAGGCAGAGAATTCCCTGCTAGCACCTTCTCTGTGCCTGTTCACATTGCTTCGCAGAATCGCTTTTGTGCAGAAAACAGTAACACTTGTTCAGAAGGAAAGAAAGCACAGAGCCCCAGATTTTATGTTGTCCTGGAGAGCTTGCAGAGCACTGGGGAAAGGCAGGCAGAGAATTCCCTGCTAGCACCTTCTCTGTGCCTGTTCACATTGCTTCGCAAGAATCGCTTTTGTGCAGAAAACAGTAACACTTGTTCAGAAGGAAAGAAAGCACAGAGCCCCAGATTCTATGTTGTCCTGGAGAGCTTGCAGAGCACTGGGGAAAGGCAGGCAGAGAATTCCCTGCTAGCACCTTCTCTGTGCCTGGGAAGCAGAAGTGTTCACATTGCTTCGCAAGAATCGCTTTTGTGCAGAAAACAGTAACACTTGTTCAGAAGGAAAGAAAGCACAGAGCCCCAGATTATATGTTGTCCTGGAGAGCTCGCAGAGCACTGGGGAAAGGCAGGCAGAGAATTCCTTGCTAGCACCTTCTCTGTGCCTGGGAAGCAGAAGTGTTCACATTGCTTCGCAGAATCGCTTTTGTGCAGAAAACAGTAACACTTGTTCAGAAGGAAAGAAAGCACAGAGCCCCAGATTTTATGTTGTCCTGGAGAGCTTGCAGAGCACTGGGGAAAGGCAGGCAGAGAATTCCCTGCTAGCACCTTCTCTGTGCCTGGGAAGCAGAAGTGTTCACATTGCTTCGCAAGAATCGCTTTTGTGCAGAAAACAGTAACACTTGTTCAGAAGGAAAGAAAGCACAGAGCCCCAGATTTTATGTTGTCCTGGAGAGCTTGCAGAGCACTGGGGAAAGGCAGGCAGAGAATTCCCTGCTAGCACCTTCTCTGTGCCTGGGAAGCAGAAGTGTTCACATTGCTTCGCAAGAATCGCTTTTGTGCAGAAAACACTAACACTTGTTCAGAAGGAAAGAAAGCACAGAGCCCCAGATTTTATGTTGTCCTGGAGAGCTTGCAGAGCACTGGGGAAAGGCAGGCAGAGAATTCCCTGCTAGCACCTTCTCTGTGCCTGGGAAGCAGAAGTGTTCACATTGCTTCGCAAGAATCGCTTTTGTGCAGAAAACAGTAACACTTGTTCAGAAGGAAAGAAAGCACAGAGCCCCAGATTTTATGTTGTCCTGGAGAGCTTGCAGAGCACTGGGGAAAGGCAGGCAGAGAATTCCCTGATAGCACCTTCTCTGTGCCTGGGAAGCAGAAGTGTTCACATTGATTCGCAAGAATCGCTTTTGTGCAGAAAACAGTAACACTTGTTCAGTACGAAAGAAAGCACAGAGCCCCAGATTCTATGTTGTCCTGGAGAGCTTGCAGAGCACTGGGGAAAGGCAGGCAGAGAATTCCCTGATAGCACCTTCTCTGTGCCTGGGAAGCAGAAGTGTTCACATTGCTTCGCAAGAATCGCTTTTGTGCAGAAAACAGTAACACTTGTTCAGAAGGAAAGAAAGCACAGAGCCCCAGATTCTATGTTGTCCTGGAGAGCTTGCAGAGCACTGGGGAAAGGCAGGCAGAGAATTCCCTGCTAGCACCTTCTCTGTGCCTGGGAAGCAGAAGTGTTCACATTGCTTCGCAAAAATCGCTTTTGTGCAGAAAACAGTAACACTTGTTCAGAAGGAAAGAAAGCACAGAGCCCCAGATTTTATGTTGTTCTGGAGAGCTTGCAGAGCACTGGGGAAAGGCAGGCAGAGAATTCCCTGCTAGCACCTTCTCTGTGCCTGTTCACATTGCTTCGCAGAATCGCTTTTGTGCAGAAAACATTAACACTTCTTCAGAACGAAAGAAAGCACAGAGCCCCAGATTCTATGTTGTCCTGGAGAGCTTGCAGAGCACTGGGGAAAGGCAGGCAGAGAATTCCCTGCTAGCACCTTCTCTGTGCCTGGGAAGCAGAAGTGTTCACATTGCTTCGCAAGAATCGCTTTTGTGCAGAAAACAGTAACACTTGTTCAGAAGGAAAGAAAGCACAGAGCCCCAGATTTTATGTTGTCCTGGAGAGCTCGCAGAGCACTGGGGAAAGGCAGGCAGAGAATTCCTTGCTAGCACCTTCTCTGTGCCTGGGAAGCAGAAGTGTTCACATTGCTTCGCAGAATCGCTTTTGTGCAGAAAACAGTAACACTTGTTCAGAACGAAAGAAAGCACAGAGCCCCAGATTCTATGTTGTCCTGGAGAGCTTGCAGAGCACTGGGGAAAGGCAGGCAGAGAATTCCCTGCTAGCACCTTCTCTGTGCCTGTTCACATTGCTTCGCAGAATTGCTTTTGTGCAGAAAACAGTAACACTTGTTCAGAACGAAAGAAAGCACAGAGCCCCAGATTCTATGTTGTCCTGGAGAGCTTGCAGAGCACTGGGGAAAGGCAGGCAGAGAATTCCCTGCTAGCACCTTCTCTGTGCCTGGGAAGCAGAAGTGTTCACATTGCTTCGCAAGAATCGCTTTTGTGCAGAAAACAGTAACACTTGTTCAGAACTAAAGAAAGCACAGAGCCCCAGATTTGCTGCTGTCCTGGAGAGCTTGCAGAGCACTGGGGAAAGGCAGGCAGAGAATTCCCTGCTAGCACCTTCTCTGTGCCTGGGAAGCAGAAGTGTTCACAGTGCTTCGCAAAAATCGCTTTTGTGCAGAAAACAGTAACACTTGTTCAGAAGGAAAGAAAGCACAGAGCCCCAGATTTTATGTTGTCCTGGAGAGCTTGCAGAGCACTGGGGAAAGGCAGGCAGAGAATTCCCTGCTAGCACCTTCTCTGTGCCTGGGAAGCAGAAGTGTTCACATTGCTTCGCAAGAATCGCTTTTGTTCAGAAAACAGTAACACTTGTTCAGAACTAAAGAAAGCACAGAGCCCCAGATTTGCTGCTGTCCTGGAGAGCTTGCAGAGCACTGGGGAAAGGCAGGCAGAGAATTCCCTGCTAGCACCTTCTCTGTGCCTGGGAAGCAGAAGTGTTCACATTGCTTCGCAAGAATCGCTTTTGTGCAGAAAACAGTAACACTTGTTCAGAAGGAAAGAAAGCACAGAGCCCCAGATTTTATGTTGTTCTGGAGAGCTTGCAGAGCACTGGGGAAAGGCAGGCAGAGAATTCCCTGCTAGCACCTTCTCTGTGCCTGTTCACATTGCTTCGCAGAATTGCTTTTGTGCAGAAAACAGTAACACTTGTTCAGAACGAAAGAAAGCACAGAGCCCCAGATTCTATGTTGTCCTGGAGAGCTTGCAGAGCACTGGGGAAAGGCAGGCAGAGAATTCCCTGCTAGCACCTTCTCTGTGCCTGGGAAGCAGAAGTGTTCACATTGCTTCGCAAGAATCGCTTTTGTGCAGAAAACACTAACACTTGTTCAGAAGGAAAGAAAGCACAGAGCCCCAGATTTTATGTTGTCCTGGAGAGCTTGCAGAGCACTGGGGAAAGGCAGGCAGAGAATTCCCTGCTAGCACCTTCTCTGTGCCTGGGAAGCAGAAGTGTTCACATTGCTTCGCAAGAATTGCTTTTGTGCAGAAAACAGTAACACTTGTTCAGAACGAAAGAAAGCACAGAGCCCCAGATTCTATGTTGTCCTGGAGAGCTTGCAGAGCACTGGGGAAAGGCAGGCAGAGAATTCCCTGCTACCACCTTCTCTGTGCCTGGTAAGCAGAAGTGTTCACATTGCTTCGCAAGAATCGCTTTTGTGCAGAAAACAGTAACACTTGTTCAGAAGGAAAGAAAGCACAGAGCCCCAGATTTTATGTTGTCCTGGAGAGCTTGCAGAGCACTGGGGAAAGACAGGCAGAGTATTCCCTGATAGCACCTTCTCTGTGCCTGTTCACATTGCTTCGCAAGAATCGCTTTTGTGCAGAAAACAGTAACACTTGTTCAGTACGAAAGAAAGCACAGAGCCCCAGATTCTATGTTGTCCTGGAGAGCTTGCAGAGCACTGGGGAAAGGCAGGCAGAGAATTCCCTGATAGCACCTTCTCTGTGCCTGGGAAGCAGAAGTGTTCACATTGCTTCGCAAGAATCGCTTTTGTGCAGAAAACAGTAACACTTGTTCAGAAGGAAAGAAAGCACAGAGCCCCAGATTCTATGTTGTCCTGGAGAGCTTGCAGAGCACTGGGGAAAGGCAGGCAGAGAATTCCCTGCTAGCACCTTCTCTGTGCCTGGGAAGCAGAAGTGTTCACATTGCTTCGCAAAAATCGCTTTTGTGCAGAAAACAGTAACACTTGTTCAGAAGGAAAGAAAGCACAGAGCCCCAGATTTTATGTTGTTCTGGAGAGCTTGCAGAGCACTGGGGAAAGGCAGGCAGAGAATTCCCTGCTAGCACCTTCTCTGTGCCTGTTCACATTGCTTCGCAGAATCGCTTTTGTGCAGAAAACAGTAACACTTCTTCAGAACGAAAGAAAGCACAGAGCCCCAGATTCTATGTTGTCCTGGAGAGCTTGCAGAGCACTGGGGAAAGGCAGGCAGAGAATTCCCTGATAGCACCTTCTCTGTGCCTGGGAAGCAGAAGTGTTCACATTGCTTCGCAAGAATCGCTTTTGTGCAGAAAACAGTAACACTTGTTCAGAAGGAAAGAAAGCACAGAGCCCCAGATTTTATGTTGTCCTGGAGAGCTCGCAGAGCACTGGGGAAAGGCAGGCAGAGAATTCCTTGCTAGCACCTTCTCTGTGCCTGGGAAGCAGAAGTGTTCACATTGCTTCGCAGAATCGCTTTTGTGCAGAAAACAGTAACACTTGTTCAGAACGAAAGAAAGCACAGAGCCCCAGATTCTATGTTGTCCTGGAGAGCTTGCAGAGCACTGGGGAAAGGCAGGCAGAGAATTCCCTGCTAGCACCTTCTCTGTGCCTGTTCACATTGCTTCGCAGAATTGCTTTTGTGCAGAAAACAGTAACACTTGTTCAGAACGAAAGAAAGCACAGAGCCCCAGATTCTATGTTGTCCTGGAGAGCTTGCAGAGCACTGGGGAAAGGCAGGCAGAGAATTCCCTGCTAGCACCTTCTCTGTGCCTGGGAAGCAGAAGTGTTCACATTGCTTCGCAAGAATCGCTTTTGTGCAGAAAACAGTAACACTTGTTCAGAAGGAAAGAAAGCACAGAGCCCCAGATTTTATGTTGTCCTGGAGAGCTTGCAGAGCACTGGGGAAAGGCAGGCAGAGAATTCCCTGATAGCACCTTCTCTGTGCCTGGGAAGCAGAAGTGTTCACATTGCTTCGCAAGAATCGCTTTTGTGCAGAAAACAGTAACACTTGTTCAGAACTAAAGAAAGCACAGAGCCCCAGATTTGCTGCTGTCCTGGAGAGCTTGCAGAGCACTGGGGAAAGGCAGGCAGAGAATTCCCTGCTAGCACCTTCTCTGTGCCTGGGAAGCAGAAGTGTTCACAGTGCTTCGCAAAAATCGCTTTTGTGCAGAAAACAGTAACACTTGTTCAGAACTAAAGAAAGCACAGAGTCCCAGATTTGCTGCTGTCCTGGAGAGCTTGCAGAGCACTGGGGAAAGGCAGGCAGAGAATTCCCTGCTAGCACTTTCTCTGTGCCTGGGAAGCAGAAGTGTTCACATTGCTTCGCAAAAATCGCTTTTGTGCAGAAAACAGTAACACTTGTTCAGAAGGAAAGAAAGCACAGAGCCCCAGATTTTATGTTGTTCTGGAGAGCTTGCAGAGCACTGGGGAAAGGCAGGCAGAGAATTCCCTGCTAGCACCTTCTCTGTGCCTGTTCACATTGCTTCGCAAGAATCGCTTTTGTGCAGAAAACACTAACACTTGTTCAGAAGGAAAGAAAGCACAGAGCCCCAGATTTTATGTTGTCCTGGAGAGCTTGCAGAGCACTGGGGAAAGGCAGGCAGAGAATTCCCTGCTAGCACCTTCTCTGTGCCTGGGAAGCAGAAGTGTTCACATTGCTTCGCAAGAATTGCTTTTGTGCAGAAAACAGTAACACTTGTTCAGAAGGAAAGAAAGCACAGAGCCCCAGATTTTATGTTGTCCTGGAGAGCTTGCAGAGCACTGGGGAAAGGCAGGCAGAGTATTCCCTGATAGCACCTTCTCTGTGCCTGTTCACATTGCTTCGCAAGAATCGCTTTTGTGCAGAAAACAGTAACACTTGTTCAGAACGAAAGAAAGCACAGAGCCCCAGATTCTATGTTGTCCTGGAGAGCTTGCAGAGCACTGGGGAAAGGCAGGCAGGGAATTCCCTGCTAGCACCTTCTCTGTGCCTGGGAAGCAGAAGTGTTCACATTGCTTCGCAAGAATCGCTTTTGTGCAGAAAACAGTAACACTTGTTCAGAACTAAAGAAAGCACAGAGCCCCAGATTTGCTGCTGTCCTGGAGAGCTTGCAGAGCACTGGGGAAAGGCAGGCAGAGAATTCCCTGCTAGCACCTTCTCTGTGCCTGGGAAGCAGAAGTGTTCACATTGCTTCGCAAGAATCGCTTTTGTGCAGAAAACAGTAACACTTGTTCAGAAGGAAAGAAAGCACAGAGCCCCAGATTTTATGTTGTCCTGGAGAGCTTGCAGAGCACTGGGGAAAGGCAGGCAGAGAATTCCCTGCTAGCACCTTCTCTGTGCCTGTTCACATTGTTTCGCAGAATCGCTTTTGTGCAGAAAACAGTAACACTTGTTCAGAAGGAAAGAAAGCACAGAGCCCCAGATTCTATGTTGTCCTGGAGAGCTTGCAGAGCACTGGGGAAAGGCAGGCAGAGAATTCCCTGCTAGCACCTTCTCTGTGCCTGGGAAGCAGAAGTGTTCACATTGCTTCGCAAGAATCGCTTTTGTGCAGAAAACACTAACACTTGTTCAGAACGAAAGAAAGCACATAGCCCCAGATTTTATGTTGTCCTGGAGAGCTTGCAGAGCACTGGGGAAAGGCAGGCAGAGAATTCCCTGCTAGCACCTTCTCTGTGCCTGGGAAGCAGAAGTGTTCACATTTGCTTCGCAAGAATCGCTTTTGTGCAGAAAACACTAACACTTGTTCAGAAGGAAAGAAAGCACAGAGCCCCAGATTTTATGTTGTCCTGGAGAGCTCGCAGAGCACTGGGGAAAGGCAGGCAGAGAATTCCTTGCTAGCACCTTCTCTGTGCCTGGGAAGCAGAAGTGTTCACATTGCTTCGCAGAATCGCTTTTGTGCAGAAAACAGTAACACTTGTTCAGAAGGAAAGAAAGCACAGAGCCCCAGATTTTATGTTGTCCTGGAGAGCTTGCAGAGCACTGGGGAAAGGCAGGCAGAGAATTCCCTGCTAGCACCTTCTCTGTGCCTGGGAAGCAGAAGTGTTCACATTGCTTCGCAAGAATCGCTTTTGTGCAGAAAACACTAACACTTGTTCAGAAGGAAAGAAAGCACAGAGCCCCAGATTTTATGTTGTCCTGGAGAGCTCGCAGAGCACTGGGGAAAGGCAGGCAGAGAATTCCTTGCTAGCACCTTCTCTGTGCCTGGGAAGGAGAAGTGTTCACATTGCTTCGCAGAATCGCTTTTGTGCAGAAAACAGTAACACTTGTTCAGAACGAAAGAAAGCACAGAGCCCCAGATTTTATGTTGTCCTGGAGAGCTTGCAGAGCACTGGGGAAAGGCAGGCAGAGAATTCCCTGCTAGCACCTTCTCTGTGCCTGTTCACATTGCTTCGCAGAATCGCTTTTGTGCAGAAAACAGTAACACTTGTTCAGAACGAAAGAAAGCACAGAGCCCCAGATTTTATGTTGTCCTGGAGAGCTTGCAGAGCACTGGGAAAGGCAGGCAGAGAATTCCCTGCTAGCACCTTCTCTGTGCCTGTTCACATTGCTTCGCAAGAATCGCTTTTGTGCAGAAAACAGTAACACTTGTTCAGAACGAAAGAAAGCACAGAGCCCCAGATTCTATGTTGTCCTGGAGAGCTTGCAGAGCACTGGGGAAAGGCAGGCAGAGAATTCCCTGCTAGCACCTTCTCTGTGCCTGGGAAGCAGAAGTGTTCACATTGCTTCACAAGAATCGCTTTTGTGCAGAAAACACTAACACTTGTTCAGAAGGAAAGAAAGCACAGAGCCCCAGATTTTATGTTGTCCTGGAGAGCTCGCAGAGCACTGGGGAAAGGCAGGCAGAGAATTCCTTGCTAGCACCTTCTCTGTGCCTGGGAAGCAGAAGTGTTCACATTGCTTCGCAGAATCGCTTTTGTGCAGAAAACAGTAACACTTGTTCAGAAGGAAAGAAAGCACAGAGCCCCAGATTTTATGTTGTCCTGGAGAGCTTGCAGAGCACTGGGGAAAGGCAGGCAGAGAATTCCCTGCTAGCACCTTCTCTGTGCCTGGGAAGCAGAAGTGTTCACATTGCTTCGCAAGAATCGCTTTTGTGCAGAAAACAGTAACACTTGTTCAGAAGGAAAGAAAGCACAGAGCCCCAGATTCTATGTTGTCCTGGAGAGCTTGCAGAGCACTGGGGAAAGGCAGGCAGAGAATTCCCTGCTAGCACCTTCTCTGTGCCTGGGAAGCAGAAGTGTTCACATTGCTTCGCAAGAATCGCTTTTGTGCAGAAAACACTAACACTTGTTCAGAAGGAAAGAAAGCACAGAGCCCCAGATTTTATGTTGTCCTGGAGAGCTTGCAGAGCACTGGGGAAAGGCAGGCAGAGAATTCCCTGATAGCACCTTCTCTGTGCCTGGGAAGCAGAAGTGTTCACATTGCTTCGCAAGAATCGCTTTTGTGCAGAAAACAGTAACACTTGTTCAGAAGGAAAGAAAGCACAGACCCCAGATTTTATGTTGTCCTGGAGAGCTTGCAGAGCACTGGGGAAAGGCAGGCAGAGAATTCCCTGCTAGCACCTTCTCTGTGCCTGGGAAGCAGAAGTGTTCACATTGCTTCGCAAGAATCGCTTTTGTGCAGAAAACAGTAACACTTGTTCAGTACGAAAGAAAGCACAGAGCCCCAGATTCTATGTTGTCCTGGAGAGCTTGCAGAGCACTGGGGAAAGGCAGGCAGAGAATTCCCTGATAGCACCTTCTCTGTGCCTGGGAAGCAGAAGTGTTCACATTGCTTCGCAAGAATCGCTTTTGTGCAGAAAACACTAACACTTGTTCAGAAGGAAAGAAAGCACAGAGCCCCAGATTCTATGTTGTCCTGGAGAGCTTGCAGAGCACTGGGGAAAGGCAGGCAGAGAATTCCCTGCTAGCACCTTCTCTGTGCCTGGGAAGCAGAAGTGTTCACATTGCTTCGCAAGAATCGCTTTTGTGCAGAAAACACTAACACTTGTTCAGAAGGAAAGAAAGCACAGAGCCCCAGATTTTATGTTGTCCTGGAGAGCTCGCAGAGCACTGGGGAAAGGCAGGCAGAGAATTCCTTGCTAGCACCTTCTCTGTGCCTGGGAAGCAGAAGTGTTCACATTGCTTCGCAGAATCGCTTTTGTGCAGAAAACAGTAACACTTGTTCAGAAGGAAAGAAAGCACAGAGCCCCAGATTTTATGTTGTCCTGGAGAGCTTGCAGAGCACTGGGGAAAGGCAGGCAGAGAATTCCCTGCTAGCACCTTCTCTGTGCCTGGGAAGCAGAAGTGTTCACATTGCTTCGCAAGAATCGCTTTTGTGCAGAAAACACTAACACTTGTTCAGAAGGAAAGAAAGCACAGAGCCCCAGATTTTATGTTGTCCTGGAGAGCTCGCAGAGCACTGGGGAAAGGCAGGCAGAGAATTCCTTGCTAGCACCTTCTCTGTGCCTGGGAAGGAGAAGTGTTCACATTGCTTCGCAGAATCGCTTTTGTGCAGAAAACAGTAACACTTGTTCAGAACGAAAGAAAGCTCAGAGCCCCAGATTTTATGTTGTCCTGGAGAGCTTGCAGAGCACTGGGGAAAGGCAGGCAGAGAATTCCCTGCTAGCACCTTCTCTGTGCCTGTTCACATTGCTTCGCAGAATCGCTTTTGTGCAGAAAACAGTAACACTTGTTCAGAACGAAAGAAAGCACAGAGCCCCAGATTTTATGTTGTCCTGGAGAGCTTGCAGAGCACTGGGGAAAGGCAGGCAGAGAATTCCCTGCTAGCACCTTCTCTGTGCCTGTTCACATTGCTTCGCAAGAATCGCTTTTGTGCAGAAAACAGTAACACTTGTTCAGAACGAAAGAAAGCACAGAGCCCCAGATTCTATGTTGTCCTGGAGAGCTTGCAGAGCACTGGGGAAAGGCAGGCAGAGAATTCCCTGCTAGCACCTTCTCTGTGCCTGGGAAGCAGAAGTGTTCACATTGCTTCGCAAGAATCGCTTTTGTGCAGAAAACACTAACACTTGTTCAGAAGGAAAGAAAGCACAGAGCCCCAGATTTTATGTTGTCCTGGAGAGCTCGCAGAGCACTGGGGAAAGGCAGGCAGAGAATTCCTTGCTAGCACCTTCTCTGTGCCTAGGAAGCAGAAGTGTTCACATTGCTTCGCAGAATCGCTTTTGTGCAGAAAACAGTAACACTTGTTCAGAAGGAAAGAAAGCACAGAGCCCCAGATTTTATGTTGTCCTGGAGAGCTTGCAGAGCACTGGGGAAAGGCAGGCAGAGAATTCCCTGCTAGCACCTTCTCTGTGCCTGGGAAGCAGAAGTGTTCACATTGCTTCGCAAGAATCGCTTTTGTGCAGAAAACAGTAACACTTGTTCAGAAGGAAAGAAAGCACAGAGCCCCAGATTCTATGTTGTCCTGGAGAGCTTGCAGAGCACTGGGGAAAGGCAGGCAGAGAATTCCCTGCTAGCACCTTCTCTGTGCCTGGGAAGCAGAAGTGTTCACATTGCTTCGCAAGAATCGCTTTTGTGCAGAAAACAGTAACACTTGTTCAGTACGAAAGAAAGCACAGAGCCCCAGATTCTATGTTGTCCTGGAGAGCTTGCAGAGCACTGGGGAAAGGCAGGCAGAGAATTCCCTGATAGCACCTTCTCTGTGCCTGGGAAGCAGAAGTGTTCACATTGCTTCGCAAGAATCGCTTTTGTGCAGAAAACAGTAACACTTGTTCAGAACGAAAGAAAGCACAGAGCCCCAGATTCTATGTTGTCCTGGAGAGCTTGCAGAGCACTGGGGAAAGGCAGGCAGAGAATTCCCTGCTAGCACCTTCTCTGTGCCTGGTAAGCAGAAGTGTTCACATTGCTTCGCAAGAATCGCTTTTGTGCAGAAAACAGTAACACTTGTTCAGAAGGAAAGAAAGCACAGAGCCCCAGATTTTATGTTGTCCTGGAGAGCTTGCAGAGCACTGGGGAAAGGCAGGCAGAGAATTCCCTGCTAGCACCTTCTCTGTGCCTGGGAAGCAGAAGTGTTCACATTGCTTCGCAAGAATCGCTTTTGTGCAGAAAACAGTAACACTTGTTCAGAAGGAAAGAAAGCACAGAGCCCCAGATTTTATGTTGTCCTGGAGAGCTTGCAGAGCACTGGGGAAAGGCAGGCAGAGAATTCCCTGATAGCACCTTCTCTGTGCCTGGGAAGCAGAAGTGTTCACATTGATTCGCAAGAATCGCTTTTGTGCAGAAAACAGTAACACTTGTTCAGTACGAAAGAAAGCACAGAGCCCCAGATTCTATGTTGTCCTGGAGAGCTTGCAGAGCACTGGGGAAAGGCAGGCAGAGAATTCCCTGATAGCACCTTCTCTGTGCCTGGGAAGCAGAAGTGTTCACATTGCTTCGCAAGAATCGCTTTTGTGCAGAAAACAGTAACACTTGTTCAGAAGGAAAGAAAGCACAGAGCCCCAGATTCTATGTTGTCCTGGAGAGCTTGCAGAGCACTGGGGAAAGGCAGGCAGAGAATTCCCTGCTAGCACCTTCTCTGTGCCTGGGAAGCAGAAGTGTTCACATTGCTTCGCAAAAATCGCTTTTGTGCAGAAAACAGTAACACTTGTTCAGAAGGAAAGAAAGCACAGAGCCCCAGATTTTATGTTGTTCTGGAGAGCTTGCAGAGCACTGGGGAAAGGCAGGCAGAGAATTCCCTGCTAGCACCTTCTCTGTGCCTGTTCACATTGCTTCGCAGAATCGCTTTTGTGCAGAAAACATTAACACTTCTTCAGAACGAAAGAAAGCACAGAGCCCCAGATTCTATGTTGTCCTGGAGAGCTTGCAGAGCACTGGGGAAAGGCAGGCAGAGAATTCCCTGCTAGCACCTTCTCTGTGCCTGGGAAGCAGAAGTGTTCACATTGCTTCGCAAGAATCGCTTTTGTGCAGAAAACAGTAACACTTGTTCAGAAGGAAAGAAAGCACAGAGCCCCAGATTTTATGTTGTCCTGGAGAGCTCGCAGAGCACTGGGGAAAGGCAGGCAGAGAATTCCTTGCTAGCACCTTCTCTGTGCCTGGGAAGCAGAAGTGTTCACATTGCTTCGCAGAATCGCTTTTGTGCAGAAAACAGTAACACTTGTTCAGAACGAAAGAAAGCACAGAGCCCCAGATTCTATGTTGTCCTGGAGAGCTTGCAGAGCACTGGGGAAAGGCAGGCAGAGAATTCCCTGCTAGCACCTTCTCTGTGCCTGTTCACATTGCTTCGCAGAATTGCTTTTGTTCAGAAAACAGTAACACTTGTTCAGAACGAAAGAAAGCACAGAGCCCCAGATTCTATGTTGTCCTGGAGAGCTTGCAGAGCACTGGGGAAAGGCAGGCAGAGAATTCCCTGCTAGCACCTTCTCTGTGCCTGGGAAGCAGAAGTGTTCACATTGCTTCGCAAGAATCGCTTTTGTGCAGAAAACAGTAACACTTGTTCAGAACTAAAGAAAGCACAGAGCCCCAGATTTGCTGCTGTCATGGAGAGCTTGCAGAGCACTGGGGAAAGGCAGGCAGAGAATTCCCTGCTAGCACCTTCTCTGTGCCTGGGAAGCAGAAGTGTTCACAGTGCTTCGCAAAAATCGCTTTTGTGCAGAAAACAGTAACACTTGTTCAGAAGGAAAGAAAGCACAGAGCCCCAGATTTTATGTTGTCCTGGAGAGCTTGCAGAGCACTGGGGAAAGGCAGGCAGAGAATTCCCTGCTAGCACCTTCTCTGTGCCTGGGAAGCAGAAGTGTTCACATTGCTTCGCAAGAATCGCTTTTGTTCAGAAAACAGTAACACTTGTTCAGAACTAAAGAAAGCACAGAGCCCCAGATTTGCTGCTGTCCTGGAGAGCTTGCAGAGCACTGGGGAAAGGCAGGCAGAGAATTCCCTGCTAGCACCTTCTCTGTGCCTGGGAAGCAGAAGTGTTCACATTGCTTCGCAAGAATCGCTTTTGTGCAGAAAACAGTAACACTTGTTCAGAAGGAAAGAAAGCACAGAGCCCCAGATTTTATGTTGTTCTGGAGAGCTTGCAGAGCACTGGGGAAAGGCAGGCAGAGAATTCCCTGCTAGCACCTTCTCTGTGCCTGTTCACATTGCTTCGCAGAATCGCTTTTGTGCAGAAAACAGTAACACTTGTTCAGAACGAAAGAAAGCACAGAGCCCCAGATTTTATGTTGTCCTGGAGAGCTTGCAGAGCACTGGGGAAAGGCAGGCAGAGAATTCCCTGCTAGCACCTTCTCTGTGCCTGTTCACATTGCTTCGCAAGAATCGCTTTTGTGCAGAAAACAGTAACACTTGTTCAGAACGAAAGAAAGCACAGAGCCCCAGATTCTATGTTGTCCTGGAGAGCTTGCAGAGCACTGGGGAAAGGCAGGCAGAGAATTCCCTGCTAGCACCTTCTCTGTGCCTGGGAAGCAGAAGTGTTCACATTGCTTCGCAAGAATCGCTTTTGTGCAGAAAACAGTAACACTTGTTCAGAACTAAAGAAAGCACAGAGCCCCAGATTTGCTGCTGTCCTGGAGAGCTTGCAGAGCACTGGGGAAAGGCAGGCAGAGAATTCCCTGCTAGCACCTTCTCTGTGCCTGGGAAGCAGAAGTGTTCACAGTGCTTCGCAAAAATCGCTTTTGTGCAGAAAACAGTAACACTTGTTCAGAAGGAAAGAAAGCACAGAGCCCCAGATTTTATGTTGTCCTGGAGAGCTTGCAGAGCACTGGGGAAAGGCAGGCAGAGAATTCCCTGCTAGCACCTTCTCTGTGCCTGGGAAGCAGAAGTGTTCACATTGCTTCGCAAGAATCGCTTTTGTTCAGAAAACAGTAACACTTGTTCAGAACTAAAGAAAGCACAGAGCCCCAGATTTGCTGCTGTCCTGGAGAGCTTGCAGAGCACTGGGGAAAGGCAGGCAGAGAATTCCCTGCTAGCACCTTCTCTGTGCCTGGGAAGCAGAAGTGTTCACATTGCTTCGCAAGAATCGCTTTTGTGCAGAAAACAGTAACACTTGTTCAGAAGGAAAGAAAGCACAGAGCCCCAGATTTTATGTTGTTCTGGAGAGCTTGCAGAGCACTGGGGAAAGGCAGGCAGAGAATTCCCTGCTAGCACCTTCTCTGTGCCTGTTCACATTGCTTCGCAGAATTGCTTTTGTGCAGAAAACAGTAACACTTGTTCAGAACGAAAGAAAGCACAGAGCCCCAGATTCTATGTTGTCCTGGAGAGCTTGCAGAGCACTGGGGAAAGGCAGGCAGAGAATTCCCTGCTAGCACCTTCTCTGTGCCTGGGAAGCAGAAGTGTTCACATTGCTTCGCAAGAATCGCTTTTGTGCAGAAAACACTAACACTTGTTCAGAAGGAAAGAAAGCACAGAGCCCCAGATTTTATGTTGTCCTGGAGAGCTTGCAGAGCACTGGGGAAAGGCAGGCAGAGAATTCCCTGATAGCACCTTCTCTGTGCCTGGGAAGCAGAAGTGTTCACATTGCTTCGCAAGAATTGCTTTTGTGCAGAAAACAGTAACACTTGTTCAGAACGAAAGAAAGCACAGAGCCCCAGATTCTATGTTGTCCTGGAGAGCTTGCAGAGCACTGGGGAAAGGCAGGCAGAGAATTCCCTGCTACCACCTTCTCTGTGCCTGGTAAGCAGAAGTGTTCACATTGCTTCGCAAGAATCGCTTTTGTGCAGAAAACAGTAACACTTGTTCAGAAGGAAAGAAAGCACAGAGCCCCAGATTTTATGTTGTCCTGGAGAGCTTGCAGAGCACTGGGGAAAGACAGGCAGAGTATTCCCTGATAGCACCTTCTCTGTGCCTGTTCACATTGCTTCGCAAGAATCGCTTTTGTGCAGAAAACAGTAACACTTGTTCAGTACGAAAGAAAGCACAGAGCCCCAGATTCTATGTTGTCCTGGAGAGCTTGCAGAGCACTGGGGAAAGGCAGGCAGAGAATTCCCTGATAGCACCTTCTCTGTGCCTGGGAAGCAGAAGTGTTCACATTGCTTCGCAAGAATCGCTTTTGTGCAGAAAACAGTAACACTTGTTCAGAAGGAAAGAAAGCACAGAGCCCCAGATTCTATGTTGTCCTGGAGAGCTTGCAGAGCACTGGGGAAAGGCAGGCAGAGAATTCCCTGCTAGCACCTTCTCTGTGCCTGGGAAGCAGAAGTGTTCACATTGCTTCGCAAAAATCGCTTTTGTGCAGAAAACAGTAACACTTGTTCAGAAGGAAAGAAAGCACAGAGCCCCAGATTTTATGTTGTTCTGGAGAGCTTGCAGAGCACTGGGGAAAGGCAGGCAGAGAATTCCCTGCTAGCACCTTCTCTGTGCCTGTTCACATTGCTTCGCAGAATCGCTTTTGTGCAGAAAACAGTAACACTTCTTCAGAACGAAAGAAAGCACAGAGCCCCAGATTCTATGTTGTCCTGGAGAGCTTGCAGAGCACTGGGGAAAGGCAGGCAGAGAATTCCCTGATAGCACCTTCTCTGTGCCTGGGAAGCAGAAGTGTTCACATTGCTTCGCAAGAATCGCTTTTGTGCAGAAAACAGTAACACTTGTTCAGAAGGAAAGAAAGCACAGAGCCCCAGATTTTATGTTGTCCTGGAGAGCTCGCAGAGCACTGGGGAAAGGCAGGCAGAGAATTCCTTGCTAGCACCTTCTCTGTGCCTGGGAAGCAGAAGTGTTCACATTGCTTCGCAGAATCGCTTTTGTGCAGAAAACAGTAACACTTGTTCAGAACGAAAGAAAGCACAGAGCCCCAGATTCTATGTTGTCCTGGAGAGCTTGCAGAGCACTGGGGAAAGGCAGGCAGAGAATTCCCTGCTAGCACCTTCTCTGTGCCTGTTCACATTGCTTCGCAGAATTGCTTTTGTGCAGAAAACAGTAACACTTGTTCAGAACGAAAGAAAGCACAGAGCCCCAGATTCTATGTTGTCCTGGAGAGCTTGCAGAGCACTGGGGAAAGGCAGGCAGAGAATTCCCTGCTAGCACCTTCTCTGTGCCTGGGAAGCAGAAGTGTTCACATTGCTTCGCAAGAATCGCTTTTGTGCAGAAAACAGTAACACTTGTTCAGAAGGAAAGAAAGCACAGAGCCCCAGATTTTATGTTGTCCTGGAGAGCTTGCAGAGCACTGGGGAAAGGCAGGCAGAGAATTCCCTGATAGCACCTTCTCTGTGCCTGGGAAGCAGAAGTGTTCACATTGCTTCGCAAGAATCGCTTTTGTGCAGAAAACAGTAACACTTGTTCAGAACTAAAGAAAGCACAGAGCCCCAGATTTGCTGCTGTCCTGGAGAGCTTGCAGAGCACTGGGGAAAGGCAGGCAGAGAATTCCCTGCTAGCACCTTCTCTGTGCCTGGGAAGCAGAAGTGTTCACAGTGCTTCGCAAAAATCGCTTTTGTGCAGAAAACAGTAACACTTGTTCAGAACTAAAGAAAGCACAGAGTCCCAGATTTGCTGCTGTCCTGGAGAGCTTGCAGAGCACTGGGGAAAGGCAGGCAGAGAATTCCCTGCTAGCACTTTCTCTGTGCCTGGGAAGCAGAAGTGTTCACATTGCTTCGCAAAAATCGCTTTTGTGCAGAAAACAGTAACACTTGTTCAGAAGGAAAGAAAGCACAGAGCCCCAGATTTTATGTTGTTCTGGAGAGCTTGCAGAGCACTGGGGAAAGGCAGGCAGAGAATTCCCTGCTAGCACCTTCTCTGTGCCTGTTCACATTGCTTCGCAAGAATCGCTTTTGTGCAGAAAACACTAACACTTGTTCAGAAGGAAAGAAAGCACAGAGCCCCAGATTTTATGTTGTCCTGGAGAGCTTGCAGAGCACTGGGGAAAGGCAGGCAGAGAATTCCCTGATAGCACCTTCTCTGTGCCTGGGAAGCAGAAGTGTTCACATTGCTTCGCAAGAATTGCTTTTGTGCAGAAAACAGTAACACTTGTTCAGAAGGAAAGAAAGCACAGAGCCCCAGATTTTATGTTGTCCTGGAGAGCTTGCAGAGCACTGGGGAAAGGCAGGCAGAGTATTCCCTGATAGCACCTTCTCTGTGCCTGTTCACATTGCTTCGCAAGAATCGCTTTTGTGCAGAAAACAGTAACACTTGTTCAGAACGAAAGAAAGCACAGAGCCCCAGATTCTATGTTGTCCTGGAGAGCTTGCAGAGCACTGGGGAAAGGCAGGCAGGGAATTCCCTGCTAGCACCTTCTCTGTGCCTGGGAAGCAGAAGTGTTCACATTGCTTCGCAAGAATCGCTTTTGTGCAGAAAACAGTAACACTTGTTCAGAACTAAAGAAAGCACAGAGCCCCAGATTTGCTGCTGTCCTGGAGAGCTTGCAGAGCACTGGGGAAAGGCAGGCAGAGAATTCCCTGCTAGCACCTTCTCTGTGCCTGGGAAGCAGAAGTGTTCACATTGCTTCGCAAGAATCGCTTTTGTGCAGAAAACAGTAACACTTGTTCAGAAGGAAAGAAAGCACAGAGCCCCAGATTTTATGTTGTCCTGGAGAGCTTGCAGAGCACTGGGGAAAGGCAGGCAGAGAATTCCCTGCTAGCACCTTCTCTGTGCCTGTTCACATTGTTTCGCAGAATCGCTTTTGTGCAGAAAACAGTAACACTTGTTCAGAAGGAAAGAAAGCACAGAGCCCCAGATTCTATGTTGTCCTGGAGAGCTTGCAGAGCACTGGGGAAAGGCAGGCAGAGAATTCCCTGCTAGCACCTTCTCTGTGCCTGGGAAGCAGAAGTGTTCACATTGCTTCGCAAGAATCGCTTTTGTGCAGAAAACACTAACACTTGTTCAGAACGAAAGAAAGCACATAGCCCCAGATTTTATGTTGTCCTGGAGAGCTTGCAGAGCACTGGGGAAAGGCAGGCAGAGAATTCCCTGCTAGCACCTTCTCTGTGCCTGGGAAGCAGAAGTGTTCACATTGCTTCGCAAGAATCGCTTTTGTGCAGAAAACACTAACACTTGTTCAGAAGGAAAGAAAGCACAGAGCCCCAGATTTTATGTTGTCCTGGAGAGCTCGCAGAGCACTGGGGAAAGGCAGGCAGAGAATTCCTTGCTAGCACCTTCTCTGTGCCTGGGAAGCAGAAGTGTTCACATTGCTTCGCAGAATCGCTTTTGTGCAGAAAACAGTAACACTTGTTCAGAAGGAAAGAAAGCACAGAGCCCCAGATTTTATGTTGTCCTGGAGAGCTTGCAGAGCACTGGGGAAAGGCAGGCAGAGAATTCCCTGCTAGCACCTTCTCTGTGCCTGGGAAGCAGAAGTGTTCACATTGCTTCGCAAGAATCGCTTTTGTGCAGAAAACACTAACACTTGTTCAGAAGGAAAGAAAGCACAGAGCCCCAGATTTTATGTTGTCCTGGAGAGCTCGCAGAGCACTGGGGAAAGGCAGGCAGAGAATTCCTTGCTAGCACCTTCTCTGTGCCTGGGAAGGAGAAGTGTTCACATTGCTTCGCAGAATCGCTTTTGTGCAGAAAACAGTAACACTTGTTCAGAACGAAAGAAAGCACAGAGCCCCAGATTTTATGTTGTCCTGGAGAGCTTGCAGAGCACTGGGGAAAGGCAGGCAGAGAATTCCCTGCTAGCACCTTCTCTGTGCCTGTTCACATTGCTTCGCAGAATCGCTTTTGTGCAGAAAACAGTAACACTTGTTCAGAACGAAAGAAAGCACAGAGCCCCAGATTTTATGTTGTCCTGGAGAGCTTGCAGAGCACTGGGGAAAGGCAGGCAGAGAATTCCCTGCTAGCACCTTCTCTGTGCCTGTTCACATTGCTTCGCAAGAATCGCTTTTGTGCAGAAAACAGTAACACTTGTTCAGAACGAAAGAAAGCACAGAGCCCCAGATTCTATGTTGTCCTGGAGAGCTTGCAGAGCACTGGGGAAAGGCAGGCAGAGAATTCCCTGCTAGCACCTTCTCTGTGCCTGGGAAGCAGAAGTGTTCACATTGCTTCACAAGAATCGCTTTTGTGCAGAAAACACTAACACTTGTTCAGAAGGAAAGAAAGCACAGAGCCCCAGATTTTATGTTGTCCTGGAGAGCTCGCAGAGCACTGGGGAAAGGCAGGCAGAGAATTCCTTGCTAGCACCTTCTCTGTGCCTGGGAAGCAGAAGTGTTCACATTGCTTCGCAGAATCGCTTTTGTGCAGAAAACAGTAACACTTGTTCAGAAGGAAAGAAAGCACAGAGCCCCAGATTTTATGTTGTCCTGGAGAGCTTGCAGAGCACTGGGGAAAGGCAGGCAGAGAATTCCCTGCTAGCACCTTCTCTGTGCCTGGGAAGCAGAAGTGTTCACATTGCTTCGCAAGAATCGCTTTTGTGCAGAAAACAGTAACACTTGTTCAGAAGGAAAGAAAGCACAGAGCCCCAGATTCTATGTTGTCCTGGAGAGCTTGCAGAGCACTGGGGAAAGGCAGGCAGAGAATTCCCTGCTAGCACCTTCTCTGTGCCTGGGAAGCAGAAGTGTTCACATTGCTTCGCAAGAATCGCTTTTGTGCAGAAAACACTAACACTTGTTCAGAAGGAAAGAAAGCACAGAGCCCCAGATTTTATGTTGTCCTGGAGAGCTTGCAGAGCACTGGGGAAAGGCAGGCAGAGAATTCCCTGATAGCACCTTCTCTGTGCCTGGGAAGCAGAAGTGTTCACATTGCTTCGCAAGAATCGCTTTTGTGCAGAAAACAGTAACACTTGTTCAGAAGGAAAGAAAGCACAGACCCCAGATTTTATGTTGTCCTGGAGAGCTTGCAGAGCACTGGGGAAAGGCAGGCAGAGAATTCCCTGCTAGCACCTTCTCTGTGCCTGGGAAGCAGAAGTGTTCACATTGCTTCGCAAGAATCGCTTTTGTGCAGAAAACAGTAACACTTGTTCAGTACGAAAGAAAGCACAGAGCCCCAGATTCTATGTTGTCCTGGAGAGCTTGCAGAGCACTGGGGAAAGGCAGGCAGAGAATTCCCTGATAGCACCTTCTCTGTGCCTGGGAAGCAGAAGTGTTCACATTGCTTCGCAAGAATCGCTTTTGTGCAGAAAACACTAACACTTGTTCAGAAGGAAAGAAAGCACAGAGCCCCAGATTCTATGTTGTCCTGGAGAGCTTGCAGAGCACTGGGGAAAGGCAGGCAGAGAATTCCCTGCTAGCACCTTCTCTGTGCCTGGGAAGCAGAAGTGTTCACATTGCTTCGCAAGAATCGCTTTTGTGCAGAAAACACTAACACTTGTTCAGAAGGAAAGAAAGCACAGAGCCCCAGATTTTATGTTGTCCTGGAGAGCTCGCAGAGCACTGGGGAAAGGCAGGCAGAGAATTCCTTGCTAGCACCTTCTCTGTGCCTGGGAAGCAGAAGTGTTCACATTGCTTCGCAGAATCGCTTTTGTGCAGAAAACAGTAACACTTGTTCAGAAGGAAAGAAAGCACAGAGCCCCAGATTTTATGTTGTCCTGGAGAGCTTGCAGAGCACTGGGGAAAGGCAGGCAGAGAATTCCCTGCTAGCACCTTCTCTGTGCCTGGGAAGCAGAAGTGTTCACATTGCTTCGCAAGAATCGCTTTTGTGCAGAAAACACTAACACTTGTTCAGAAGGAAAGAAAGCACAGAGCCCCAGATTTTATGTTGTCCTGGAGAGCTCGCAGAGCACTGGGGAAAGGCAGGCAGAGAATTCCTTGCTAGCACCTTCTCTGTGCCTGGGAAGGAGAAGTGTTCACATTGCTTCGCAGAATCGCTTTTGTGCAGAAAACAGTAACACTTGTTCAGAACGAAAGAAAGCTCAGAGCCCCAGATTTTATGTTGTCCTGGAGAGCTTGCAGAGCACTGGGGAAAGGCAGGCAGAGAATTCCCTGCTAGCACCTTCTCTGTGCCTGTTCACATTGCTTCGCAGAATCGCTTTTGTGCAGAAAACAGTAACACTTGTTCAGAACGAAAGAAAGCACAGAGCCCCAGATTTTATGTTGTCCTGGAGAGCTTGCAGAGCACTGGGGAAAGGCAGGCAGAGAATTCCCTGCTAGCACCTTCTCTGTGCCTGTTCACATTGCTTCGCAAGAATCGCTTTTGTGCAGAAAACAGTAACACTTGTTCAGAACGAAAGAAAGCACAGAGCCCCAGATTCTATGTTGTCCTGGAGAGCTTGCAGAGCACTGGGGAAAGGCAGGCAGAGAATTCCCTGCTAGCACCTTCTCTGTGCCTGGGAAGCAGAAGTGTTCACATTGCTTCGCAAGAATCGCTTTTGTGCAGAAAACACTAACACTTGTTCAGAAGGAAAGAAAGCACAGAGCCCCAGATTTTATGTTGTCCTGGAGAGCTCGCAGAGCACTGGGGAAAGGCAGGCAGAGAATTCCTTGCTAGCACCTTCTCTGTGCCTAGGAAGCAGAAGTGTTCACATTGCTTCGCAGAATCGCTTTTGTGCAGAAAACAGTAACACTTGTTCAGAAGGAAAGAAAGCACAGAGCCCCAGATTTTATGTTGTCCTGGAGAGCTTGCAGAGCACTGGGGAAAGGCAGGCAGAGAATTCCCTGCTAGCACCTTCTCTGTGCCTGGGAAGCAGAAGTGTTCACATTGCTTCGCAAGAATCGCTTTTGTGCAGAAAACAGTAACACTTGTTCAGAAGGAAAGAAAGCACAGAGCCCCAGATTCTATGTTGTCCTGGAGAGCTTGCAGAGCACTGGGGAAAGGCAGGCAGAGAATTCCCTGCTAGCACCTTCTCTGTGCCTGGGAAGCAGAAGTGTTCACATTGCTTCGCAAGAATCGCTTTTGTGCAGAAAACAGTAACACTTGTTCAGTACGAAAGAAAGCACAGAGCCCCAGATTCTATGTTGTCCTGGAGAGCTTGCAGAGCACTGGGGAAAGGCAGGCAGAGAATTCCCTGATAGCACCTTCTCTGTGCCTGGGAAGCAGAAGTGTTCACATTGCTTCGCAAGAATCGCTTTTGTGCAGAAAACAGTAACACTTGTTCAGAACGAAAGAAAGCACAGAGCCCCAGATTCTATGTTGTCCTGGAGAGCTTGCAGAGCACTGGGGAAAGGCAGGCAGAGAATTCCCTGCTAGCACCTTCTCTGTGCCTGGTAAGCAGAAGTGTTCACATTGCTTCGCAAGAATCGCTTTTGTGCAGAAAACAGTAACACTTGTTCAGAAGGAAAGAAAGCACAGAGCCCCAGATTTTATGTTGTCCTGGAGAGCTTGCAGAGCACTGGGGAAAGGCAGGCAGAGAATTCCCTGCTAGCACCTTCTCTGTGCCTGGGAAGCAGAAGTGTTCACATTGCTTCGCAAGAATCGCTTTTGTGCAGAAAACAGTAACACTTGTTCAGAAGGAAAGAAAGCACAGAGCCCCAGATTTTATGTTGTCCTGGAGAGCTTGCAGAGCACTGGGGAAAGGCAGGCAGAGAATTCCCTGATAGCACCTTCTCTGTGCCTGGGAAGCAGAAGTGTTCACATTGATTCGCAAGAATCGCTTTTGTGCAGAAAACAGTAACACTTGTTCAGTACGAAAGAAAGCACAGAGCCCCAGATTCTATGTTGTCCTGGAGAGCTTGCAGAGCACTGGGGAAAGGCAGGCAGAGAATTCCCTGATAGCACCTTCTCTGTGCCTGGGAAGCAGAAGTGTTCACATTGCTTCGCAAGAATCGCTTTTGTGCAGAAAACAGTAACACTTGTTCAGAAGGAAAGAAAGCACAGAGCCCCAGATTCTATGTTGTCCTGGAGAGCTTGCAGAGCACTGGGGAAAGGCAGGCAGAGAATTCCCTGCTAGCACCTTCTCTGTGCCTGGGAAGCAGAAGTGTTCACATTGCTTCGCAAAAATCGCTTTTGTGCAGAAAACAGTAACACTTGTTCAGAAGGAAAGAAAGCACAGAGCCCCAGATTTTATGTTGTTCTGGAGAGCTTGCAGAGCACTGGGGAAAGGCAGGCAGAGAATTCCCTGCTAGCACCTTCTCTGTGCCTGTTCACATTGCTTCGCAGAATCGCTTTTGTGCAGAAAACATTAACACTTCTTCAGAACGAAAGAAAGCACAGAGCCCCAGATTCTATGTTGTCCTGGAGAGCTTGCAGAGCACTGGGGAAAGGCAGGCAGAGAATTCCCTGCTAGCACCTTCTCTGTGCCTGGGAAGCAGAAGTGTTCACATTGCTTCGCAAGAATCGCTTTTGTGCAGAAAACAGTAACACTTGTTCAGAAGGAAAGAAAGCACAGAGCCCCAGATTTTATGTTGTCCTGGAGAGCTCGCAGAGCACTGGGGAAAGGCAGGCAGAGAATTCCTTGCTAGCACCTTCTCTGTGCCTGGGAAGCAGAAGTGTTCACATTGCTTCGCAGAATCGCTTTTGTGCAGAAAACAGTAACACTTGTTCAGAACGAAAGAAAGCACAGAGCCCCAGATTCTATGTTGTCCTGGAGAGCTTGCAGAGCACTGGGGAAAGGCAGGCAGAGAATTCCCTGCTAGCACCTTCTCTGTGCCTGTTCACATTGCTTCGCAGAATTGCTTTTGTTCAGAAAACAGTAACACTTGTTCAGAACGAAAGAAAGCACAGAGCCCCAGATTCTATGTTGTCCTGGAGAGCTTGCAGAGCACTGGGGAAAGGCAGGCAGAGAATTCCCTGCTAGCACCTTCTCTGTGCCTGGGAAGCAGAAGTGTTCACATTGCTTCGCAAGAATCGCTTTTGTGCAGAAAACAGTAACACTTGTTCAGAACTAAAGAAAGCACAGAGCCCCAGATTTGCTGCTGTCATGGAGAGCTTGCAGAGCACTGGGGAAAGGCAGGCAGAGAATTCCCTGCTAGCACCTTCTCTGTGCCTGGGAAGCAGAAGTGTTCACAGTGCTTCGCAAAAATCGCTTTTGTGCAGAAAACAGTAACACTTGTTCAGAAGGAAAGAAAGCACAGAGCCCCAGATTTTATGTTGTCCTGGAGAGCTTGCAGAGCACTGGGGAAAGGCAGGCAGAGAATTCCCTGCTAGCACCTTCTCTGTGCCTGGGAAGCAGAAGTGTTCACATTGCTTCGCAAGAATCGCTTTTGTTCAGAAAACAGTAACACTTGTTCAGAACTAAAGAAAGCACAGAGCCCCAGATTTGCTGCTGTCCTGGAGAGCTTGCAGAGCACTGGGGAAAGGCAGGCAGAGAATTCCCTGCTAGCACCTTCTCTGTGCCTGGGAAGCAGAAGTGTTCACATTGCTTCGCAAGAATCGCTTTTGTGCAGAAAACAGTAACACTTGTTCAGAAGGAAAGAAAGCACAGAGCCCCAGATTTTATGTTGTTCTGGAGAGCTTGCAGAGCACTGGGGAAAGGCAGGCAGAGAATTCCCTGCTAGCACCTTCTCTGTGCCTGTTCACATTGCTTCGCAGAATCGCTTTTGTGCAGAAAACAGTAACACTTGTTCAGAACGAAAGAAAGCACAGAGCCCCAGATTTTATGTTGTCCTGGAGAGCTTGCAGAGCACTGGGGAAAGGCAGGCAGAGAATTCCCTGCTAGCACCTTCTCTGTGCCTGTTCACATTGCTTCGCAAGAATCGCTTTTGTGCAGAAAACAGTAACACTTGTTCAGAACGAAAGAAAGCACAGAGCCCCAGATTTTATGTTGTCCTGGAGAGCTTGCAGAGCACTGGGGAAAGGCAGGCAGAGAATTCCCTGCTAGCACCTTCTCTGTGCCTGGGAAGCAGAAGTGTTCACATTGCTTCACAAGAATCGCTTTTGTGCAGAAAACACTAACACTTGTTCAGAAGGAAAGAAAGCACAGAGCCCCAGATTTTATGTTGTCCTGGAGAGCTCGCAGAGCACTGGGGAAAGGCAGGCAGAGAATTCCTTGCTAGCACCTTCTCTGTGCCTGGGAAGCAGAAGTGTTCACATTGCTTCGCAGAATCGCTTTTGTGCAGAAAACAGTAACACTTGTTCAGAAGGAAAGAAAGCACAGAGCCCCAGATTTTATGTTGTCCTGGAGAGCTTGCAGAGCACTGGGGAAAGGCAGGCAGAGAATTCCCTGCTAGCACCTTCTCTGTGCCTGGGAAGCAGAAGTGTTCACATTGCTTCGCAAGAATCGCTTTTGTGCAGAAAACAGTAACACTTGTTCAGAAGGAAAGAAAGCACAGAGCCCCAGATTCTATGTTGTCCTGGAGAGCTTGCAGAGCACTGGGGAAAGGCAGGCAGAGAATTCCCTGCTAGCACCTTCTCTGTGCCTGGGAAGCAGAAGTGTTCACATTGCTTCGCAAGAATCGCTTTTGTGCAGAAAACACTAACACTTGTTCAGAAGGAAAGAAAGCACAGAGCCCCAGATTTTATGTTGTCCTGGAGAGCTTGCAGAGCACTGGGGAAAGGCAGGCAGAGAATTCCCTGATAGCACCTTCTCTGTGCCTGGGAAGCAGAAGTGTTCACATTGCTTCGCAAGAATCGCTTTTGTGCAGAAAACAGTAACACTTGTTCAGAAGGAAAGAAAGCACAGACCCCAGATTTTATGTTGTCCTGGAGAGCTTGCAGAGCACTGGGGAAAGGCAGGCAGAGAATTCCCTGCTAGCACCTTCTCTGTGCCTGGGAAGCAGAAGTGTTCACATTGCTTCGCAAGAATCGCTTTTGTGCAGAAAACAGTAACACTTGTTCAGTACGAAAGAAAGCACAGAGCCCCAGATTCTATGTTGTCCTGGAGAGCTTGCAGAGCACTGGGGAAAGGCAGGCAGAGAATTCCCTGATAGCACCTTCTCTGTGCCTGGGAAGCAGAAGTGTTCACATTGCTTCGCAAGAATCGCTTTTGTGCAGAAAACACTAACACTTGTTCAGAAGGAAAGAAAGCACAGAGCCCCAGATTCTATGTTGTCCTGGAGAGCTTGCAGAGCACTGGGGAAAGGCAGGCAGAGAATTCCCTGCTAGCACCTTCTCTGTGCCTGGGAAGCAGAAGTGTTCACATTGCTTCGCAAGAATCGCTTTTGTGCAGAAAACACTAACACTTGTTCAGAAGGAAAGAAAGCACAGAGCCCCAGATTTTATGTTGTCCTGGAGAGCTCGCAGAGCACTGGGGAAAGGCAGGCAGAGAATTCCTTGCTAGCACCTTCTCTGTGCCTGGGAAGCAGAAGTGTTCACATTGCTTCGCAGAATCGCTTTTGTGCAGAAAACAGTAACACTTGTTCAGAAGGAAAGAAAGCACAGAGCCCCAGATTTTATGTTGTCCTGGAGAGCTTGCAGAGCACTGGGGAAAGGCAGGCAGAGAATTCCCTGCTAGCACCTTCTCTGTGCCTGGGAAGCAGAAGTGTTCACATTGCTTCGCAAGAATCGCTTTTGTGCAGAAAACACTAACACTTGTTCAGAAGGAAAGAAAGCACAGAGCCCCAGATTTTATGTTGTCCTGGAGAGCTCGCAGAGCACTGGGGAAAGGCAGGCAGAGAATTCCTTGCTAGCACCTTCTCTGTGCCTGGGAAGGAGAAGTGTTCACATTGCTTCGCAGAATCGCTTTTGTGCAGAAAACAGTAACACTTGTTCAGAACGAAAGAAAGCACAGAGCCCCAGATTTTATGTTGTCCTGGAGAGCTTGCAGAGCACTGGGGAAAGGCAGGCAGAGAATTCCCTGCTAGCACCTTCTCTGTGCCTGTTCACATTGCTTCGCAGAATCGCTTTTGTGCAGAAAACAGTAACACTTGTTCAGAACGAAAGAAAGCACAGAGCCCCAGATTTTATGTTGTCCTGGAGAGCTTGCAGAGCACTGGGGAAAGGCAGGCAGAGAATTCCCTGCTAGCACCTTCTCTGTGCCTGTTCACATTGCTTCGCAAGAATCGCTTTTGTGCAGAAAACAGTAACACTTGTTCAGAACGAAAGAAAGCACAGAGCCCCAGATTCTATGTTGTCCTGGAGAGCTTGCAGAGCACTGGGGAAAGGCAGGCAGAGAATTCCCTGCTAGCACCTTCTCTGTGCCTGGGAAGCAGAAGTGTTCACATTGCTTCGCAAGAATCGCTTTTGTGCAGAAAACACTAACACTTGTTCAGAAGGAAAGAAAGCACAGAGCCCCAGATTTTATGTTGTCCTGGAGAGCTCGCAGAGCACTGGGGAAAGGCAGGCAGAGAATTCCTTGCTAGCACCTTCTCTGTGCCTAGGAAGCAGAAGTGTTCACATTGCTTCGCAGAATCGCTTTTGTGCAGAAAACAGTAACACTTGTTCAGAAGGAAAGAAAGCACAGAGCCCCAGATTTTATGTTGTCCTGGAGAGCTTGCAGAGCACTGGGGAAAGGCAGGCAGAGAATTCCCTGCTAGCACCTTCTCTGTGCCTGGGAAGCAGAAGTGTTCACATTGCTTCGCAAGAATCGCTTTTGTGCAGAAAACAGTAACACTTGTTCAGAAGGAAAGAAAGCACAGAGCCCCAGATTCTATGTTGTCCTGGAGAGCTTGCAGAGCACTGGGGAAAGGCAGGCAGAGAATTCCCTGCTAGCACCTTCTCTGTGCCTGGGAAGCAGAAGTGTTCACATTGCTTCGCAAGAATCGCTTTTGTGCAGAAAACAGTAACACTTGTTCAGTACGAAAGAAAGCACAGAGCCCCAGATTCTATGTTGTCCTGGAGAGCTTGCAGAGCACTGGGGAAAGGCAGGCAGAGAATTCCCTGATAGCACCTTCTCTGTGCCTGGGAAGCAGAAGTGTTCACATTGCTTCGCAAGAATCGCTTTTGTGCAGAAAACAGTAACACTTGTTCAGAACGAAAGAAAGCACAGAGCCCCAGATTCTATGTTGTCCTGGAGAGCTTGCAGAGCACTGGGGAAAGGCAGGCAGAGAATTCCCTGCTAGCACCTTCTCTGTGCCTGGTAAGCAGAAGTGTTCACATTGCTTCGCAAGAATCGCTTTTGTGCAGAAAACAGTAACACTTGTTCAGAAGGAAAGAAAGCACAGAGCCCCAGATTTTATGTTGTCCTGGAGAGCTTGCAGAGCACTGGGGAAAGGCAGGCAGAGAATTCCCTGCTAGCACCTTCTCTGTGCCTGGGAAGCAGAAGTGTTCACATTGCTTCGCAAGAATCGCTTTTGTGCAGAAAACAGTAACACTTGTTCAGAAGGAAAGAAAGCACAGAGCCCCAGATTTTATGTTGTCCTGGAGAGCTTGCAGAGCACTGGGGAAAGGCAGGCAGAGAATTCCCTGATAGCACCTTCTCTGTGCCTGGGAAGCAGAAGTGTTCACATTGATTCGCAAGAATCGCTTTTGTGCAGAAAACAGTAACACTTGTTCAGTACGAAAGAAAGCACAGAGCCCCAGATTCTATGTTGTCCTGGAGAGCTTGCAGAGCACTGGGGAAAGGCAGGCAGAGAATTCCCTGATAGCACCTTCTCTGTGCCTGGGAAGCAGAAGTGTTCACATTGCTTCGCAAGAATCGCTTTTGTGCAGAAAACAGTAACACTTGTTCAGAAGGAAAGAAAGCACAGAGCCCCAGATTCTATGTTGTCCTGGAGAGCTTGCAGAGCACTGGGGAAAGGCAGGCAGAGAATTCCCTGCTAGCACCTTCTCTGTGCCTGGGAAGCAGAAGTGTTCACATTGCTTCGCAAAAATCGCTTTTGTGCAGAAAACAGTAACACTTGTTCAGAAGGAAAGAAAGCACAGAGCCCCAGATTTTATGTTGTTCTGGAGAGCTTGCAGAGCACTGGGGAAAGGCAGGCAGAGAATTCCCTGCTAGCACCTTCTCTGTGCCTGTTCACATTGCTTCGCAGAATCGCTTTTGTGCAGAAAACATTAACACTTCTTCAGAACGAAAGAAAGCACAGAGCCCCAGATTCTATGTTGTCCTGGAGAGCTTGCAGAGCACTGGGGAAAGGCAGGCAGAGAATTCCCTGCTAGCACCTTCTCTGTGCCTGGGAAGCAGAAGTGTTCACATTGCTTCGCAAGAATCGCTTTTGTGCAGAAAACAGTAACACTTGTTCAGAAGGAAAGAAAGCACAGAGCCCCAGATTTTATGTTGTCCTGGAGAGCTCGCAGAGCACTGGGGAAAGGCAGGCAGAGAATTCCTTGCTAGCACCTTCTCTGTGCCTGGGAAGCAGAAGTGTTCACATTGCTTCGCAGAATCGCTTTTGTGCAGAAAACAGTAACACTTGTTCAGAACGAAAGAAAGCACAGAGCCCCAGATTCTATGTTGTCCTGGAGAGCTTGCAGAGCACTGGGGAAAGGCAGGCAGAGAATTCCCTGCTAGCACCTTCTCTGTGCCTGTTCACATTGCTTCGCAGAATTGCTTTTGTTCAGAAAACAGTAACACTTGTTCAGAACGAAAGAAAGCACAGAGCCCCAGATTCTATGTTGTCCTGGAGAGCTTGCAGAGCACTGGGGAAAGGCAGGCAGAGAATTCCCTGCTAGCACCTTCTCTGTGCCTGGGAAGCAGAAGTGTTCACATTGCTTCGCAAGAATCGCTTTTGTGCAGAAAACAGTAACACTTGTTCAGAACTAAAGAAAGCACAGAGCCCCAGATTTGCTGCTGTCATGGAGAGCTTGCAGAGCACTGGGGAAAGGCAGGCAGAGAATTCCCTGCTAGCACCTTCTCTGTGCCTGGGAAGCAGAAGTGTTCACAGTGCTTCGCAAAAATCGCTTTTGTGCAGAAAACAGTAACACTTGTTCAGAAGGAAAGAAAGCACAGAGCCCCAGATTTTATGTTGTCCTGGAGAGCTTGCAGAGCACTGGGGAAAGGCAGGCAGAGAATTCCCTGCTAGCACCTTCTCTGTGCCTGGGAAGCAGAAGTGTTCACATTGCTTCGCAAGAATCGCTTTTGTTCAGAAAACAGTAACACTTGTTCAGAACTAAAGAAAGCACAGAGCCCCAGATTTGCTGCTGTCCTGGAGAGCTTGCAGAGCACTGGGGAAAGGCAGGCAGAGAATTCCCTGCTAGCACCTTCTCTGTGCCTGGGAAGCAGAAGTGTTCACATTGCTTCGCAAGAATCGCTTTTGTGCAGAAAACAGTAACACTTGTTCAGAAGGAAAGAAAGCACAGAGCCCCAGATTTTATGTTGTTCTGGAGAGCTTGCAGAGCACTGGGGAAAGGCAGGCAGAGAATTCCCTGCTAGCACCTTCTCTGTGCCTGTTCACATTGCTTCGCAGAATTGCTTTTGTGCAGAAAACAGTAACACTTGTTCAGAACGAAAGAAAGCACAGAGCCCCAGATTCTATGTTGTCCTGGAGAGCTTGCAGAGCACTGGGGAAAGGCAGGCAGAGAATTCCCTGCTAGCACCTTCTCTGTGCCTGGGAAGCAGAAGTGTTCACATTGCTTCGCAAGAATCGCTTTTGTGCAGAAAACACTAACACTTGTTCAGAAGGAAAGAAAGCACAGAGCCCCAGATTTTATGTTGTCCTGGAGAGCTTGCAGAGCACTGGGGAAAGGCAGGCAGAGAATTCCCTGCTAGCACCTTCTCTGTGCCTGGGAAGCAGAAGTGTTCACATTGCTTCGCAAGAATTGCTTTTGTGCAGAAAACAGTAACACTTGTTCAGAACGAAAGAAAGCACAGAGCCCCAGATTCTATGTTGTCCTGGAGAGCTTGCAGAGCACTGGGGAAAGGCAGGCAGAGAATTCCCTGCTACCACCTTCTCTGTGCCTGGTAAGCAGAAGTGTTCACATTGCTTCGCAAGAATCGCTTTTGTGCAGAAAACAGTAACACTTGTTCAGAAGGAAAGAAAGCACAGAGCCCCAGATTTTATGTTGTCCTGGAGAGCTTGCAGAGCACTGGGGAAAGACAGGCAGAGTATTCCCTGATAGCACCTTCTCTGTGCCTGTTCACATTGCTTCGCAAGAATCGCTTTTGTGCAGAAAACAGTAACACTTGTTCAGTACGAAAGAAAGCACAGAGCCCCAGATTCTATGTTGTCCTGGAGAGCTTGCAGAGCACTGGGGAAAGGCAGGCAGAGAATTCCCTGATAGCACCTTCTCTGTGCCTGGGAAGCAGAAGTGTTCACACTGCTTCGCAAGAATCGCTTTTGTGCAGAAAACAGTAACACTTGTTCAGAAGGAAAGAAAGCACAGAGCCCCAGATTCTATGTTGTCCTGGAGAGCTTGCAGAGCACTGGGGAAAGGCAGGCAGAGAATTCCCTGCTAGCACCTTCTCTGTGCCTGGGAAGCAGAAGTGTTCACATTGCTTCGCAAAAATCGCTTTTGTGCAGAAAACAGTAACACTTGTTCAGAAGGAAAGAAAGCACAGAGCCCCAGATTTTATGTTGTTCTGGAGAGCTTGCAGAGCACTGGGGAAAGGCAGGCAGAGAATTCCCTGCTAGCACCTTCTCTGTGCCTGTTCACATTGCTTCGCAGAATCGCTTTTGTGCAGAAAACAGTAACACTTCTTCAGAACGAAAGAAAGCACAGAGCCCCAGATTCTATGTTGTCCTGGAGAGCTTGCAGAGCACTGGGGAAAGGCAGGCAGAGAATTCCCTGCTAGCACCTTCTCTGTGCCTGGGAAGCAGAAGTGTTCACATTGCTTCGCAAGAATCGCTTTTGTGCAGAAAACAGTAACACTTGTTCAGAAGGAAAGAAAGCACAGAGCCCCAGATTTTATGTTGTCCTGGAGAGCTCGCAGAGCACTGGGGAAAGGCAGGCAGAGAATTCCTTGCTAGCACCTTCTCTGTGCCTGGGAAGCAGAAGTGTTCACATTGCTTCGCAGAATCGGTTTTGTGCAGAAAACAGTAACACTTGTTCAGAACGAAAGAAAGCACAGAGCCCCAGATTCTATGTTGTCCTGGAGAGCTTGCAGAGCACTGGGGAAAGGCAGGCAGAGAATTCCCTGCTAGCACCTTCTCTGTGCCTGTTCACATTGCTTCGCAGAATTGCTTTTGTGCAGAAAACAGTAACACTTGTTCAGAACGAAAGAAAGCACAGAGCCCCAGATTCTATGTTGTCCTGGAGAGCTTGCAGAGCACTGGGGAAAGGCAGGCAGAGAATTCCCTGCTAGCACCTTCTCTGTGCCTGGGAAGCAGAAGTGTTCACATTGCTTCGCAAGAATCGCTTTTGTGCAGAAAACAGTAACACTTGTTCAGAAGGAAAGAAAGCACAGAGCCCCAGATTTTATGTTGTCCTGGAGAGCTTGCAGAGCACTGGGGAAAGGCAGGCAGAGAATTCCCTGATAGCACCTTCTCTGTGCCTGGGAAGCAGAAGTGTTCACATTGCTTCGCAAGAATCGCTTTTGTGCAGAAAACAGTAACACTTGTTCAGAACTAAAGAAAGCACAGAGCCCCAGATTTGCTGCTGTCCTGGAGAGCTTGCAGAGCACTGGGGAAAGGCAGGCAGAGAATTCCCTGCTAGCACCTTCTCTGTGCCTGGGAAGCAGAAGTGTTCACAGTGCTTCGCAAAAATCGCTTTTGTGCAGAAAACAGTAACACTTGTTCAGAAGGAAAGAAAGCACAGAGCCCCAGATTTTATGTTGTCCTGGAGAGCTTGCAGAGCACTGGGGAAAGGCAGGCAGAGAATTCCCTGCTAGCACCTTCTCTGTGCCTGGGAAGCAGAAGTGTTCACATTGCTTCGCAAGAATCGCTTTTGTTCAGAAAACAGTAACACTTGTTCAGAACTAAAGAAAGCACAGAGCCCCAGATTTGCTGCTGTCCTGGAGAGCTTGCAGAGCACTGGGGAAAGGCAGGCAGAGAATTCCCTGATAGCACCTTCTCTGTGCCTGGGAAGCAGAAGTGTTCACATTGCTTCGCAAGAATCGCTTTTGTGCAGAAAACACTAACACTTGTTCAGAAGGAAAGAAAGCACAGAGCCCCAGATTTTATGTTGTCCTGGAGAGCTTGCAGAGCACTGGGGAAAGGCAGGCAGAGAATTCCCTGCTAGCACCTTCTCTGTGCCTGGGAAGCAGAAGTGTTCACATTGCTTCGCAAGAATCGCTTTTGTGCAGAAAACAGTAACACTTGTTCAGAAGGAAAGAAAGCACAGAGCCCCAGATTTTATGTTGTCCTGGAGAGCTTGCAGAGCACTGGGGAAAGGCAGGCAGAGAATTCCCTGATAGCACCTTCTCTGTGCCTGGGAAGCAGAAGTGTTCACATTGATTCGCAAGAATCGCTTTTGTGCAGAAAACAGTAACACTTGTTCAGTACGAAAGAAAGCACAGAGCCCCAGATTCTATGTTGTCCTGGAGAGCTTGCAGAGCACTGGGGAAAGGCAGGCAGAGAATTCCCTGATAGCACCTTCTCTGTGCCTGGGAAGCAGAAGTGTTCACATTGCTTCGCAAGAATCGCTTTTGTGCAGAAAACAGTAACACTTGTTCAGAAGGAAAGAAAGCACAGAGCCCCAGATTCTATGTTGTCCTGGAGAGCTTGCAGAGCACTGGGGAAAGGCAGGCAGAGAATTCCCTGCTAGCACCTTCTCTGTGCCTGGGAAGCAGAAGTGTTCACATTGCTTCGCAAAAATCGCTTTTGTGCAGAAAACAGTAACACTTGTTCAGAAGGAAAGAAAGCACAGAGCCCCAGATTTTATGTTGTTCTGGAGAGCTTGCAGAGCACTGGGGAAAGGCAGGCAGAGAATTCCCTGCTAGCACCTTCTCTGTGCCTGTTCACATTGCTTCGCAGAATCGCTTTTGTGCAGAAAACATTAACACTTCTTCAGAACGAAAGAAAGCACAGAGCCCCAGATTCTATGTTGTCCTGGAGAGCTTGCAGAGCACTGGGGAAAGGCAGGCAGAGAATTCCCTGCTAGCACCTTCTCTGTGCCTGGGAAGCAGAAGTGTTCACATTGCTTCGCAAGAATCGCTTTTGTGCAGAAAACAGTAACACTTGTTCAGAAGGAAAGAAAGCACAGAGCCCCAGATTTTATGTTGTCCTGGAGAGCTCGCAGAGCACTGGGGAAAGGCAGGCAGAGAATTCCTTGCTAGCACCTTCTCTGTGCCTGGGAAGCAGAAGTGTTCACATTGCTTCGCAGAATCGCTTTTGTGCAGAAAACAGTAACACTTGTTCAGAACGAAAGAAAGCACAGAGCCCCAGATTCTATGTTGTCCTGGAGAGCTTGCAGAGCACTGGGGAAAGGCAGGCAGAGAATTCCCTGCTAGCACCTTCTCTGTGCCTGTTCACATTGCTTCGCAGAATTGCTTTTGTGCAGAAAACAGTAACACTTGTTCAGAACGAAAGAAAGCACAGAGCCCCAGATTCTATGTTGTCCTGGAGAGCTTGCAGAGCACTGGGGAAAGGCAGGCAGAGAATTCCCTGCTAGCACCTTCTCTGTGCCTGGGAAGCAGAAGTGTTCACATTGCTTCGCAAGAATCGCTTTTGTGCAGAAAACAGTAACACTTGTTCAGAAGGAAAGAAAGCACAGAGCCCCAGATTTTATGTTGTCCTGGAGAGCTTGCAGAGCACTGGGGAAAGGCAGGCAGAGAATTCCCTGATAGCACCTTCTCTGTGCCTGGGAAGCAGAAGTGTTCACATTGCTTCGCAAGAATCGCTTTTGTGCAGAAAACAGTAACACTTGTTCAGAACTAAAGAAAGCACAGAGCCCCAGATTTGCTGCTGTCCTGGAGAGCTTGCAGAGCACTGGGGAAAGGCAGGCAGAGAATTCCCTGCTAGCACCTTCTCTGTGCCTGGGAAGCAGAAGTGTTCACAGTGCTTCGCAAAAATCGCTTTTGTGCAGAAAACAGTAACACTTGTTCAGAAGGAAAGAAAGCACAGAGCCCCAGATTTTATGTTGTCCTGGAGAGCTTGCAGAGCACTGGGGAAAGGCAGGCAGAGAATTCCCTGCTAGCACCTTCTCTGTGCCTGGGAAGCAGAAGTGTTCACATTGCTTCGCAAGAATCGCTTTTGTTCAGAAAACAGTAACACTTGTTCAGAACTAAAGAAAGCACAGAGCCCCAGATTTGCTGCTGTCCTGGAGAGCTTGCAGAGCACTGGGGAAAGGCAGGCAGAGAATTCCCTGATAGCACCTTCTCTGTGCCTGGGAAGCAGAAGTGTTCACATTGCTTCGCAAGAATCGCTTTTGTGCAGAAAACACTAACACTTGTTCAGAAGGAAAGAAAGCACAGAGCCCCAGATTTTATGTTGTCCTGGAGAGCTTGCAGAGCACTGGGGAAAGGCAGGCAGAGAATTCCCTGCTAGCACCTTCTCTGTGCCTGGGAAGCAGAAGTGTTCACATTGCTTCGCAAGAATCGCTTTTGTGCAGAAAACAGTAACACTTGTTCAGAAGGAAAGAAAGCACAGAGCCCCAGATTTTATGTTGTCCTGGAGAGCTTGCAGAGCACTGGGGAAAGGCAGGCAGAGAATTCCCTGATAGCACCTTCTCTGTGCCTGGGAAGCAGAAGTGTTCACATTGATTCGCAAGAATCGCTTTTGTGCAGAAAACAGTAACACTTGTTCAGTACGAAAGAAAGCACAGAGCCCCAGATTCTATGTTGTCCTGGAGAGCTTGCAGAGCACTGGGGAAAGGCAGGCAGAGAATTCCCTGATAGCACCTTCTCTGTGCCTGGGAAGCAGAAGTGTTCACATTGCTTCGCAAGAATCGCTTTTGTGCAGAAAACAGTAACACTTGTTCAGAAGGAAAGAAAGCACAGAGCCCCAGATTCTATGTTGTCCTGGAGAGCTTGCAGAGCACTGGGGAAAGGCAGGCAGAGAATTCCCTGCTAGCACCTTCTCTGTGCCTGGGAAGCAGAAGTGTTCACATTGCTTCGCAAAAATCGCTTTTGTGCAGAAAACAGTAACACTTGTTCAGAAGGAAAGAAAGCACAGAGCCCCAGATTTTATGTTGTTCTGGAGAGCTTGCAGAGCACTGGGGAAAGGCAGGCAGAGAATTCCCTGCTAGCACCTTCTCTGTGCCTGTTCACATTGCTTCGCAGAATCGCTTTTGTGCAGAAAACATTAACACTTCTTCAGAACGAAAGAAAGCACAGAGCCCCAGATTCTATGTTGTCCTGGAGAGCTTGCAGAGCACTGGGGAAAGGCAGGCAGAGAATTCCCTGCTAGCACCTTCTCTGTGCCTGGGAAGCAGAAGTGTTCACATTGCTTCGCAAGAATCGCTTTTGTGCAGAAAACAGTAACACTTGTTCAGAAGGAAAGAAAGCACAGAGCCCCAGATTTTATGTTGTCCTGGAGAGCTCGCAGAGCACTGGGGAAAGGCAGGCAGAGAATTCCTTGCTAGCACCTTCTCTGTGCCTGGGAAGCAGAAGTGTTCACATTGCTTCGCAGAATCGCTTTTGTGCAGAAAACAGTAACACTTGTTCAGAACGAAAGAAAGCACAGAGCCCCAGATTCTATGTTGTCCTGGAGAGCTTGCAGAGCACTGGGGAAAGGCAGGCAGAGAATTCCCTGCTAGCACCTTCTCTGTGCCTGTTCACATTGCTTCGCAGAATTGCTTTTGTGCAGAAAACAGTAACACTTGTTCAGAACGAAAGAAAGCACAGAGCCCCAGATTCTATGTTGTCCTGGAGAGCTTGCAGAGCACTGGGGAAAGGCAGGCAGAGAATTCCCTGCTAGCACCTTCTCTGTGCCTGGGAAGCAGAAGTGTTCACATTGCTTCGCAAGAATCGCTTTTGTGCAGAAAACAGTAACACTTGTTCAGAACTAAAGAAAGCACAGAGCCCCAGATTTGCTGCTGTCCTGGAGAGCTTGCAGAGCACTGGGGAAAGGCAGGCAGAGAATTCCCTGCTAGCACCTTCTCTGTGCCTGGGAAGCAGAAGTGTTCACAGTGCTTCGCAAAAATCGCTTTTGTGCAGAAAACAGTAACACTTGTTCAGAAGGAAAGAAAGCACAGAGCCCCAGATTTTATGTTGTCCTGGAGAGCTTGCAGAGCACTGGGGAAAGGCAGGCAGAGAATTCCCTGCTAGCACCTTCTCTGTGCCTGGGAAGCAGAAGTGTTCACATTGCTTCGCAAGAATCGCTTTTGTTCAGAAAACAGTAACACTTGTTCAGAACTAAAGAAAGCACAGAGCCCCAGATTTGCTGCTGTCCTGGAGAGCTTGCAGAGCACTGGGGAAAGGCAGGCAGAGAATTCCCTGCTAGCACCTTCTCTGTGCCTGGGAAGCAGAAGTGTTCACATTGCTTCGCAAGAATCGCTTTTGTGCAGAAAACAGTAACACTTGTTCAGAAGGAAAGAAAGCACAGAGCCCCAGATTTTATGTTGTTCTGGAGAGCTTGCAGAGCACTGGGGAAAGGCAGGCAGAGAATTCCCTGATAGCACCTTCTCTGTGCCTGTTCACATTGCTTCGCAGAATTGCTTTTGTGCAGAAAACAGTAACACTTGTTCAGAACGAAAGAAAGCACAGAGCCCCAGATTCTATGTTGTCCTGGAGAGCTTGCAGAGCACTGGGGAAAGGCAGGCAGAGAATTCCCTGCTAGCACCTTCTCTGTGCCTGGGAAGCAGAAGTGTTCACATTGCTTCGCAAGAATCGCTTTTGTGCAGAAAACACTAACACTTGTTCAGAAGGAAAGAAAGCACAGAGCCCCAGATTCTATGTTGTCCTGGAGAGCTTGCAGAGCACTGGGGAAAGGCAGGCAGAGAATTCCCTGCTAGCACCTTCTCTGTGCCTGGGAAGCAGAAGTGTTCACATTGCTTCGCAAGAATTGCTTTTGTGCAGAAAACAGTAACACTTGTTCAGAACGAAAGAAAGCACAGAGCCCCAGATTCTATGTTGTCCTGGAGAGCTTGCAGAGCACTGGGGAAAGGCAGGCAGAGAATTCCCTGCTACCACCTTCTCTGTGCCTGGTAAGCAGAAGTGTTCACATTGCTTCGCAAGAATCGCTTTTGTGCAGAAAACAGTAACACTTGTTCAGAAGGAAAGAAAGCACAGAGCCCCAGATTTTATGTTGTCCTGGAGAGCTTGCAGAGCACTGGGGAAAGACAGGCAGAGTATTCCCTGATAGCACCTTCTCTGTGCCTGTTCACATTGCTTCGCAAGAATCGCTTTTGTGCAGAAAACAGTAACACTTGTTCAGTACGAAAGAAAGCACAGAGCCCCAGATTCTATGTTGTCCTGGAGAGCTTGCAGAGCACTGGGGAAAGGCAGGCAGAGAATTCCCTGATAGCACCTTCTCTGTGCCTGGGAAGCAGAAGTGTTCACATTGCTTCGCAAGAATCGCTTTTGTGCAGAAAACAGTAACACTTGTTCAGAAGGAAAGAAAGCACAGAGCCCCAGATTCTATGTTGTCCTGGAGAGCTTGCAGAGCACTGGGGAAAGGCAGGCAGAGAATTCCCTGCTAGCACCTTCTCTGTGCCTGGGAAGCAGAAGTGTTCACATTGCTTCGCAAAAATCGCTTTTGTGCAGAAAACAGTAACACTTGTTCAGAAGGAAAGAAAGCACAGAGCCCCAGATTTTATGTTGTTCTGGAGAGCTTGCAGAGCACTGGGGAAAGGCAGGCAGAGAATTCCCTGCTAGCACCTTCTCTGTGCCTGTTCACATTGCTTCGCAGAATCGCTTTTGTGCAGAAAACAGTAACACTTCTTCAGAACGAAAGAAAGCACAGAGCCCCAGATTCTATGTTGTCCTGGAGAGCTTGCAGAGCACTGGGGAAAGGCAGGCAGAGAATTCCCTGATAGCACCTTCTCTGTGCCTGGGAAGCAGAAGTGTTCACATTGCTTCGCAAGAATCGCTTTTGTGCAGAAAACAGTAACACTTGTTCAGAAGGAAAGAAAGCACAGAGCCCCAGATTTTATGTTGTCCTGGAGAGCTCGCAGAGCACTGGGGAAAGGCAGGCAGAGAATTCCTTGCTAGCACCTTCTCTGTGCCTGGGAAGCAGAAGTGTTCACATTGCTTCGCAGAATCGCTTTTGTGCAGAAAACAGTAACACTTGTTGAGAACGAAAGAAAGCACAGAGCCCCAGATTCTATGTTGTCCTGGAGAGCTTGCAGAGCACTGGGGAAAGGCAGGCAGAGAATTCCCTGCTAGCACCTTCTCTGTGCCTGTTCACATTGCTTCGCAGAATTGCTTTTGTGCAGAAAACAGTAACACTTGTTCAGAACGAAAGAAAGCACAGAGCCCCAGATTCTATGTTGTCCTGGAGAGCTTGCAGAGCACTGGGGAAAGGCAGGCAGAGAATTCCCTGCTAGCACCTTCTCTGTGCCTGGGAAGCAGAAGTGTTCACATTGCTTCGCAAGAATCGCTTTTGTGCAGAAAACAGTAACACTTGTTCAGAAGGAAAGAAAGCACAGAGCCCCAGATTTTATGTTGTCCTGGAGAGCTTGCAGAGCACTGGGGAAAGGCAGGCAGAGAATTCCCTGATAGCACCTTCTCTGTGCCTGGGAAGCAGAAGTGTTCACATTGCTTCGCAAGAATCGCTTTTGTGCAGAAAACAGTAACACTTGTTCAGAACTAAAGAAAGCACAGAGCCCCAGATTTGCTGCTGTCCTGGAGAGCTTGCAGAGCACTGGGGAAAGGCAGGCAGAGAATTCCCTGCTAGCACCTTCTCTGTGCCTGGGAAGCAGAAGTGTTCACAGTGCTTCGCAAAAATCGCTTTTGTGCAGAAAACAGTAACACTTGTTCAGAAGGAAAGAAAGCACAGAGCCCCAGATTTTATGTTGTCCTGGAGAGCTTGCAGAGCACTGGGGAAAGGCAGGCAGAGAATTCCCTGCTAGCACCTTCTCTGTGCCTGGGAAGCAGAAGTGTTCACATTGCTTCGCAAGAATCGCTTTTGTGCAGAAAACACTAACACTTGTTCAGAACTAAAGAAAGCACAGAGCCCCAGATTTGCTGCTGTCCTGGAGAGCTTGCAGAGCACTGGGGAAAGGCAGGCAGAGAATTCCCTGCTAGCACTTTCTCTGTGCCTGGGAAGCAGAAGTGTTCACATTGCTTCGCAAAAATCGCTTTTGTGCAGAAAACAGTAACACTTGTTCAGAAGGAAAGAAAGCACAGAGCCCCAGATTTTATGTTGTTCTGGAGAGCTTGCAGAGCACTGGGGAAAGGCAGGCAGAGAATTCCCTGCTAGCACCTTCTCTGTGCCTGTTCACATTGCTTCGCAAGAATCGCTTTTGTGCAGAAAACACTAACACTTGTTCAGAAGGAAAGAAAGCACAGAGCCCCAGATTTTATGTTGTCCTGGAGAGCTTGCAGAGCACTGGGGAAAGGCAGGCAGAGAATTCCCTGCTAGCACCTTCTCTGTGCCTGGGAAGCAGAAGTGTTCACATTGCTTCGCAAGAATTGCTTTTGTGCAGAAAACAGTAACACTTGTTCAGAACGAAAGAAAGCACAGAGCCCCAGATTCTATGTTGTCCTGGAGAGCTTGCAGAGCACTGGGGAAAGGCAGGCAGAGAATTCCCTGCTACCACCTTCTCTGTGCCTGGTAAGCAGAAGTGTTCACATTGCTTCGCAAGAATCGCTTTTGTGCAGAAAACAGTAACACTTGTTCAGAAGGAAAGAAAGCACAGAGCCCCAGATTTTATGTTGTCCTGGAGAGCTTGCAGAGCACTGGGGAAAGGCAGGCAGAGTATTCCCTGATAGCACCTTCTCTGTGCCTGTTCACATTGCTTCGCAAGAATCGCTTTTGTGCAGAAAACAGTAACACTTGTTCAGAACGAAAGAAAGCACAGAGCCCCAGATTCTATGTTGTCCTGGAGAGCTTGCAGAGCACTGGGGAAAGGCAGGCAGGGAATTCCCTGCTAGCACCTTCTCTGTGCCTGGGAAGCAGAAGTGTTCACATTGCTTCGCAAGAATCGCTTTTGTGCAGAAAACAGTAACACTTGTTCAGAACTAAAGAAAGCACAGAGCCCCAGATTTGCTGCTGTCCTGGAGAGCTTGCAGAGCACTGGGGAAAGGCAGGCAGAGAATTCCCTGCTAGCACCTTCTCTGTGCCTGGGAAGCAGAAGTGTTCACATTGCTTCGCAAGAATCGCTTTTGTGCAGAAAACAGTAACACTTGTTCAGAAGGAAAGAAAGCACAGAGCCCCAGATTTTATGTTGTCCTGGAGAGCTTGCAGAGCACTGGGGAAAGGCAGGCAGAGAATTCCCTGCTAGCACCTTCTCTGTGCCTGTTCACATTGTTTCGCAGAATCGCTTTTGTGCAGAAAACAGTAACACTTGTTCAGAAGGAAAGAAAGCACAGAGCCCCAGATTCTATGTTGTCCTGGAGAGCTTGCAGAGCACTGGGGAAAGGCAGGCAGAGAATTCCCTGCTAGCACCTTCTCTGTGCCTGGGAAGCAGAAGTGTTCACATTGCTTCGCAAGAATCGCTTTTGTGCAGAAAACACTAACACTTGTTCAGAACGAAAGAAAGCACATAGCCCCAGATTTTATGTTGTCCTGGAGAGCTTGCAGAGCACTGGGGAAAGGCAGGCAGAGAATTCCCTGCTAGCACCTTCTCTGTGCCTGGGAAGCAGAAGTGTTCACATTGCTTCGCAAGAATCGCTTTTGTGCAGAAAACACTAACACTTGTTCAGAAGGAAAGAAAGCACAGAGCCCCAGATTTTATGTTGTCCTGGAGAGCTCGCAGAGCACTGGGGAAAGGCAGGCAGAGAATTCCTTGCTAGCACCTTCTCTGTGCCTGGGAAGCAGAAGTGTTCACATTGCTTCGCAGAATCGCTTTTGTGCAGAAAACAGTAACACTTGTTCAGAAGGAAAGAAAGCACAGAGCCCCAGATTTTATGTTGTCCTGGAGAGCTTGCAGAGCACTGGGGAAAGGCAGGCAGAGAATTCCCTGCTAGCACCTTCTCTGTGCCTGGGAAGCAGAAGTGTTCACATTGCTTCGCAAGAATCGCTTTTGTGCAGAAAACACTAACACTTGTTCAGAAGGAAAGAAAGCACAGAGCCCCAGATTTTATGTTGTCCTGGAGAGCTCGCAGAGCACTGGGGAAAGGCAGGCAGAGAATTCCTTGCTAGCACCTTCTCTGTGCCTGGGAAGGAGAAGTGTTCACATTGCTTCGCAGAATCGCTTTTGTGCAGAAAACAGTAACACTTGTTCAGAACGAAAGAAAGCACAGAGCCCCAGATTTTATGTTGTCCTGGAGAGCTTGCAGAGCACTGGGGAAAGGCAGGCAGAGAATTCCCTGCTAGCACCTTCTCTGTGCCTGTTCACATTGCTTCGCAGAATCGCTTTTGTGCAGAAAACAGTAACACTTGTTCAGAACGAAAGAAAGCACAGAGCCCCAGATTTTATGTTGTCCTGGAGAGCTTGCAGAGCACTGGGGAAAGGCAGGCAGAGAATTCCCTGCTAGCACCTTCTCTGTGCCTGTTCACATTGCTTCGCAAGAATCGCTTTTGTGCAGAAAACAGTAACACTTGTTCAGAACGAAAGAAAGCACAGAGCCCCAGATTCTATGTTGTCCTGGAGAGCTTGCAGAGCACTGGGGAAAGGCAGGCAGAGAATTCCCTGCTAGCACCTTCTCTGTGCCTGGGAAGCAGAAGTGTTCACATTGCTTCACAAGAATCGCTTTTGTGCAGAAAACACTAACACTTGTTCAGAAGGAAAGAAAGCACAGAGCCCCAGATTTTATGTTGTCCTGGAGAGCTCGCAGAGCACTGGGGAAAGGCAGGCAGAGAATTCCTTGCTAGCACCTTCTCTGTGCCTGGGAAGCAGAAGTGTTCACATTGCTTCGCAGAATCGCTTTTGTGCAGAAAACAGTAACACTTGTTCAGAAGGAAAGAAAGCACAGAGCCCCAGATTTTATGTTGTCCTGGAGAGCTTGCAGAGCACTGGGGAAAGGCAGGCAGAGAATTCCCTGCTAGCACCTTCTCTGTGCCTGGGAAGCAGAAGTGTTCACATTGCTTCGCAAGAATCGCTTTTGTGCAGAAAACAGTAACACTTGTTCAGAAGGAAAGAAAGCACAGAGCCCCAGATTCTATGTTGTCCTGGAGAGCTTGCAGAGCACTGGGGAAAGGCAGGCAGAGAATTCCCTGCTAGCACCTTCTCTGTGCCTGGGAAGCAGAAGTGTTCACATTGCTTCGCAAGAATCGCTTTTGTGCAGAAAACACTAACACTTGTTCAGAAGGAAAGAAAGCACAGAGCCCCAGATTTTATGTTGTCCTGGAGAGCTTGCAGAGCACTGGGGAAAGGCAGGCAGAGAATTCCCTGATAGCACCTTCTCTGTGCCTGGGAAGCAGAAGTGTTCACATTGCTTCGCAAGAATCGCTTTTGTGCAGAAAACAGTAACACTTGTTCAGAAGGAAAGAAAGCACAGAGCCCCAGATTTTATGTTGTCCTGGAGAGCTTGCAGAGCACTGGGGAAAGGCAGGCAGAGAATTCCCTGCTAGCACCTTCTCTGTGCCTGGGAAGCAGAAGTGTTCACATTGCTTCGCAAGAATCGCTTTTGTGCAGAAAACAGTAACACTTGTTCAGTACGAAAGAAAGCACAGAGCCCCAGATTCTATGTTGTCCTGGAGAGCTTGCAGAGCACTGGGGAAAGGCAGGCAGAGAATTCCCTGATAGCACCTTCTCTGTGCCTGGGAAGCAGAAGTGTTCACATTGCTTCGCAAGAATCGCTTTTGTGCAGAAAACACTAACACTTGTTCAGAAGGAAAGAAAGCACAGAGCCCCAGATTTTATGTTGTCCTGGAGAGCTTGCAGAGCACTGGGGAAAGGCAGGCAGAGAATTCCCTGATAGCACCTTCTCTGTGCCTGGGAAGCAGAAGTGTTCACATTGCTTCGCAAGAATCGCTTTTGTGCAGAAAACACTAACACTTGTTCAGAAGGAAAGAAAGCACAGAGCCCCAGATTTTATGTTGTCCTGGAGAGCTCGCAGAGCACTGGGGAAAGGCAGGCAGAGAATTCCTTGCTAGCACCTTCTCTGTGCCTGGGAAGCAGAAGTGTTCACATTGCTTCGCAGAATCGCTTTTGTGCAGAAAACAGTAACACTTGTTCAGAAGGAAAGAAAGCACAGAGCCCCAGATTTTATGTTGTCCTGGAGAGCTTGCAGAGCACTGGGGAAAGGCAGGCAGAGAATTCCCTGCTAGCACCTTCTCTGTGCCTGGGAAGCAGAAGTGTTCACATTGCTTCGCAAGAATCGCTTTTGTGCAGAAAACACTAACACTTGTTCAGAAGGAAAGAAAGCACAGAGCCCCAGATTTTATGTTGTCCTGGAGAGCTCGCAGAGCACTGGGGAAAGGCAGGCAGAGAATTCCTTGCTAGCACCTTCTCTGTGCCTGGGAAGGAGAAGTGTTCACATTGCTTCGCAGAATCGCTTTTGTGCAGAAAACAGTAACACTTGTTCAGAACGAAAGAAAGCACAGAGCCCCAGATTTTATGTTGTCCTGGAGAGCTTGCAGAGCACTGGGGAAAGGCAGGCAGAGAATTCCCTGCTAGCACCTTCTCTGTGCCTGTTCACATTGCTTCGCAGAATCGCTTTTGTGCAGAAAACAGTAACACTTGTTCAGAACGAAAGAAAGCACAGAGCCCCAGATTTTATGTTGTCCTGGAGAGCTTGCAGAGCACTGGGGAAAGGCAGGCAGAGAATTCCCTGCTAGCACCTTCTCTGTGCCTGTTCACATTGCTTCGCAAGAATCGCTTTTGTGCAGAAAACAGTAACACTTGTTCAGAACGAAAGAAAGCACAGAGCCCCAGATTCTATGTTGTCCTGGAGAGCTTGCAGAGCACTGGGGAAAGGCAGGCAGAGAATTCCCTGCTAGCACCTTCTCTGTGCCTGGGAAGCAGAAGTGTTCACATTGCTTCGCAAGAATCGCTTTTGTGCAGAAAACACTAACACTTGTTCAGAAGGAAAGAAAGCACAGAGCCCCAGATTTTATGTTGTCCTGGAGAGCTCGCAGAGCACTGGGGAAAGGCAGGCAGAGAATTCCTTGCTAGCACCTTCTCTGTGCCTAGGAAGCAGAAGTGTTCACATTGCTTCGCAGAATCGCTTTTGTGCAGAAAACAGTAACACTTGTTCAGAAGGAAAGAAAGCACAGAGCCCCAGATTTTATGTTGTCCTGGAGAGCTTGCAGAGCACTGGGGAAAGGCAGGCAGAGAATTCCCTGCTAGCACCTTCTCTGTGCCTGGGAAGCAGAAGTGTTCACATTGCTTCGCAAGAATCGCTTTTGTGCAGAAAACAGTAACACTTGTTCAGAAGGAAAGAAAGCACAGAGCCCCAGATTCTATGTTGTCCTGGAGAGCTTGCAGAGCACTGGGGAAAGGCAGGCAGAGAATTCCCTGCTAGCACCTTCTCTGTGCCTGGGAAGCAGAAGTGTTCACATTGCTTCGCAAGAATCGCTTTTGTGCAGAAAACAGTAACACTTGTTCAGTACGAAAGAAAGCACAGAGCCCCAGATTCTATGTTGTCCTGGAGAGCTTGCAGAGCACTGGGGAAAGGCAGGCAGAGAATTCCCTGATAGCACCTTCTCTGTGCCTGGGAAGCAGAAGTGTTCACATTGCTTCGCAAGAATCGCTTTTGTGCAGAAAACAGTAACACTTGTTCAGAAGGAAAGAAAGCACAGAGCCCCAGATTCTATGTTGTCCTGGAGAGCTTGCAGAGCACTGGGGAAAGGCAGGCAGAGAATTCCCTGCTAGCACCTTCTCTGTGCCTGGTAAGCAGAAGTGTTCACATTGCTTCGCAAGAATCGCTTTTGTGCAGAAAACAGTAACACTTGTTCAGAAGGAAAGAAAGCACAGAGCCCCAGATTTTATGTTGTCCTGGAGAGCTTGCAGAGCACTGGGGAAAGGCAGGCAGAGAATTCCCTGCTAGCACCTTCTCTGTGCCTGGGAAGCAGAAGTGTTCACATTGCTTCGCAAGAATCGCTTTTGTGCAGAAAACAGTAACACTTGTTCAGAAGGAAAGAAAGCACAGAGCCCCAGATTTTATGTTGTCCTGGAGAGCTTGCAGAGCACTGGGGAAAGGCAGGCAGAGAATTCCCTGATAGCACCTTCTCTGTGCCTGGGAAGCAGAAGTGTTCACATTGCTTCGCAAGAATCGCTTTTGTGCAGAAAACAGTAACACTTGTTCAGTACGAAAGAAAGCACAGAGCCCCAGATTCTATGTTGTCCTGGAGAGCTTGCAGAGCACTGGGGAAAGGCAGGCAGAGAATTCCCTGATAGCACCTTCTCTGTGCCTGGGAAGCAGAAGTGTTCACATTGCTTCGCAAGAATCGCTTTTGTGCAGAAAACAGTAACACTTGTTCAGAAGGAAAGAAAGCACAGAGCCCCAGATTCTATGTTGTCCTGGAGAGCTTGCAGAGCACTGGGGAAAGGCAGGCAGAGAATTCCCTGCTAGCACCTTCTCTGTGCCTGGGAAGCAGAAGTGTTCACATTGCTTCGCAAAAATCGCTTTTGTGCAGAAAACAGTAACACTTGTTCAGAAGGAAAGAAAGCACAGAGCCCCAGATTTTATGTTGTTCTGGAGAGCTTGCAGAGCACTGGGGAAAGGCAGGCAGAGAATTCCCTGCTAGCACCTTCTCTGTGCCTGTTCACATTGCTTCGCAGAATCGCTTTTGTGCAGAAAACATTAACACTTCTTCAGAACGAAAGAAAGCACAGAGCCCCAGATTCTATGTTGTCCTGGAGAGCTTGCAGAGCACTGGGGAAAGGCAGGCAGAGAATTCCCTGCTAGCACCTTCTCTGTGCCTGGGAAGCAGAAGTGTTCACATTGCTTCGCAAGAATCGCTTTTGTGCAGAAAACAGTAACACTTGTTCAGAAGGAAAGAAAGCACAGAGCCCCAGATTTTATGTTGTCCTGGAGAGCTCGCAGAGCACTGGGGAAAGGCAGGCAGAGAATTCCTTGCTAGCACCTTCTCTGTGCCTGGGAAGCAGAAGTGTTCACATTGCTTCGCAGAATCGCTTTTGTGCAGAAAACAGTAACACTTGTTCAGAACGAAAGAAAGCACAGAGCCCCAGATTCTATGTTGTCCTGGAGAGCTTGCAGAGCACTGGGGAAAGGCAGGCAGAGAATTCCCTGCTAGCACCTTCTCTGTGCCTGTTCACATTGCTTCGCAGAATTGCTTTTGTGCAGAAAACAGTAACACTTGTTCAGAACGAAAGAAAGCACAGAGCCCCAGATTCTATGTTGTCCTGGAGAGCTTGCAGAGCACTGGGGAAAGGCAGGCAGAGAATTCCCTGCTAGCACCTTCTCTGTGCCTGGGAAGCAGAAGTGTTCACATTGCTTCGCAAGAATCGCTTTTGTGCAGAAAACAGTAACACTTGTTCAGAACTAAAGAAAGCACAGAGCCCCAGATTTGCTGCTGTCATGGAGAGCTTGCAGAGCACTGGGGAAAGGCAGGCAGAGAATTCCCTGCTAGCACCTTCTCTGTGCCTGGGAAGCAGAAGTGTTCACAGTGCTTCGCAAAAATCGCTTTTGTGCAGAAAACAGTAACACTTGTTCAGAAGGAAAGAAAGCACAGAGCCCCAGATTTTATGTTGTCCTGGAGAGCTTGCAGAGCACTGGGGAAAGGCAGGCAGAGAATTCCCTGCTAGCACCTTCTCTGTGCCTGGGAAGCAGAAGTGTTCACATTGCTTCGCAAGAATCGCTTTTGTTCAGAAAACAGTAACACTTGTTCAGAACTAAAGAAAGCACAGAGCCCCAGATTTGCTGCTGTCCTGGAGAGCTTGCAGAGCACTGGGGAAAGGCAGGCAGAGAATTCCCTGCTAGCACCTTCTCTGTGCCTGGGAAGCAGAAGTGTTCACATTGCTTCGCAAGAATCGCTTTTGTGCAGAAAACAGTAACACTTGTTCAGAAGGAAAGAAAGCACAGAGCCCCAGATTTTATGTTGTTCTGGAGAGCTTGCAGAGCACTGGGGAAAGGCAGGCAGAGAATTCCCTGCTAGCACCTTCTCTGTGCCTGTTCACATTGCTTCGCAGAATTGCTTTTGTGCAGAAAACAGTAACACTTGTTCAGAACGAAAGAAAGCACAGAGCCCCAGATTCTATGTTGTCCTGGAGAGCTTGCAGAGCACTGGGGAAAGGCAGGCAGAGAATTCCCTGCTAGCACCTTCTCTGTGCCTGGGAAGCAGAAGTGTTCACATTGCTTCGCAAGAATCGCTTTTGTGCAGAAAACACTAACACTTGTTCAGAAGGAAAGAAAGCACAGAGCCCCAGATTTTATGTTGTCCTGGAGAGCTTGCAGAGCACTGGGGAAAGGCAGGCAGAGAATTCCCTGCTAGCACCTTCTCTGTGCCTGGGAAGCAGAAGTGTTCACATTGCTTCGCAAGAATTGCTTTTGTGCAGAAAACAGTAACACTTGTTCAGAACGAAAGAAAGCACAGAGCCCCAGATTCTATGTTGTCCTGGAGAGCTTGCAGAGCACTGGGGAAAGGCAGGCAGAGAATTCCCTGCTACCACCTTCTCTGTGCCTGGTAAGCAGAAGTGTTCACATTGCTTCGCAAGAATCGCTTTTGTGCAGAAAACAGTAACACTTGTTCAGAAGGAAAGAAAGCACAGAGCCCCAGATTTTATGTTGTCCTGGAGAGCTTGCAGAGCACTGGGGAAAGACAGGCAGAGTATTCCCTGATAGCACCTTCTCTGTGCCTGTTCACATTGCTTCGCAAGAATCGCTTTTGTGCAGAAAACAGTAACACTTGTTCAGTACGAAAGAAAGCACAGAGCCCCAGATTCTATGTTGTCCTGGAGAGCTTGCAGAGCACTGGGGAAAGGCAGGCAGAGAATTCCCTGATAGCACCTTCTCTGTGCCTGGGAAGCAGAAGTGTTCACATTGCTTCGCAAGAATCGCTTTTGTGCAGAAAACAGTAACACTTGTTCAGAAGGAAAGAAAGCACAGAGCCCCAGATTCTATGTTGTCCTGGAGAGCTTGCAGAGCACTGGGGAAAGGCAGGCAGAGAATTCCCTGCTAGCACCTTCTCTGTGCCTGGGAAGCAGAAGTGTTCACATTGCTTCGCAAAAATCGCTTTTGTGCAGAAAACAGTAACACTTGTTCAGAAGGAAAGAAAGCACAGAGCCCCAGATTTTATGTTGTTCTGGAGAGCTTGCAGAGCACTGGGGAAAGGCAGGCAGAGAATTCCCTGCTAGCACCTTCTCTGTGCCTGTTCACATTGCTTCGCAGAATCGCTTTTGTGCAGAAAACAGTAACACTTCTTCAGAACGAAAGAAAGCACAGAGCCCCAGATTCTATGTTGTCCTGGAGAGCTTGCAGAGCACTGGGGAAAGGCAGGCAGAGAATTCCCTGATAGCACCTTCTCTGTGCCTGGGAAGCAGAAGTGTTCACATTGCTTCGCAAGAATCGCTTTTGTGCAGAAAACAGTAACACTTGTTCAGAAGGAAAGAAAGCACAGAGCCCCAGATTTTATGTTGTCCTGGAGAGCTCGCAGAGCACTGGGGAAAGGCAGGCAGAGAATTCCTTGCTAGCACCTTCTCTGTGCCTGGGAAGCAGAAGTGTTCACATTGCTTCGCAGAATCGCTTTTGTGCAGAAAACAGTAACACTTGTTCAGAACGAAAGAAAGCACAGAGCCCCAGATTCTATGTTGTCCTGGAGAGCTTGCAGAGCACTGGGGAAAGGCAGGCAGAGAATTCCCTGCTAGCACCTTCTCTGTGCCTGTTCACATTGCTTCGCAGAATTGCTTTTGTGCAGAAAACAGTAACACTTGTTCAGAACGAAAGAAAGCACAGAGCCCCAGATTCTATGTTGTCCTGGAGAGCTTGCAGAGCACTGGGGAAAGGCAGGCAGAGAATTCCCTGCTAGCACCTTCTCTGTGCCTGGGAAGCAGAAGTGTTCACATTGCTTCGCAAGAATCGCTTTTGTGCAGAAAACAGTAACACTTGTTCAGAAGGAAAGAAAGCACAGAGCCCCAGATTTTATGTTGTCCTGGAGAGCTTGCAGAGCACTGGGGAAAGGCAGGCAGAGAATTCCCTGATAGCACCTTCTCTGTGCCTGGGAAGCAGAAGTGTTCACATTGCTTCGCAAGAATCGCTTTTGTGCAGAAAACAGTAACACTTGTTCAGAACTAAAGAAAGCACAGAGCCCCAGATTTGCTGCTGTCCTGGAGAGCTTGCAGAGCACTGGGGAAAGGCAGGCAGAGAATTCCCTGCTAGCACCTTCTCTGTGCCTGGGAAGCAGAAGTGTTCACAGTGCTTCGCAAAAATCGCTTTTGTGCAGAAAACAGTAACACTTGTTCAGAAGGAAAGAAAGCACAGAGCCCCAGATTTTATGTTGTCCTGGAGAGCTTGCAGAGCACTGGGGAAAGGCAGGCAGAGAATTCCCTGCTAGCACCTTCTCTGTGCCTGGGAAGCAGAAGTGTTCACATTGCTTCGCAAGAATCGCTTTTGTTCAGAAAACAGTAACACTTGTTCAGAACTAAAGAAAGCACAGAGCCCCAGATTTGCTGCTGTCCTGGAGAGCTTGCAGAGCACTGGGGAAAGGCAGGCAGAGAATTCCCTGCTAGCACTTTCTCTGTGCCTGGGAAGCAGAAGTGTTCACATTGCTTCGCAAAAATCGCTTTTGTGCAGAAAACAGTAACACTTGTTCAGAAGGAAAGAAAGCACAGAGCCCCAGATTTTATGTTGTTCTGGAGAGCTTGCAGAGCACTGGGGAAAGGCAGGCAGAGAATTCCCTGCTAGCACCTTCTCTGTGCCTGTTCACATTGCTTCGCAAGAATCGCTTTTGTGCAGAAAACACTAACACTTGTTCAGAAGGAAAGAAAGCACAGAGCCCCAGATTTTATGTTGTCCTGGAGAGCTTGCAGAGCACTGGGGAAAGGCAGGCAGAGAATTCCCTGCTAGCACCTTCTCTGTGCCTGGGAAGCAGAAGTGTTCACATTGCTTCGCAAGAATTGCTTTTGTGCAGAAAACAGTAACACTTGTTCAGAACGAAAGAAAGCACAGAGCCCCAGATTCTATGTTGTCCTGGAGAGCTTGCAGAGCACTGGGGAAAGGCAGGCAGAGAATTCCCTGCTACCACCTTCTCTGTGCCTGGTAAGCAGAAGTGTTCACATTGCTTCGCAAGAATCGCTTTTGTGCAGAAAACAGTAACACTTGTTCAGAAGGAAAGAAAGCACAGAGCCCCAGATTTTATGTTGTCCTGGAGAGCTTGCAGAGCACTGGGGAAAGGCAGGCAGAGTATTCCCTGATAGCACCTTCTCTGTGCCTGTTCACATTGCTTCGCAAGAATCGCTTTTGTGCAGAAAACAGTAACACTTCTTCAGAACGAAAGAAAGCACAGAGCCCCAGATTCTATGTTGTCCTGGAGAGCTTGCAGAGCACTGGGGAAAGGCAGGCAGGGAATTCCCTGCTAGCACCTTCTCTGTGCCTGGGAAGCAGAAGTGTTCACATTGCTTCGCAAGAATCGCTTTTGTGCAGAAAACAGTAACACTTGTTCAGAACTAAAGAAAGCACAGAGCCCCAGATTTGCTGCTGTCCTGGAGAGCTTGCAGAGCACTGGGGAAAGGCAGGCAGAGAATTCCCTGCTAGCACCTTCTCTGTGCCTGGGAAGCAGAAGTGTTCACATTGCTTCGCAAGAATCGCTTTTGTGCAGAAAACAGTAACACTTGTTCAGAAGGAAAGAAAGCACAGAGCCCCAGATTTTATGTTGTCCTGGAGAGCTTGCAGAGCACTGGGGAAAGGCAGGCAGAGAATTCCCTGCTAGCACCTTCTCTGTGCCTGTTCACATTGTTTCGCAGAATCGCTTTTGTGCAGAAAACAGTAACACTTGTTCAGAAGGAAAGAAAGCACAGAGCCCCAGATTCTATGTTGTCCTGGAGAGCTTGCAGAGCACTGGGGAAAGGCAGGCAGAGAATTCCCTGCTAGCACCTTCTCTGTGCCTGGGAAGCAGAAGTGTTCACATTGCTTCGCAAGAATCGCTTTTGTGCAGAAAACACTAACACTTGTTCAGAACGAAAGAAAGCACATAGCCCCAGATTTTATGTTGTCCTGGAGAGCTTGCAGAGCACTGGGGAAAGGCAGGCAGAGAATTCCCTGCTAGCACCTTCTCTGTGCCTGGGAAGCAGAAGTGTTCACATTGCTTCGCAAGAATCGCTTTTGTGCAGAAAACACTAACACTTGTTCAGAAGGAAAGAAAGCACAGAGCCCCAGATTTTATGTTGTCCTGGAGAGCTCGCAGAGCACTGGGGAAAGGCAGGCAGAGAATTCCTTGCTAGCACCTTCTCTGTGCCTGGGAAGCAGAAGTGTTCACATTGCTTCGCAGAATCGCTTTTGTGCAGAAAACAGTAACACTTGTTCAGAAGGAAAGAAAGCACAGAGCCCCAGATTTTATGTTGTCCTGGAGAGCTTGCAGAGCACTGGGGAAAGGCAGGCAGAGAATTCCCTGCTAGCACCTTCTCTGTGCCTGGGAAGCAGAAGTGTTCACATTGCTTCGCAAGAATCGCTTTTGTGCAGAAAACACTAACACTTGTTCAGAAGGAAAGAAAGCACAGAGCCCCAGATTTTATGTTGTCCTGGAGAGCTCGCAGAGCACTGGGGAAAGGCAGGCAGAGAATTCCTTGCTAGCACCTTCTCTGTGCCTGGGAAGGAGAAGTGTTCACATTGCTTCGCAGAATCGCTTTTGTGCAGAAAACAGTAACACTTGTTCAGAACGAAAGAAAGCACAGAGCCCCAGATTTTATGTTGTCCTGGAGAGCTTGCAGAGCACTGGGGAAAGGCAGGCAGAGAATTCCCTGCTAGCACCTTCTCTGTGCCTGTTCACATTGCTTCGCAGAATCGCTTTTGTGCAGAAAACAGTAACACTTGTTCAGAACGAAAGAAAGCACAGAGCCCCAGATTTTATGTTGTCCTGGAGAGCTTGCAGAGCACTGGGGAAAGGCAGGCAGAGAATTCCCTGCTAGCACCTTCTCTGTGCCTGTTCACATTGCTTCGCAAGAATCGCTTTTGTGCAGAAAACAGTAACACTTGTTCAGAACGAAAGAAAGCACAGAGCCCCAGATTCTATGTTGTCCTGGAGAGCTTGCAGAGCACTGGGGAAAGGCAGGCAGAGAATTCCCTGCTAGCACCTTCTCTGTGCCTGGGAAGCAGAAGTGTTCACATTGCTTCACAAGAATCGCTTTTGTGCAGAAAACACTAACACTTGTTCAGAAGGAAAGAAAGCACAGAGCCCCAGATTTTATGTTGTCCTGGAGAGCTCGCAGAGCACTGGGGAAAGGCAGGCAGAGAATTCCTTGCTAGCACCTTCTCTGTGCCTGGGAAGCAGAAGTGTTCACATTGCTTCGCAGAATCGCTTTTGTGCAGAAAACAGTAACACTTGTTCAGAAGGAAAGAAAGCACAGAGCCCCAGATTTTATGTTGTCCTGGAGAGCTTGCAGAGCACTGGGGAAAGGCAGGCAGAGAATTCCCTGCTAGCACCTTCTCTGTGCCTGGGAAGCAGAAGTGTTCACATTGCTTCGCAAGAATCGCTTTTGTGCAGAAAACAGTAACACTTGTTCAGAAGGAAAGAAAGCACAGAGCCCCAGATTCTATGTTGTCCTGGAGAGCTTGCAGAGCACTGGGGAAAGGCAGGCAGAGAATTCCCTGCTAGCACCTTCTCTGTGCCTGGGAAGCAGAAGTGTTCACATTGCTTCGCAAGAATCGCTTTTGTGCAGAAAACACTAACACTTGTTCAGAAGGAAAGAAAGCACAGAGCCCCAGATTTTATGTTGTCCTGGAGAGCTTGCAGAGCACTGGGGAAAGGCAGGCAGAGAATTCCCTGATAGCACCTTCTCTGTGCCTGGGAAGCAGAAGTGTTCACATTGCTTCGCAAGAATCGCTTTTGTGCAGAAAACAGTAACACTTGTTCAGAAGGAAAGAAAGCACAGAGCCCCAGATTTTATGTTGTCCTGGAGAGCTTGCAGAGCACTGGGGAAAGGCAGGCAGAGAATTCCCTGCTAGCACCTTCTCTGTGCCTGGGAAGCAGAAGTGTTCACATTGCTTCGCAAGAATCGCTTTTGTGCAGAAAACAGTAACACTTGTTCAGTACGAAAGAAAGCACAGAGCCCCAGATTCTATGTTGTCCTGGAGAGCTTGCAGAGCACTGGGGAAAGGCAGGCAGAGAATTCCCTGATAGCACCTTCTCTGTGCCTGGGAAGCAGAAGTGTTCACATTGCTTCGCAAGAATCGCTTTTGTGCAGAAAACACTAACACTTGTTCAGAAGGAAAGAAAGCACAGAGCCCCAGATTCTATGTTGTCCTGGAGAGCTTGCAGAGCACTGGGGAAAGGCAGGCAGAGAATTCCCTGCTAGCACCTTCTCTGTGCCTGGGAAGCAGAAGTGTTCACATTGCTTCGCAAGAATCGCTTTTGTGCAGAAAACACTAACACTTGTTCAGAAGGAAAGAAAGCACAGAGCCCCAGATTTTATGTTGTCCTGGAGAGCTTGCAGAGCACTGGGGAAAGGCAGGCAGAGAATTCCCTGATAGCACCTTCTCTGTGCCTGGGAAGCAGAAGTGTTCACATTGCTTCGCAAGAATCGCTTTTGTGCAGAAAACACTAACACTTGTTCAGAAGGAAAGAAAGCACAGAGCCCCAGATTTTATGTTGTCCTGGAGAGCTCGCAGAGCACTGGGGAAAGGCAGGCAGAGAATTCCTTGCTAGCACCTTCTCTGTGCCTGGGAAGCAGAAGTGTTCACATTGCTTCGCAGAATCGCTTTTGTGCAGAAAACAGTAACACTTGTTCAGAAGGAAAGAAAGCACAGAGCCCCAGATTTTATGTTGTCCTGGAGAGCTTGCAGAGCACTGGGGAAAGGCAGGCAGAGAATTCCCTGCTAGCACCTTCTCTGTGCCTGGGAAGCAGAAGTGTTCACATTGCTTCGCAAGAATCGCTTTTGTGCAGAAAACACTAACACTTGTTCAGAAGGAAAGAAAGCACAGAGCCCCAGATTTTATGTTGTCCTGGAGAGCTTGCAGAGCACTGGGGAAAGGCAGGCAGAGAATTCCTTGCTAGCACCTTCTCTGTGCCTGGGAAGGAGAAGTGTTCACATTGCTTCGCAGAATCGCTTTTGTGCAGAAAACAGTAACACTTGTTCAGAACGAAAGAAAGCACAGAGCCCCAGATTTTATGTTGTCCTGGAGAGCTTGCAGAGCACTGGGGAAAGGCAGGCAGAGAATTCCCTGCTAGCACCTTCTCTGTGCCTGTTCACATTGCTTCGCAGAATCGCTTTTGTGCAGAAAACAGTAACACTTGTTCAGAACGAAAGAAAGCACAGAGCCCCAGATTTTATGTTGTCCTGGAGAGCTTGCAGAGCACTGGGGAAAGGCAGGCAGAGAATTCCCTGCTAGCACCTTCTCTGTGCCTGTTCACATTGCTTCGCAAGAATCGCTTTTGTGCAGAAAACAGTAACACTTGTTCAGAACGAAAGAAAGCACAGAGCCCCAGATTCTATGTTGTCCTGGAGAGCTTGCAGAGCACTGGGGAAAGGCAGGCAGAGAATTCCCTGCTAGCACCTTCTCTGTGCCTGGGAAGCAGAAGTGTTCACATTGCTTCGCAAGAATCGCTTTTGTGCAGAAAACAGTAACACTTGTTCAGTACGAAAGAAAGCACAGAGCCCCAGATTCTATGTTGTCCTGGAGAGCTTGCAGAGCACTGGGGAAAGGCAGGCAGAGAATTCCCTGATAGCACCTTCTCTGTGCCTGGGAAGCAGAAGTGTTCACATTGCTTCGCAAGAATCGCTTTTGTGCAGAAAACAGTAACACTTGTTCAGAAGGAAAGAAAGCACAGAGCCCCAGATTTTATGTTGTCCTGGAGAGCTTGCAGAGCACTGGGGAAAGGCAGGCAGAGAATTCCCTGATAGCACCTTCTCTGTGCCTGGGAAGCAGAAGTGTTCACATTGCTTCGCAAGAATCGCTTTTGTGCAGAAAACACTAACACTTGTTCAGAAGGAAAGAAAGCACAGAGCCCCAGATTTTATGTTGTCCTGGAGAGCTCGCAGAGCACTGGGGAAAGGCAGGCAGAGAATTCCTTGCTAGCACCTTCTCTGTGCCTGGGAAGCAGAAGTGTTCACATTGCTTCGCAGAATCGCTTTTGTGCAGAAAACAGTAACACTTGTTCAGAAGGAAAGAAAGCACAGAGCCCCAGATTTTATGTTGTCCTGGAGAGCTTGCAGAGCACTGGGGAAAGGCAGGCAGAGAATTCCCTGCTAGCACCTTCTCTGTGCCTGGGAAGCAGAAGTGTTCACATTGCTTCGCAAGAATCGCTTTTGTGCAGAAAACACTAACACTTGTTCAGAAGGAAAGAAAGCACAGAGCCCCAGATTTTATGTTGTCCTGGAGAGCTCGCAGAGCACTGGGGAAAGGCAGGCAGAGAATTCCTTGCTAGCACCTTCTCTGTGCCTGGGAAGGAGAAGTGTTCACATTGCTTCGCAGAATCGCTTTTGTGCAGAAAACAGTAACACTTGTTCAGAAGGAAAGAAAGCACAGAGCCCCAGATTTTATGTTGTCCTGGAGAGCTTGCAGAGCACTGGGGAAAGGCAGGCAGAGAATTCCCTGCTAGCACCTTCTCTGTGCCTGTTCACATTGCTTCGCAGAATCGCTTTTGTGCAGAAAACAGTAACACTTGTTCAGAACGAAAGAAAGCACAGAGCCCCAGATTTTATGTTGTCCTGGAGAGCTTGCAGAGCACTGGGGAAAGGCAGGCAGAGAATTCCCTGCTAGCACCTTCTCTGTGCCTGTTCACATTGCTTCGCAAGAATCGCTTTTGTGCAGAAAACAGTAACACTTGTTCAGAACGAAAGAAAGCACAGAGCCCCAGATTCTATGTTGTCCTGGAGAGCTTGCAGAGCACTGGGGAAAGGCAGGCAGAGAATTCCCTGCTAGCACCTTCTCTGTGCCTGGGAAGCAGAAGTGTTCACATTGCTTCGCAAGAATCGCTTTTGTGCAGAAAACAGTAACACTTGTTCAGTACGAAAGAAAGCACAGAGCCCCAGATTCTATGTTGTCCTGGAGAGCTTGCAGAGCACTGGGGAAAGGCAGGCAGAGAATTCCCTGATAGCACCTTCTCTGTGCCTGGGAAGCAGAAGTGTTCACATTGCTTCGCAAGAATCGCTTTTGTGCAGAAAACAGTAACACTTGTTCAGAAGGAAAGAAAGCACAGAGCCCCAGATTCTATGTTGTCCTGGAGAGCTTGCAGAGCACTGGGGAAAGGCAGGCAGAGAATTCCCTGCTAGCACCTTCTCTGTGCCTGGTAAGCAGAAGTGTTCACATTGCTTCGCAAGAATCGCTTTTGTGCAGAAAACAGTAACACTTGTTCAGAAGGAAAGAAAGCACAGAGCCCCAGATTTTATGTTGTCCTGGAGAGCTTGCAGAGCACTGGGGAAAGGCAGGCAGAGAATTCCCTGCTAGCACCTTCTCTGTGCCTGTTCACATTGCTTCGCAGAATCGCTTTTGTGCAGAAAACAGTAACACTTGTTCAGAAGGAAAGAAAGCACAGAGCCCCAGATTCTATGTTGTCCTGGAGAGCTTGCAGAGCACTGGGGAAAGGCAGGCAGAGAATTCCCTGCTAGCACCTTCTCTGTGCCTGGGAAGCAGAAGTGTTCACATTGCTTCGCAAGAATCGCTTTTGTGCAGAAAACAGTAACACTTGTTCAGAACGAAAGAAAGCACAGAGCCCCAGATTCTATGTTGTCCTGGAGAGCTTGCAGAGCACTGGGGAAAGGCAGGCAGAGAATTCCCTGCTAGCACCTTCTCTGTGCCTGTTCACATTGCTTCGCAGAATCGCTTTTGTGCAGAAAACAGTAACACTTGTTCAGAAGGAAAGAAAGCACAGAGCCCCAGATTCTATGTTGTCCTGGAGAGCTTGCAGAGCACTGGGGAAAGGCAGGCAGAGATTTCCCTGCTAGCACCTTCTCTGTGCCTGGGAAGCAGAAGTGTTCACATTGCTTCGCAAGAATCGCTTTTGTGCAGAAAACACTAACACTTGTTCAGAAGGAAAGAAAGCACAGAGCCCCAGATTTTATGTTGTCCTGGAGAGCTTGCAGAGCACTGGGGAAAGGCAGGCAGAGAATTCCCTGCTAGCACCTTCTCTGTGCCTGGGAAGCAGAAGTGTTCACATTGCTTCGCAAGAATCGCTTTTGTGCAGAAAACATTAACACTTGTTCAGAACGAAAGAAAGCACAGAGCCCCAGATTCTATGTTGTCCTGGAGAGCTTGCAGAGCACTGGGGAAAGGCAGGCAGAGAATTCCCTGATAGCACCTTCTCTGTGCCTGGGAAGCAGAAGTGTTCACATTGCTTCGCAAGAATCGCTTTTGTGCAGAAAACAGTAACACTTGTTCAGAACGAAAGAAAGCACAGAGCCCCAGATTCTATGTTGTCCTGGAGAGCTTGCAGAGCACTGGGGAAAGGCAGGCAGAGAATTCCCTGCTAGCACCTTCTCTGTGCCTGGTAAGCAGAAGTGTTCACATTGCTTCGCAAGAATCGCTTTTGTGCAGAAAACACTAACACTTGTTCAGAAGGAAAGAAAGCACAGAGCCCCAGATTTTATGTTGTCCTGGAGAGCTTGCAGAGCACTGGGGAAAGGCAGGCAGAGAATTCCCTGCTAGCACCTTCTCTGTGCCTGTTCACATTGCTTCGCAGAATCGCTTTTGTGCAGAAAACAGTAACACTTGTTCAGAAGGAAAGAAAGCACAGAGCCCCAGATTCTATGTTGTCCTGGAGAGCTTGCAGAGCACTGGGGAAAGGCAGGCAGAGAATTCCCTGCTAGCACCTTCTCTGTGCCTGTTCACATTGCTTCGCAGAATCGCTTTTGTGCAGAAAACAGTAACACTTGTTCAGAACGAAAGAAAGCACAGAGCCCCAGATTCTATGTTGTCCTGGAGAGCTTGCAGAGCACTGGGGAAAGGCAGGCAGAGAATTCCCTGCTAGCACCTTCTCTGTGCCTGTTCACATTGCTTCGCAGAATTGCTTTTGTGCAGAAAACAGTAACACTTGTTCAGAACGAAAGAAAGCACAGAGCCCCAGATTCTATGTTGTCCTGGTGAGCTTGCAGAGCACTGGGGAAAGGCAGGCAGAGAATTCCCTGCTAGCACCTTCTCTGTGCCTGGGAAGCAGAAGTGTTCACATTGCTTCGCAAGAATCGCTTTTGTGCAGAAAACAGTAACACTTGTTCAGAAGGAAAGAAAGCACAGAGCCCCAGATTTTATGTTGTCCTGGAGAGCTTGCAGAGCACTGGGGAAAGGCAGGCAGAGAATTCCCTGCTAGCACCTTCTCTGTGCCTGGGAAGCAGAAGTGTTCACATTGCTTCGCAAGAATCGCTTTTGTGCAGAAAACAGTAACACTTGTTCAGAACTAAAGAAAGCACAGAGCCCCAGATTTGCTGCTGTCCTGGAGAGCTTGCAGAGCACTGGGGAAAGGCAGGCAGAGAATTCCCTGCTAGCACCTTCTCTGTGCCTGGGAAGCAGAAGTGTTCACAGTGCTTCGCAAAAATCGCTTTTGTGCAGAAAACAGTAACACTTGTTCAGAAGGAAAGAAAGCACAGAGCCCCAGATTTTATGTTGTCCTGGAGAGCTTGCAGAGCACTGGGGAAAGGCAGGCAGAGAATTCCCTGCTAGCACCTTCTCTGTGCCTGGGAAGCAGAAGTGTTCACATTGCTTCGCAAGAATCGCTTTTGTGCAGAAAACAGTAACACTTGTTCAGAACGAAAGAAAGCACAGAGCCCCAGATTCTATGTTGTCCTGGAGAGCTTGCAGAGCACTGGGGAAAGGCAGGCAGAGAATTCCCTGCTAACACCTTCTCTGTGCCTGGGAAGCAGAAGTGTTCACATTGCTTCGCAAGAATCGCTTTTGTGCAGAAAACAGTAACACTTGTTCAGAAGGAAAGAAAGCACAGAGCCCCAGATTTTATGTTGTCCTGGAGAGCTTGCAGAGCACTGGGGAAAGGCAGGCAGAGAATTCCCTGCTAGCACCTTCTCTGTGCCTGGGAAGCAGAAGTGTTCACATTGCTTCGCAAGAATCGCTTTTGTGCAGAAAACAGTAACACTTGTTCAGAACGAAAGAAAGCACAGAGCCCCAGATTTGCTGCTGTCCTGGAGAGCTTGCAGAGCACTGGGGAAAGGCAGGCAGAGAATTCCCTGCTAGCACCTTCTCTGTGCCTGGGAAGCAGAAGTGTTCACATTGCTTCGCAAAAATCGCTTTTGTGCAGAAAACAGTAACACTTGTTCAGAAGGAAAGAAAGCACAGAGCCCCAGATTCTATGTTGTCCTGGAGAGCTTGCAGAGCACTGGGGAAAGGCAGGCAGAGAATTCCCTGCTAGCACCTTCTCTGTGCCTGTTAACATTGCTTCGCAGAATCGCTTTTGTGCAGAAAACATTAACACTTCTTCAGAACGAAAGAAAGCACAGAGCCCCAGATTCTATGTTGTCCTGGAGAGCTTGCAGAGCACTGGGGAAAGGCAGGCAGAGAATTCCCTGCTAGCACCTTCTCTGTGCCTGGGAAGCAGAAGTGTTCACATTGCTTCGCAAGAATCGCTTTTGTGCAGAAAACAGTAACACTTGTTCAGAACGAAAGAAAGCACAGAGCCCCAGATTCTATGTTGTCCTGGAGAGCTTGCAGAGCACTGGGGAAAGGCAGGCAGAGAATTCCCTGCTAACACCTTCTCTGTGCCTGGGAAGCAGAAGTGTTCACATTGCTTCGCAAGAATCGCTTTTGTGCAGAAAACAGTAACACTTGTTCAGAAGGAAAGAAAGCACAGAGCCCCAGATTTTATGTTGTCCTGGAGAGCTTGCAGAGCACTGGGGAAAGGCAGGCAGAGAATTCCCTGCTAGCACCTTCTCTGTGCCTGTTCACATTGCTTCGCAGAATCGCTTTTGTGCAGAAAACAGTAACACTTGTTCAGAACGAAAGAAAGCACAGAGCCCCAGATTCTATGTTGTCCTGCAGAGCTTGCAGAGCACTGGGGAAAGGCAGGCAGAGAATTCTCTGCTAGCACCTTCTCTGTGCCTGGGAAGCAGAAGTGTTCACATTGCTTCGCAGAATCGCTTTTGTGCAGAAAACAGTAACACTTGTTCAGAACGAAAGAAAGCACAGAGCCCCAGATTTTATGTTGTCCTGGAGAGCTTGCAGAGCACTGGGGAAAGGCAGGCAGAGAATTCCCTGCTAGCACCTTCTCTGTGCCTGGGAAGCAGAAGTGTTCACATTGCTTCGCAAGAATCGCTTTTGTGCAGAAAACAGTAACACTTGTTCAGAACGAAAGAAAGCACAGAGCCCCAGATTCTATGTTGTCCTGGAGAGCTTGCAGAGCACTGGGGAAAGGCAGGCAGAGAATTCCCTGCTAGCACCTTCTCTGTGCCTGTTCACATTGCTTCGCAGAATCGCTTTTGTGCAGAAAACAGTAACACTTGTTCAGAACGAAAGAAAGCACAGAGCCCCAGATTCTATGTTGTCCTGCAGAGCTTGCAGAGCACTGGGGAAAGGCAGGCAGAGAATTCTCTGCTAGCACCTTCTCTGTGCCTGGGAAGCAGAAGTGTTCACATTGCTTCGCAGAATCGCTTTTGTGCAGAAAACAGTAACACTTGTTCAGAACGAAAGAAAGCACAGAGCCCCAGATTTTATGTTGTCCTGGAGAGCTTGCAGAGCACTGGGGAAAGGCAGGCAGAGAATTCCCTGCTAGCACCTTCTCTGTGCCTGTTCACATTGCTTCGCAGAATCGCTTTTGTGCAGAAAACAGTAACACTTGTTCAGAAGGAAAGAAAGCACAGAGCCCCAGATTCTATGTTGTCCTGGAGAGCTTGCAGAGCACTGGGGAAAGGCAGGCAGAGAATTCCCTGCTAGCACCTTCTCTGTGCCTGTTCACATTGCTTCGCAGAATCGCTTTTGTGCAGAAAACAGTAACACTTGTTCAGAACGAAAGAAAGCACAGAGCCCCAGATTCTATGTTGTCCTGGAGAGCTTGCAGAGCACTGGGGAAAGGCAGGCAGAGAATTCCCTGCTAGCACCTTCTCTGTGCCTGTTCACATTGCTTCGCAGAATTGCTTTTGTGCAGAAAACAGTAACACTTGTTCAGAACGAAAGAAAGCACAGAGCCCCAGATTCTATGTTGTCCTGGTGAGCTTGCAGAGCACTGGGGAAAGGCAGGCAGAGAATTCCCTGCTAGCACCTTCTCTGTGCCTGGGAAGCAGAAGTGTTCACATTGCTTCGCAAGAATCGCTTTTGTGCAGAAAACAGTAACACTTGTTCAGAAGGAAAGAAAGCACAGAGCCCCAGATTTTATGTTGTCCTGGAGAGCTTGCAGAGCACTGGGGAAAGGCAGGCAGAGAATTCCCTGCTAGCACCTTCTCTGTGCCTGGGAAGCAGAAGTGTTCACATTGCTTCGCAAGAATCGCTTTTGTGCAGAAAACAGTAACACTTGTTCAGAACTAAAGAAAGCACAGAGCCCCAGATTTGCTGCTGTCCTGGAGAGCTTGCAGAGCACTGGGGAAAGGCAGGCAGAGAATTCCCTGCTAGCACCTTCTCTGTGCCTGGGAAGCAGAAGTGTTCACAGTGCTTCGCAAAAATCGCTTTTGTGCAGAAAACAGTAACACTTGTTCAGAAGGAAAGAAAGCACAGAGCCCCAGATTTTATGTTGTCCTGGAGAGCTTGCAGAGCACTGGGGAAAGGCAGGCAGAGAATTCCCTGCTAGCACCTTCTCTGTGCCTGGGAAGCAGAAGTGTTCACATTGCTTCGCAAGAATCGCTTTTGTGCAGAAAACAGTAACACTTGTTCAGAACGAAAGAAAGCACAGAGCCCCAGATTCTATGTTGTCCTGGAGAGCTTGCAGAGCACTGGGGAAAGGCAGGCAGAGAATTCCCTGCTAACACCTTCTCTGTGCCTGGGAAGCAGAAGTGTTCACATTGCTTCGCAAGAATCGCTTTTGTGCAGAAAACAGTAACACTTGTTCAGAAGGAAAGAAAGCACAGAGCCCCAGATTTTATGTTGTCCTGGAGAGCTTGCAGAGCACTGGGGAAAGGCAGGCAGAGAATTCCCTGCTAGCACCTTCTCTGTGCCTGGGAAGCAGAAGTGTTCACATTGCTTCGCAAGAATCGCTTTTGTGCAGAAAACAGTAACACTTGTTCAGAACGAAAGAAAGCACAGAGCCCCAGATTTGCTGCTGTCCTGGAGAGCTTGCAGAGCACTGGGGAAAGGCAGGCAGAGAATTCCCTGCTAGCACCTTCTCTGTGCCTGGGAAGCAGAAGTGTTCACATTGCTTCGCAAAAATCGCTTTTGTGCAGAAAACAGTAACACTTGTTCAGAAGGAAAGAAAGCACAGAGCCCCAGATTCTATGTTGTCCTGGAGAGCTTGCAGAGCACTGGGGAAAGGCAGGCAGAGAATTCCCTGCTAGCACCTTCTCTGTGCCTGTTAACATTGCTTCGCAGAATCGCTTTTGTGCAGAAAACATTAACACTTCTTCAGAACGAAAGAAAGCACAGAGCCCCAGATTCTATGTTGTCCTGGAGAGCTTGCAGAGCACTGGGGAAAGGCAGGCAGAGAATTCCCTGCTAGCACCTTCTCTGTGCCTGGGAAGCAGAAGTGTTCACATTGCTTCGCAAGAATCGCTTTTGTGCAGAAAACAGTAACACTTGTTCAGAACGAAAGAAAGCACAGAGCCCCAGATTCTATGTTGTCCTGGAGAGCTTGCAGAGCACTGGGGAAAGGCAGGCAGAGAATTCCCTGCTAACACCTTCTCTGTGCCTGGGAAGCAGAAGTGTTCACATTGCTTCGCAAGAATCGCTTTTGTGCAGAAAACAGTAACACTTGTTCAGAAGGAAAGAAAGCACAGAGCCCCAGATTTTATGTTGTCCTGGAGAGCTTGCAGAGCACTGGGGAAAGGCAGGCAGAGAATTCCCTGCTAGCACCTTCTCTGTGCCTGTTCACATTGCTTCGCAGAATCGCTTTTGTGCAGAAAACAGTAACACTTGTTCAGAACGAAAGAAAGCACAGAGCCCCAGATTCTATGTTGTCCTGCAGAGCTTGCAGAGCACTGGGGAAAGGCAGGCAGAGAATTCTCTGCTAGCACCTTCTCTGTGCCTGGGAAGCAGAAGTGTTCACATTGCTTCGCAGAATCGCTTTTGTGCAGAAAACAGTAACACTTGTTCAGAACGAAAGAAAGCACAGAGCCCCAGATTTTATGTTGTCCTGGAGAGCTTGCAGAGCACTGGGGAAAGGCAGGCAGAGAATTCCCTGCTAGCACCTTCTCTGTGCCTGGGAAGCAGAAGTGTTCACATTGCTTCGCAAGAATCGCTTTTGTGCAGAAAACAGTAACACTTGTTCAGAACGAAAGAAAGCACAGAGCCCCAGATTCTATGTTGTCCTGGAGAGCTTGCAGAGCACTGGGGAAAGGCAGGCAGAGAATTCCCTGCTAGCACCTTCTCTGTGCCTGGGAAGCAGAAGTGTTCACATTGCTTCGCAAGAATCGCTTTTGTGCAGAAAACAGTAACACTTGTTCAGAAGGAAAGAAAGCACAGAGCCCCGGATTTGCTGCTGTCCTGGAGAGCTTGCAGAGCACTGGGGAAAGGCAGGCAGAGAATTCCCTGCTAGCACCTTCTCTGTGCCTGGGAAGCAGAAGTGTTCACATTGCTTCGCAAGAATTGCTTTTGTGCAGAAAACATTAACACTTGTTCAGAAGGAAAGAAAGCACAGAGCCCCAGATTCTATGTTGTCCTGGAGAGCTTGCAGAGCACTGGGGAAAGGCAGGCAGAGAATTCCCTGCTAGCACCTTCTCTGTGCCTGTTCACATTGCTTCGCAGAATTGCTTTTGTGCAGAAAACAGTAACACTTGTTCAGACCGAAAGAAAGCACAGAGCCCCAGATTCTATGTTGTCCTGGAGAGCTTGCAGAGCACTGGGGAAAGGCAGGCAGAGAATTCCCTGATAGCACCTTCTCTGTGCCTGGGAAGCAGAAGTGTTCACATTGCTTCGCAAGAATCGCTTTTGTGCAGAAAACAGTAACACTTGTTCAGAACTAAAGAAAGCACAGAGCCCCAGATTTGCTGCTGTCCTGGAGAGCTTGCAGAGCACTGGGGAAAGGCAGGCAGAGAATTCCCTGCTAGCACCTTCTCTGTGCCTGGGAAGCAGAAGTGTTCACATTGCTTCGCAAAAATCGCTTTTGTGCAGAAAACAGTAACACTTGTTCAGAAGGAAAGAAAGCACAGAGCCCCAGATTTTATGTTGTTCTGCAGAGCTTGCAGAGCACTGGGGAAAGGCAGGCAGAGAATTCCCTGCTAGCACCTTCTCTGTGCCTGTTCACATTGCTTCGCAAGAATCGCTTTTGTGCAGAAAACAGTAACACTTGTTCAGAACGAAAGAAAGCACAGAGCCCCAGATTCTATGTTGTCCTGGAGAGCTTGCAGAGCACTGGGGAAAGGCAGGCAGGGAATTCCCTGCTAGCACCTTCTCTGTGCCTGGGAAGCAGAAGTGTTCACATTGCTTCGCAAGAATCGCTTTTGTGCAGAAAACAGTAACACTTGTTCAGAACTAAAGAAAGCACAGAGCCCCAGATTTGCTGCTGTCCTGGAGAGCTTGCAGAGCACTGGGGAAAGGCAGGCAGAGAATTCCCTGCTAGCACCTTCTCTGTGCCTGGGAAGCAGAAGTGTTCACATTGCTTCGCAAAAATCGCTTTTGTGCAGAAAACAGTAACACTTGTTCAGAAGGAAAGAAAGCACAGAACCCCGGATTTTATGTTGTCCTGGAGAGCTTGCAGAGCACTGGGGAAAGGCAGGCAGAGAATTCCCTGCTAGCACCTTCTCTGTGCCTGTTCACATTGCTTCGCAGAATCGCTTTTGTGCAGAAAACACTAACACTTGTTCAGAACGAAAGAAAGCACAGAGCCCCAGATTCTATGTTGTCCTGCAGAGCTTGCAGAGCACTGGGGAAAGGCAGGCAGAGAATTCTCTGCTAGCACGTTCTCTGTGCCTGGGAAGCAGAAGTGTTCACATTGCTTCGCAGAATCGCTTTTGTGCAGAAAACAGTAACACTTGTTCAGAACGAAAGAAAGCACAGAGCCCCAGATTTTATGTTGTCCTGGAGAGCTTGCAGAGCACTGGGGAAAGGCAGGCAGAGAATTCCCTGCTAGCACCTTCTCTGTGCCTGGGAAGCAGAAGTGTTCACATTGCTTCGCAAGAATCGCTTTTGTGCAGAAAACAGTAACACTTGTTCAGAAGGAAAGAAAGCACAGAGCCCCAGATTTTATGTTGTCCTGGAGAGCTTGCAGAGCACTGGGGAAAGGCAGGCAGAGAATTCCCTGCTAGCACCTTCTCTGTGCCTGGGAAGCAGAAGTGTTCACATTGCTTCGCAAGAATTGCTTTTGTGCAGAAAACATTAACACTTGTTCAGAAGGAAAGAAAGCACAGAGCCCCAGATTCTATGTTGTCCTGGAGAGCTTGCAGAGCACTGGGGAAAGGCAGGCAGAGAATTCCCTGCTAGCACCTTCTCTGTGCCTGTTCACATTGCTTCGCAGAATTGCTTTTGTGCAGAAAACAGTAACACTTGTTCAGACCGAAAGAAAGCACAGAGCCCCAGATTCTATGTTGTCCTGGAGAGCTTGCAGAGCACTGGGGAAAGGCAGGCAGAGAATTCCCTGCTAGCACCTTCTCTGTGCCTGGGAAGCAGAAGTGTTCACATTGCTTCGCAAGAATCGCTTTTGTGCAGAAAACAGTAACACTTGTTCAGAAATAAAGAAAGCACAGAGCCCCAGATTTGCTGCTGTCCTGGAGAGCTTGCAGAGCACTGGGGAAAGGCAGGCAGAGAATTCCCTGCTAGCACCTTCTCTGTGCCTGGGAAGCAGAAGTGTTCACATTGCTTCGCAAGAATCGCTTTTGTGCAGAAAACACTAACACTTGTTCAGAAGGAAAGAAAGCACAGAGCCCCAGATTTTATGTTGTCCTGGAGAGCTTGCAGAGCACTGGGGAAAGGCAGGCAGAGAATTCCCTGATAGCACCTTCTCTGTGCCTGGGAAGCAGAAGTGTTCACATTGCTTCGCAAGAATCGCTTTTGTGCAGAAAACAGTAACACTTGTTCAGAACTAAAGAAAGCACAGAGCCCCAGATTTGCTGCTGTCCTGGAGAGCTTGCAGAGCACTGGGGAAAGGCAGGCAGAGAATTCCCTGCTAGCACCTTCTCTGTGCCTGGGAAGCAGAAGTGTTCACATTGCTTCGCAAAAATCGCTTTTGTGCAGAAAACAGTAACACTTGTTCAGAAGGAAAGAAAGCACAGAGCCCCAGATTTTATGTTGTTCTGCAGAGCTTGCAGAGCACTGGGGAAAGGCAGGCAGAGAATTCCCTGCTAGCACCTTCTCTGTGCCTGTTCACATTGCTTCGCAAGAATCGCTTTTGTGCAGAAAACAGTAACACTTGTTCAGAACGAAAGAAAGCACAGAGCCCCAGATTCTATGTTGTCCTGGAGAGCTTGCAGAGCACTGGGGAAAGGCAGGCAGGGAATTCCCTGCTAGCACCTTCTCTGTGCCTGGGAAGCAGAAGTGTTCACATTGCTTCGCAAGAATCGCTTTTGTGCAGAAAACAGTAACACTTGTTCAGAACTAAAGAAAGCACAGAGCCCCAGATTTGCTGCTGTCCTGGAGAGCTTGCAGAGCACTGGGGAAAGGCAGGCAGAGAATTCCCTGCTAGCACCTTCTCTGTGCCTGGGAAGCAGAAGTGTTCACATTGCTTCGCAAAAATCGCTTTTGTGCAGAAAACAGTAACACTTGTTCAGAAGGAAAGAAAGCACAGAACCCCGGATTTTATGTTGTCCTGGAGAGCTTGCAGAGCACTGGGGAAAGGCAGGCAGAGAATTCCCTGCTAGCACCTTCTCTGTGCCTGTTCACATTGTTTCGCAGAATCGCTTTTGTGCAGAAAACAGTAACACTTGTTCAGAAGGAAAGAAAGCACAGAGCCCCAGATTCTATGTTGTCCTGGAGAGCTTGCAGAGCACTGGGGAAAGGCAGGCAGAGAATTCCCTGCTAGCACCTTCTCTGTGCCTGGGAAGCAGAAGTGTTCACATTGCTTCGCAAGAATCGCTTTTGTGCAGAAAACACTAACACTTGTTCAGAACGAAAGAAAGCACAGAGCCCCAGATTTTATGTTGTCCTGGAGAGCTTGCAGAGCACTGGGGAAAGGCAGGCAGAGAATTCCCTGCTAGCACCTTCTCTGTGCCTGGGAAGCAGAAGTGTTCACATTGCTTCGCAAGAATCGCTTTTGTGCAGAAAACACTAACACTTGTTCAGAAGGAAAGAAAGCACAGAGCCCCAGATTTTATGTTGTCCTGGAGAGCTCGCAGAGCACTGGGGAAAGGCAGGCAGAGAATTCCTTGCTAGCACCTTCTCTGTGCCTGGGAAGCAGAAGTGTTCACATTGCTTCGCAGAATCGCTTTTGTGCAGAAAACAGTAACACTTGTTCAGAAGGAAAGAAAGCACAGAGCCCCAGATTTTATGTTGTTCTGGAGAGCTTGCAGAGCACTGGGGAAAGGCAGGCAGAGAATTCCCTGCTAGCACCTTCTCTGTGCCTGGGAAGCAGAAGTGTTCACATTGCTTCGCAAGAATCGCTTTTGTGCAGAAAACACTAACACTTGTTCAGAAGGAAAGAAAGCACAGAGCCCCAGATTTTATGTTGTCCTGGAGAGCTCGCAGAGCACTGGGGAAAGGCAGGCAGAGAATTCCTTGCTAGCACCTTCTCTGTGCCTGGGAAGGAGAAGTGTTCACATTGCTTCGCAGAATCGCTTTTGTGCAGAAAACAGTAACACTTGTTCAGAACGAAAGAAAGCACAGAGCCCCAGATTTTATGTTGTCCTGGAGAGCTTGCAGAGCACTGGGGAAAGGCAGGCAGAGAATTCCCTGCTAGCACCTTCTCTGTGCCTGGGAAGCAGAAGTGTTCACATTGCTTCGCAAGAATCGCTTTTGTGCAGAAAACAGTAACACTTGTTCAGAACTAAAGAAAGCACAGAGCCCCAGATTTGCTGCTGTCCTGGAGAGCTTGCAGAGCACTGGGGAAAGGCAGGCAGAGAATTCCCTGCTAGCACCTTCTCTGTGCCTGGGAATCAGAAGTGTTCACATTGCTTCGCAAAAATCGCTTTTGTGCAGAAAACAGTAACACTTGTTCAGAAGGAAAGAAAGCACAGAGCCCCTGATTTTACGCTGTTCTGGAGAGCTTGCAGAGCACTGGGGAAAGGCAGGCAGAGAATTCCCTGCTAGCACCTTCTCTGTGCCTGTTCACATTGCTTCGCAGAATCGCTTTTGTGCAGAAAACAGTAACACTTGTTCAGAACGAAAGAAAGCACAGAGCCCCAGATTTTATGTTGTCCTGGAGAGCTTGCAGAGCACTGGGGAAAGGCAGGCAGAGAATTCCCTGCTAGCACCTTCTCTGTGCCTGGGAAGCAGAAGTGTTCACATTGCTTCGCAAGAATCGCTTTTGTGCAGAAAACACTAACACTTGTTCAGAAGGAAAGAAAGCACAGAGCCCCAGATTCTATGTTGTCCTGGAGAGCTTGCAGAGCACTGGGGAAAGGCATGCAGAGAATTCCCTGCTAACACCTTCTCTGTGCCTGGGAAGCAGAAGTGTTCACATTGCTTCGCAAGAATTGCTTTTGTGCAGAAAACAGTAACACTTGTTCAGAAGGAAAGAAAGCACAGAGCCCCAGATTTTATGTTGTCCTGGAGAGCTTGCAGAGCACTGGGGAAAGGCAGGCAGAGAATTCCCTGCTAGCACCTTCTCTGTGCCTGTTCACATTGCTTCGCAGAATCGCTTTTGTGCAGAAAACAGTAACACTTGTTCAGAACGAAAGAAAGCACAGAGCCCCAGATTCTATGTTGTCCTGCAGAGCTTGCAGAGCACTGGGGAAAGGCAGGCAGAGAATTCCCTGCTAGCACCTTCTCTGTGCCTGGGAAGCAGAAGTGTTCACATTGCTTCGCAAGAATCGCTTTTGTGCAGAAAACAGTAACACTTGTTCAGAACGAAAGAAAGCACAGAGCCCCAGATTCTATGTTGTCCTGGAGAGCTTGCAGAGCACTGGGGAAAGGCAGGCAGAGAATTCCCTGCTAGCACCTTCTCTGTGCCTGGGAAGCAGAAGTGTTCACATTGCTTCGCAAGAATCGCTTTTGTGCAGAAAACAGTAACACTTGTTCAGAAGGAAAGAAAGCACAGAGCCCCAGATTTTATGTTGTCCTGGAGAGCTTGCAGAGCACTGGGGAAAGGCAGGCAGAGAATTCCCTGATAGCACCTTCTCTGTGCCTGGGAAGCAGAAGTGTTCACATTGCTTCGCAAGAATTGCTTTTGTGCAGAAAACAGTAACACTTGTTCAGAAGGAAAGAAAGCACAGAGCCCCAGATTCTATGTTGTCCTGGAGAGCTTGCAGAGCACTGGGGAAAGGCAGGCAGAGAATTCCCTGCTAGCACCTTCTCTGTGCCTGTTCACATTGCTTCGCAGAATTGCTTTTGTGCAGAAAACAGTAACACTTGTTCAGAACGAAAGAAAACACAGAGCCCCAGATTTGCTGCTGTCCTGGAGAGCTTGCAGAGCACTGGGGAAAGGCAGGCAGAGAATTCCCTGCTAGCACCTTCTCTGTGCCTGGGAAGCAGAAGTGTTCACAGTGCTTCGCAAAAATCGCTTTTGTGCAGAAAACAGTAACACTTGTTCAGAAGGAAAGAAAGCACAGAGCCCCAGATTTTATGTTGTCCTGGAGAGCTTGCAGAGCACTGGGGAAAGGCAGGCAGAGAATTCCCTGATAGCACCTTCTCTGTGCCTGGGAAGCAGAAGTGTTCACATTGCTTCGCAAGAATCGCTTTTGTGCAGAAAACAGTAACACTTGTTCAGAACTAAAGAAAGCACAGAGCCCCAGATTTGCTGCTGTCCTGGAGAGCTTGCAGAGCACTGGGGAAAGGCAGGCAGAGAATTCCCTGCTAGCACCTTCTCTGTGCCTGGGAAGCAGAAGTGTTCACATTGCTTCGCAAAAATCGCTTTTGTGCAGAAAACAGTAACACTTGTTCAGAAGGAAAGAAAGCACAGAGCCCCAGATTTTATGTTGTTCTGGAGAGCTTGCAGAGCACTGGGGAAAGGCAGGCAGAGAATTCCCTGCTAGCACCTTCTCTGTGCCTGTTCACATTGCTTCGCAAGAATCGCTTTTGTGCAGAAAACAGTAACACTTGTTCAGAACTAAAGAAAGCACAGAGCCCCAGATTTGCTGCTGTCCTGGAGAGCTTGCAGAGCACTGGGGAAAGGCAGGCAGAGAATTCCCTGCTAGCACCTTCTCTGTGCCTGGGAAGCAGAAGTGTTCACATTGCTTCGCAAAAATCGCTTTTGTGCAGAAAACAGTAACACTTGTTCAGAAGGAAAGAAAGCACAGAGCCCCAGATTTTATGTTGTTCTGCAGAGCTTGCAGAGCACTGGGGAAAGGCAGGCAGAGAATTCCCTGCTAGCACCTTCTCTGTGCCTGTTCACATTGCTTCGCAAGAATCGCTTTTGTGCAGAAAACAGTAACACTTGTTCAGAACGAAAGAAAGCACAGAGCCCCAGATTCTATGTTGTCCTGGAGAGCTTGCAGAGCACTGGGGAAAGGCAGGCAGGGAATTCCCTGCTAGCACCTTCTCTGTGCCTGGGAAGCAGAAGTGTTCACATTGCTTCGCAAGAATCGCTTTTGTGCAGAAAACAGTAACACTTGTTCAGAACTAAAGAAAGCACAGAGCCCCAGATTTGCTGCTGTCCTGGAGAGCTTGCAGAGCACTGGGGAAAGGCAGGCAGAGAATTCCCTGCTAGCACCTTCTCTGTGCCTGGGAAGCAGAAGTGTTCACATTGCTTCGCAAAAATCGCTTTTGTGCAGAAAACAGTAACACTTGTTCAGAAGGAAAGAAAGCACAGAACCCCGGATTTTATGTTGTCCTGGAGAGCTTGCAGAGCACTGGGGAAAGGCAGGCAGAGAATTCCCTGCTAGCACCTTCTCTGTGCCTGTTCACATTGCTTCGCAGAATCGCTTTTGTGCAGAAAACAGTAACACTTGTTCAGAACGAAAGAAAGCACAGAGCCCCAGATTCTATGTTGTCCTGCAGAGCTTGCAGAGCACTGGGGAAAGGCAGGCAGAGAATTCTCTGCTAGCACCTTCTCTGTGCCTGGGAAGCAGAAGTGTTCACATTGCTTCGCAGAATTGCTTTTGTGCAGAAAACAGTAACACTTGTTCAGAAGGAAAGAAAGCACAGAGCCCCAGATTCTATGTTGTCCTGGAGAGCTTGCAGAGCACTGGGGAAAGGCAGGCAGAGAATTCCCTGCTAGCACCTTCTCTGTGCCTGTTCACATTGCTTCGCAGAATCGCTTTTGTGCAGAAAACAGTAACACTTGTTCAGAACGAAAGAAAGCACAGAGCCCCAGATTTTATGTTGTCCTGGAGAGCTTGCAGAGCACTGGGGAAAGGCAGGCAGAGAATTCCCTGCTAGCACCTTCTCTGTGCCTGGGAAGCAGAAGTGTTCACATTGCTTCGCAAGAATCGCTTTTGTGCAGAAAACACTAACACTTGTTCAGAAGGAAAGAAAGCACAGAGCCCCAGATTCTATGTTGTCCTGGAGAGCTTGCAGAGCACTGGGGAAAGGCATGCAGAGAATTCCCTGCTAACACCTTCTCTGTGCCTGGGAAGCAGAAGTGTTCACATTGCTTCGCAAGAATTGCTTTTGTGCAGAAAACAGTAACACTTGTTCAGAAGGAAAGAAAGCACAGAGCCCCAGATTTTATGTTGTCCTGGAGAGCTTGCAGAGCACTGGGGAAAGGCAGGCAGAGAATTCCCTGCTAGCACCTTCTCTGTGCCTGTTCACATTGCTTCGCAGAATCGCTTTTGTGCAGAAAACAGTAACACTTGTTCAGAACGAAAGAAAGCACAGAGCCCCAGATTCTATGTTGTCCTGCAGAGCTTGCAGAGCACTGGGGAAAGGCAGGCAGAGAATTCCCTGCTAGCACCTTCTCCGTGCCTGGGAAGCAGAAGTGTTCACATTGCTTCGCAAGAATCGCTTTTGTGCAGAAAACAGTAACACTTGTTCAGAACGAAAGAAAGCACAGAGCCCCAGATTCTATGTTGTCCTGGAGAGCTTGCAGAGCACTGGGGAAAGGCAGGCAGAGAATTCCCTGCTAGCACCTTCTCTGTGCCTGGGAAGCAGAAGTGTTCACATTGCTTCGCAAGAATCGCTTTTGTGCAGAAAACAGTAACACTTGTTCAGAAGGAAAGAAAGCACAGAGCCCCAGATTTTATGTTGTCCTGGAGAGCTTGCAGAGCACTGGGGAAAGGCAGGCAGAGAATTCCCTGATAGCACCTTCTCTGTGCCTGGGAAGCAGAAGTGTTCACATTGCTTCGCAAGAATTGCTTTTGTGCAGAAAACAGTAACACTTGTTCAGAAGGAAAGAAAGCACAGAGCCCCAGATTCTATGTTGTCCTGGAGAGCTTGCAGAGCACTGGGGAAAGGCAGGCAGAGAATTCCCTGCTAGCACCTTCTCTGTGCCTGTTCACATTGCTTCGCAGAATTGCTTTTGTGCAGAAAACAGTAACACTTGTTCAGAACGAAAGAAAACACAGAGCCCCAGATTTGCTGCTGTCCTGGAGAGCTTGCAGAGCACTGGGGAAAGGCAGGCAGAGAATTCCCTGCTAGCACCTTCTCTGTGCCTGGGAAGCAGAAGTGTTCACAGTGCTTCGCAAAAATCGCTTTTGTGCAGAAAACAGTAACACTTGTTCAGAAGGAAAGAAAGCACAGAGCCCCAGATTTTATGTTGTCCTGGAGAGCTTGCAGAGCACTGGGGAAAGGCAGGCAGAGAATTCCCTGATAGCACCTTCTCTGTGCCTGGGAAGCAGAAGTGTTCACATTGCTTCGCAAGAATCGCTTTTGTGCAGAAAACAGTAACACTTGTTCAGAACTAAAGAAAGCACAGAGCCCCAGATTTGCTGCTGTCCTGGAGAGCTTGCAGAGCACTGGGGAAAGGCAGGCAGAGAATTCCCTGCTAGCACCTTCTCTGTGCCTGGGAAGCAGAAGTGTTCACATTGCTTCGCAAAAATCGCTTTTGTGCAGAAAACAGTAACACTTGTTCAGAAGGAAAGAAAGCACAGAGCCCCAGATTTTATGTTGTTCTGGAGAGCTTGCAGAGCACTGGGGAAAGGCAGGCAGAGAATTCCCTGCTAGCACCTTCTCTGTGCCTGTTCACATTGCTTCGCAAGAATCGCTTTTGTGCAGAAAACAGTAACACTTGTTCAGAACTAAAGAAAGCACAGAGCCCCAGATTTGCTGCTGTCCTGGAGAGCTTGCAGAGCACTGGGGAAAGGCAGGCAGAGAATTCCCTGCTAGCACCTTCTCTGTGCCTGGGAAGCAGAAGTGTTCACATTGCTTCGCAAAAATCGCTTTTGTGCAGAAAACAGTAACACTTGTTCAGAAGGAAAGAAAGCACAGAGCCCCAGATTTTATGTTGTCCTGGAGAGCTTGCAGAGCACTGGGGAAAGGCAGGCAGAGAATTCCCTGATAGCACCTTCTCTGTGCCTGGGAAGCAGAAGTGTTCACATTGCTTCGCAAGAATTGCTTTTGTGCAGAAAACAGTAACACTTGTTCAGAAGGAAAGAAAGCACAGAGCCCCAGATTCTATGTTGTCCTGGAGAGCTTGCAGAGCACTGGGGAAAGGCAGGCAGAGAATTCCCTGCTAGCACCTTCTCTGTGCCTGTTCACATTGCTTCGCAGAATTGCTTTTGTGCAGAAAACAGTAACACTTGTTCAGAACGAAAGAAAACACAGAGCCCCAGATTTGCTGCTGTCCTGGAGAGCTTGCAGAGCACTGGGGAAAGGCAGGCAGAGAATTCCCTGCTAGCACCTTCTCTGTGCCTGGGAAGCAGAAGTGTTCACAGTGCTTCGCAAAAATCGCTTTTGTGCAGAAAACAGTAACACTTGTTCAGAAGGAAAGAAAGCACAGAGCCCCAGATTTTATGTTGTCCTGGAGAGCTTGCAGAGCACTGGGGAAAGGCAGGCAGAGAATTCCCTGATAGCACCTTCTCTGTGCCTGGGAAGCAGAAGTGTTCACATTGCTTCGCAAGAATCGCTTTTGTGCAGAAAACAGTAACACTTGTTCAGAACTAAAGAAAGCACAGAGCCCCAGATTTGCTGCTGTCCTGGAGAGCTTGCAGAGCACTGGGGAAAGGCAGGCAGAGAATTCCCTGCTAGCACCTTCTCTGTGCCTGGGAAGCAGAAGTGTTCACATTGCTTCGCAAAAATCGCTTTTGTGCAGAAAACAGTAACACTTGTTCAGAACGAAAGAAAGCACAGAGCCCCAGATTTTATGTTGTTCTGGAGAGCTTGCAGAGCACTGGGGAAAGGCAGGCAGAGAATTCCCTGCTAGCACCTTCTCTGTGCCTGTTCACATTGCTTCGCAAGAATCGCTTTTGTGCAGAAAACAGTAACACTTGTTCAGAACTAAAGAAAGCACAGAGCCCCAGATTTGCTGCTGTCCTGGAGAGCTTGCAGAGCACTGGGGAAAGGCAGGCAGAGAATTCCCTGCTAGCACCTTCTCTGTGCCTGGGAAGCAGAAGTGTTCACATTGCTTCGCAAAAATCGCTTTTGTGCAGAAAACAGTAACACTTGTTCAGAAGGAAAGAAAGCACAGAGCCCCAGATTTTATGTTGTTCTGCAGAGCTTGCAGAGCACTGGGGAAAGGCAGGCAGAGAATTCCCTGCTAGCACCTTCTCTGTGCCTGTTCACATTGCTTCGCAAGAATCGCTTTTGTGCAGAAAACAGTAACACTTGTTCAGAACGAAAGAAAGCACAGAGCCCCAGATTCTATGTTGTCCTGGAGAGCTTGCAGAGCACTGGGGAAAGGCAGGCAGGGAATTCCCTGCTAGCACCTTCTCTGTGCCTGGGAAGCAGAAGTGTTCACATTGCTTCGCAAGAATCGCTTTTGTGCAGAAAACAGTAACACTTGTTCAGAACTAAAGAAAGCACAGAGCCCCAGATTTGCTGCTGTCCTGGAGAGCTTGCAGAGCACTGGGGAAAGGCAGGCAGAGAATTCCCTGCTAGCACCTTCTCTGTGCCTGGGAAGCAGAAGTGTTCACATTGCTTCGCAAAAATCGCTTTTGTGCAGAAAACAGTAACACTTGTTCAGAAGGAAAGAAAGCACAGAACCCCGGATTTTATGTTGTCCTGGAGAGCTTGCAGAGCACTGGGGAAAGGCAGGCAGAGAATTCCCTGCTAGCACCTTCTCTGTGCCTGTTCACATTGCTTCGCAGAATCGCTTTTGTGCAGAAAACAGTAACACTTGTTCAGAACGAAAGAAAGCACAGAGCCCCAGATTCTATGTTGTCCTGCAGAGCTTGCAGAGCACTGGGGAAAGGCAGGCAGAGAATTCTCTGCTAGCACCTTCTCTGTGCCTGGGAAGCAGAAGTGTTCACATTGCTTCGCAGAATTGCTTTTGTGCAGAAAACAGTAACACTTGTTCAGAAGGAAAGAAAGCACAGAGCCCCAGATTCTATGTTGTCCTGGAGAGCTTGCAGAGCACTGGGGAAAGGCAGGCAGAGAATTCCCTGCTAGCACCTTCTCTGTGCCTGTTCACATTGCTTCGCAGAATTGCTTTTGTGCAGAAAACAGTAACACTTGTTCAGACCGAAAGAAAGCACAGAGCCCCAGATTCTATGTTGTCCTGGAGAGCTTGCAGAGCACTGGGGAAAGGCAGGCAGAGAATTCCCTGCTAGCACCTTCTCTGTGCCTGGGAAGCAGAAGTGTTCACATTGCTTCGCAAGAATCGCTTTTGTGCAGAAAACAGTAACACTTGTTCAGAAATAAAGAAAGCACAGAGCCCCAGATTTGCTGCTGTCCTGGAGAGCTTGCAGAGCACTGGGGAAAGGCAGGCAGAGAATTCCCTGCTAGCACCTTCTCTGTGCCTGGGAAGCAGAAGTGTTCACAGTGCTTCGCAAAAATCGCTTTTGTGCAGAAAACAGTAACACTTGTTCAGAAGGAAAGAAAGCACAGAGCCCCAGATTTTATGTTGTCCTGGAGAGCTTGCAGAGCACTGGGGAAAGGCAGGCAGAGAATTCCCTGATAGCACCTTCTCTGTGCCTGGGAAGCAGAAGTGTTCACATTGCTTCGCAAGAATCGCTTTTGTGCAGAAAACAGTAACACTTGTTCAGAACGAAAGAAAACACAGAGCCCCAGATTTGCTGCTGTCCTGGAGAGCTTGCAGAGCACTGGGGAAAGGCAGGCAGAGAATTCCCTGCTAGCACCTTCTCTGTGCCTGGGAAGCAGAAGTGTTCACATTGCTTCGCAAAAATCGCTTTTGTGCAGAAAACAGTAACACTTGTTCAGAAGGAAAGAAAGCACAGAGCCCCAGATTTTATGTTGTTCTGCAGAGCTTGCAGAGCACTGGGGAAAGGCAGGCAGAGAATTCCCTGCTAGCACCTTCTCTGTGCCTGTTCACATTGCTTCGCAAGAATCGCTTTTGTGCAGAAAACAGTAACACTTGTTCAGAACGAAAGAAAGCACAGAGCCCCAGATTCTATGTTGTCCTGGAGAGCTTGCAGAGCACTGGGGAAAGGCAGGCAGGGAATTCCCTGCTAGCACCTTCTCTGTGCCTGGGAAGCAGAAGTGTTCACATTGCTTCGCAAGAATCGCTTTTGTGCAGAAAACAGTAACACTTGTTCAGAACTAAAGAAAGCACAGAGCCCCAGATTTTATGTTGTCCTGGAGAGCTTGCAGAGCACTGGGGAAAGGCAGGCAGAGAATTCCCTGCTAGCACCTTCTCTGTGCCTGGGAAGCAGAAGTGTTCACATTGCTTCGCAAAAATCGCTTTTGTGCAGAAAACAGTAACACTTGTTCAGAAGGAAAGAAAGCACAGAACCCCGGATTTTATGTTGTCCTGGAGAGCTTGCAGAGCACTGGGGAAAGGCAGGCAGAGAATTCCCTGCTAGCACCTTCTCTGTGCCTGTTCACATTGCTTCGCAGAATCGCTTTTGTGCAGAAAACAGTAACACTTGTTCAGAACGAAAGAAAGCACAGAGCCCCAGATTCTATGTTGTCCTGCAGAGCTTGCAGAGCACTGGGGAAAGGCAGGCAGAGAATTCTCTGCTAGCACCTTCTCTGTGCCTGGGAAGCAGAAGTGTTCACATTGCTTCGCAGAATCGCTTTTGTGCAGAAAACAGTAACACTTGTTCAGAACGAAAGAAAGCACAGAGCCCCAGATTTTATGTTGTCCTGGAGAGCTTGCAGAGCACTGGGGAAAGGCAGGCAGAGAATTCCCTGCTAGCACCTTCTCTGTGCCTGGGAAGCAGAAGTGTTCACATTGCTTCGCAAGAATCGCTTTTGTGCAGAAAACAGTAACACTTGTTCAGAAGGAAAGAAAGCACAGAGCCCCAGATTCTATGTTGTCCTGGAGAGCTTGCAGAGCACTGGGGAAAGGCAGGCAGAGAATTCCCTGCTAGCACCTTCTCTGTGCCTGGGAAGCAGAAGTGTTCACATTGCTTCGCAAGAATCGCTTTTGTGCAGAAAACAGTAACACTTGTTCAGAAGGAAAGAAAGCACAGAGCCCCAGATTTTATGTTGTCCTGGAGAGCTTGCAGAGCACTGGGGAAAGGCAGGCAGAGAATTCCCTGCTAGCACCTTCTCTGTGCCTGGGAAGCAGAAGTGTTCACATTGCTTCGCAAGAATTGCTTTTGTGCAGAAAACATTAACACTTGTTCAGAAGGAAAGAAAGCACAGAGCCCCAGATTCTATGTTGTCCTGGAGAGCTTGCAGAGCACTGGGGAAAGGCAGGCAGAGAATTCCCTGCTAGCACCTTCTCTGTGCCTGTTCACATTGCTTCGCAGAATTGCTTTTGTGCAGAAAACAGTAACACTTGTTCAGACCGAAAGAAAGCACAGAGCCCCAGATTCTATGTTGTCCTGGAGAGCTTGCAGAGCACTGGGGAAAGGCAGGCAGAGAATTCCCTGCTAGCACCTTCTCTGTGCCTGGGAAGCAGAAGTGCTCACATTGCTTCGCAAGAATCGCTTTTGTGCAGAAAACAGTAACACTTGTTCAGAAATAAAGAAAGCACAGAGCCCCAGATTTGCTGCTGTCCTGGAGAGCTTGCAGAGCACTGGGGAAAGGCAGGCAGAGAATTCCCTGCTAGCACCTTCTCTGTGCCTGGGAAGCAGAAGTGTTCACATTGCTTCGCAAGAATCGCTTTTGTGCAGAAAACACTAACACTTGTTCAGAAGGAAAGAAAGCACAGAGCCCCAGATTTTATGTTGTCCTGGAGAGCTTGCAGAGCACTGGGGAAAGGCAGGCAGAGAATTCCCTGATAGCACCTTCTCTGTGCCTGGGAAGCAGAAGTGTTCACATTGCTTCGCAAGAATCGCTTTTGTGCAGAAAACAGTAACACTTGTTCAGAACTAAAGAAAGCACAGAGCCCCAGATTTGCTGCTGTCCTGGAGAGCTTGCAGAGCACTGGGGAAAGGCAGGCAGAGAATTCCCTGCTAGCACCTTCTCTGTGCCTGGGAAGCAGAAGTGTTCACATTGCTTCGCAAAAATCGCTTTTTTGCAGAAAACAGTAACACTTGTTCAGAAGGAAAGAAAGCACAGAGCCCCAGATTTTATGTTGTTCTGCAGAGCTTGCAGAGCACTGGGGAAAGGCAGGCAGAGAATTCCCTGCTAGCACCTTCTCTGTGCCTGTTCACATTGCTTCGCAAGAATCGCTTTTGTGCAGAAAACAGTAACACTTGTTCAGAACGAAAGAAAGCACAGAGCCCCAGATTCTATGTTGTCCTGGAGAGCTTGCAGAGCACTGGGGAAAGGCAGGCAGGGAATTCCCTGCTAGCACCTTCTCTGTGCCTGGGAAGCAGAAGTGTTCACATTGCTTCGCAAGAATCGCTTTTGTGCAGAAAACAGTAACACTTGTTCAGAACTAAAGAAAGCACAGAGCCCCAGATTTGCTGCTGTCCTGGAGAGCTTGCAGAGCACTGGGGAAAGGCAGGCAGAGAATTCCCTGCTAGCACCTTCTCTGTGCCTGGGAAGCAGAAGTGTTCACATTGCTTCGCAAAAATCGCTTTTGTGCAGAAAACAGTAACACTTGTTCAGAAGGAAAGAAAGCACAGAACCCCGGATTTTATGTTGTCCTGGAGAGCTTGCAGAGCACTGGGGAAAGGCAGGCAGAGAATTCCCTGCTAGCACCTTCTCTGTGCCTGTTCACATTGTTTCGCAGAATCGCTTTTGTGCAGAAAACAGTAACACTTGTTCAGAAGGAAAGAAAGCACAGAGCCCCAGATTCTATGTTGTCCTGGAGAGCTTGCAGAGCACTGGGGAAAGGCAGGCAGAGAATTCCCTGCTAGCACCTTCTCTGTGCCTGGGAAGCAGAAGTGTTCACATTGCTTCGCAAGAATCGCTTTTGTGCAGAAAACACTAACACTTGTTCAGAACGAAAGAAAGCACAGAGCCCCAGATTTTATGTTGTCCTGGAGAGCTTGCAGAGCACTGGGGAAAGGCAGGCAGAGAATTCCCTGCTAGCACCTTCTCTGTGCCTGGGAAGCAGAAGTGTTCACATTGCTTCGCAAGAATCGCTTTTGTGCAGAAAACACTAACACTTGTTCAGAAGGAAAGAAAGCACAGAGCCCCAGATTTTATGTTGTCCTGGAGAGCTCGCAGAGCACTGGGGAAAGGCAGGCAGAGAATTCCTTGCTAGCACCTTCTCTGTGCCTGGGAAGCAGAAGTGTTCACATTGCTTCGCAGAATCGCTTTTGTGCAGAAAACAGTAACACTTGTTCAGAAGGAAAGAAAGCACAGAGCCCCAGATTTTATGTTGTTCTGGAGAGCTTGCAGAGCACTGGGGAAAGGCAGGCAGAGAATTCCCTGCTAGCACCTTCTCTGTGCCTGGGAAGCAGAAGTGTTCACATTGCTTCGCAAGAATCGCTTTTGTGCAGAAAACACTAACACTTGTTCAGAAGGAAAGAAAGCACAGAGCCCCAGATTTTATGTTGTCCTGGAGAGCTCGCAGAGCACTGGGGAAAGGCAGGCAGAGAATTCCTTGCTAGCACCTTCTCTGTGCCTGGGAAGGAGAAGTGTTCACATTGCTTCGCAGAATCGCTTTTGTGCAGAAAACAGTAACACTTGTTCAGAACGAAAGAAAGCACAGAGCCCCAGATTTTATGTTGTCCTGGAGAGCTTGCAGAGCACTGGGGAAAGGCAGGCAGAGAATTCCCTGCTAGCACCTTCTCTGTGCCTGGGAAGCAGAAGTGTTCACATTGCTTCGCAAGAATCGCTTTTGTGCAGAAAACAGTAACACTTGTTCAGAACTAAAGAAAGCACAGAGCCCCAGATTTGCTGCTGTCCTGGAGAGCTTGCAGAGCACTGGGGAAAGGCAGGCAGAGAATTCCCTGCTAGCACCTTCTCTGTGCCTGGGAATCAGAAGTGTTCACATTGCTTCGCAAAAATCGCTTTTGTGCAGAAAACAGTAACACTTGTTCAGAAGGAAAGAAAGCACAGAGCCCCTGATTTTATGCTGTTCTGGAGAGCTTGCAGAGCACTGGGGAAAGGCAGGCAGAGAATTCCCTGCTAGCACCTTCTCTGTGCCTGTTCACATTGCTTCGCAGAATCGCTTTTGTGCAGAAAACAGTAACACTTGTTCAGAACGAAAGAAAGCACAGAGCCCCAGATTCTATGTTGTCCTGGAGAGCTTGCAGAGCACTGGGGAAAGGCAGGCAGAGAATTCCCTGCTAGCACCTTCTCTGTGCCTGGGAAGCAGAAGTGTTCACATTGCTTCGCAAGAATCGCTTTTGTGCAGAAAACACTAACACTTGTTCAGAAGGAAAGAAAGCACAGAGCCCCAGATTCTATGTTGTCCTGGAGAGCTTGCAGAGCACTGGGGAAAGGCATGCAGAGAATTCCCTGCTAACACCTTCTCTGTGCCTGGGAAGCAGAAGTGTTCACATTGCTTCGCAAGAATCGCTTTTGTGCAGAAAACAGTAACACTTGTTCAGAACGAAAGAAAGCACAGAGCCCCAGATTCTATGTTGTCCTGGAGAGCTTGCAGAGCACTGGGGAAAGGCAGGCAGAGAATTCCCTGCTAGCACCTTCTCTGTGCCTGGGAAGCAGAAGTGTTCACATTGCTTCGCAAGAATCGCTTTTGTGCAGAAAACAGTAACACTTGTTCAGAAGGAAAGAAAGCACAGAGCCCCAGATTTTATGTTGTCCTGGAGAGCTTGCAGAGCACTGGGGAAAGGCAGGCAGAGAATTCCCTGATAGCACCTTCTCTGTGCCTGGGAAGCAGAAGTGTTCACATTGCTTCGCAAGAATTGCTTTTGTGCAGAAAACAGTAACACTTGTTCAGAAGGAAAGAAAGCACAGAGCCCCAGATTCTATGTTGTCCTGGAGAGCTTGCAGAGCACTGGGGAAAGGCAGGCAGAGAATTCCCTGCTAGCACCTTCTCTGTGCCTGTTCACATTGCTTCGCAGAATTGCTTTTGTGCAGAAAACAGTAACACTTGTTCAGAACGAAAGAAAACACAGAGCCCCAGATTTGCTGCTGTCCTGGAGAGCTTGCAGAGCACTGGGGAAAGGCAGGCAGAGAATTCCCTGCTAGCACCTTCTCTGTGCCTGGGAAGCAGAAGTGTTCACAGTGCTTCGCAAAAATCGCTTTTGTGCAGAAAACAGTAACACTTGTTCAGAAGGAAAGAAAGCACAGAGCCCCAGATTTTATGTTGTCCTGGAGAGCTTGCAGAGCACTGGGGAAAGGCAGGCAGAGAATTCCCTGATAGCACCTTCTCTGTGCCTGGGAAGCAGAAGTGTTCACATTGCTTCGCAAGAATCGCTTTTGTGCAGAAAACAGTAACACTTGTTCAGAACTAAAGAAAGCACAGAGCCCCAGATTTGCTGCTGTCCTGGAGAGCTTGCAGAGCACTGGGGAAAGGCAGGCAGAGAATTCCCTGCTAGCACCTTCTCTGTGCCTGGGAAGCAGAAGTGTTCACATTGCTTCGCAAAAATCGCTTTTGTGCAGAAAACAGTAACACTTGTTCAGAAGGAAAGAAAGCACAGAGCCCCAGATTTTATGTTGTTCTGGAGAGCTTGCAGAGCACTGGGGAAAGGCAGGCAGAGAATTCCCTGCTAGCACCTTCTCTGTGCCTGTTCACATTGCTTCGCAAGAATCGCTTTTGTGCAGAAAACAGTAACACTTGTTCAGAACTAAAGAAAGCACAGAGCCCCAGATTTGCTGCTGTCCTGGAGAGCTTGCAGAGCACTGGGGAAAGGCAGGCAGAGAATTCCCTGCTAGCACCTTCTCTGTGCCTGGGAAGCAGAAGTGTTCACATTGCTTCGCAAAAATCGCTTTTGTGCAGAAAACAGTAACACTTGTTCAGAAGGAAAGAAAGCACAGAGCCCCAGATTTGCTGTTGTTCTGCAGAGCTTGCAGAGCACTGGGGAAAGGCAGGCAGAGAATTCCCTGCTAGCACCTTCTCTGTGCCTGTTCACATTGCTTCGCAAGAATCGCTTTTGTGCAGAAAACAGTAACACTTGTTCAGAACGAAAGAAAGCACAGAGCCCCAGATTTTATGTTGTCCTGGAGAGCTTGCAGAGCACTGGGGAAAGGCAGGCAGAGAATTCCCTGCTAGCACCTTCTCTGTGCCTGTTCACATTGCTTCGCAGAATCGCTTTTGTGCAGAAAACAGTAACACTTGTTCAGAACGAAAGAAAGCACAGAGCCCCAGATTCTATGTTGTCCTGCAGAGCTTGCAGAGCACTGGGGAAAGGCAGGCAGAGAATTCTCTGCTAGCACCTTCTCTGTGCCTGGGAAGCAGAAGTGTTCACATTGCTTCGCAGAATCGCTTTTGTGCAGAAAACAGTAACACTTGTTCAGAATGAAAGAAAGCACAGAGCCCCAGATTTTATGTTGTCCTGGAGAGCTTGCAGAGCACTGGGGAAAGGCAGGCAGAGAATTCCCTGCTAGCACCTTCTCTGTGCCTGGGAAGCAGAAGTGTTCACATTGCTTCGCAAGAATCGCTTTTGTGCAGAAAACAGTAACACTTGTTCAGAAGGAAAGAAAGCACAGAGCCCCAGATTCTATGTTGTCCTGGAGAGCTTGCAGAGCACTGGGGAAAGGCAGGCAGAGAATTCCCTGCTAGCACCTTCTCTGTGCCTGGGAAGCAGAAGTGTTCACATTGCTTCGCAAGAATCGCTTTTGTGCAGAAAACAGTAACACTTGTTCAGAAGGAAAGAAAGCACAGAGCCCCAGATTTTATGTTGTCCTGGAGAGCTTGCAGAGCACTGGGGAAAGGCAGGCAGAGAATTCCCTGCTAGCACCTTCTCTGTGCCTGGGAAGCAGAAGTGTTCACATTGCTTCGCAAGAATTGCTTTTGTGCAGAAAACATTAACACTTGTTCAGAAGGAAAGAAAGCACAGAGCCCCAGATTCTATGTTGTCCTGGAGAGCTTGCAGAGCACTGGGGAAAGGCAGGCAGAGAATTCCCTGCTAGCACCTTCTCTGTGCCTGTTCACATTGCTTCGCAGAATTGCTTTTGTGCAGAAAACAGTAACACTTGTTCAGACCGAAAGAAAGCACAGAGCCCCAGATTCTATGTTGTCCTGGAGAGCTTGCAGAGCACTGGGGAAAGGCAGGCAGAGAATTCCCTGCTAGCACCTTCTCTGTGCCTGGGAAGCAGAAGTGTTCACATTGCTTCGCAAGAATCGCTTTTGTGCAGAAAACAGTAACACTTGTTCAGAAATAAAGAAAGCACAGAGCCCCAGATTTGCTGCTGTCCTGGAGAGCTTGCAGAGCACTGGGGAAAGGCAGGCAGAGAATTCCCTGCTAGCACCTTCTCTGTGCCTGGGAAGCAGAAGTGTTCACAGTGCTTCGCAAAAATCGCTTTTGTGCAGAAAACAGTAACACTTGTTCAGAAGGAAAGAAAGCACAGAGCCCCAGATTTTATGTTGTCCTGGAGAGCTTGCAGAGCACTGGGGAAAGGCAGGCAGAGAATTCCCTGATAGCACCTTCTCTGTGCCTGGGAAGCAGAAGTGTTCACAGTGCTTCGCAAGAATCGCTTTTGTGCAGAAAACAGTAACACTTGTTCAGAAGGAAAGAAAGCACAGAGCCCCAGATTTTATGTTGTTCTGCAGAGCTTGCAGAGCACTGGGGAAAGGCAGGCAGAGAATTCCCTGCTAGCACCTTCTCTGTGCCTGTTCACATTGCTTCGCAAGAATCGCTTTTGTGCAGAAAACAGTAACACTTGTTCAGAACGAAAGAAAGCACAGAGCCCCAGATTCTATGTTGTCCTGGAGAGCTTGCAGAGCACTGGGGAAAGGCAGGCAGGGAATTCCCTGCTAGCACCTTCTCTGTGCCTGGGAAGCAGAAGTGTTCACATTGCTTCGCAAGAATCGCTTTTGTGCAGAAAACAGTAACACTTGTTCAGAACTAAAGAAAGCACAGAGCCCCAGATTTGCTGCTGTCCTGGAGAGCTTGCAGAGCACTGGGGAAAGGCAGGCAGAGAATTCCCTGCTAGCACCTTCTCTGTGCCTGGGAAGCAGAAGTGTTCACATTGCTTCGCAAAAATCGCTTTTGTGCAGAAAACAGTAACACTTGTTCAGAAGGAAAGAAAGCACAGAACCCCGGATTTTATGTTGTCCTGGAGAGCTTGCAGAGCACTGGGGAAAGGCAGGCAGAGAATTCCCTGCTAGCACCTTCTCTGTGCCTGTTCACATTGTTTCGCAGAATCGCTTTTGTGCAGAAAACAGTAACACTTGTTCAGAAGGAAAGAAAGCACAGAGCCCCAGATTCTATGTTGTCCTGGAGAGCTTGCAGAGCACTGGGGAAAGGCAGGCAGAGAATTCCCTGCTAGCACCTTCTCTGTGCCTGGGAAGCAGAAGTGTTCACATTGCTTCGCAAGAATCGCTTTTGTGCAGAAAACACTAACACTTGTTCAGAACGAAAGAAAGCACAGAGCCCCAGATTTTATGTTGTCCTGGAGAGCTTGCAGAGCACTGGGGAAAGGCAGGCAGAGAATTCCCTGCTAGCACCTTCTCTGTGCCTGGGAAGCAGAAGTGTTCACATTGCTTCGCAAGAATCGCTTTTGTGCAGAAAACACTAACACTTGTTCAGAAGGAAAGAAAGCACAGAGCCCCAGATTTTATGTTGTCCTGGAGAGCTCGCAGAGCACTGGGGAAAGGCAGGCAGAGAATTCCTTGCTAGCACCTTCTCTGTGCCTGGGAAGCAGAAGTGTTCACATTGCTTCGCAGAATCGCTTTTGTGCAGAAAACAGTAACACTTGTTCAGAAGGAAAGAAAGCACAGAGCCCCAGATTTTATGTTGTTCTGGAGAGCTTGCAGAGCACTGGGGAAAGGCAGGCAGAGAATTCCCTGCTAGCACCTTCTCTGTGCCTGGGAAGCAGAAGTGTTCACATTGCTTCGCAAGAATCGCTTTTGTGCAGAAAACACTAACACTTGTTCAGAAGGAAAGAAAGCACAGAGCCCCAGATTTTATGTTGTCCTGGAGAGCTCGCAGAGCACTGGGGAAAGGCAGGCAGAGAATTCCTTGCTAGCACCTTCTCTGTGCCTGGGAAGGAGAAGTGTTCACATTGCTTCGCAGAATCGCTTTTGTGCAGAAAACAGTAACACTTGTTCAGAACGAAAGAAAGCACAGAGCCCCAGATTTTATGTTGTCCTGGAGAGCTTGCAGAGCACTGGGGAAAGGCAGGCAGAGAATTCCCTGCTAGCACCTTCTCTGTGCCTGGGAAGCAGAAGTGTTCACATTGCTTCGCAAGAATCGCTTTTGTGCAGAAAACAGTAACACTTGTTCAGAACTAAAGAAAGCACAGAGCCCCAGATTTGCTGCTGTCCTGGAGAGCTTGCAGAGCACTGGGGAAAGGCAGGCAGAGAATTCCCTGCTAGCACCTTCTCTGTGCCTGGGAATCAGAAGTGTTCACATTGCTTCGCAAAAATCGCTTTTGTGCAGAAAACAGTAACACTTGTTCAGAAGGAAAGAAAGCACAGAGCCCCTGATTTTATGCTGTTCTGGAGAGCTTGCAGAGCACTGGGGAAAGGCAGGCAGAGAATTCCCTGCTAGCACCTTCTCTGTGCCTGTTCACATTGCTTCGCAGAATCGCTTTTGTGCAGAAAACAGTAACACTTGTTCAGAACGAAAGAAAGCACAGAGCCCCAGATTCTATGTTGTCCTGGAGAGCTTGCAGAGCACTGGGGAAAGGCAGGCAGAGAATTCCCTGCTAGCACCTTCTCTGTGCCTGGGAAGCAGAAGTGTTCACATTGCTTCGCAAGAATCGCTTTTGTGCAGAAAACACTAACACTTGTTCAGAAGGAAAGAAAGCACAGAGCCCCAGATTCTATGTTGTCCTGGAGAGCTTGCAGAGCACTGGGGAAAGGCATGCAGAGAATTCCCTGCTAACACCTTCTCTGTGCCTGGGAAGCAGAAGTGTTCACATTGCTTCGCAAGAATTGCTTTTGTGCAGAAAACAGTAACACTTGTTCAGAAGGAAAGAAAGCACAGAGCCCCAGATTTTATGTTGTCCTGGAGAGCTTGCAGAGCACTGGGGAAAGGCAGGCAGAGAATTCCCTGCTAGCACCTTCTCTGTGCCTGTTCACATTGCTTCGCAGAATCGCTTTTGTGCAGAAAACAGTAACACTTGTTCAGAACGAAAGAAAGCACAGAGCCCCAGATTCTATGTTGTCCTGCAGAGCTTGCAGAGCACTGGGGAAAGGCAGGCAGAGAATTCCCTGCTAGCACCTTCTCTGTGCCTGGGAAGCAGAAGTGTTCACATTGCTTCGCAAGAATCGCTTTTGTGCAGAAAACAGTAACACTTGTTCAGAACGAAAGAAAGCACAGAGCCCCAGATTCTATGTTGTCCTGGAGAGCTTGCAGAGCACTGGGGAAAGGCAGGCAGAGAATTCCCTGCTAGCACCTTCTCTGTGCCTGGGAAGCAGAAGTGTTCACATTGCTTCGCAAGAATCGCTTTTGTGCAGAAAACAGTAACACTTGTTCAGAAGGAAAGAAAGCACAGAGCCCCAGATTTTATGTTGTCCTGGAGAGCTTGCAGAGCACTGGGGAAAGGCAGGCAGAGAATTCCCTGCTAGCACCTTCTCTGTGCCTGTTCACATTGCTTCGCAGAATCGCTTTTGTGCAGAAAACAGTAACACTTGTTCAGAACGAAAGAAAGCACAGAGCCCCAGATTCTATGTTGTCCTGCAGAGCTTGCAGAGCACTGGGGAAAGGCAGGCAGAGAATTCCCTGCTAGCACCTTCTCTGTGCCTGGGAAGCAGAAGTGTTCACATTGCTTCGCAAGAATCGCTTTTGTGCAGAAAACAGTAACACTTGTTCAGAACGAAAGAAAGCACAGAGCCCCAGATTCTATGTTGTCCTGGAGAGCTTGCAGAGCACTGGGGAAAGGCAGGCAGAGAATTCCCTGCTAGCACCTTCTCTGTGCCTGGGAAGCAGAAGTGTTCACATTGCTTCGCAAGAATCGCTTTTGTGCAGAAAACAGTAACACTTGTTCAGAAGGAAAGAAAGCACAGAGCCCCAGATTTTATGTTGTCCTGGAGAGCTTGCAGAGCACTGGGGAAAGGCAGGCAGAGAATTCCCTGCTAGCACCTTCTCTGTGCCTGTTCACATTGCTTCGCAGAATCGCTTTTGTGCAGAAAACAGTAACACTTGTTCAGAACGAAAGAAAGCACAGAGCCCCAGATTCTACGTTGTCCTGGAGAGCTTGCAGAGCACTGGGGAAAGGCAGGCAGAGAATTCCCTGCTAGCACCTTCTCTGTGCCTGGGAAGCAGAAGTGTTCACATTGCTTCGCAAGAATCGCTTTTGTGCAGAAAACACTAACACTTGTTCAGAAGGAAAGAAAGCACAGAGCCCCAGATTTTATGTTGTCCTGGAGAGCTTGCAGAGCACTGGGGAAAGGCAGGCAGAGAATTCCCTGATAGCACCTTCTCTGTGCCTGTTCACATTGCTTCGCAGAATCGCTTTTGTGCAGAAAACAGTAACACTTGTTCAGAAGGAAAGAAAGCACAGAGCCCCAGATTCTATGTTGTCCTGGAGAGCTTGCAGAGCACTGGGGAAAGGCAGGCAGAGAATTCCCTGCTAGCACCTTCTCTGTGCCTGTTCACATTGCTTCGCAGAATCGCTTTTGTGCAGAAAACAGTAACACTTGTTCAGAACGAAAGAAAGCACAGAGCCCCAGATTCTATGTTGTCCTGGAGAGCTTGCAGAGCACTGGGGAAAGGCAGGCAGAGAATTCCCTGCTAGCACCTTCTCTGTGCCTGGGAAGCAGAAGTGTTCGCATTGCTTCGCAAGAATCGCTTTTGTGCAGAAAACACTAACACTTGTTCAGAACGAAAGAAAGCACAGAGCCCCAGATTTTATGTTGTCCTGGAGAGCTTGCAGAGCACTGGGGAAAGGCAGGCAGAGAATTCCCTGCTAGCACCTTCTCTGTGCCTGGGAAGCAGAAGTGTTCACATTGCTTCGCAAGAATTGCTTTTGTGCAGAAAACAGTAACACTTGTTCAGAACGAAAGAAAGCACAGAGCCCCAGATTCTATGTTGTCCTGGAGAGCTTGCAGAGCACTGGGGAAAGGCAGGCAGAGAATTCCTTGCTAGCACCTTCTCTGCGCCTGGGAAGCAGAAGTGTTCACATTGCTTCGCAAGAATCGCTTTTGTGCAGAAAACAGTAACACTTGTTCAGAAGGAAAGAAAGCACAGAGCCCCAGATTTTATGTTGTCCTGGAGAGCTTGCAGAGCACTGGGGAAAGGCAGGCAGAGAATTCCCTGCTAGCACCTTCTCTGTGCCTGGGAAGCAGAAGTGTTCACATTGCTTCGCAGAATCGCTTTTGTGCAGAAAACAGTAACACTTGTTCAGAACGAAAGAAAGCACAGAGCCCCAGATTTTATGTTGTCCTGGAGAGCTTGCAGAGCACTGGGGAAAGGCAGGCAGAGAATTCCCTGCTAGCACCTTCTCTGTGCCTGGGAAGCAGAAGTGTTCACATTGATTCGCAAGAATCGCTTTTGTGCAGAAAACAGTAACACTTGTTCAGAAGGAAAGAAAGCACAGAGCCCCAGATTCTATGTTGTCCTGGAGAGCTTGCAGAGCACTGGGGAAAGGCAGGCAGAGAATTCCCTGCTAGCACCTTCTCTGTGCCTGGGAAGCAGAAGTGTTCACATTGCTTCGCAAGAATCGCTTTTGTGCAGAAAACAGTAACACTTGTTCAGAAGGAAAGAAAGCACAGAGCCCCAGATTTTATGTTGTCCTGGAGAGCTTGCAGAGCACTGGGGAAAGGCAGGCAGAGAATTCCCTGATAGCACCTTCTCTGTGCCTGTTCACATTGCTTCGCAAGAATCGCTTTTGTGCAGAAAACAGTAACACTTGTTCAGAACGAAAGAAAGCACAGAGCCCCAGATTTTATGTTGTCCTGGAGAGCTCGCAGAGCACTGGGGAAAGGCAGGCAGAGAATTCCCTGCTAGCACCTTCTCTGTGCCTAGGAAGCAGAAGTGTTCACATTGCTTCGCAAGAATCGCTTTTGTGCAGAAAACAGTAACACTTGTTCAGAAGGAAAGAAAGCGCAGAGCCCCAGATTTTATGTTGTCCTGGAGAGCTTGCAGAGCACTGGGGAAAGGCAGGCAGAGAATTCCCTGCTAGCACCTTCTCTGTGCCTGTTCACATTGCTTCGCAGAATCGCTTTTGTGCAGAAAACAGTAACACTTGTTCAGAACGAAAGAAAGCACAGAGCCCCAGATTCTATGTTGTCCTGGAGAGCTTGCAGAGCACTGGGGAAAGGCAGGCAGAGAATTCCCTGCTAGCACCTTCTCTGTGCCTGGGAAGCAGAAGTGTTCACATTGCTTCGCAAGAATCGCTTTTGTGCAGAAAACAGTAACACTTGTTCAGAACGAAAGAAAGCACAGAGCCCCAGATTCTATGTTGTCCTGGAGAGCTTGCAGAGCACTGGGGAAAGGCATGCAGAGAATTCCCTGCTAGCACCTTCTCTGTGCCTCTTCACATTGCTTCGCAGAATCGCTTTTGTGCAGAAAACAGTAACACTTGTTCAGAACGAAAGAAAGCACAGAGCCCCAGATTCTATGTTGTCCTGGAGAGCTTGCAGAGCACTGGGGAAAGGCAGGCAGAGAATTCCCTGCTAGCACCTTCTCTGTGCCTGGGAAGCAGAAGTGTTCACATTGCTTCGCAAGAATTGCTTTTGTGCAGAAAACAGTAACACTTGTTCAGAACGAAAGAAAGCACAGAGCCCCAGATTCTATGTTGTCCTGGAGAGCTTGCAGAGCACTGGGGAAAGGCAGGCAGAGAATTCCCTGCTAGCACCTTCTCTGTGCCTGGGAAGCAGAAGTGTTCACATTGCTTCGCAAGAATCGCTTTTGTGCAGAAAACAGTAACACTTGTTCAGAAGGAAAGAAAGCACAGAGCCCCAGATTCTATGTTGTCCTGGAGAGCTTGCAGAGCACTGGGGAAAGGCAGGCAGAGAATTCCCTGCTAGCACCTTCTCTGTGCCTGGGAAGCAGAAGTGTTCACATTGCTTCGCAAGAATCGCTTTTGTGCAGAAAACACTAACACTTGTTCAGAAGGAAAGAAAGCACAGAGCCCCAGATTTTATGTTGTCCTGGAGAGCTTGCAGAGCACTGGGGAAAGGCAGGCAGAGAATTCCCTGCTAGCACCTTCTCTGTGCCTGGGAAGCAGAAGTGTTCACATTGCTTCGCAAGAATTGCTTTTGTCCAGAAAACAGTAACACTTGTTCAGAACGAAAGAAAGCACAGAGCCCCAGATTCTATGTTGTCCTGGAGAGCTTGCAGAGCACTGGGGAAAGGCAGGCAGAGAATTCCTTGCTAGCACCTTCTCTGTGCCTGGGAAGCAGAAGTGTTCACATTGCTTCGCAGAATCGCTTTTGTGCAGAAAACAGTAACACTTGTTCAGAACGAAAGAAAGCACAGAGCCCCAGATTTTATGTTGTCCTGGAGAGCTTGCAGAGCACTGGGGAAAGGCAGGCAGAGAATTCCCTGCTAGCACCTTCTCTGTGCCTGGGAAGCAGAAGTGTTCACATTGCTTCGCAAGAATCGCTTTTGTGCAGAAAACAGTAACACTTGTTCAGAAGGAAAGAAAGCGCAGAGCCCCAGATTTTATGTTGTCCTGGAGAGCTTGCAGAGCACTGGGGAAAGGCAGGCAGAGAATTCCCTGCTAGCACCTTCTCTGTGCCTGTTCACATTGCTTCGCAGAATCGCTTTTGTGCAGAAAACAGTAACACTTGTTCAGAAGGAAAGAAAGCACAGAGCCCCAGATTCTATGTTGTCCTGGAGAGCTTGCAGAGCACTGGGGAAAGGCAGGCAGAGAATTCCCTGCTAGCACCTTCTCTGTGCCTGTTCACATTGCTTCGCAGAATCGCTTTTGTGCAGAAAACAGTAACACTTGTTCAGAACGAAAGAAAGCACAGAGCCCCAGATTTTATGTTGTCCTGGAGAGCTTGCAGAGCACTGGGGAAAGGCAGGCAGAGAATTCCTTGCTAGCACCTTCTCTGCGCCTGGGAAGCAGAAGTGTTCACATTGCTTCGCAAGAATCGCTTTTGTGCAGAAAACAGTAACACTTGTTCAGAAGGAAAGAAAGCACAGAGCCCCAGATTTTATGTTGTCCTGCAGAGCTTGCAGAGCACTGGGGAAAGGCAGGCAGAGAATTCCCTGCTAGCACCTTCTCTGTGCCTGGTAAGCAGAAGTGTTCACATTGCTTCGCAAGAATCGCTTTTGTGCAGAAAACAGTAACACTTGTTCAGAAGGAAAGAAAGCACAGAGCCCCAGATTTTATGTTGTCCTGGAGAGCTTGCAGAGCACTGGGGAAAGGCAGGCAGAGAATTCCCTGCTAGCACCTTCTCTGTGCCTAGGAAGCAGAAGTGTTCACATTGCTTCGCAAGAATCGCTTTTGTGCAGAAAACAGTAACACTTGTTCAGAAGGAAAGAAAGCACAGAGCCCCAGATTCTATGTTGTCCTGGAGAGCTTGCAGAGCACTGGGGAAAGGCAGGCAGAGAATTCCCTGCTAGCACCTTCTCTGTGCCTGGGAAGCAGAAGTGTTCACATTGCTTCGCAAGAATCGCTTTTGTGCAGAAAACAGTAATACTTGTTCAGAAGGAAAGAAAGCACAGAGCCCCAGATTTTATGTTGTCCTGGAGAGCTTGCAGAGCACTGGGGAAAGGCAGGCAGAGAATTCCCTGCTAGCACCTTCTCTGTGCCTGTTCACATTGCTTCGCAGAATCGCTTTTGTGCAGAAAACAGTAACACTTGTTCAGAACGAAAGAAAGCACAGAGCCCCAGATTCTATGTTGTCCTGGAGAGCTTGCAGAGCACTGGGGAAAGGCAGGCAGAGAATTCCCTGCTAGCACCTTCTCTGTGCCTGGGAAGCAGAAGTGTTCACATTGCTTCGCAAGAATCGCTTTTGTGCAGAAAACACTAACACTTGTTCAGAACGAAAGAAAGCACAGAGCCCCAGATTCTATGTTGTCCTGGAGAGCTTGCAGAGCACTGGGGAAAGGCAGGCAGAGATTTCCCTGCTAGCACCTTCTCTGTGCCTGGGAAGCAGAAGTGTTCACATTGCTTCGCAAGAATCGCTTTTGTGCAGAAAACAGTAACACTTGTTCAGAAGGAAAGAAAGCACAGAGCCCCAGATTCTATGTTGTCCTGGAGAGCTTGCAGAGCACTGGGGAAAGGCATGCAGAGAATTCCCTGCTAGCACCTTCTCTGTGCCTGTTCACATTGCTTCGCAGAATCGCTTTTGTGCAGAAAACAGTAACACTTGTTCAGAAGGAAAGAAAGCACAGAGCCCCAGATTCTATGTTGTCCTGGAGAGCTTGCAGAGCACTGGGGAAAGGCAGGCAGAGAATTCCTTGCTAGCACCTTCTCTGTGCCTGGGAAGCAGAAGTGTTCACATTGCTTCGCAAGAATCGCTTTTGTGCAGAAAACACTAACACTTGTTCAGAAGGAAAGAAAGCACAGAGCCCCAGATTTTATGTTGTCCTGGAGAGCTTGCAGAGCACTGGGGAAAGGCAGGCAGAGAATTCCCTGCTAGCACCTTCTCTGTGCCTGGGAAGCAGAAGTGTTCACATTGCTTCGCAAGAATTGCTTTTGTCCAGAAAACAGTAACACTTGTTCAGAACGAAAGAAAGCACAGAGCCCCAGATTCTATGTTGTCCTGGAGAGCTTGCAGAGCACTGGGGAAAGGCAGGCAGAGAATTCCTTGCTAGCACCTTCTCTGTGCCTGGGAAGCAGTAGTGTTCACATTGCTTCGCAGAATCGCTTTTGTGCAGAAAACAGTAACACTTGTTCAGAACGAAAGAAAGCACAGAGCCCCAGATTTTATGTTGTCCTGGAGAGCTTGCAGAGCACTGGGGAAAGGCAGGCAGAGAATTCCCTGCTAGCACCTTCTCTGTGCCTGTTCACATTGCTTCGCAGAATCGCTTTTGTGCAGAAAACAGTAACACTTGTTCAGAAGGAAAGAAAGCACAGAGCCCCAGATTTTATGTTGTCCTGGAGAGCTCGCAGAGCACTGGGGAAAGGCAGGCAGAGAATTCCCTGATAGCACCTTCTCTGTGCCTAGGAAGCAGAAGTGTTCACATTGCTTCGCAAAAATCGCTTTTGTGCAGAAAACAGTAACACTTGTTCAGAACGAAAGAAAGCACAGAGCCCCAGATTCTACGTTGTCCTGGAGAGCTTGCAGAGCACTGGGGAAAGGCAGGCAGAGAATTCCCTGCTAGCACCTTCTCTGTGCCTGGGAAGCAGAAGTGTTCACATTGCTTCGCAAGAATCGCTTTTGTGCAGAAAACAGTAACACTTGTTCAGAAGGAAAGAAAGCACAGAGCGCCAGATTTTATGTTGTCCTGGAGAGCTTGCAGAGCACTGGGGAAAGGCAGGCAGAGAATTCCCTGATAGCACCTTCTCTGTGCCTGTTCACATTGCTTCGCAAGAATCGCTTTTGTGCAGAAAACAGTAACACTTGTTCAGAACGAAAGAAAGCACAGAGCCCCAGATTCTATGTTGTCCTGGAGAGCTTGCAGAGCACTGGGGAAAGGCAGGCAGAGAATTCCCTGCTAGCACCTTCTCTGTGCCTGTTCACATTGCTTCGCAGAATCGCTTTTGTGCAGAAAACAGTAACACTTGTTCAGAAGGAAAGAAAGCACAGAGCCCCAGATTCTATGTTGTCCTGGAGAGCTTGCAGAGCACTGGGGAAAGGCAGGCAGAGAATTCCCTGCTAGCACCTTCTCTGTGCCTGGGAAGCAGAAGTGTTCACATTGCTTCGCAAGAATCGCTTTTGTGCAGAAAACACTAACACTTGTTCAGAAGGAAAGAAAGCACAGAGCCCCAGATTTTATGTTGTCCTGGAGAGCTCGCAGAGCACTGGGGAAAGGCAGGCAGAGAATTCCCTGCTAGCACCTTCTCTGTGCCTGGGAAGCAGAAGTGTTCACATTGCTTCGCAAGAATCGCTTTTGTGCAGAAAACACTAACACTTGTTCAGAAGGAAAGAAAGCACAGAGCCCCAGATTTTATGTTGTCCTGGAGAACTCGCAGAGCACTGGGGAAAGGCAGGCAGAGAATTCCCTGATAGCACCTTCTCTGTGCCTAGGAAGCAGAAGTGTTCACATTGCTTCGCAAGAATCGCTTTTGTGCAGAAAACAGTAACACTTGTTCAGAACGAAAGAAAGCACAGAGCCCCAGATTCTATGTTGTCCTGGAGAGCTTGCAGAGCACTGGGGAAAGGCAGGCAGAGAATTCCCTGCTAGCACCTTCTCTGTGCCTGTTCACATTGCTTCGCAGAATCGCTTTTGTGCAGAAAACAGTAACACTTGTTCAGAACGAAAGAAAGCACAGAGCCCCAGATTCTATGTTGTCCTGGAGAGCTTGCAGAGCACTGGGGAAAGGCAGGCAGAGAATTCCCTGCTAGCACCTTCTCTGTGCCTGGGAAGCAGAAGTGTTCACATTGCTTCGCAAGAATCGCTTTTGTGCAGAAAACACTAACACTTGTTCAGAAGGAAAGAAAGCACAGAGCCCCAGATTTTATGTTGTCCTGGAGAGCTTGCAGAGCACTGGGGAAAGGCAGGCAGAGAATTCCCTGCTAGCACCTTCTCTGTGCCTGGGAAGCAGAAGTGTTCACATTGCTTCGCAAGAATTGCTTTTGTCCAGAAAACAGTAACACTTGTTCAGAACGAAAGAAAGCACAGAGCCCCAGATTCTATGTTGTCCTGGAGAGCTTGCAGAGCACTGGGGAAAGGCAGGCAGAGAATTCCTTGCTAGCACCTTCTCTGTGCCTGGGAAGCAGAAGTGTTCACATTGCTTCGCAGAATCGCTTTTGTGCAGAAAACAGTAACACTTGTTCAGAACGAAAGAAAGCACAGAGCCCCAGATTTTATGTTGTCCTGGAGAGCTTGCAGAGCACTGGGGAAAGGCAGGCAGAGAATTCCCTGCTAGCACCTTCTCTGTGCCTGGGAAGCAGAAGTGTTCACATTGCTTCGCAAAAATCGCTTTTGTGCAGAAAACACTAACACTTGTTCAGAACGAAAGAAAGCACAGAGCCCCAGATTTTATGTTGTCCTGGAGAGCTTGCAGAGCACTGGGGAAAGGCAGGCAGAGAATTCCCTGCTAGCACCTTCTCTGTGCCTGTTCACATTGCTTCGCAGAATCGCTTTTGTGCAGAAAACAGTAACACTTGTTCAGAAGGAAAGAAAGCACAGAGCCCCAGATTTTATGTTGTCCTGGAGAGCTCGCAGAGCACTGGGGAAAGGCAGGCAGAGAATTCCCTGCTAGCACCTTCTCTGTGCCTAGGAAGCAGAAGTGTTCACATTGCTTCGCAAGAATCGCTTTTGTGCAGAAAACAGTAACACTTGTTCAGAACGAAAGAAAGCACAGAGCCCCAGATTCTACGTTGTCCTGGAGAGCTTGCAGAGCACTGGGGAAAGGCAGGCAGAGAATTCCCTGCTAGCACCTTCTCTGTGCCTGGGAAGCAGAAGTGTTCACATTGCTTCGCAAGAATCGCTTTTGTGCAGAAAACAGTAACACTTGTTCAGAAGGAAAGAAAGCACAGAGCCCCAGATTTTATGTTGTCCTGGAGAGCTTGCAGAGCACTGGGGAAAGGCAGGCAGAGAATTCCCTGATAGCACCTTCTCTGTGCCTGTTCACATTGCTTCGCAGAATCGCTTTTGTGCAGAAAACAGTAACACTTGTTCAGAACGAAAGAAAGCACAGAGCCCCAGATTCTATGTTGTCCTGGAGAGCTTGCAGAGCACTGGGGAAAGGCAGGCAGAGAATTCCCTGCTAGCACCTTCTCTGTGCCTGGGAAGCAGAAGTGTTCACATTGCTTCGCAAGAATTGCTTTTGTGCAGAAAACAGTAACACTTGTTCAGAACGAAAGAAAGCACAGAGCCCCAGATTCTATGTTGTCCTGGAGAGCTTGCAGAGCACTGGGGAAAGGCAGGCAGAGAATTCCCTGCTAGCACCTTCTCTGTGCCTGGGAAGCAGAAGTGTTCACATTGCTTCGCAAGAATCGCTTTTGTGCAGAAAACAGTAACACTTGTTCAGAAGGAAAGAAAGCACAGAGCCCCAGATTCTATGTTGTCCTGGAGAGCTTGCAGAGCACTGGGGAAAGGCATGCAGAGAATTCCCTGCTAGCACCTTCTCTGTGCCTGTTCACATTGCTTCGCAGAATCGCTTTTGTGCAGAAAACAGTAACACTTGTTCAGAACGAAAGAAAGCACAGAGCCCCAGATTCTATGTTGTCCTGGAGAGCTTGCAGAGCACTGGGGAAAGGCAGGCAGAGAATTCCCTGCTAGCACCTTCTCTGTGCCTGGGAAGCAGAAGTGTTCACATTGCTTCGCAAGAATCGCTTTTGTGCAGAAAACACTAACACTTGTTCAGAAGGAAAGAAAGCACAGAGCCCCAGATTTTATGTTGTCCTGGAGAGCTTGCAGAGCACTGGGGAAAGGCAGGCAGAGAATTCCCTGCTAGCACCTTCTCTGTGCCTGGGAAGCAGAAGTGTTCACATTGCTTCGCAAGAATTGCTTTTGTCCAGAAAACAGTAACACTTGTTCAGAACGAAAGAAAGCACAGAGCCCCAGATTCTATGTTGTCCTGGAGAGCTTGCAGAGCACTGGGGAAAGGCAGGCAGAGAATTCCTTGCTAGCACCTTCTCTGTGCCTGGGAAGCAGAAGTGTTCACATTGCTTCGCAGAATCGCTTTTGTGCAGAAAACAGTAACACTTGTTCAGAACGAAAGAAAGCACAGAGCCCCAGATTTTATGTTGTCCTGGAGAGCTTGCAGAGCACTGGGGAAAGGCAGGCAGAGAATTCCCTGCTAGCACCTTCTCTGTGCCTGGGAAGCAGAAGTGTTCACATTGCTTCGCAAGAATCGCTTTTGTGCAGAAAACACTAACACTTGTTCAGAACGAAAGAAAGCACAGAGCCCCAGATTTTATGTTGTCCTGGAGAGCTTGCAGAGCACTGGGGAAAGGCAGGCAGAGAATTCCCTGCTAGCACCTTCTCTGTGCCTGTTCACATTGCTTCGCAGAATCGCTTTTGTGCAGAAAACAGTAACACTTGTTCAGAACGAAAGAAAGCACAGAGCCCCAGATTTTATGTTGTCCTGGAGAGCTCGCAGAGCACTGGGGAAAGGCAGGCAGAGAATTCCCTGATAGCACCTTCTCTGTGCCTAGGAAGCAGAAGTGTTCACATTGCTTCGCAAGAAGCGCTTTTGTGCAGAAAACAGTAACACTTGTTCAGAACGAAAGAAAGCACAGAGCCCCAGATTCTACGTTGTCCTGGAGAGCTTGCAGAGCACTGGGGAAAGGCAGGCAGAGAATTCCCTGCTAGCACCTTCTCTGTGCCTGGGAAGCAGAAGTGTTCACATTGCTTCGCAAGAATCGCTTTTGTGCAGAAAACAGTAACACTTGTTCAGAAGGAAAGAAAGCACAGAGCCCCAGATTTTATGTTGTCCTGGAGAGCTTGCAGAGCACTGGGGAAAGGCAGGCAGAGAATTCCCTGATAGCACCTTCTCTGTGCCTGTTCACATTGCTTCGCAGAATCGCTTTTGTGCAGAAAACAGTAACACTTGTTCAGAACGAAAGAAAGCACAGAGCCCCAGATTCTATGTTGTCCTGGAGAGCTTGCAGAGCACTGGGGAAAGGCAGGCAGAGAATTCCCTGCTAGCACCTTCTCTGTGCCTGTTCACATTGCTTCGCAAGAATCGCTTTTGTGCAGAAAACAGTAACACTTGTTCAGAAGGAAAGAAAGCACAGAGCCCCAGATTCTATGTTGTCCTGGAGAGCTTGCAGAGCACTGGGGAAAGGCAGGCAGAGAATTCCCTGCTAGCACCTTCTCTGTGCCTGGGAAGCAGAAGTGTTCACATTGCTTCGCAAGAATCGCTTTTGTGCAGAAAACACTAACACTTGTTCAGAAGGAAAGAAAGCACAGAGCCCCAGATTTTATGTTGTCCTGGAGAGCTTGCAGAGCACTGGGGAAAGGCAGGCAGAGAATTCCCTGCTAGCACCTTCTCTGTGCCTGGGAAGCAGAAGTGTTCACATTGCTTCGCAAGAATCGCTTTTGTGCAGAAAACACTAACACTTGTTCAGAAGGAAAGAAAGCACAGAGCCCCAGATTTGCTGCTGTCCTGTAGAACTCGCAGAGCACTGGGGAAAGGCAGGCAGAGAATTCCCTGATAGCACCTTCTCTGTGCCTGGTAAGCAGAAGTGTTCACATTGCTTCGCAAGATTCGCTTTTGTGCAGAAAACACTAACACTTGTTCAGAAGGAAAGAAAGCACAGAGCCCCAGATTTTATGTTGTCCTGGAGAGCTTGCAGAGCACTGGGGAAAGGCAGGCAGAGAATTCCCTGCTAGCACCTTCTCTGTGCCTGGGAAGCAGAAGTGTTCACATTGCTTCGCAAGAATCGCTTTTGTGCAGAAAACAGTAACACTTGTTCAGAAGGAAAGAAAGCACAGAGCCCCAGATTTTATGTTGTCCTGGAGAGCTTGCAGAGCACTGGGGAAAGGCAGGCAGAGAATTCCCTGCTAGCACCTTCTCTGTGCCTGTTCACATTGCTTCGCAGAATCGCTTTTGTGCAGAAAACAGTAACACTTGTTCAGAAGGAAAGAAAGCACAGAGCCCCAGATTCTATGTTGTCCTGGAGAGCTTGCAGAGCACTGGGGAAAGGCAGGCAGAGAATTCCCTGCTAGCACCTTCTCTGTGCCTGGGAAGCAGAAGTGTTCACATTGCTTCGCAAGAATCGCTTTTGTGCAGAAAACAGTAACACTTGTTCAGAAGGAAAGAAAGCACAGAGCCCCAGATTTTATGTTGTCCTGGAGAGCTTGCAGAGCACTGGGGAAAGGCAGGCAGAGAATTCCCTGCTAGCACCTTCTCTGTGCCTGGGAAGCAGAAGTGTTCACATTGCTTCGCAAGAATTGCATTTGTCCAGAAAACAGTAACACTTGTTCAGAACGAAAGAAAGCACAGAGCCCCAGATTCTATGTTGTCCTGGAGAGCTTGCAGAGCACTGGGGAAAGGCAGGCAGAGAATTCCTTGCTAGCACCTTCTCTGTGCCTGGGAAGCAGAAGTGTTCACATTGCTTCGCAGAATCGCTTTTGTGCAGAAAACAGTAACACTTGTTCAGAACGAAAGAAAGCACAGAGCCCCAGATTTTATGTTGTCCTGGAGAGCTTGCAGAGCACTGGGGAAAGGCAGGCAGAGAATTCCCTGCTAGCACCTTCTCTGTGCCTGGGAAGCAGAAGTGTTCACATTGCTTCGCAAAAATCGCTTTTGTGCAGAAAACACTAACAATTGTTCAGAACGAAAGAAAGCACAGAGCCCCAGATTTTATGTTGTCCTGGAGAGCTTGCAGAGCACTGGGGAAAGGCAGGCAGAGAATTCCCTGCTAGCACCTTCTCTGTGCCTGTTCACATTGCTTCGCAGAATCGCTTTTGTGCAGAAAACAGTAACACTTGTTCAGAAGGAAAGAAAGCACAGAGCCCCAGATTCTACGTTGTCCTGGAGAGCTTGCAGAGCACTGGGGAAAGGCAGGCAGAGAATTCCCTGCTAGCACCTTCTCTGTGCCTGGGAAGCAGAAGTGTTCACATTGCTTCGCAAGAATCGCTTTTGTGCAGAAAACAGTAACACTTGTTCAGAACGAAAGAAAGCACAGAGCCCCAGATTTTATGTTGTCCTGGAGAGCTTGCAGAGCACTGGGGAAAGGCAGGCAGAGAATTCCCTGATAGCACCTTCTCTGTGCCTGTTCACATTGCTTCGCAGAATCGCTTTTGTGCAGAAAACAGTAACACTTGTTCAGAACGAAAGAAAGCACAGAGCCCCAGATTCTATGTTGTCCTGGAGAGCTTGCAGAGCACTGGGGAAAGGCAGGCAGAGAATTCCCTGATAGCACCTTCTCTGTGCCTGTTCACATTGCTTCGCAGAATCGCTTTTGTGCAGAAAACAGTAACACTTGTTCAGAAGGAAAGAAAGCACAGAGCCCCAGATTCTATGTTGTCCTGGAGAGCTTGCAGAGCACTGGGGAAAGGCAGGCAGAGAATTCCTTGCTAGCACCTTCTCTGTGCCTGGGAAGCAGAAGTGTTCACATTGCTTCGCAGAATCGCTTTTGTGCAGAAAACAGTAACACTTGTTCAGAAGGAAAGAAAGCACAGAGCCCCAGATTTTATGTTGTCCTGGAGAGCTTGCAGAGCACTGGGGAAAGGCAGGCAGAGAATTCCCTGCTAGCACCTTCTCTGTGCCTGGGAAGCAGAAGTGTTCACATTGCTTCGCAAAAATCGCTTTTGTGCAGAAAACACTAACACTTGTTCAGAACGAAAGAAAGCACAGAGCCCCAGATTTTATGTTGTCCTGGAGAGCTTGCAGAGCACTGGGGAAAGGCAGGCAGAGAATTCCCTGCTAGCACCTTCTCTGTGCCTGTTCACATTGCTTCGCAGAATCGCTTTTGTGCAGAAAACAGTAACACTTGTTCAGAACGAAAGAAAGCACAGAGCCCCAGATTCTATGTTGTCCTGGAGAGCTTGCAGAGCACTGGGGAAAGGCAGGCAGAGAATTCCCTGCTAGCACCTTCTCTGTGCCTGTTCACATTGCTTCGCAGAATCGCTTTTGTGCAGAAAACAGTAACACTTGTTCAGAAGGAAAGAAAGCACAGAGCCCCAGATTCTATGTTGTCCTGGAGAGCTTGCAGAGCACTGGGGAAAGGCAGGCAGAGAATTCCCTGCTAGCACCTTCTCTGTGCCTGGGAAGCAGAAGTGTTCACATTGCTTCGCAAGAATCGCTTTTGTGCAGAAAACACTAACACTTGTTCAGAAGGAAAGAAAGCACAGAGCCCCAGATTTTATGTTGTCCTGGAGAGCTTGCAGAGCACTGGGGAAAGGCAGGCAGAGAATTCCCTGCTAGCACCTTCTCTGTGCCTGGGAAGCAGAAGTGTTCACATTGCTTCGCAAGAATCGCTTTTGTGCAGAAAACAGTAACACTTGTTCAGAAGGAAAGAAAGCACAGAGCCCCAGATTTTATGTTGTCCTGGAGAGCTTGCAGAGCACTGGGGAAAGGCAGGCAGAGAATTCCCTGCTAGCACCTTCTCTGTGCCTGGGAAGCAGAAGTGTTCACATTGCTTCGCAAGAATCGCTTTTGTGCAGAAAACAGTAACACTTGTTCAGAAGGAAAGAAAGCACAGAGCCCCAGATTTTATGTTGTCCTGGAGAGCTTGCAGAGCACTGGGGAAAGGCAGGCAGAGAATTCCCTGCTAGCACCTTCTCTGTGCCTGGGAAGCAGAAGTGTTCACATTGCTTCGCAAGAATTGCTTTTGTCCAGAAAACAGTAACACTTGTTCAGAAGGAAAGAAAGCACAGAGCCCCAGATTCTATGTTGTCCTGGAGAGCTTGCAGAGCACTGGGGAAAGGCAGGCAGAGAATTCCCTGCTAGCACCTTCTCTGTGCCTGTTCACATTGCTTCGCAGAATCGCTTTTGTGCAGAAAACAGTAACACTTGTTCAGAACGAAAGAAAGCACAGAGCCCCAGATTCTATGTTGTCCTGGAGAGCTTGCAGAGCACTGGGGAAAGGCAGGCAGAGAATTCCCTGCTAGCACCTTCTCTGTGCCTGGGAAGCAGAAGTGTTCACATTGCTTCGCAAGAATCGCTTTTGTGCAGAAAACAGTAACACTTGTTCAGAAGGAAAGAAAGCACAGAGCCCCAGATTTTATGTTGTCCTGGAGAGCTTGCAGAGCACTGGGGAAAGGCAGGCAGAGAATTCCCTGCTAGCACCTTCTCTGTGCCTGGGAAGCAGAAGTGTTCACATTGCTTCGCAAGAATTGCTTTTGTCCAGAAAACAGTAACACTTGTTCAGAACGAAAGAAAGCACAGAGCCCCAGATTCTATGTTGTCCTGGAGAGCTTGCAGAGCACTGGGGAAAGGCAGGCAGAGAATTCCTTGCTAGCACCTTCTCTGTGCCTGGGAAGCAGAAGTGTTCACATTGCTTCGCAGAATCGCTTTTGTGCAGAAAACAGTAACACTTGTTCAGAACGAAAGAAAGCACAGAGCCCCAGATTTTATGTTGTCCTGGAGAGCTTGCAGAGCACTGGGGAAAGGCATGCAGAGAATTCCCTGCTAGCACCTTCTCTGTGCCTGGGAAGCAGAAGTGTTCACATTGCTTCGCAAAAATCGCTTTTGTGCAGAAAACACTAACAATTGTTCAGAACGAAAGAAAGCACAGAGCCCCAGATTTTATGTTGTCCTGGAGAGCTTGCAGAGCACTGGGGAAAGGCAGGCAGAGAATTCCCTGCTAGCACCTTCTCTGTGCCTGTTCACATTGCTTCGCAGAATCGCTTTTGTGCAGAAAACAGTAACACTTGTTCAGAACGAAAGAAAGCACAGAGCCCCAGATTTTATGTTGTCCTGGAGAGCTCGCAGAGCACTGGGGAAAGGCAGGCAGAGAATTCCCTGCTAGCACCTTCTCTGTGCCTAGGAAGCAGAAGTGTTCACATTGCTTCGCAAGAATCGCTTTTGTGCAGAAAACAGTAACACTTGTTCAGAACGAAAGAAAGCACAGAGCCCCAGATTCTATGTTGTCCTGGAGAGCTTGCAGAGCACTGGGGAAAGGCAGGCAGAGAATTCCCTGCTAGCACCTTCTCTGTGCCTGGGAAGCAGAAGTGTTCACATTGCTTCGCAAGAATCGCTTTTGTGCAGAAAACAGTAACACTTGTTCAGAAGGAAAGAAAGCACAGAGCCCCAGATTTTATGTTGTCCTGGAGAGCTTGCAGAGCACTGGGGAAAGGCAGGCAGAGAATTCCCTGATAGCACCTTCTCTGTGCCTGTTCACATTGCTTCGCAGAATCGCTTTTGTGCAGAAAACAGTAACACTTGTTCAGAACGAAAGAAAGCACAGAGCCCCAGATTCTATGTTGTCCTGGAGAGCTTGCAGAGCACTGGGGAAAGGCAGGCAGAGAATTCCCTGCTAGCACCTTCTCTGTGCCTGTTCACATTGCTTCGCAGAATCGCTTTTGTGCAGAAAACAGTAACACTTGTTCAGAAGGAAAGAAAGCACAGAGCCCCAGATTCTATGTTGTCCTGGAGAGCTTGCAGAGCACTGGGGAAAGGCATGCAGAGAATTCCCTGCTAGCACCTTCTCTGTGCCTGGGAAGCAGAAGTGTTCACATTGCTTCGCAAGAATTGCTTTTGTCCAGAAAACAGTAACACTTGTTCAGAACGAAAGAAAGCACAGAGCCCCAGATTCTATGTTGTCCTGGAGAGCTTGCAGAGCACTGGGGAAAGGCAGGCAGAGAATTCCTTGCTAGCACCTTCTCTGTGCCTGGGAAGCAGAAGTGTTCACATTGCTTCGCAGAATCGCTTTTGTGCAGAAAACAGTAACACTTGTTCAGAACGAAAGAAAGCACAGAGCCCCAGATTTTATGTTGTCCTGGAGAGCTTGCAGAGCACTGGGGAAAGGCAGGCAGAGAATTCCCTGCTAGCACCTTCTCTGTGCCTGTTCACATTGCTTCGCAGAATCGCTTTTGTGCAGAAAACAGTAACACTTGTTCAGAACGAAAGAAAGCACAGAGCCCCAGATTCTACGTTGTCCTGGAGAGCTTGCAGAGCACTGGGGAAAGGCAGGCAGAGAATTCCCTGCTAGCACCTTCTCTGTGCCTGGGAAGCAGAAGTGTTCACATTGCTTCGCAAGAATCGCTTTTGTGCAGAAAACAGTAACACTTGTTCAGAAGGAAAGAAAGCGCAGAGCCCCAGATTTTATGTTGTCCTGGAGAGCTTGCAGAGCACTGGGGAAAGGCAGGCAGAGAATTCCCTGATAGCACCTTCTCTGTGCCTGTTCACATTGCTTCGCAGAATCGCTTTTGTGCAGAAAACAGTAACACTTGTTCAGAAGGAAAGAAAGCACAGAGCCCCAGATTCTATGTTGTCCTGGAGAGCTTGCAGAGCACTGGGGAAAGGCAGGCAGAGAATTCCCTGCTAGCACCTTCTCTGTGCCTGGGAAGCAGAAGTGTTCACATTGCTTCGCAAGAATTGCTTTTGTGCAGAAAACAGTAACACTTGTTCAGAACGAAAGAAAGCACAGAGCCCCAGATTTTATGTTGTCCTGGAGAGCTTGCAGAGCACTGGGGAAAGGCAGGCAGAGAATTCCTTGCTAGCACCTTCTCTGCGCCTGGGAAGCAGAAGTGTTCACATTGCTTCGCAAGAATCGCTTTTGTGCAGAAAACAGTAACACTTGTTCAGAAGGAAAGAAAGCACAGAGCCCCAGATTTTATGTTGTCCTGGAGAGCTTGCAGAGCACTGGGGAAAGGCAGGCAGAGAATTCCCTGCTAGCACCTTCTCTGTGCCTGGTAAGCAGAAGTGTTCACATTGCTTCGCAAGAATCGCTTTTGTGCAGAAAACAGTAACACTTGTTCAGAAGGAAAGAAAGCACAGAGCCCCAGATTTTATGTTGTCCTGGAGAGCTTGCAGAGCACTGGGGAAAGGCAGGCAGAGAATTCCCTGCTAGCACCTTCTCTGTGCCTGGGAAGCAGAAGTGTTCACATTGCTTCGCAAGAATCGCTTTTGTGCAGAAAACAGTAACACTTGTTCAGAAGGAAAGAAAGCACAGAGCCCCAGATTCTATGTTGTCCTGGAGAGCTTGCAGAGCACTGGGGAAAGGCAGGCAGAGAATTCCCTGCTAGCACCTTCTCTGTGCCTGGGAAGCAGAAGTGTTCACATTGCTTCGCAAGAATCGCTTTTGTGCAGAAAACAGTAACACTTGTTCAGAAGGAAAGAAAGCACAGAGCCCCAGATTTTATGTTGTCCTGGAGAGCTTGCAGAGCACTGGGGAAAGGCAGGCAGAGAATTCCCTGATAGCACCTTCTCTGTGCCTGTTCACATTGCTTCGCAGAATCGCTTTTGTGCAGAAAACAGTAACACTTGTTCAGAACGAAAGAAAGCACAGAGCCCCAGATTCTACGTTGTCCTGGAGAGCTCGCAGAGCACTGGGGAAAGGCAGGCAGAGAATTCCCTGCTAGCACCTTCTCTGTGCCTGGGAAGCAGAAGTGTTCACATTGCTTCGCAAGAATCGCTTTTGTGCAGAAAACAGTAACACTTGTTCAGAAGGAAAGAAAGCACAGAGCGCCAGATTTTATGTTGTCCTGGAGAGCTTGCAGAGCACTGGGGAAAGGCAGGCAGAGAATTCCCTGATAGCACCTTCTCTGTGCCTGTTCACATTGCTTCGCAAGAATCGCTTTTGTGCAGAAAACAGTAACACTTGTTCAGAACGAAAGAAAGCACAGAGCCCCAGATTCTATGTTGTCCTGGAGAGCTTGCAGAGCACTGGGGAAAGGCAGGCAGAGAATTCCCTGCTAGCACCTTCTCTGTGCCTGTTCACATTGCTTCGCAGAATCGCTTTTGTGCAGAAAACAGTAACACTTGTTCAGAACGAAAGAAAGCACAGAGCCCCAGATTCTATGTTGTCCTGGAGAGCTTGCAGAGCACTGGGGAAAGGCAGGCAGAGAATTCCCTGCTAGCACCTTCTCTGTGCCTGGGAAGCAGAAGTGTTCACATTGCTTCGCAAGAATCGCTTTTGTGCAGAAAACACTAACACTTGTTCAGAAGGAAAGAAAGCACAGAGCCCCAGATTTTATGTTGTCCTGGAGAGCTCGCAGAGCACTGGGGAAAGGCAGGCAGAGAATTCCCTGCTAGCACCTTCTCTGTGCCTGGGAAGCAGAAGTGTTCACATTGCTTCGCAAGAATCGCTTTTGTGCAGAAAACACTAACACTTGTTCAGAAGGAAAGAAAGCACAGAGCCCCAGATTTTATGTTGTCCTGGAGAACTCGCAGAGCACTGGGGAAAGGCAGGCAGAGAATTCCCTGATAGCACCTTCTCTGTGCCTAGGAAGCAGAAGTGTTCACATTGCTTCGCAAGAATCGCTTTTGTGCAGAAAACAGTAACACTTGTTCAGAACGAAAGAAAGCACAGAGCCCCAGATTCTATGTTGTCCTGGAGAGCTTGCAGAGCACTGGGGAAAGGCAGGCAGAGAATTCCCTGCTAGCACCTTCTCTGTGCCTGGGAAGCAGAAGTGTTCACATTGCTTCGCAAGAATCGCTTTTGTGCAGAAAACACTAACACTTGTTCAGAAGGAAAGAAAGCACAGAGCCCCAGATTTTATGTTGTCCTGGAGAGCTTGCAGAGCACTGGGGAAAGGCAGGCAGAGAATTCCCTGCTAGCACCTTCTCTGTGCCTGGGAAGCAGAAGTGTTCACATTGCTTCGCAAGAATTGCTTTTGTCCAGAAAACAGTAACACTTGTTCAGAACGAAAGAAAGCACAGAGCCCCAGATTCTATGTTGTCCTGGAGAGCTTGCAGAGCACTGGGGAAAGGCAGGCAGAGAATTCCTTGCTAGCACCTTCTCTGTGCCTGGGAAGCAGAAGTGTTCACATTGCTTCGCAGAATCGCTTTTGTGCAGAAAACAGTAACACTTGTTCAGAACGAAAGAAAGCACAGAGCCCCAGATTTTATGTTGTCCTGGAGAGCTTGCAGAGCACTGGGGAAAGGCAGGCAGAGAATTCCCTGCTAGCACCTTCTCTGTGCCTGGGAAGCAGAAGTGTTCACATTGCTTCGCAAAAATCGCTTTTGTGCAGAAAACACTAACACTTGTTCAGAACGAAAGAAAGCACAGAGCCCCAGATTTTATGTTGTCCTGGAGAGCTTGCAGAGCACTGGGGAAAGGCAGGCAGAGAATTCCCTGCTAGCACCTTCTCTGTGCCTGTTCACATTGCTTCGCAGAATCGCTTTTGTGCAGAAAACAGTAACACTTGTTCAGAAGGAAAGAAAGCACAGAGCCCCAGATTTTATGTTGTCCTGGAGAGCTCGCAGAGCACTGGGGAAAGGCAGGCAGAGAATTCCCTGCTAGCACCTTCTCTGTGCCTAGGAAGCAGAAGTGTTCACATTGCTTCGCAAGAATCGCTTTTGTGCAGAAAACAGTAACACTTGTTCAGAACGAAAGAAAGCACAGAGCCCCAGATTCCTCGTTGTCCTGGAGAGCTTGCAGAGCACTGGGGAAAGGCAGGCAGAGAATTCCCTGCTAGCACCTTCTCTGTGCCTGGGAAGCAGAAGTGTTCACATTGCTTCGCAAGAATCGCTTTTGTGCAGAAAACAGTAACACTTGTTCAGAAGGAAAGAAAGCACAGAGCCCCAGATTTTATGTTGTCCTGGAGAGCTTGCAGAGCACTGGGGAAAGGCAGGCAGAGAATTCCCTGCTAGCACCTTCTCTGTGCCTGTTCACATTGCTTCGCAGAATCGCTTTTGTGCAGAAAACAGTAACACTTGTTCAGAACGAAAGAAAGCACAGAGCCCCAGATTCTATGTTGTCCTGGAGAGCTTGCAGAGCACTGGGGAAAGGCAGGCAGAGAATTCCCTGCTAGCACCTTCTCTGTGCCTGGGAAGCAGAAGTGTTCACATTGCTTCGCAAGAATTGCTTTTGTGCAGAAAACAGTAACACTTGTTCAGAACGAAAGAAAGCACAGAGCCCCAGATTCTATGTTGTCCTGGAGAGCTTGCAGAGCACTGGGGAAAGGCAGGCAGAGAATTCCCTGCTAGCACCTTCTCTGTGCCTGGGAAGCAGAAGTGTTCACATTGCTTCGCAAGAATCGCTTTTGTGCAGAAAACAGTAACACTTGTTCAGAAGGAAAGAAAGCACAGAGCCCCAGATTCTATGTTGTCCTGGAGAGCTTGCAGAGCACTGGGGAAAGGCATGCAGAGAATTCCCTGCTAGCACCTTCTCTGTGCCTGTTCACATTGCTTCGCAGAATCGCTTTTGTGCAGAAAACAGTAACACTTGTTCAGAACGAAAGAAAGCACAGAGCCCCAGATTCTATGTTGTCCTGGAGAGCTTGCAGAGCACTGGGGAAAGGCAGGCAGAGAATTCCCTGCTAGCACCTTCTCTGTGCCTGGGAAGCAGAAGTGTTCACATTGCTTCGCAAGAATCGCTTTTGTGCAGAAAACACTAACACTTGTTCAGAAGGAAAGAAAGCACAGAGCCCCAGATTTTATGTTGTCCTGGAGAGCTTGCAGAGCACTGGGGAAAGGCAGGCAGAGAATTCCCTGCTAGCACCTTCTCTGTGCCTGGGAAGCAGAAGTGTTCACATTGCTTCGCAAGAATTGCTTTTGTCCAGAAAACAGTAACACTTGTTCAGAACGAAAGAAAGCACAGAGCCCCAGATTCTATGTTGTCCTGGAGAGCTTGCAGAGCACTGGGGAAAGGCAGGCAGAGAATTCCTTGCTAGCACCTTCTCTGTGCCTGGGAAGCAGAAGTGTTCACATTGCTTCGCAGAATCGCTTTTGTGCAGAAAACAGTAACACTTGTTCAGAACGAAAGAAAGCACAGAGCCCCAGATTTTATGTTGTCCTGGAGAGCTTGCAGAGCACTGGGGAAAGGCAGGCAGAGAATTCCCTGCTAGCACCTTCTCTGTGCCTGGGAAGCAGAAGTGTTCACATTGCTTCGCAAGAATCGCTTTTGTGCAGAAAACACTAACACTTGTTCAGAACGAAAGAAAGCACAGAGCCCCAGATTTTATGTTGTCCTGGAGAGCTTGCAGAGCACTGGGGAAAGGCAGGCAGAGAATTCCCTGCTAGCACCTTCTCTGTGCCTGTTCACATTGCTTCGCAGAATCGCTTTTGTGCAGAAAACAGTAACACTTGTTCAGAACGAAAGAAAGCACAGAGCCCCAGATTTTATGTTGTCCTGGAGAGCTCGCAGAGCACTGGGGAAAGGCAGGCAGAGAATTCCCTGATAGCACCTTCTCTGTGCCTAGGAAGCAGAAGTGTTCACATTGCTTCGCAAGAAGCGCTTTTGTGCAGAAAACAGTAACACTTGTTCAGAACGAAAGAAAGCACAGAGCCCCAGATTCTACGTTGTCCTGGAGAGCTTGCAGAGCACTGGGGAAAGGCAGGCAGAGAATTCCCTGCTAGCACCTTCTCTGTGCCTGGGAAGCAGAAGTGTTCACATTGCTTCGCAAGAATCGCTTTTGTGCAGAAAACAGTAACACTTGTTCAGAAGGAAAGAAAGCACAGAGCCCCAGATTTTATGTTGTCCTGGAGAGCTTGCAGAGCACTGGGGAAAGGCAGGCAGAGAATTCCCTGATAGCACCTTCTCTGTGCCTGTTCACATTGCTTCGCAGAATCGCTTTTGTGCAGAAAACAGTAACACTTGTTCAGAACGAAAGAAAGCACAGAGCCCCAGATTCTATGTTGTCCTGGAGAGCTTGCAGAGCACTGGGGAAAGGCAGGCAGAGAATTCCCTGCTAGCACCTTCTCTGTGCCTGTTCACATTGCTTCGCAGAATCGCTTTTGTGCAGAAAACAGTAACACTTGTTCAGAAGGAAAGAAAGCACAGAGCCCCAGATTCTATGTTGTCCTGGAGAGCTTGCAGAGCACTGGGGAAAGGCAGGCAGAGAATTCCCTGCTAGCACCTTCTCTGTGCCTGGGAAGCAGAAGTGTTCACATTGCTTCGCAAGAATCGCTTTTGTGCAGAAAACACTAACACTTGTTCAGAAGGAAAGAAAGCACAGAGCCCCAGATTTTATGTTGTCCTGGAGAGCTTGCAGAGCACTGGGGAAAGGCAGGCAGAGAATTCCCTGCTAGCACCTTCTCTGTGCCTGGGAAGCAGAAGTGTTCACATTGCTTCGCAAGAATCGCTTTTGTGCAGAAAACACTAACACTTGTTCAGAAGGAAAGAAAGCACAGAGCCCCAGATTTGCTGCTGTCCTGTAGAACTCGCAGAGCACTGGGGAAAGGCAGGCAGAGAATTCCCTGATAGCACCTTCTCTGTGCCTGGTAAGCAGAAGTGTTCACATTGCTTCGCAAGAATCGCTTTTGTGCAGAAAACACTAACACTTGTTCAGAAGGAAAGAAAGCACAGAGCCCCAGATTTTATGTTGTCCTGGAGAGCTTGCAGAGCACTGGGGAAAGGCAGGCAGAGAATTCCCTGCTAGCACCTTCTCTGTGCCTGGGAAGCAGAAGTGTTCACATTGCTTCGCAAGAATCGCTTTTGTGCAGAAAACAGTAACACTTGTTCAGAAGGAAAGAAAGCACAGAGCCCCAGATTTTATGTTGTCCTGGAGAGCTTGCAGAGCACTGGGGAAAGGCAGGCAGAGAATTCCCTGCTAGCACCTTCTCTGTGCCTGTTCACATTGCTTCGCAGAATCGCTTTTGTGCAGAAAACAGTAACACTTGTTCAGAAGGAAAGAAAGCACAGAGCCCCAGATTCTATGTTGTCCTGGAGAGCTTGCAGAGCACTGGGGAAAGGCAGGCAGAGAATTCCCTGCTAGCACCTTCTCTGTGCCTGGGAAGCAGAAGTGTTCACATTGCTTCGCAAGAATCGCTTTTGTGCAGAAAACAGTAACACTTGTTCAGAAGGAAAGAAAGCACAGAGCCCCAGATTTTATGTTGTCCTGGAGAGCTTGCAGAGCACTGGGGAAAGGCAGGCAGAGAATTCCCTGCTAGCACCTTCTCTGTGCCTGGGAAGCAGAAGTGTTCACATTGCTTCGCAAGAATTGCATTTGTCCAGAAAACAGTAACACTTGTTCAGAACGAAAGAAAGCACAGAGCCCCAGATTCTATGTTGTCCTGGAGAGCTTGCAGAGCACTGGGGAAAGGCAGGCAGAGAATTCCTTGCTAGCACCTTCTCTGTGCCTGGGAAGCAGAAGTGTTCACATTGCTTCGCAGAATCGCTTTTGTGCAGAAAACAGTAACACTTGTTCAGAACGAAAGAAAGCACAGAGCCCCAGATTTTATGTTGTCCTGGAGAGCTTGCAGAGCACTGGGGAAAGGCAGGCAGAGAATTCCCTGCTAGCACCTTCTCTGTGCCTGGGAAGCAGAAGTGTTCACATTGCTTCGCAAAAATCGCTTTTGTGCAGAAAACACTAACAATTGTTCAGAACGAAAGAAAGCACAGAGCCCCAGATTTTATGTTGTCCTGGAGAGCTTGCAGAGCACTGGGGAAAGGCAGGCAGAGAATTCCCTGCTAGCACCTTCTCTGTGCCTGTTCACATTGCTTCGCAGAATCGCTTTTGTGCAGAAAACAGTAACACTTGTTCAGAAGGAAAGAAAGCACAGAGCCCCAGATTTTATGTTGTCCTGGAGAGCTCGCAGAGCACTGGGGAAAGGCAGGCAGAGAATTCCCTGCTAGCACCTTCTCTGTGCCTAGGAAGCAGAAGTGTTCACATTGCTTCGCAAGAATCGCTTTTGTGCAGAAAACAGTAACACTTGTTCAGAACGAAAGAAAGCACAGAGCCCCAGATTCTACGTTGTCCTGGAGAGCTTGCAGAGCACTGGGGAAAGGCAGGCAGAGAATTCCCTGCTAGCACCTTCTCTGTGCCTGGGAAGCAGAAGTGTTCACATTGCTTCGCAAGAATCGCTTTTGTGCAGAAAACAGTAACACTTGTTCAGAAGGAAAGAAAGCACAGAGCCCCAGATTTTATGTTGTCCTGGAGAGCTTGCAGAGCACTGGGGAAAGGCAGGCAGAGAATTCCCTGATAGCACCTTCTCTGTGCCTGTTCACATTGCTTCGCAGAATCGCTTTTGTGCAGAAAACAGTAACACTTGTTCAGAACGAAAGAAAGCACAGAGCCCCAGATTCTATGTTGTCCTGGAGAGCTTGCAGAGCACTGGGGAAAGGCAGGCAGAGAATTCCCTGATAGCACCTTCTCTGTGCCTGTTCACATTGCTTCGCAGAATCGCTTTTGTGCAGAAAACAGTAACACTTGTTCAGAAGGAAAGAAAGCACAGAGCCCCAGATTCTATGTTGTCCTGGAGAGCTTGCAGAGCACTGGGGAAAGGCAGGCAGAGAATTCCTTGCTAGCACCTTCTCTGTGCCTGGGAAGCAGAAGTGTTCACATTGCTTCGCAGAATCGCTTTTGTGCAGAAAACAGTAACACTTGTTCAGAAGGAAAGAAAGCACAGAGCCCCAGATTTTATGTTGTCCTGGAGAGCTTGCAGAGCACTGGGGAAAGGGAGGCAGAGAATTCCCTGCTAGCACCTTCTCTGTGCCTGGGAAGCAGAAGTGTTCACATTGCTTCGCAAAAATCGCTTTTGTGCAGAAAACACTAACACTTGTTCAGAACGAAAGAAAGCACAGAGCCCCAGATTTTATGTTGTCCTGGAGAGCTTGCAGAGCACTGGGGAAAGGCAGGCAGAGAATTCCCTGCTAGCACCTTCTCTGTGCCTGTTCACATTGCTTCGCAGAATCGCTTTTGTGCAGAAAACAGTAACACTTGTTCAGAACGAAAGAAAGCACAGAGCCCCAGATTCTATGTTGTCCTGGAGAGCTTGCAGAGCACTGGGGAAAGGCAGGCAGAGAATTCCCTGCTAGCACCTTCTCTGTGCCTGTTCACATTGCTTCGCAGAATCGCTTTTGTGCAGAAAACAGTAACACTTGTTCAGAAGGAAAGAAAGCACAGAGCCCCAGATTCTATGTTGTCCTGGAGAGCTTGCAGAGCACTGGGGAAAGGCAGGCAGAGAATTCCCTGCTAGCACCTTCTCTGTGCCTGGGAAGCAGAAGTGTTCACATTGCTTCGCAAGAATCGCTTTTGTGCAGAAAACACTAACACTTGTTCAGAAGGAAAGAAAGCACAGAGCCCCAGATTTTATGTTGTCCTGGAGAGCTTGCAGAGCACTGGGGAAAGGCAGGCAGAGAATTCCCTGCTAGCACCTTCTCTGTGCCTGGGAAGCAGAAGTGTTCACATTGCTTCGCAAGAATCGCTTTTGTGCAGAAAACAGTAACACTTGTTCAGAAGGAAAGAAAGCACAGAGCCCCAGATTTTATGTTGTCCTGGAGAGCTTGCAGAGCACTGGGGAAAGGCAGGCAGAGAATTCCCTGCTAGCACCTTCTCTGTGCCTGGGAAGCAGAAGTGTTCACATTGCTTCGCAAGAATCGCTTTTGTGCAGAAAACAGTAACACTTGTTCAGAAGGAAAGAAAGCACAGAGCCCCAGATTTTATGTTGTCCTGGAGAGCTTGCAGAGCACTGGGGAAAGGCAGGCAGAGAATTCCCTGCTAGCACCTTCTCTGTGCCTGGGAAGCAGAAGTGTTCACATTGCTTCGCAAGAATTGCATTTGTCCAGAAAACAGTAACACTTGTTCAGAACGAAAGAAAGCACAGAGCCCCAGATTCTATGTTGTCCTGGAGAGCTTGCAGAGCACTGGGGAAAGGCAGGCAGAGAATTCCTTGCTAGCACCTTCTCTGTGCCTGGGAAGCAGAAGTGTTCACATTGCTTCGCAGAATCGCTTTTGTGCAGAAAACAGTAACACTTGTTCAGAACGAAAGAAAGCACAGAGCCCCAGATTTTATGTTGTCCTGGAGAGCTTGCAGAGCACTGGGGAAAGGCAGGCAGAGAATTCCCTGCTAGCACCTTCTCTGTGCCTGGGAAGCAGAAGTGTTCACATTGCTTCGCAAAAATCGCTTTTGTGCAGAAAACACTAACAATTGTTCAGAACGAAAGAAAGCACAGAGCCCCAGATTTTATGTTGTCCTGGAGAGCTTGCAGAGCACTGGGGAAAGGCAGGCAGAGAATTCCCTGCTAGCACCTTCTCTGTGCCTGTTCACATTGCTTCGCAGAATCGCTTTTGTGCAGAAAACAGTAACACTTGTTCAGAAGGAAAGAAAGCACAGAGCCCCAGATTTTATGTTGTCCTGGAGAGCTCGCAGAGCACTGGGGAAAGGCAGGCAGAGAATTCCCTGCTAGCACCTTCTCTGTGCCTAGGAAGCAGAAGTGTTCACATTGCTTCGCAAGAATCGCTTTTGTGCAGAAAACAGTAACACTTGTTCAGAACGAAAGAAAGCACAGAGCCCCAGATTCTACGTTGTCCTGGAGAGCTTGCAGAGCACTGGGGAAAGGCAGGCAGAGAATTCCCTGCTAGCACCTTCTCTGTGCCTGGGAAGCAGAAGTGTTCACATTGCTTCGCAAGAATCGCTTTTGTGCAGAAAACACTAACACTTGTTCAGAAGGAAAGAAAGCACAGAGCCCCAGATTTTATGTTGTCCTGGAGAGCTTGCAGAGCACTGGGGAAAGGCAGGCAGAGAATTCCCTGATAGCACCTTCTCTGTGCCTGTTCACATTGCTTCGCAGAATCGCTTTTGTGCAGAAAACAGTAACACTTGTTCAGAACGAAAGAAAGCACAGAGCCCCAGATTCTATGTTGTCCTGGAGAGCTTGCAGAGCACTGGGGAAAGGCAGGCAGAGAATTCCCTGATAGCACCTTCTCTGTGCCTGTTCACATTGCTTCGCAGAATCGCTTTTGTGCAGAAAACAGTAACACTTGTTCAGAAGGAAAGAAAGCACAGAGCCCCAGATTCTATGTTGTCCTGGAGAGCTTGCAGAGCACTGGGGAAAGGCAGGCAGAGAATTCCTTGCTAGCACCTTCTCTGTGCCTGGGAAGCAGAAGTGTTCACATTGCTTCGCAGAATCGCTTTTGTGCAGAAAACAGTAACACTTGTTCAGAAGGAAAGAAAGCACAGAGCCCCAGATTTTATGTTGTCCTGGAGAGCTTGCAGAGCACTGGGGAAAGGCAGGCAGAGAATTCCCTGCTAGCACCTTCTCTGTGCCTGGGAAGCAGAAGTGTTCACATTGCTTCGCAAAAATCGCTTTTGTGCAGAAAACACTAACACTTGTTCAGAACGAAAGAAAGCACAGAGCCCCAGATTTTATGTTGTCCTGGAGAGCTTGCAGAGCACTGGGGAAAGGCAGGCAGAGAATTCCCTGCTAGCACCTTCTCTGTGCCTGTTCACATTGCTTCGCAGAATCGCTTTTGTGCAGAAAACAGTAACACTTGTTCAGAACGAAAGAAAGCACAGAGCCCCAGATTCTATGTTGTCCTGGAGAGCTTGCAGAGCACTGGGGAAAGGCAGGCAGAGAATTCCCTGCTAGCACCTTCTCTGTGCCTGTTCACATTGCTTCGCAGAATCGCTTTTGTGCAGAAAACAGTAACACTTGTTCAGAAGGAAAGAAAGCACAGAGCCCCAGATTCTATGTTGTCCTGGAGAGCTTGCAGAGCACTGGGGAAAGGCAGGCAGAGAATTCCCTGCTAGCACCTTCTCTGTGCCTGGGAAGCAGAAGTGTTCACATTGCTTCGCAAGAATCGCTTTTGTGCAGAAAACACTAACACTTGTTCAGAAGGAAAGAAAGCACAGAGCCCCAGATTTTATGTTGTCCTGGAGAGCTTGCAGAGCACTGGGGAAAGGCAGGCAGAGAATTCCCTGCTAGCACCTTCTCTGTGCCTGGGAAGCAGAAGTGTTCACATTGCTTCGCAAGAATCGCTTTTGTGCAGAAAACAGTAACACTTGTTCAGAAGGAAAGAAAGCACAGAGCCCCAGATTTTATGTTGTCCTGGAGAGCTTGCAGAGCACTGGGGAAAGGCAGGCAGAGAATTCCCTGCTAGCACCTTCTCTGTGCCTGGGAAGCAGAAGTGTTCACATTGCTTCGCAAGAATCGCTTTTGTGCAGAAAACAGTAACACTTGTTCAGAAGGAAAGAAAGCACAGAGCCCCAGATTTTATGTTGTCCTGGAGAGCTTGCAGAGCACTGGGGAAAGGCAGGCAGAGAATTCCCTGCTAGCACCTTCTCTGTGCCTGGGAAGCAGAAGTGTTCACATTGCTTCGCAAGAATCGCTTTTGTGCAGAAAACAGTAACACTTGTTCAGAAGGAAAGAAAGCACAGAGCCCCAGATTTTATGTTGTCCTGGAGAGCTTGCAGAGCACTGGGGAAAGGCAGGCAGAGAATTCCCTGCTAGCACCTTCTCTGTGCCTGGGAAGCAGAAGTGTTCACATTGCTTCGCAAGAATTGCTTTTGTCCAGAAAACAGTAACACTTGTTCAGAACGAAAGAAAGCACAGAGCCCCAGATTCTATGTTGTCCTGGAGAGCTTGCAGAGCACTGGGGAAAGGCAGGCAGAGAATTCCCTGCTAGCACCTTCTCTGTGCCTCTTCACATTGCTTCGCAGAATCGCTTTTGTGCAGAAAACAGTAACACTTGTTCAGAACGAAAGAAAGCACAGAGCCCCAGATTCTATGTTGTCCTGGAGAGCTTGCAGAGCACTGGGGAAAGGCAGGCAGAGAATTCCCTGCTAGCACCTTCTCTGTGCCTGGGAAGCAGAAGTGTTCACATTGCTTCGCAAGAATCGCTTTTGTGCAGAAAACAGTAACACTTGTTCAGAAGGAAAGAAAGCACAGAGCCCCAGATTTTATGTTGTCCTGGAGAGCTTGCAGAGCACTGGGGAAAGGCAGGCAGAGAATTCCCTGCTAGCACCTTCTCTGTGCCTGGGAAGCAGAAGTGTTCACATTGCTTCGCAAGAATTGCTTTTGTCCAGAAAACAGTAACACTTGTTCAGAACGAAAGAAAGCACAGAGCCCCAGATTCTATGTTGTCCTGGAGAGCTTGCAGAGCACTGGGGAAAGGCAGGCAGAGAATTCCTTGCTAGCACCTTCTCTGTGCCTGGGAAGCAGAAGTGTTCACATTGCTTCGCAGAATCGCTTTTGTGCAGAAAACAGTAACACTTGTTCAGAACGAAAGAAAGCACAGAGCCCCAGATTTTATGTTGTCCTGGAGAGCTTGCAGAGCACTGGGGAAAGGCATGCAGAGAATTCCCTGCTAGCACCTTCTCTGTGCCTGGGAAGCAGAAGTGTTCACATTGCTTCGCAAAAATCGCTTTTGTGCAGAAAACACTAACAATTGTTCAGAACGAAAGAAAGCACAGAGCCCCAGATTTTATGTTGTCCTGGAGAGCTTGCAGAGCACTGGGGAAAGGCAGGCAGAGAATTCCCTGCTAGCACCTTCTCTGTGCCTGTTCACATTGCTTCGCAGAATCGCTTTTGTGCAGAAAACAGTAACACTTGTTCAGAACGAAAGAAAGCACAGAGCCCCAGATTTTATGTTGTCCTGGAGAGCTCGCAGAGCACTGGGGAAAGGCAGGCAGAGAATTCCCTGCTAGCACCTTCTCTGTGCCTAGGAAGCAGAAGTGTTCACATTGCTTCGCAAGAATCGCTTTTGTGCAGAAAACAGTAACACTTGTTCAGAACGAAAGAAAGCACAGAGCCCCAGATTCTATGTTGTCCTGGAGAGCTTGCAGAGCACTGGGGAAAGGCAGGCAGAGAATTCCCTGCTAGCACCTTCTCTGTGCCTGGGAAGCAGAAGTGTTCACATTGCTTCGCAAGAATCGCTTTTGTGCAGAAAACAGTAACACTTGTTCAGAACGAAAGAAAGCACAGAGCCCCAGATTTTATGTTGTCCTGGAGAGCTTGCAGAGCACTGGGGAAAGGCATGCAGAGAATTCCCTGCTAGCACCTTCTCTGTGCCTGGGAAGCAGAAGTGTTCACATTGCTTCGCAAGAATCGCTTTTGTGCAGAAAACAGTAACACTTGTTCAGAAGGAAAGAAAGCACAGAGCCCCAGATTTTATGTTGTCCTGGAGAGCTTGCAGAGCACTGGGGAAAGGCAGGCAGAGAATTCCCTGCTAGCACCTTCTCTGTGCCTGGGAAGCAGAAGTGTTCACATTGCTTCGCAAGAATCGCTTTTGTGCAGAAAACAGTAACACTTGTTCAGAAGGAAAGAAAGCACAGAGCCCCAGATTTTATGTTGTCCTGGAGAGCTTGCAGAGCACTGGGGAAAGGCAGGCAGAGAATTCCCTGCTAGCACCTTCTCTGTGCCTGGGAAGCAGAAGTGTTCACATTGCTTCGCAAGAATCGCTTTTGTGCAGAAAACAGTAACACTTGTTCAGAAGGAAAGAAAGCACAGAGCCCCAGATTTTATGTTGTCCTGGAGAGCTTGCAGAGCACTGGGGAAAGGCAGGCAGAGAATTCCCTGCTAGCACCTTCTCTGTGCCTGGGAAGCAGAAGTGTTCACATTGCTTCGCAAGAATTGCTTTTGTCCAGAAAACAGTAACACTTGTTCAGAACGAAAGAAAGCACAGAGCCCCAGATTCTATGTTGTCCTGGAGAGCTTGCAGAGCACTGGGGAAAGGCAGGCAGAGAATTCCCTGCTAGCACCTTCTCTGTGCCTCTTCACATTGCTTCGCAGAATCGCTTTTGTGCAGAAAACAGTAACACTTGTTCAGAACGAAAGAAAGCACAGAGCCCCAGATTCTATGTTGTCCTGGAGAGCTTGCAGAGCACTGGGGAAAGGCAGGCAGAGAATTCCCTGCTAGCACCTTCTCTGTGCCTGGGAAGCAGAAGTGTTCACATTGCTTCGCAAGAATCGCTTTTGTGCAGAAAACAGTAACACTTGTTCAGAAGGAAAGAAAGCACAGAGCCCCAGATTTTATGTTGTCCTGGAGAGCTTGCAGAGCACTGGGGAAAGGCAGGCAGAGAATTCCCTGCTAGCACCTTCTCTGTGCCTGGGAAGCAGAAGTGTTCACATTGCTTCGCAAGAATTGCTTTTGTCCAGAAAACAGTAACACTTGTTCAGAACGAAAGAAAGCACAGAGCCCCAGATTCTATGTTGTCCTGGAGAGCTTGCAGAGCACTGGGGAAAGGCAGGCAGAGAATTCCTTGCTAGCACCTTCTCTGTGCCTGGGAAGCAGAAGTGTTCACATTGCTTCGCAGAATCGCTTTTGTGCAGAAAACAGTAACACTTGTTCAGAACGAAAGAAAGCACAGAGCCCCAGATTTTATGTTGTCCTGGAGAGCTTGCAGAGCACTGGGGAAAGGCATGCAGAGAATTCCCTGCTAGCACCTTCTCTGTGCCTGGGAAGCAGAAGTGTTCACATTGCTTCGCAAAAATCGCTTTTGTGCAGAAAACACTAACAATTGTTCAGAACGAAAGAAAGCACAGAGCCCCAGATTTTATGTTGTCCTGGAGAGCTTGCAGAGCACTGGGGAAAGGCAGGCAGAGAATTCCCTGCTAGCACCTTCTCTGTGCCTGTTCACATTGCTTCGCAGAATCGCTTTTGTGCAGAAAACAGTAACACTTGTTCAGAACGAAAGAAAGCACAGAGCCCCAGATTTTATGTTGTCCTGGAGAGCTTGCAGAGCACTGGGGAAAGGCAGGCAGAGAATTCCCTGCTAGCACCTTCTCTGTGCCTAGGAAGCAGAAGTGTTCACATTGCTTCGCAAGAATCGCTTTTGTGCAGAAAACAGTAACACTTGTTCAGAACGAAAGAAAGCACAGAGCCCCAGATTCTATGTTGTCCTGGAGAGCTTGCAGAGCACTGGGGAAAGGCAGGCAGAGAATTCCCTGCTAGCACCTTCTCTGTGCCTGGGAAGCAGAAGTGTTCACATTGCTTCGCAAGAATCGCTTTTGTGCAGAAAACACTAACACTTGTTCAGAAGGAAAGAAAGCACAGAGCCCCAGATTTTATGTTGTCCTGGAGAGCTTGCAGAGCACTGGGGAAAGGCAGGCAGAGAATTCCCTGATAGCACCTTCTCTGTGCCTGTTCACATTGCTTCGCAGAATCGCTTTTGTGCAGAAAACAGTAACACTTGTTCAGAACGAAAGAAAGCACAGAGCCCCAGATTCTATGTTGTCCTGGAGAGCTTGCAGAGCACTGGGGAAAGGCAGGCAGAGAATTCCCTGCTAGCACCTTCTCTGTGCCTGTTCACATTGCTTCGCAGAATCGCTTTTGTGCAGAAAACAGTAACACTTGTTCAGAAGGAAAGAAAGCACAGAGCCCCAGATTCTATGTTGTCCTGGAGAGCTTGCAGAGCACTGGGGAAAGGCATGCAGAGAATTCCCTGCTAGCACCTTCTCTGTGCCTGGGAAGCAGAAGTGTTCACATTGCTTCGCAAGAATTGCTTTTGTCCAGAAAACAGTAACACTTGTTCAGAACGAAAGAAAGCACAGAGCCCCAGATTCTATGTTGTCCTGGAGAGCTTGCAGAGCACTGGGGAAAGGCATGCAGAGAATTCCCTGCTAGCACCTTCTCTGTGCCTGTTCACATTGCTTCGCAGAATCGCTTTTGTGCAGAAAACAGTAACACTTGTTCAGAACGAAAGAAAGCACAGAGCCCCAGATTCTACGTTGTCCTGGAGAGCTTGCAGAGCACTGGGGAAAGGCAGGCAGAGAATTCCCTGCTAGCACCTTCTCTGTGCCTGGGAAGCAGAAGTGTTCACATTGCTTCGCAAGAATCGCTTTTGTGCAGAAAACAGTAACACTTGTTCAGAAGGAAAGAAAGCACAGAGCCCCAGATTCTATGTTGTCCTGGAGAGCTTGCAGAGCACTGGGGAAAGGCAGGCAGAGAATTCCCTGATAGCACCTTCTCTGTGCCTGTTCACATTGCTTCGCAGAATCGCTTTTGTGCAGAAAACAGTAACACTTGTTCAGAACGAAAGAAAGCACAGAGCCCCAGATTCTATGTTGTCCTGGAGAGCTTGCAGAGCACTGGGGAAAGGCAGGCAGAGAATTCCCTGCTAGCACCTTCTCTGTGCCTGGGAAGCAGAAGTGTTCACATTGCTTCGCAAGAATTGCTTTTGTGCAGAAAACAGTAACACTTGTTCAGAACGAAAGAAAGCACAGAGCCCCAGATTTTATGTTGTCCTGGAGAGCTTGCAGAGCACTGGGGAAAGGCAGGCAGAGAATTCCTTGCTAGCACCTTCTCTGCGCCTGGGAAGCAGAAGTGTTCACATTGCTTCGCAAGAATCGCTTTTGTGCAGAAAACAGTAACACTTGTTCAGAAGGAAAGAAAGCACAGAGCCCCAGATTTTATGTTGTCCTGGAGAGCTTGCAGAGCACTGGGGAAAGGCAGGCAGAGAATTCCCTGCTAGCACCTTCTCTGTGCCTGGTAAGCAGAAGTGTTCACATTGCTTCGCAAGAATCGCTTTTGTGCAGAAAACAGTAACACTTGTTCAGAAGGAAAGAAAGCACAGAGCCCCAGATTTTATGTTGTCCTGGAGAGCTTGCAGAGCACTGGGGAAAGGCAGGCAGAGAATTCCCTGCTAGCACCTTCTCTGTGCCTGGGAAGCAGAAGTGTTCACATTGCTTCGCAAGAATCGCTTTTGTGCAGAAAACAGTAACACTTGTTCAGAAGGAAAGAAAGCACAGAGCCCCAGATTCTATGTTGTCCTGGAGAGCTTGCAGAGCACTGGGGAAAGGCAGGCAGAGAATTCCCTGCTAGCACCTTCTCTGTGCCTGGGAAGCAGAAGTGTTCACATTGCTTCGCAAGAATCGCTTTTGTGCAGAAAACAGTAACACTTGTTCAGAAGGAAAGAAAGCACAGATCCCCAGATTTTATGTTGTCCTGGAGAGCTTGCAGAGCACTGGGGAAAGGCAGGCAGAGAATTCCCTGCTAGCACCTTCTCTGTGCCTGTTCACATTGCTTCGCAGAATCGCTTTTGTGCAGAAAACAGTAACACTTGTTCAGAACGAAAGAAAGCGCAGAGCCCCAGATTTTATGTTGTCCTGGAGAGCTCGCAGAGCACTGGGGAAAGGCAGGCAGAGAATTCCCTGCTAGCACCTTCTCTGTGCCTAGGAAGCAGAAGTGTTCACATTGCTTCGCAAGAATCGCTTTTGTGCAGAAAACAGTAACACTTGTTCAGAAGGAAAGAAAGCACAGAGCCCCAGATTTTATGTTGTCCTGGAGAGCTTGCAGAGCACTGGGGAAAGGCAGGCAGAGAATTCCCTGCTAGCACCTTCTCTGTGCCTGTTCACATTGCTTCGCAGAATCGCTTTTGTGCAGAAAACAGTAACACTTGTTCAGAACGAAAGAAAGCACAGAGCCCCAGATTCTATGTTGTCCTGGAGAGCTTGCAGAGCACTGGGGAAAGGCAGGCAGAGAATTCCCTGCTAGCACCTTCTCTGTGCCTGGGAAGCAGAAGTGTTCACATTGCTTCGCAAGAATCGCTTTTGTGCAGAAAACAGTAACACTTGTTCAGAACGAAAGAAAGCACAGAGCCCCAGATTCTATGTTGTCCTGGAGAGCTTGCAGAGCACTGGGGAAAGGCAGGCAGAGAATTCCCTGCTAGCACCTTCTCTGTGCCTCTTCACATTGCTTCGCAGAATCGCTTTTGTGCAGAAAACAGTAACACTTGTTCAGAACGAAAGAAAGCACAGAGCCCCAGATTCTATGTTGTCCTGGAGAGCTTGCAGAGCACTGGGGAAAGGCAGGCAGAGAATTCCCTGCTAGCACCTTCTCTGTGCCTGGGAAGCAGAAGTGTTCACATTGCTTCGCAAGAATTGCTTTTGTGCAGAAAACAGTAACACTTGTTCAGAACGAAAGAAAGCACAGAGCCCCAGATTCTATGTTGTCCTGGAGAGCTTGCAGAGCACTGGGGAAAGGCAGGCAGAGAATTCCCTGCTAGCACCTTCTCTGTGCCTGGGAAGCAGAAGTGTTCACATTGCTTCGCAAGAATCGCTTTTGTGCAGAAAACAGTAACACTTGTTCAGAAGGAAAGAAAGCACAGAGCCCCAGATTTTATGTTGTCCTGGAGAGCTTGCAGAGCACTGGGGAAAGGCAGGCAGAGAATTCCCTGCTAGCACCTTCTCTGTGCCTGTTCACATTGCTTCGCAGAATCGCTTTTGTGCAGAAAACAGTAACACTTGTTCAGAAGGAAAGAAAGCACAGAGCCCCAGATTTTATGTTGTCCTGGAGAGCTCGCAGAGCACTGGGGAAAGGCAGGCAGAGAATTCCCTGATAGCACCTTCTCTGTGCCTAGGAAGCAGAAGTGTTCACATTGCTTCGCAAGAATCGCTTTTGTGCAGAAAACAGTAACACTTGTTCAGAACGAAAGAAAGCACAGAGCCCCAGATTCTATGTTGTCCTGGAGAGCTTGCAGAGCACTGGGGAAAGGCAGGCAGAGAATTCCCTGCTAGCACCTTCTCTGTGCCTGGGAAGCAGAAGTGTTCACATTGCTTCGCAAGAATCGCTTTTGTGCAGAAAACAGTAACACTTGTTCAGAAGGAAAGAAAGCACAGAGCCCCAGATTTTATGTTGTCCTGGAGAGCTTGCAGAGCACTGGGGAAAGGCAGGCAGAGAATTCCCTGCTAGCACCTTCTCTGTGCCTGTTCACATTGCTTCGCAGAATCGCTTTTGTGCAGAAAACAGTAACACTTGTTCAGAAGGAAAGAAAGCACAGAGCCCCAGATTCTATGTTGTCCTGGAGAGCTTGCAGAGCACTGGGGAAAGGCAGGCAGAGAATTCCCTGCTAGCACCTTCTCTGTGCCTGGGAAGCAGAAGTGTTCACATTGCTTCGCAAGAATCGCTTTTGTGCAGAAAACAGTAACACTTGTTCAGAACGAAAGAAAGCACAGAGCCCCAGATTTTATGTTGTCCTGGAGAGCTTGCAGAGCACTGGGGAAAGGCAGGCAGAGAATTCCTTGCTAGCACCTTCTCTGCGCCTGGGAAGCAGAAGTGTTCACATTGCTTCGCAAGAATCGCTTTTGTGCAGAAAACAGTAACACTTGTTCAGAAGGAAAGAAAGCACAGAGCCCCAGATTTTATGTTGTCCTGGAGAGCTTGCAGAGCACTGGGGAAAGGCAGGCAGAGAATTCCCTGCTAGCACCTTCTCTGTGCCTGGTAAGCAGAAGTGTTCACATTGCTTCGCAAGAATCGCTTTTGTGCAGAAAACAGTAACACTTGTTCAGAAGGAAAGAAAGCACAGAGCCCCAGATTTTATGTTGTCCTGGAGAGCTTGCAGAGCACTGGGGAAAGGCAGGCAGAGAATTCCCTGCTAGCACCTTCTCTGTGCCTGGGAAGCAGAAGTGTTCACATTGCTTCGCAAGAATCGCTTTTGTGCAGAAAACAGTAACACTTGTTCAGAAGGAAAGAAAGCACAGAGCCCCAGATTCTATGTTGTCCTGGAGAGCTTGCAGAGCACTGGGGAAAGGCAGGCAGAGAATTCCCTGCTAGCACCTTCTCTGTGCCTGGGAAGCAGAAGTGTTCACATTGCTTCGCAAGAATCGCTTTTGTGCAGAAAACAGTAACACTTGTTCAGAAGGAAAGAAAGCACAGAGCCCCAGATTTTATGTTGTCCTGGAGAGCTTGCAGAGCACTGGGGAAAGGCAGGCAGAGAATTCCCTGCTAGCACCTTCTCTGTGCCTGTTCACATTGCTTCGCAGAATCGCTTTTGTGCAGAAAACAGTAACACTTGTTCAGAACGAAAGAAAGCACAGAGCCCCAGATTTTATGTTGTCCTGGAGAGCTCGCAGAGCACTGGGGAAAGGCAGGCAGAGAATTCCCTGCTAGCACCTTCTCTGTGCCTAGGAAGCAGAAGTGTTCACATTGCTTCGCAAGAATCGCTTTTGTGCAGAAAACAGTAACACTTGTTCAGAAGGAAAGAAAGCGCAGAGCCCCAGATTTTATGTTGTCCTGGAGAGCTTGCAGAGCACTGGGGAAAGGCAGGCAGAGAATTCCCTGCTAGCACCTTCTCTGTGCCTGTTCACATTGCTTCGCGGAATCGCTTTTGTGCAGAAAACAGTAACACTTGTTCAGAACGAAAGAAAGCACAGAGCCCCAGATTCTATGTTGTCCTGGAGAGCTTGCAGAGCACTGGGGAAAGGCAGGCAGAGAATTCCCTGCTAGCACCTTCTCTGTGCCTGGGAAGCAGAAGTGTTCACATTGCTTCGCAAGAATCGCTTTTGTGCAGAAAACAGTAACACTTGTTCAGAACGAAAGAAAGCACAGAGCCCCAGATTCTATGTTGTCCTGGAGAGCTTGCAGAGCACTGGGGAAAGGCAGGCAGAGAATTCCCTGCTAGCAACTTCTCTGTGCCTCTTCACATTGCTTCGCAGAATCGCTTTTGTGCAGAAAACAGTAACACTTGTTCAGAACGAAAGAAAGCACAGAGCCCCAGATTCTATGTTGTCCTGGAGAGCTTGCAGAGCACTGGGGAAAGGCAGGCAGAGAATTCCCTGCTAGCACCTTCTCTGTGCCTGGGAAGCAGAAGTGTTCACATTGCTTCGCAAGAATTGCTTTTGTGCAGAAAACAGTAACACTTGTTCAGAACGAAAGAAAGCACAGAGCCCCAGATTCTATGTTGTCCTGGAGAGCTTGCAGAGCACTGGGGAAAGGCAGGCAGAGAATTCCCTGCTAGCACCTTCTCTGTGCCTGGGAAGCAGAAGTGTTCACATTGCTTCGCAAGAATCGCTTTTGTGCAGAAAACAGTAACACTTGTTCAGAAGGAAAGAAAGCACAGAGCCCCAGATTCTATGTTGTCCTGGAGAGCTTGCAGAGCACTGGGGAAAGGCAGGCAGAGAATTCCCTGCTAGCACCTTCTCTGTGCCTGGGAAGCAGAAGTGTTCACATTGCTTCGCAAGAATCGCTTTTGTGCAGAAAACACTAACACTTGTTCAGAAGGAAAGAAAGCACAGAGCCCCAGATTTTATGTTGTCCTGGAGAGCTTGCAGAGCACTGGGGAAAGGCAGGCAGAGAATTCCCTGCTAGCACCTTCTCTGTGCCTGGGAAGCAGAAGTGTTCACATTGCTTCGCAAGAATTGCTTTTGTCCAGAAAACAGTAACACTTGTTCAGAACGAAAGAAAGCACAGAGCCCCAGATTCTATGTTGTCCTGGAGAGCTTGCAGAGCACTGGGGAAAGGCAGGCAGAGAATTCCTTGCTAGCACCTTCTCTGTGCCTGGGAAGCAGAAGTGTTCACATTGCTTCGCAGAATCGCTTTTGTGCAGAAAACAGTAACACTTGTTCAGAACGAAAGAAAGCACAGAGCCCCAGATTTTATGTTGTCCTGGAGAGCTTGCAGAGCACTGGGGAAAGGCAGGCAGAGAATTCCCTGCTAGCACCTTCTCTGTGCCTGGGAAGCAGAAGTGTTCACATTGCTTCGCAAAAATCGCTTTTGTGCAGAAAACACTAACACTTGTTCAGAACGAAAGAAAGCACAGAGCCCCAGATTTTATGTTGTCCTGGAGAGCTTGCAGAGCACTGGGGAAAGGCAGGCAGAGAATTCCCTGCTAGCACCTTCTCTGTGCCTGTTCACATTGCTTCGCAGAATCGCTTTTGTGCAGAAAACAGTAACACTTGTTCAGAAGGAAAGAAAGCACAGAGCCCCAGATTTTATGTTGTCCTGGAGAGCTCGCAGAGCACTGGGGAAAGGCAGGCAGAGAATTCCCTGATAGCACCTTCTCTGTGCCTAGGAAGCAGAAGTGTTCACATTGCTTCGCAAGAATCGCTTTTGTGCAGAAAACAGTAACACTTGTTCAGAACGAAAGAAAGCACAGAGCCCCAGATTCTATGTTGTCCTGGAGAGCTTGCAGAGCACTGGGGAAAGGCAGGCAGAGAATTCCCTGCTAGCACCTTCTCTGTGCCTGGGAAGCAGAAGTGTTCACATTGCTTCGCAAGAATCGCTTTTGTGCAGAAAACAGTAACACTTGTTCAGAAGGAAAGAAAGCACAGAGCCCCAGATTTTATGTTGTCCTGGAGAGCTTGCAGAGCACTGGGGAAAGGCAGGCAGAGAATTCCCTGCTAGCACCTTCTCTGTGCCTGTTCACATTGCTTCGCAGAATCGCTTTTGTGCAGAAAACAGTAACACTTGTTCAGAACGAAAGAAAGCACAGAGCCCCAGATTCTATGTTGTCCTGGAGAGCTTGCAGAGCACTGGGGAAAGGCAGGCAGAGAATTCCCTGCTAGCACCTTCTCTGTGCCTGTTCACATTGCTTCGCAGAATCGCTTTTGTGCAGAAAACAGTAACACTTGTTCAGAAGGAAAGAAAGCACAGAGCCCCAGATTCTATGTTGTCCTGGAGAGCTTGCAGAGCACTGGGGAAAGGCAGGCAGAGAATTCCCTGCTAGCACCTTCTCTGTGCCTGGGAAGCAGAAGTGTTCACATTGCTTCGCAAGAATCGCTTTTGTGCAGAAAACACTAACACTTGTTCAGAAGGAAAGAAAGCACAGAGCCCCAGATTTTATGTTGTCCTGGAGAGCTTGCAGAGCACTGGGGAAAGGCAGGCAGAGAATTCCCTGCTAGCACCTTCTCTGTGCCTGGGAAGCAGAAGTGTTCACATTGCTTCGCAAGAATCGCTTTTGTGCAGAAAACACTAACACTTGTTCAGAAGGAAAGAAAGCACAGAGCCCCAGATTTTATGTTGTCCTGGAGAACTCGCAGAGCACTGGGGAAAGGCAGGCAGAGAATTCCCTGATAGCACCTTCTCTGTGCCTGGTAAGCAGAAGTGTTCACATTGCTTCGCAAGAATCGCTTTTGTGCAGAAAACACTAACACTTGTTCAGAAGGAAAGAAAGCACAGAGCCCCAGATTTTATGTTGTCCTGGAGAGCTTGCAGAGCACTGGGGAAAGGCAGGCAGAGAATTCCCTGCTAGCACCTTCTCTGTGCCTGGGAAGCAGAAGTGTTCACATTGCTTCGCAAGAATCGCTTTTGTGCAGAAAACAGTAACACTTGTTCAGAAGGAAAGAAAGCACAGAGCCCCAGATTCTATGTTGTCCTGGAGAGCTTGCAGAGCACTGGGGAAAGGCATGCAGAGAATTCCCTGCTAGCACCTTCTCTGTGCCTGTTCACATTGCTTCGCAGAATCGCTTTTGTGCAGAAAACAGTAACACTTGTTCAGAACGAAAGAAAGCACAGAGCCCCAGATTCTATGTTGTCCTGGAGAGCTTGCAGAGCACTGGGGAAAGGCAGGCAGAGAATTCCCTGCTAGCACCTTCTCTGTGCCTGGGAAGCAGAAGTGTTCACATTGCTTCGCAAGAATCGCTTTTGTGCAGAAAACACTAACACTTGTTCAGAAGGAAAGAAAGCACAGAGCCCCAGATTTTATGTTGTCCTGGAGAGCTTGCAGAGCACTGGGGAAAGGCAGGCAGAGAATTCCCTGCTAGCACCTTCTCTGTGCCTGGGAAGCAGAAGTGTTCACATTGCTTCGCAAGAATTGCTTTTGTCCAGAAAACAGTAACACTTGTTCAGAACGAAAGAAAGCACAGAGCCCCAGATTCTATGTTGTCCTGGAGAGCTTGCAGAGCACTGGGGAAAGGCAGGCAGAGAATTCCTTGCTAGCACCTTCTCTGTGCCTGGGAAGCAGAAGTGTTCACATTGCTTCGCAGAATCGCTTTTGTGCAGAAAACAGTAACACTTGTTCAGAACGAAAGAAAGCACAGAGCCCCAGATTTTATGTTGTCCTGGAGAGCTTGCAGAGCACTGGGGAAAGGCAGGCAGAGAATTCCCTGCTAGCACCTTCTCTGTGCCTGGGAAGCAGAAGTGTTCACATTGCTTCGCAAAAATCGCTTTTGTGCAGAAAACACTAACACTTGTTCAGAACGAAAGAAAGCACAGAGCCCCAGATTTTATGTTGTCCTGGAGAGCTTGCAGAGCACTGGGGAAAGGCAGGCAGAGAATTCCCTGCTAGCACCTTCTCTGTGCCTGTTCACATTGCTTCGCAGAATCGCTTTTGTGCAGAAAACAGTAACACTTGTTCAGAAGGAAAGAAAGCACAGAGCCCCAGATTTTATGTTGTCCTGGAGAGCTCGCAGAGCACTGGGGAAAGGCAGGCAGAGAATTCCCTGCTAGCACCTTCTCTGTGCCTATGAAGCAGAAGTGTTCACATTGCTTCGCAAGAATCGCTTTTGTGCAGAAAACAGTAACACTTGTTCATAACGAAAGAAAGCACAGAGCCCCAGATTCTACGTTGTCCTGGAGAGCTTGCAGAGCACTGGGGAAAGGCAGGCAGAGAATTCCCTGCTAGCACCTTCTCTGTGCCTGGGAAGCAGAAGTGTTCACATTGCTTCGCAAGAATCGCTTTTGTGCAGAAAACAGTAACACTTGTTCAGAAGGAAAGAAAGCACAGAGCCCCAGATTTTATGTTGTCCTGGAGAGCTTGCAGAGCACTGGGGAAAGGCAGGCAGAGAATTCCCTGATAGCACCTTCTCTGTGCCTGTTCACATTGCTTCGCAGAATCGCTTTTGTGCAGAAAACAGTAACACTTGTTCAGAACGAAAGAAAGCACAGAGCCCCAGATTCTATGTTGTCCTGGAGAGCTTGCAGAGCACTGGGGAAAGGCAGGCAGAGAATTCCCTGCTAGCACCTTCTCTGTGCCTGTTCACATTGCTTCGCAGAATCGCTTTTGTGCAGAAAACAGTAACACTTGTTCAGAACGAAAGAAAGCACAGAGCCCCAGATTTGCTGCTGTCCTGGAGAGCTTGCAGAGCACTGGGGAAAGGCAGGCAGAGAATTCCCTGCTAGCACCTTCTCTGTGCCTGGGAAGCAGAAGTGTTCACATTGCTTCGCAAGAATCGCTTTTGTGCAGAAAACACTAACACTTGTTCAGAACGAAAGAAAGCACAGAGCCCCAGATTCTATGTTGTCCTGGAGAGCTTGCAGAGCACTGGGGAAAGGCAGGCAGAGAATTCCCTGCTAGCACCTTCTCTGTGCCTGGGAAGCAGAAGTGTTCACATTGCTTCGCAAGAATCGCTTTTGTGCAGAAAACACTAACACTTGTTCAGAAGGAAAGAAAGCACAGAGCCCCAGATTCTATGTTGTCCTGGAGAGCTTGCAGAGCACTGGGGAAAGGCAGGCAGAGAATTCCCTGCTAGCACCTTCTCTGTGCCTGGGAAGCAGAAGTGTTCACATTGCTTCGCAAGAATCGCTTTTGTGCAGAAAACAGTAACACTTGTTCAGAAGGAAAGAAAGCACAGAGCCCCAGATTTTATGTTGTCCTGGAGAGCTTGCAGAGCACTGGGGAAAGGCAGGCAGAGAATTCCCTGCTAGCACCTTCTCTGTGCCTGTTCACATTGCTTCGCAGAATCGCTTTTGTGCAGAAAACAGTAACACTTGTTCAGAACGAAAGAAAGCACAGATCCCCAGATTCTACGTTGTCCTGGAGAGCTTGCAGAGCACTGGGGAAAGGCAGGCAGAGAATTCCCTGCTAGCACCTTCTCTGTGCCTGGGAAGCAGAAGTGTTCACATTGCTTCGCAAGAATCGCTTTTGTGCAGAAAACACTAACACTTGTTCAGAAGGAAATAAAGCACAGAGCCCCAGATTTTATGTTGTCCTGGAGAGCTTGCAGAGCACTGGGGAAAGGCAGGCAGAGAATTCCCTGCTAGCACCTTCTCTGTGCCTGTTCACATTGCTTCGCAGAATCGCTTTTGTGCAGAAAACATTAACACTTGTTGAGAAGGAAAGAAAGCACAGAGCCCCAGATTCTATGTTGTCCTGGATAGCTTGCAGAGCACTGGGGAAAGGCATGCAGAGAATTCCCTGCTAGCACCTTCTCTGTGCCTGGGAAGCAGAAGTGTTCACATTGCTTCGCAAGAATCGCTTTTGTGCAGAAAACAGTAACACTTGTTCAGAACTAAAGAAAGCACAGAGCCCCAGATTTTATGTTGTCCTGGAGAGCTTGCAGAGCACTGGGGAAAGGCAGGCAGAAAATTCCCTGCTAGCACCTTCTCTGTGCCTGGGAAGCAGAAGTGTTCACATTGCTTCGCAAAAATCGCTTTTGTGCAGAAAACAGTAACACTTGTTCAGAAGGAAAGAAAGCACAGAGCCCCAGATTTTATGTTGTCCTGGAGAGCTTGCAGAGCACTGGGGAAAGGCAGGCAGAGAATTCCCTGCTAGCACCTTCTCTGTGCCTGTTCACATTGCTTCGCAGAATCGCTTTTGTGCAGAAAACAGTAACACTTGTTCAGAACGAAAGAAAGCACAGAGCCCCAGATTCTATGTTGTCCTGGAGAGCTTGCAGAGCACTGGGGAAAGGCAGGCAGAGAATTCCCTGCTAGCACCTTCTCTGTGCCTGGGAAGCAGAAGTGTTCACATTGCTTCGCAAGAATCGCTTTTGTGCAGAAAACAGTAACACTTGTTCAGAAGGAAAGAAAGCACAGAGCCCCAGATTTTATGTTGTCCTGGAGAGCTCGCAGAGCACTGGGGAAAGGCAGGCAGAGAATTCCTTGCTAGCACCTTCTCTGTGCCTAGGAAGCAGAAGTGTTCACATTGCTTCGCAAAAATCGCTTTTGTGCAGAAAACACTAACACTTGTTCAGAACGAAAGAAAGCACAGAGCCCCAGATTTTATGTTGTCCTGGAGAGCTTGCAGAGCACTGGGGAAAGGCAGGCAGAGAATTCCCTGCTAGCACCTTCTCTGTGCCTGTTCACATTGCTTCGCAGAATCGCTTTTGTGCAGAAAACAGTAACACTTGTTCAGAACGAAAGAAAGCACAGAGCCCCAGATTCTATGTTGTCCTAGAGAGCTTGCAGAGCACTGGGGAAAGGCAGGCAGAGAATTCCTTCCTAGCACCTTCTCTGTGCCTGGGAAGCAGAAGTGTTCACATTGCTTCGCAGAATCGCTTTTGTGCAGAAAAAAACACTAACACTTGTTCAGAAGGAAAGAAAGCACAGAGCCCCAGATTCTATGTTGTCCTGGAGAGCTTGCAGAGCACTGGGGAAAGGCAGGCAGAGAATTCCCTGCTAGCACCTTCTCTGTGCCTGGGAAGCAGAAGTGTTCACATTGCTTCGCAAGAATCGCTTTTGTGCAGAAAACACTAACACTTGTTCAGAAGGAAAGAAAGCACAGAGCCCCAGATTTTATGTTGTCCTGGAGAGCTTGCAGAGCACTGGGGAAAGGCAGGCAGAGAATTCCCTGATAGCACCTTCTCTGTGCCTGTTCACATTGCTTCGCAGAATCGCTTTTGTGCAGAAAACACTAACACTTGTTCAGAACGAAAGAAAGCACAGAGCCCCAGATTCTATGTTGTCCTGGAGAGCTTGCAGAGCACTGGGGAAAGGCAGGCAGAGAATTCCCTGCTAGCACCTTCTCTGTGCCTGGGAAGCAGAAGTGTTCACATTGCTTCGCAAGAATCGCTTTTGTGCAGAAAACACTAACAATTGTTCAGAAGGAAAGAAAGCACAGAGCCCCAGATTTTATGTTGTCCTGGAGAGCTTGCAGAGCACTGGGGAAAGGCAGGCAGAGAATTCCCTGATAGCACCTTCTCTGTGCCTGGGAAGCACAAGTGTTCACATTGCTTCGCAAGAATCGCTTTTGTGCAGAAAACACTAACACTTGTTCAGAAGGAAAGAAAGCACAGAGCCCCAGATTTTATGTTGTCCTGGAGAGCTCGCAGAGCACTGGGGAAAGGCAGGCAGAGAATTCCCTGATAGCACGTTCTCTGTGCCTGGGAAGCAGAAGTGTTCACATTGCTTCGCAAGAATCGCTTTTGTGCAGAAAACACTAACACTTGTTCAGAAGGAAAGAAAGCACAGAGCCCCAGATTTTATGTTGTCCTGGAGAGCTTGCAGAGCACTGGGGAAAGGCAGGCAGAGAATTCCCTGATAGCACCTTCTCTGTGCCTGGGAAGCAGAAGTGTTCACATTGCTTCGCAAGAATCGCTTTTGTGCAGAAAACAGTAACACTTGTTCAGAAGGAAAGAAAGCACAGAGCCCCAGATTCTATGTTGTCCTGGAGAGCTTGCAGAGCACTGGGGAAAGGCAGGCAGAGAATTCCCTGCTAGCACCTTCTCTGTGCCTGGGAAGCAGAAGTGTTCACATTGCTTCGCAGAATCGCTTTTGTGCAGAAAACAGTAACACTTGTTCAGAACGAAAGAAAGCACAGAGCCCCAGATTTTATGTTGTCCTGGAGAGCTTGCAGAGCACTGGGGAAAGGCAGGCAGAGAATTCCCTGCTAGCACCTTCTCTGTGCCTGTTCACATTGCTTCGCAGAATCGCTTTTGTGCAGAAAACAGTAACACTTGTTCAGAACGAAAGAAAGCACAGAGCCCCAGATTCTATGTTGTCCTGGAGAGCTTGCAGAGCACTGGGGAAAGGCAGGCAGAGAATTCCTTCCTAGCACCTTCTCTGTGCCTGGGAAGCAGAAGTGTTCACATTGCTTCGCAGAATCGCTTTTGTGCAGAAAAAAACACTAACACTTGTTCAGAAGGAAAGAAAGCACAGAGCCCCAGATTCTATGTTGTCCTGGAGAGCTTGCAGAGCACTGGGGAAAGGCAGGCAGAGAATTCCCTGCTAGCACCTTCTCTGTGCCTGGGAAGCAGAAGTGTTCACATTGCTTCGCAAGAATCGCTTTTGTGCAGAAAACAGTAACACTTGTTCAGAAGGAAAGAAAGCACAGAGCCCCAGATTTTATGTTGTCCTGGAGAGCTTGCAGAGCACTGGGGAAAGGCAGGCAGAGAATTCCCTGATAGCACCTTCTCTGTGCCTGTTCACATTGCTTCGCAGAATCGCTTTTGTGCAGAAAACACTAACACTTGTTCAGAACGAAAGAAAGCACAGAGCCCCAGATTCTATGTTGTCCTGCAGAGCTTGCAGAGCACTGGGGAAAGGCAGGCAGAGAATTCCCTGCTAGCACCTTCTCTGTGCCTGTTCACATTGCTTCGCAGAATCGCTTTTGTGCAGAAAACAGTAACACTTGTTCAGAAGGAAAGAAAGCACAGAGCCCCAGATTCTATGTTGTCCTGGAGAGCTTGCAGAGCACTGGGGAAAGGCAGGCAGAGAATTCCCTGCTAGCACCTTCTCTGTGCCTGGGAAGCAGAAGTGTTCACATTGCTTCGCAAGAATCGCTTTTGTGCAGAAAACAGTAACACTTGTTCAGAAGGAAAGAAAGCACAGAGCCCCAGATTTTATGTTGTCCTGGAGAGCTTGCAGAGCACTGGGGAAAGGCAGGCAGAGAATTCCCTGCTAGCACCTTCTCTGTGCCTGGGAAGCAGAAGTGTTCACATTGCTTCGCAAGAATCGCTTTTGTGCAGAAAACAGTAACACTTGTTCAGAAGGAAAGAAAGCACAGAGCCCCAGATTCTATGTTGTCCTGGAGAGCTTGCAGAGCACTGGGGAAAGGCAGGCAGAGAATTCCCTGATAGCACCTTCTCTGTGCCTGTTCACATTGCTTCGCAGAATCGCTTTTGTGCAGAAAACAGTAACACTTGTTCAGAACGAAAGAAAGCACAGAGCCCCAGATTCTATGTTGTCCTGGAGAGCTTGCAGAGCACTGGGGAAAGGCAGGCAGAGAATTCCCTGCTAGCACCTTCTCTGTGCCTGGGAAGCAGAAGTGTTCACATTGCTTCGCAAGAATCGCTTTTGTGCAGAAAACACTAACACTTGTTCAGAAGGAAAGAAAGCACAGAGCCCCAGATTTTATGTTGTCCTGGAGAGCTCGCAGAGCACTGGGGAAAGGCAGGCAGAGAATTCCTTGCTAGCACCTTCTCTGTGCCTAGGAAGCAGAAGTGTTCACATTGCTTCGCAAAAATCGCTTTTGTGCAGAAAACACTAACACTTGTTCAGAACGAAAGAAAGCACAGAGCCCCAGATTTTATGTTGTCCTGGAGAGCTTGCAGAGCACTGGGGAAAGGCAGGCAGAGAATTCCCTGCTAGCACCTTCTCTGTGCCTGTTCACATTGCTTCGCAGAATCGCTTTTGTGCAGAAAACAGTAACACTTGTTCAGAAGGAAAGAAAGCACAGAGCCCCAGATTCTATGTTGTCCTGGAGAGCTTGCAGAGCACTGGGGAAAGGCAGGCAGAGAATTCCTTCCTAGCACCTTCTCTGTGCCTGGGAAGCAGAAGTGTTCACATTGCTTCGCAGAATCGCTTTTGTGCAGAAAAAAACACTAACACTTGTTCAGAAGGAAAGAAAGCACAGAGCCCCAGATTCTATGTTGTCCTGGAGAGCTTGCAGAGCACTGGGGAAAGGCAGGCAGAGAATTCCCTGCTAGCACCTTCTCTGTGCCTGGGAAGCAGAAGTGTTCACATTGCTTCGCAAGAATCGCTTTTGTGCAGAAAACAGTAACACTTGTTCAGAAGGAAAGAAAGCACAGAGCCCCAGATTTTATGTTGTCCTGGAGAGCTTGCAGAGCACTGGGGAAAGGCAGGCAGAGAATTCCCTGATAGCACCTTCTCTGTGCCTGTTCACATTGCTTCGCAGAATCGCTTTTGTGCAGAAAACACTAACACTTGTTCAGAACGAAAGAAAGCACAGAGCCCCAGATTCTATGTTGTCCTGGAGAGCTTGCAGAGCACTGGGGAAAGGCAGGCAGAGAATTCCCTGCTAGCACCTTCTCTGTGCCTGGGAAGCAGAAGTGTTCACATTGCTTCGCAAGAATCGCTTTTGTGCAGAAAACACTAACAATTGTTCAGAAGGAAAGAAAGCACAGAGCCCCAGATTTTATGTTGTCCTGGAGAGCTTGCAGAGCACTGGGGAAAGGCAGGCAGAGAATTCCCTGATAGCACCTTCTCTGTGCCTGGGAAGCACAAGTGTTCACATTGCTTCGCAAGAATCGCTTTTGTGCAGAAAACACTAACACTTGTTCAGAAGGAAAGAAAGCACAGAGCCCCAGATTTTATGTTGTCCTGGAGAGCTCGCAGAGCACTGGGGAAAGGCAGGCAGAGAATTCCCTGATAGCACGTTCTCTGTGCCTGGGAAGCAGAAGTGTTCACATTGCTTCGCAAGAATCGCTTTTGTGCAGAAAACACTAACACTTGTTCAGAAGGAAAGAAAGCACAGAGCCCCAGATTTTATGTTGTCCTGGAGAGCTTGCAGAGCACTGGGGAAAGGCAGGCAGAGAATTCCCTGATAGCACCTTCTCTGTGCCTGGGAAGCAGAAGTGTTCACATTGCTTCGCAAGAATCGCTTTTGTGCAGAAAACAGTAACACTTGTTCAGAAGGAAAGAAAGCACAGAGCCCCAGATTCTATGTTGTCCTGGAGAGCTTGCAGAGCACTGGGGAAAGGCAGGCAGAGAATTCCCTGCTAGCACCTTCTCTGTGCCTGGGAAGCAGAAGTGTTCACATTGCTTCGCAGAATCGCTTTTGTGCAGAAAACAGTAACACTTGTTCAGAACGAAAGAAAGCACAGAGCCCCAGATTTTATGTTGTCCTGGAGAGCTTGCAGAGCACTGGGGAAAGGCAGGCAGAGAATTCCCTGCTAGCACCTTCTCTGTGCCTGTTCACATTGCTTCGCAGAATCGCTTTTGTGCAGAAAACAGTAACACTTGTTCAGAACGAAAGAAAGCACAGAGCCCCAGATTCTATGTTGTCCTGGAGAGCTTGCAGAGCACTGGGGAAAGGCAGGCAGAGAATTCCTTCCTAGCACCTTCTCTGTGCCTGGGAAGCAGAAGTGTTCACATTGCTTCGCAGAATCGCTTTTGTGCAGAAAAAAACACTAACACTTGTTCAGAAGGAAAGAAAGCACAGAGCCCCAGATTCTATGTTGTCCTGGAGAGCTTGCAGAGCACTGGGGAAAGGCAGGCAGAGAATTCCCTGCTAGCACCTTCTCTGTGCCTGGGAAGCAGAAGTGTTCACATTGCTTCGCAAGAATCGCTTTTGTGCAGAAAACAGTAACACTTGTTCAGAAGGAAAGAAAGCACAGAGCCCCAGATTTTATGTTGTCCTGGAGAGCTTGCAGAGCACTGGGGAAAGGCAGGCAGAGAATTCCCTGATAGCACCTTCTCTGTGCCTGTTCACATTGCTTCGCAGAATCGCTTTTGTGCAGAAAACACTAACACTTGTTCAGAACGAAAGAAAGCACAGAGCCCCAGATTCTATGTTGTCCTGGAGAGCTTGCAGAGCACTGGGGAAAGGCAGGCAGAGAATTCCCTGCTAGCACCTTCTCTGTGCCTGTTCACATTGCTTCGCAGAATCGCTTTTGTGCAGAAAACAGTAACACTTGTTCAGAAGGAAAGAAAGCACAGAGCCCCAGATTCTATGTTGTCCTGGAGAGCTTGCAGAGCACTGGGGAAAGGCAGGCAGAGAATTCCCTGCTAGCACCTTCTCTGTGCCTGGGAAGCAGAAGTGTTCACATTGCTTCGCAAGAATCGCTTTTGTGCAGAAAACACTAACACTTGTTCAGAAGGAAAGAAAGCACAGAGCCCCAGATTTTATGTTGTCCTGGAGAGCTTGCAGAGCACTGGGGAAAGGCAGGCAGAGAATTCCCTGCTAGCACCTTCTCTGTGCCTGGGAAGCAGAAGTGTTCACATTGCTTCGCAAGAATCGCTTTTGTGCAGAAAACAGTAACACTTGTTCAGAAGGAAAGAAAGCACAGAGCCCCAGATTCTATGTTGTCCTGGAGAGCTTGCAGAGCACTGGGGAAAGGCAGGCAGAGAATTCCCTGATAGCACCTTCTCTGTGCCTGTTCACATTGCTTCGCAGAATCGCTTTTGTGCAGAAAACAGTAACACTTGTTCAGAACGAAAGAAAGCACAGAGCCCCAGATTCTACGTTGTCCTGGAGAGCTTGCAGAGCACTGGGGAAAGGCAGGCAGAGAATTCCCTGCTAGCACCTTCTCTGTGCCTGGGAAGCAGAAGTGTTCACATTGCTTCGCAAGAATCGCTTTTGTGCAGAAAACACTAACACTTGTTCAGAAGGAAAGAAAGCACAGAGCCCCAGATTTTATGTTGTCCTGGAGAGCTTGCAGAGCACTGGGGAAAGGCAGGCAGAGAATTCCCTGATAGCACCTTCTCTGTGCCTGTTCACATTGCTTCGCAGAATCGCTTTTGTGCAGAAAACATTAACACTTGTTGAGAAGGAAAGAAAGCACAGAGCCCCAGATTCTATGTTGTCCTGGATAGCTTGCAGAGCACTGGGGAAAGGCATGCAGAGAATTCCCTGCTAGCACCTTCTCTGTGCCTGGGAAGCAGAAGTGTTCACATTGCTTCGCAAGAATCGCTTTTGTGCAGAAAACAGTAACACTTGTTCAGAACTAAAGAAAGCACAGAGCCCCAGATTTTATGTTGTCCTGGAGAGCTTGCAGAGCACTGGGGAAAGGCAGGCAGAGAATTCCCTGCTGCCACCTTCTCTGTGCCTGGGAAGCAGAAGTGTTCACATTGCTTCGCAAAAATCGCTTTTGTGCAGAAAACAGTAACACTTGTTCAGAAGGAAAGAAAGCACAGAGCCCCAGATTTTATGTTGTCCTGGAGAGCTTGCAGAGCACTGGGGAAAGGCAGGCAGAGAATTCCCTGCTAGCACCTTCTCTGTGCCTGTTCACATTGCTTCGCAGAATCGCTTTTGTGCAGAAAACAGTAACACTTGTTCAGAACGAAAGAAAGCACAGAGCCCCAGATTCTATGTTGTCCTGGAGAGCTTGCAGAGCACTGGGGAAAGGCAGGCAGAGAATTCCCTGCTAGCACCTTCTCTGTGCCTGGGAAGCAGAAGTGTTCACATTGCTTCGCAAGAATCGCTTTTGTGCAGAAAACAGTAACACTTGTTCAGAAGGAAAGAAAGCACAGAGCCCCAGATTTTATGTTGTCCTGGAGAGCTCGCAGAGCACTGGGGAAAGGCAGGCAGAGAATTCCTTGCTAGCACCTTCTCTGTGCCTAGGAAGCAGAAGTGTTCACATTGCTTCGCAGAATCGCTTTTGTGCAGAAAACAGTAACACTTGTTCAGAACGAAAGAAAGCACAGAGCCCCAGATTTTATGTTGTCCTGGAGAGCTTGCAGAGCACTGGGGAAAGGCAGGCAGAGAATTCCCTGCTAGCACCTTCTCTGTGCCTGTTCACATTGCTTCGCAGAATCGCTTTTGTGCAGAAAACACTAACACTTGTTCAGAACGAAAGAAAGCACAGAGCCCCAGATTCTATGTTGTCCTGGAGAGCTTGCAGAGCACTGGGGAAAGGCAGGCAGAGAATTCCTTCCTAGCACCTTCTCTGTGCCTGGGAAGCAGAAGTGTTCACATTGCTTCGCAGAATCGCTTTTGTGCAGAAAAAAACACTAACACTTGTTCAGAAGGAAAGAAAGCACAGAGCCCCAGATTCTATGTTGTCCTGGAGAGCTTGCAGAGCACTGGGGAAAGGCAGGCAGAGAATTCCCTGCTAGCACCTTCTCTGTGCCTGGGAAGCAGAAGTGTTCACATTGCTTCGCAAGAATCGCTTTTGTGCAGAAAACAGTAACACTTGTTCAGAAGGAAAGAAAGCACAGAGCCCCAGATTTTATGTTGTCCTGGAGAGCTTGCAGAGCACTGGGGAAAGGCAGGCAGAGAATTCCCTGATAGCACCTTCTCTGTGCCTGTTCACATTGCTTCGCAGAATCGCTTTTGTGCAGAAAACACTAACACTTGTTCAGAACGAAAGAAAGCACAGAGCCCCAGATTCTATGTTGTCCTGGAGAGCTTGCAGAGCACTGGGGAAAGGCAGGCAGAGAATTCCCTGCTAGCACCTTCTCTGTGCCTGTTCACATTGCTTCGCAGAATCGCTTTTGTGCAGAAAACAGTAACACTTGTTCAGAAGGAAAGAAAGCACAGAGCCCCAGATTCTATGTTGTCCTGGAGAGCTTGCAGAGCACTGGGGAAAGGCAGGCAGAGAATTCCCTGCTAGCACCTTCTCTGTGCCTGGGAAGCAGAAGTGTTCACATTGCTTCGCAAGAATCGCTTTTGTGCAGAAAACACTAACACTTGTTCAGAAGGAAAGAAAGCACAGAGCCCCAGATTTTATGTTGTCCTGGAGAGCTTGCAGAGCACTGGGGAAAGGCAGGCAGAGAATTCCCTGCTAGCACCTTCTCTGTGCCTGGGAAGCAGAAGTGTTCACATTGCTTCGCAAGAATCGCTTTTGTGCAGAAAACACTAACACTTGTTCAGAAGGAAAGAAAGCACAGAGCCCCAGATTTTATGTTGTCCTGGAGAGCTCGCAGAGCACTGGGGAAAGGCAGGCAGAGAATTCCCTGATAGCACGTTCTCTGTGCCTGGGAAGCAGAAGTGTTCACATTGCTTCGCAAGAATCGCTTTTGTGCAGAAAACACTAACACTTGTTCAGAAGGAAAGAAAGCACAGAGCCCCAGATTTTATGTTGTCCTGGAGAGCTTGCAGAGCACTGGGGAAAGGCAGGCAGAGAATTCCCTGATAGCACCTTCTCTGTGCCTGGGAAGCAGAAGTGTTCACATTGCTTCGCAAGAATCGCTTTTGTGCAGAAAACAGTAACACTTGTTCAGAAGGAAAGAAAGCACAGAGCCCCAGATTCTATGTTGTCCTGGAGAGCTTGCAGAGCACTGGGGAAAGGCAGGCAGAGAATTCCCTGATAGCACCTTCTCTGTGCCTGGGAAGCAGAAGTGTTCACATTGCTTCGCAAGAATCGCTTTTGTGCAGAAAACAGTAACACTTGTTCAGAAGGAAAGAAAGCGCAGAGCCCCAGATTTTATGTTGTCCTGGAGAGCTTGCAGAGCACTGGGGAAAGGCATGCAGAGAATTCCCTGCTAACACCTTCTCTGTGCCTGGGAAGCAGAAGTGTTCACATTGCTTCGCAAGAATCGCTTTTGTGCAGAAAACACTAACACTTGTTCAGAAGGAAAGAAAGCACAGAGCCCCAGATTCTATGTTGTCCTGGAGAGCTTGCAGAGCACTGGGGAAAGGCAGGCAGAGAATTCCCTGCTAGCACCTTCTCTGTGCCTGTTCACATTGCTTCGCAAGAATCGCTTTTGTGCAGAAAACAGTAACACTTGTTCAGAACGAAAGAAAGCACAGAGCCCCAGATTCTACGTTGTCCTGGAGAGCTTGCAGAGCACTGGGGAAAGGCAGGCAGAGAATTCCCTGCTAGCACCTTCTCTGTGCCTGGGAAGCAGAAGTGTTCACATTGCTTCGCAAGAATCGCTTTTGTGCAGAAAACAGTAACACTTGTTCAGAAGGAAAGAAAGCGCAGAGCCCCAGATTTTATGTTGTCCTGGAGAGCTTGCAGAGCACTGGGGAAAGGCAGGCAGAGAATTCCCTGCTAGCACCTTCTCTGTGCCTGTTCACATTGCTTCGCAGAATCGCTTTTGTGCAGAAAACAGTAACACTTGTTCAGAAGGAAAGAAAGCACAGAGCCCCAGATTCTATGTTGTCCTGGAGAGCTTGCAGAGCACTGGGGAAAGGCAGGCAGAGAATTCCCTGCTAGCACCTTCTCTGTGCCTGTTCACATTGCTTCGCAGAATCGCTTTTGTGCAGAAAACAGTAACACTTGTTCAGAACGAAAGAAAGCACAGAGCCCCAGATTCTATGTTGTCCTGGAGAGCTTGCAGAGCACTGGGGAAAGGCAGGCAGAGAATTCCCTGCTAGCACCTTCTCTGTGCCTGGGAAGCAGAAGTGTTCGCATTGCTTCGCAAGAATCGCTTTTGTGCAGAAAACACTAACACTTGTTCAGAAGGAAAGAAAGCACAGAGCCCCAGATTTTATGTTGTCCTGGAGAGCTTGCAGAGCACTGGGGAAAGGCAGGCAGAGAATTCCCTGCTAGCACCTTCTCTGTGCCTGGGAAGCAGAAGTGTTCACATTGCTTCGCAAGAATTGCTTTTGTGCAGAAAACAGTAACACTTGTTCAGAACGAAAGAAAGCACAGAGCCCCAGATTTTATGTTGTCCTGGAGAGCTTGCAGAGCACTGGGGAAAGGCAGGCAGAGAATTCCTTGCTAGCACCTTCTCTGTGCCTGGGAAGCAGAAGTGTTCACATTGCTTCGCAAGAATCGCTTTTGTGCAGAAAACAGTAACACTTGTTCAGAAGGAAAGAAAGCACAGAGCCCCAGATTTTATGTTGTCCTGGAGAGCTTGCAGAGCACTGGGGAAAGGCAGGCAGAGAATTCCCTGCTAGCACCTTCTCTGTGCCTGGTAAGCAGAGGTGTTCACATTGCTTCGCAAGAATCGCTTTTGTGCAGAAAACAGTAACACTTGTTCAGAAGGAAAGAAAGCACAGAGCCCCAGATTTTATGTTGTCCTGGAGAGCTTGCAGAGCACTGGGGAAAGGCAGGCAGAGAATTCCCTGCTAGCACCTTCTCTGTGCCTGGGAAGCAGAAGTGTTCACATTGCTTCGCAAGAATCGCTTTTGTGCAGAAAACAGTAACACTTGTTCAGAAGGAAAGAAAGCACAGAGCCCCAGATTCTATGTTGTCCTGGAGAGCTTGCAGAGCACTGGGGAAAGGCAGGCAGAGAATTCCCTGCTAGCACCTTCTCTGTGCCTGGGAAGCAGAAGTGTTCACATTGCTTCGCAAGAATCGCTTTTGTGCAGAAAACACTAACACTTGTTCAGAACGAAAGAAAGCACAGAGCCCCAGATTCTATGTTGTCCTGGAGAGCTTGCAGAGCACTGGGGAAAGGCAGGCAGAGAATTCCCTGCTAGCACCTTCTCTGTGCCTGTTCACATTGCTTCGCAGAATCGCTTTTGTGCAGAAAACAGTAACACTTGTTCAGAAGGAAAGAAAGCACAGAGCCCCAGATTCTATGTTGTCCTGGAGAGCTTGCAGAGCACTGGGGAAAGGCAGGCAGAGAATTCCCTGCTAGCACCTTCTCTGTGCCTGGGAAGCAGAAGTGTTCACATTGCTTCGCAAGAATCGCTTTTGTGCAGAAAACACTAACACTTGTTCAGAAGGAAAGAAAGCACAGAGCCCCAGATTTTATGTTGTCCTGGAGAGCTTGCAGAGCACTGGGGAAAGGCAGGCAGAGAATTCCCTGCTAGCACCTTCTCTGTGCCTGGGAAGCAGAAGTGTTCACATTGCTTCGCAAGAATCGCTTTTGTGCAGAAAACAGTAACACTTGTTCAGAAGGAAAGAAAGCACAGAGCCCCAGATTCTATGTTGTCCTGGAGAGCTTGCAGAGCACTGGGGAAAGGCAGGCAGAGAATTCCCTGATAGCACCTTCTCTGTGCCTGTTCACATTGCTTCGCAGAATCGCTTTTGTGCAGAAAACAGTAACACTTGTTCAGAACGAAAGAAAGCACAGAGCCCCAGATTCTACGTTGTCCTGGAGAGCTTGCAGAGCACTGGGGAAAGGCAGGCAGAGAATTCCCTGCTAGCACCTTCTCTGTGCCTGGGAAGCAGAAGTGTTCACATTGCTTCGCAAGAATCGCTTTTGTGCAGAAAACACTAACACTTGTTCAGAAGGAAAGAAAGCACAGAGCCCCAGATTTTATGTTGTCCTGGAGAGCTTGCAGAGCACTGGGGAAAGGCAGGCAGAGAATTCCCTGCTAGCACCTTCTCTGTGCCTGTTCACATTGCTTCGCAGAATCGCTTTTGTGCAGAAAACATTAACACTTGTTGAGAAGGAAAGAAAGCACAGAGCCCCAGATTCTATGTTGTCCTGGATAGCTTGCAGAGCACTGGGGAAAGGCATGCAGAGAATTCCCTGCTAGCACCTTCTCTGTGCCTGGGAAGCAGAAGTGTTCACATTGCTTCGCAAGAATCGCTTTTGTGCAGAAAACAGTAACACTTGTTCAGAACTAAAGAAAGCACAGAGCCCCAGATTTTATGTTGTCCTGGAGAGCTTGCAGAGCACTGGGGAAAGGCAGGCAGAGAATTCCCTGCTGCCACCTTCTCTGTGCCTGGGAAGCAGAAGTGTTCACATTGCTTCGCAAAAATCGCTTTTGTACAGAAAACAGTAACACTTGTTCAGAAGGAAAGAAAGCACAGAGCCCCAGATTTTATGTTGTCCTGGAGAGCTTGCAGAGCACTGGGGAAAGGCAGGCAGAGAATTCCCTGCTAGCACCTTCTCTGTGCCTGGGAAGCAGAAGTGTTCACATTGCTTCGCAAGAATCGCTTTTGTGCAGAAAACAGTAACACTTGTTCAGAAGGAAAGAAAGCACAGAGCCCCAGATTTTATGTTGTCCTGGAGAGCTCGCAGAGCACTGGGGAAAGGCAGGCAGAGAATTCCTTGCTAGCACCTTCTCTGTGCCTAGGAAGCAGAAGTGTTCACATTGCTTCGCAGAATCGCTTTTGTGCAGAAAACAGTAACACTTGTTCAGAACGAAAGAAAGCACAGAGCCCCAGATTTTATGTTGTCCTGGAGAGCTTGCAGAGCACTGGGGAAAGGCAGGCAGAGAATTCCCTGCTAGCACCTTCTCTGTGCCTGTTCACATTGCTTCGCAGAATCGCTTTTGTGCAGAAAACACTAACACTTGTTCAGAACGAAAGAAAGCACAGAGCCCCAGATTCTATGTTGTCCTGGAGAGCTTGCAGAGCACTGGGGAAAGGCAGGCAGAGAATTCCTTCCTAGCACCTTCTCTGTGCCTGGGAAGCAGAAGTGTTCACATTGCTTCGCAGAATCGCTTTTGTGCAGAAAAAAACACTAACACTTGTTCAGAAGGAAAGAAAGCACAGAGCCCCAGATTCTATGTTGTCCTGGAGAGCTTGCAGAGCACTGGGGAAAGGCAGGCAGAGAATTCCCTGCTAGCACCTTCTCTGTGCCTGGGAAGCAGAAGTGTTCACATTGCTTCGCAAGAATCGCTTTTGTGCAGAAAACAGTAACACTTGTTCAGAAGGAAAGAAAGCACAGAGCCCCAGATTTTATGTTGTCCTGGAGAGCTTGCAGAGCACTGGGGAAAGGCAGGCAGAGAATTCCCTGATAGCACCTTCTCTGTGCCTGTTCACATTGCTTCGCAGAATCGCTTTTGTGCAGAAAACACTAACACTTGTTCAGAACGAAAGAAAGCACAGAGCCCCAGATTCTATGTTGTCCTGGAGAGCTTGCAGAGCACTGGGGAAAGGCAGGCAGAGAATTCCCTGCTAGCACCTTCTCTGTGCCTGTTCACATTGCTTCGCAGAATCGCTTTTGTGCAGAAAACAGTAACACTTGTTCAGAAGGAAAGAAAGCACAGAGCCCCAGATTCTATGTTGTCCTGGAGAGCTTGCAGAGCACTGGGGAAAGGCAGGCAGAGAATTCCCTGCTAGCACCTTCTCTGTGCCTGGGAAGCAGAAGTGTTCACATTGCTTCGCAAGAATCGCTTTTCTGCAGAAAACACTAACACTTGTTCAGAAGGAAAGAAAGCACAGAGCCCCAGATTTTATGTTGTCCTGGAGAGCTTGCAGAGCACTGGGGAAAGGCAGGCAGAGAATTCCCTGCTAGCACCTTCTCTGTGCCTGGGAAGCAGAAGTGTTCACATTGCTTCGCAAGAATCGCTTTTGTGCAGAAAACACTAACACTTGTTCAGAAGGAAAGAAAGCACAGAGCCCCAGATTTTATGTTGTCCTGGAGAGCTCGCAGAGCACTGGGGAAAGGCAGGCAGAGAATTCCCTGATAGCACGTTCTCTGTGCCTGGGAAGCAGAAGTGTTCACATTGCTTCGCAAGAATCGCTTTTGTGCAGAAAACACTAACACTTGTTCAGAAGGAAAGAAAGCACAGAGCCCCAGATTTTATGTTGTCCTGGAGAGCTTGCAGAGCACTGGGGAAAGGCAGGCAGAGAATTCCCTGATAGCACCTTCTCTGTGCCTGGGAAGCAGAAGTGTTCACATTGCTTCGCAAGAATCGCTTTTGTGCAGAAAACAGTAACACTTGTTCAGAAGGAAAGAAAGCACAGAGCCCCAGATTCTATGTTGTCCTGGAGAGCTTGCAGAGCACTGGGGAAAGGCAGGCAGAGAATTCCCTGATAGCACCTTCTCTGTGCCTGGGAAGCAGAAGTGTTCACATTGCTTCGCAAGAATCGCTTTTGTGCAGAAAACAGTAACACTTGTTCAGAAGGAAAGAAAGCGCAGAGCCCCAGATTTTATGTTGTCCTGGAGAGCTTGCAGAGCACTGGGGAAAGGCATGCAGAGAATTCCCTGCTAACACCTTCTCTGTGCCTGGGAAGCAGAAGTGTTCACATTGCTTCGCAAGAATCGCTTTTGTGCAGAAAACACTAACACTTGTTCAGAAGGAAAGAAAGCACAGAGCCCCAGATTCTATGTTGTCCTGGAGAGCTTGCAGAGCACTGGGGAAAGGCAGGCAGAGAATTCCCTGCTAGCACCTTCTCTGTGCCTGTTCACATTGCTTCGCAAGAATCGCTTTTGTGCAGAAAACAGTAACACTTGTTCAGAACGAAAGAAAGCACAGAGCCCCAGATTCTACGTTGTCCTGGAGAGCTTGCAGAGCACTGGGGAAAGGCAGGCAGAGAATTCCCTGGTAGCACCTTCTCTGTGCCTGGGAAGCAGAAGTGTTCACATTGCTTCGCAAGAATCGCTTTTGTGCAGAAAACACTAACACTTGTTCAGAAGGAAAGAAAGCACAGAGCCCCAGATTTTATGTTGTCCTGGAGAGCTTGCAGAGCACTGGGGAAAGGCAGGCAGAGAATTCCCTGCTAGCACCTTCTCTGTGCCTGTTCACATTGCTTCGCAGAATCGCTTTTGTGCAGAAAACAGTAACACTTGTTCAGAAGGAAAGAAAGCACAGAGCCCCAGATTCTATGTTGTCCTGGAGAGCTTGCAGAGCACTGGGGAAAGGCAGGCAGAGAATTCCCTGCTAGCACCTTCTCTGTGCCTGGGAAGCAGAAGTGTTCGCATTGCTTCGCAAGAATCGCTTTTGTGCAGAAAACACTAACACTTGTTCAGAAGGAAAGAAAGCACAGAGCCCCAGATTTTATGTTGTCCTGGAGAGCTTGCAGAGCACTGGGGAAAGGCAGGCAGAGAATTCCCTGCTAGCACCTTCTCTGTGCCTGGGAAGCAGAAGTGTTCACATTGCTTCGCAAGAATTGCTTTTGTGCAGAAAACAGTAACACTTGTTCAGAACGAAAGAAAGCACAGAGCCCCAGATTTTATGTTGTCCTGGAGAGCTTGCAGAGCACTGGGGAAAGGCAGGCAGAGAATTCCTTGCTAGCACCTTCTCTGTGCCTGGGAAGCAGAAGTGTTCACATTGCTTCGCAAGAATCGCTTTTGTGCAGAAAACAGTAACACTTGTTCAGAAGGAAAGAAAGCACAGAGCCCCAGATTTTATGTTGTCCTGGAGAGCTTGCAGAGCACTGGGGAAAGGCAGGCAGAGAATTCCCTGCTAGCACCTTCTCTGTGCCTGGTAAGCAGAGGTGTTCACATTGCTTCTCAGAATCGCTTTTGTGCAGAAAACAGTAACACTTGTTCAGAAGGAAAGAAAGCACAGAGCCCCAGATTTTATGTTGTCCTGGAGAGCTTGCAGAGCACTGGGGAAAGGCAGGCAGAGAATTCCCTGCTAGCACCTTCTCTGTGCCTGGGAAGCAGAAGTGTTCACATTGCTTCGCAAGAATCGCTTTTGTGCAGAAAACAGTAACACTTGTTCAGAAGGAAAGAAAGCACAGAGCCCCAGATTCTATGTTGTCCTGGAGAGCTTGCAGAGCACTGGGGAAAGGCAGGCAGAGAATTCCCTGCTAGCACCTTCTCTGTGCCTGGGAAGCAGAAGTGTTCACATTGCTTCGCAAGAATCGCTTTTGTGCAGAAAACAGTAACACTTGTTCAGAAGGAAAGAAAGCACAGAGCCCCAGATTTTATGTTGTCCTGGAGAGCTTGCAGAGCACTGGGGAAAGGCAGGCAGAGAATTCCCTGCTAGCACCTTCTCTGTGCCTGTTCACATTGCTTCGCAGAATCGCTTTTGTGCAGAAAACAGTAACACTTGTTCAGAACGAAAGAAAGCACAGAGCCCCAGATTTTATGTTGTCCTGGAGAGCTCGCAGAGCACTGGGGAAAGGCAGGCAGAGAATTCCCTGCTAGCACCTTCTCTGTGCCTAGGAAGCAGAAGTGTTCACATTGCTTCGCAAGAATCGCTTTTGTGCAGAAAACAGTAACACTTGTTCAGAAGGAAAGAAAGCGCAGAGCCCCAGATTTTATGTTGTCCTGGAGAGCTTGCAGAGCACTGGGGAAAGGCAGGCAGAGAATTCCCTGCTAGCACCTTCTCTGTGCCTGGGAAGCAGAAGTGTTCACATTGCTTCGCAGAATCGCTTTTGTGCAGAAAACACTAACACTTGTTCAGAACGAAAGAAAGCACAGAGCCCCAGATTCTATGTTGTCCTGGAGAGCTTGCAGAGCACTGGGGAAAGGCAGGCAGAGAATTCCCTGATAGCACCTTCTCTGTGCCTGGGAAGCAGAAGTGTTCACATTGCTTCGCAAGAATCGCTTTTGTGCAGAAAACAGTAACACTTGTTCAGAACGAAAGAAAGCACAGAGCCCCAGATTCTATGTTGTCCTGGAGAGCTTGCAGAGCACTGGGGAAAGGCAGGCAGAGAATTCCCTGCTAGCACCTTCTCTGTGCCTCTTCACATTTCTTCGCAGAATCGCTTTTGTGCAGAAAACAGTAACACGTGTTCAGAACGAAAGAAAGCACAGAGCCCCAGATTCTATGTTGTCCTGGAGAGCTTGCAGAGCACTGGGGAAAGGCAGGCAGAGAATTCCCTGCTAGCACCTTCTCTGTGCCTGGGAAGCAGAAGTGTTCACATTGCTTCGCAAGAATTGCTTTTGTGCAGAAAACAGTAACACTTGTTCAGAACGAAAGAAAGCACAGAGCCCCAGATTCTATGTTGTCCTGGAGAGCTTGCAGAGCACTGGGGAAAGGCAGGCAGAGAATTCCCTGCTAGCACCTTCTCTGTGCCTGGGAAGCAGAAGTGTTCACATTGCTTCGCAAGAATCGCTTTTGTGCAGAAAACAGTAACACTTGTTCAGAAGGAAAGAAAGCACAGAGCCCCAGATTCTATGTTGTCCTGGAGAGCTTGCAGAGCACTGGGGAAAGGCATGCAGAGAATTCCCTGCTAGCACCTTCTCTGTGCCTGTTCACATTGCTTCGCAGAATCGCTTTTGTGCAGAAAACAGTAACACTTGTTCAGAACGAAAGAAAGCACAGAGCCCCAGATTCTATGTTGTCCTGGAGAGCTTGCAGAGCACTGGGGAAAGGCAGGCAGAGAATTCCCTGCTAGCACCTTCTCTGTGCCTGGGAAGCAGAAGTGTTCACATTGCTTCGCAAGAATCGCTTTTGTGCAGAAAACACTAACACTTGTTCAGAAGGAAAGAAAGCACAGAGCCCCAGATTCTATGTTGTCCTGGAGAGCTTGCAGAGCACTGGGGAAAGGCAGGCAGAGAATTCCCTGCTAGCACCTTCTCTGTGCCTGGGAAGCAGAAGTGTTCACATTGCTTCGCAAGAATCGCTTTTGTGCAGAAAACACTAACACTTGTTCAGAAGGAAAGAAAGCACAGAGCCCCAGATTTTATGTTGTCCTGGAGAGCTTGCAGAGCACTGGGGAAAGGCAGGCAGAGAATTCCCTGCTAGCACCTTCTCTGTGCCTGGGAAGCAGAAGTGTTCACATTGCTTCGCAAGAATCGCTTTTGTGCAGAAAACACTAACACTTGTTCAGAAGGAAAGAAAGCACAGAGCCCCAGATTTTATGTTGTCCTGGAGAGCTCGCAGAGCACTGGGGAAAGGCAGGCAGAGAATTCCCTGATAGCACATTCTCTGTGCCTGGGAAGCAGAAGTGTTCACATTGCTTCGCAAGAATCGCTTTTGTGCAGAAAACAGTAACACTTGTTCAGAAGGAAAGAAAGCACAGAGCCCCAGATTCTATGTTGTCCTGGAGAGCTTGCAGAGCACTGGGGAAAGGCAGGCAGAGAATTCCCTGATAGCACCTTCTCTGTGCCTGGGAAGCAGAAGTGTTCACATTGCTTCGCAAGAATCGCTTTTGTGCAGAAAACAGTAACACTTGTTCAGAAGGAAAGAAAGCGCAGAGCCCCAGATTTTATGTTGTCCTGGAGAGCTTGCAGAGCACTGGGGAAAGGCATGCAGAGAATTCCCTGCTAACACCTTCTCTGTGCCTGGGAAGCAGAAGTGTTCACATTGCTTCGCAAGAATCGCTTTTGTGCAGAAAACAGTAACACTTGTTCAGAAGGAAAGAAAGCACAGAGCCCCAGATTCTATGTTGTCCTGGAGAGCTTGCAGAGCACTGGGGAAAGGCAGGCAGAGAATTCCCTGCTAGCACCTTCTCTGTGCCTGTTCACATTGCTTCGCAGAATCGCTTTTGTGCAGAAAACAGTAACACTTGTTCAGAACGAAAGAAAGCACAGAGCCCCAGATTCTACGTTTTCCTGGAGAGCTTGCAGAGCACTGGGGAAAGGCAGGCAGAGAATTCCCTGCTAGCACCTTCTCTGTGCCTGGGAAGCAGAAGTGTTCACATTGCTTCGCAAGAATCGCTTTTGTGCAGAAAACAGTAACACTTGTTCAGAAGGAAAGAAAGCGCAGAGCCCCAGATTTTATGTTGTCCTGGAGAGCTTGCAGAGCACTGGGGAAAGGCAGGCAGAGAATTCCCTGCTAGCACCTTCTCTGTGCCTGTTCACATTGCTTCGCAGAATCGCTTTTGTGCAGAAAACAGTAACACTTGTTCAGAACGAAAGAAAGCACAGAGCCCCAGATTCTATGTTGTCCTGGAGAGCTTGCAGAGCACTGGGGAAAGGCAGGCAGAGAATTCCCTGCTAGCACCTTCTCTGTGCCTGGGAAGCAGAAGTGTTCGCATTGCTTCGCAAGAATCGCTTTTGTGCAGAAAACACTAACACTTGTTCAGAAGGAAAGAAAGCACAGAGCCCCAGATTTTATGTTGTCCTGGAGAGCTTGCAGAGCACTGGGGAAAGGCAGGCAGAGAATTCCCTGCTAGCACCTTCTCTGTGCCTGGGAAGCAGAAGTGTTCACATTGCTTCGCAAGAATTGCTTTTGTGCAGAAAACAGTAACACTTGTTCAGAACGAAAGAAAGCACAGAGCCCCAGATTTTATGTTGTCCTGGAGAGCTTGCAGAGCACTGGGGAAAGGCAGGCAGAGAATTCCCTGCTAGCACCTTCTCTGTGCCTGGTAAGCAGAAGTGTTCACATTGCTTCGCAAGAATCGCTTTTGTGCAGAAAACAGTAACACTTGTTCAGAAGGAAAGAAAGCACAGAGCCCCAGATTTTATGTTGTCCTGGAGAGCTTGCAGAGCACTGGGGAAAGGCAGGCAGAGAATTCCCTGCTAGCACCTTCTCTGTGCCTGGGAAGCAGAAGTGTTCACATTGCTTCGCAAGAATCGCTTTTGTGCAGAAAACAGTAACACTTGTTCAGAAGGAAAGAAAGCACAGAGCCCCAGATTCTATGTTGTCCTGGAGAGCTTGCAGAGCACTGGGGAAAGGCAGGCAGAGAATTCCCTGCTAGCACCTTCTCTGTGCCTGGGAAGCAGAAGTGTTCACATTGCTTCGCAAGAATCGCTTTTGTGCAGAAAACAGTAACACTTGTTCAGAAGGAAAGAAAGCACAGAGCCCCAGATTTTATGTTGTCCTGGAGAGCTTGCAGAGCACTGGGGAAAGGCAGGCAGAGAATTCCCTGATAGCACCTTCTCTGTGCCTGTTCACATTGCTTCGCAGAATCGCTTTTGTGCAGAAAACAGTAACACTTGTTCAGAACGAAAGAAAGCACAGAGCCCCAGATTTTATGTTGTCCTGGAGAGCTCGCAGAGCACTGGGGAAAGGCAGGCAGAGAATTCCCTGCTAGCACCTTCTCTGTGCCTAGGAAGCAGAAGTGTTCACATTGCTTCGCATGAATCGCTTTTGTGCAGAAAACAGTAACACTTGTTCAGAAGGAAAGAAAGCGCAGAGCCCCAGATTTTATGTTGTCCTGGAGAGCTTGCAGAGCACTGGGGAAAGGCAGGCAGAGAATTCCCTGCTAGCACCTTCTCTGTGCCTGTTCACATTGCTTCGCAGAATCGCTTTTGTGCAGAAAACAGTAACACTTGTTCAGAACGAAAGAAAGCACAGAGCCCCAGATTCTATGTTGTCCTGGAGAGCTTGCAGAGCACTGGGGAAAGGCAGGCAGAGAATTCCCTGCTAGCACCTTCTCTGTGCCTGGGAAGCAGAAGTGTTCACATTGCTTCGCAAGAATCGCTTTTGTGCAGAAAACAGTAACACTTGTTCAGAACGAAAGAAAGCACAGAGCCCCAGATTCTATGTTGTCCTGGAGAGCTTGCAGAGCACTGGGGAAAGGCAGGCAGAGAATTCCCTGCTAGCACCTTCTCTGTGCCTCTTCACATTTCTTCGCAGAATCGCTTTTGTGCAGAAAACAGTAACACTTGTTCAGAACGAAAGAAAGCACAGAGCCCCAGATTCTATGTTGTCCTGGAGAGCTTGCAGAGCACTGGGGAAAGGCAGGCAGAGAATTCCCTGCTAGCACCTTCTCTGTGCCTGGGAAGCAGAAGTGTTCACATTGCTTCGCAAGAATTGCTTTTGTGCAGAAAACAGTAACACTTGTTCAGAACGAAAGAAAGCACAGAGCCCCAGATTCTATGTTGTCCTGGAGAGCTTGCAGAGCACTGGGGAAAGGCAGGCAGAGAATTCCCTGCTAGCACCTTCTCTGTGCCTGGGAAGCAGAAGTGTTCACATTGCTTCGCAAGAATCGCTTTTGTGCAGAAAACAGTAACACTTGTTCAGAAGGAAAGAAAGCACAGAGCCCCAGATTCTATGTTGTCCTGGAGAGCTTGCAGAGCACTGGGGAAAGGCATGCAGAGAATTCCCTGCTAGCACCTTCTCTGTGCCTGTTCACATTGCTTCGCAGAATCGCTTTTGTGCAGAAAACATTAACACTTGTTCAGAACGAAAGAAAGCACAGAGCCCCAGATTCTATGTTGTCCTGGAGAGCTTGCAGAGCACTGGGGAAAGGCAGGCAGAGAATTCCCTGCTAGCACCTTCTCTGTGCCTGGGAAGCAGAAGTGTTCACATTGCTTCGCAAGAATCGCTTTTGTGCAGAAAACACTAACACTTGTTCAGAAGGAAAGAAAGCACAGAGCCCCAGATTTTATGTTGTCCTGGAGAGCTTGCAGAGCACTGGGGAAAGGCAGGCAGAGAATTCCCTGCTAGCACCTTCTCTGTGCCTGGGAAGCAGAAGTGTTCACATTGCTTCGCAAGAATTGCTTTTGTCCAGAAAACAGTAACACTTGTTCAGAACGAAAGAAAGCACAGAGCCCCAGATTCTATGTTGTCCTGGAGAGCTTGCAGAGCACTGGGGAAAGGCAGGCAGAGAATTCCTTGCTAGCACCTTCTCTGTGCCTGGGAAGCAGAAGTGTTCACATTGCTTCGCAGAATCGCTTTTGTGCAGAAAACAGTAACACTTGTTCAGAACGAAAGAAAGCACAGAGCCCCAGATTTTATGTTGTCCTGGAGAGCTTGCAGAGCACTGGGGAAAGGCAGGCAGAGAATTCCCTGCTAGCACCTTCTCTGTGCCTGGGAAGCAGAAGTGTTCACATTGCTTCGCAAAAATCGCTTTTGTGCAGAAAACACTAACACTTGTTCAGAACGAAAGAAAGCACAGAGCCCCAGATTTTATGTTGTCCTGGAGAGCTTGCAGAGCACTGGGGAAAGGCAGGCAGAGAATTCCCTGCTAGCACCTTCTCTGTGCCTGTTCACATTGCTTCGCAGAATCGCTTTTGTGCAGAAAACAGTAACACTTGTTCAGAAGGAAAGAAAGCACAGAGCCCCAGATTTTATGTTGTCCTGGAGAGCTTGCAGAGCACTGGGGAAAGGCAGGCAGAGAATTCCCTGCTAGCACCTTCTCTGTGCCTGGGAAGCAGAAGTGTTCACATTGCTTCGCAAGAATCGCTTTTGTGCAGAAAACAGTAACACTTGTTCAGAAGGAAAGAAAGCACAGAGCCCCAGATTCTATGTTGTCCTGGAGAGCTTGCAGAGCACTGGGGAAAGGCATGCAGAGAATTCCCTGCTAGCACCTTCTCTGTGCCTGTTCACATTGCTTCGCAGAATCGCTTTTGTGCAGAAAACAGTAACACTTGTTCAGAACGAAAGAAAGCACAGAGCCCCAGATTCTATGTTGTCCTGGAGAGCTTGCAGAGCACTGGGGAAAGGCAGGCAGAGAATTCCCTGCTAGCACCTTCTCTGTGCCTGGGAAGCAGAAGTGTTCACATTGCTTCGCAAGAATCGCTTTTGTGCAGAAAACACTAACACTTGTTCAGAAGGAAAGAAAGCACAGAGCCCCAGATTTTATGTTGTCCTGGAGAGCTTGCAGAGCACTGGGGAAAGGCAGGCAGAGAATTCCCTGCTAGCACCTTCTCTGTGCCTGGGAAGCAGAAGTGTTCACATTGCTTCGCAAGAATTGCTTTTGTCCAGAAAACAGTAACACTTGTTCAGAACGAAAGAAAGCACAGAGCCCCAGATTCTATGTTGTCCTGGAGAGCTTGCAGAGCACTGGGGAAAGGCAGGCAGAGAATTCCTTGCTAGCACCTTCTCTGTGCCTGGGAAGCAGAAGTGTTCACATTGCTTCGCAGAATCGCTTTTGTGCAGAAAACACTAACACTTGTTCAGAACGAAAGAAAGCACAGAGCCCCAGATTTTATGTTGTCCTGGAGAGCTTGCAGAGCACTGGGGAAAGGCAGGCAGAGAATTCCCTGCTAGCACCTTCTCTGTGCCTGTTCACATTGCTTCGCAGAATCGCTTTTGTGCAGAAAACAGTAACACTTGTTCAGAAGGAAAGAAAGCACAGAGCCCCAGATTTTATGTTGTCCTGGAGACCTCGCAGAGCACTGGGGAAAGGCAGGCAGAGAATTCCCTGCTAGCACCTTCTCTGTGCCTAGGAAGCAGAAGTGTTCACATTGCTTCGCAAGAATCGCTTTTGTGCAGAAAACAGTAACACTTGTTCATAACGAAAGAAAGCACAGAGCCCCAGATTCTACGTTGTCCTGGAGAGCTTGCAGAGCACTGGGGAAAGGCAGGCAGAGAATTCCCTGCTAGCACCTTCTCTGTGCCTGGGAAGCAGAAGTGTTCACATTGCTTCGCAAGAATCGCTTTTGTGCAGAAAACAGTAACACTTGTTCAGAAGGAAAGAAAGCACAGAGCCCCAGATTTTATGTTGTCCTGGAGAGCTTGCAGAGCACTGGGGAAAGGCAGGCAGAGAATTCCCTGATAGCACCTTCTCTGTGCCTGTTCACATTGCTTCGCAGAATCGCTTTTGTGCAGAAAACAGTAACACTTGTTCAGAACGAAAGAAAGCACAGAGCCCCAGATTCTATGTTGTCCTGGAGAGCTTGCAGAGCACTGGGGAAAGGCATGCAGAGAATTCCCTGCTAGCACCTTCTCTGTGCCTGTTCACATTGCTTCGCAGAATCGCTTTTGTGCAGAAAACAGTAACACTTGTTCAGAAGGAAAGAAAGCACAGAGCCCCAGATTCTATGTTGTCCTGGAGAGCTTGCAGAGCACTGGGGAAAGGCAGGCAGAGAATTCCCTGCTAGCACCTTCTCTGTGCCTGGGAAGCAGAAGTGTTCACATTGCTTCGCAAGAATCGCTTTTGTGCAGAAAACACTAACACTTGTTCAGAAGGAAAGAAAGCACAGAGCCCCAGATTTTATGTTGTCCTGGAGAGCTTGCAGAGCACTGGGGAAAGGCAGGCAGAGAATTCCCTGCTAGCACCTTCTCTGTGCCTGGGAAGCAGAAGTGTTCACATTGCTTCGCAAGAATCGCTTTTGTGCAGAAAACACTAACACTTGTTCAGAAGGAAAGAAAGCACAGAGCCCGAGATTTTATGTTGTCCTGGAGAGCTCGCAGAGCACTGGGGAAAGGCAGGCAGAGAATTCCCTGATAGCACGTTCTCTGTGCCTGGGAAGCAGAAGTGTTCACATTGCTTCGCAAGAATCGCTTTTGTGCAGAAAACACTAACACTTGTTCAGAAGGAAAGAAAGCACAGAGCCCCAGATTTTATGTTGTCCTGGAGAGCTTGCAGAGCACTGGGGAAAGGCAGGCAGAGAATTCCCTGCTAGCACCTTCTCTGTGCCTGGGAAGCAGAAGTGTTCACATTGCTTCGCAAGAATCGCTTTTGTGCAGAAAACAGTAACACTTGTTCAGAAGGAAAGAAAGCACAGAGCCCCAGATTCTATGTTGTCCTGGAGAGCTTGCAGAGCACTGGGGAAAGGCAGGCAGAGAATTCCCTGCTAGCACCTTCTCTGTGCCTGGGAAGCAGAAGTGTTCACATTGCTTCGCAAGAATCGCTTTTGTGCAGAAAACAGTAACACTTGTTCAGAAGGAAAGAAAGCGCAGAGCCCCAGATTTTATGTTGTCCTGGAGAGCTTGCAGAGCACTGGGGAAAGGCAGGCAGAGAATTCCCTGCTAACACCTTCTCTGTGCCTGGGAAGCAGAAGTGTTCACATTGCTTCGCAAGAATCGCTTTTGTGCAGAAAACAGTAACACTTGTTCAGAAGGAAAGAAAGCACAGAGCCCCAGATTTTATGTTGTCCTGGAGAGCTTGCAGAGCACTGGGGAAAGGCATGCAGAGAATTCCCTGCTAACACCTTCTCTGTGCCTGGGAAGCAGAAGTGTTCACATTGCTTCGCAAGAATCGCTTTTGTGCAGAAAACAGTAACACTTGTTCAGAACGAAAGAAAGCACAGAGCCCCAGATTTGCTGCTGTCCTGGAGAGCTTGCAGAGCACTGGGGAAAGGCAGGCAGAGAATTCCCTGCTAGCACCTTCTCTGTGCCTGGGAAGCAGAAGTGTTCACATTGCTTCGCAAGAATCGCTTTTGTGCAGAAAACACTAACACTTGTTCAGAACGAAAGAAAGCACAGAGCCCCAGATTCTATGTTGTCCTGGAGAGCTTGCAGAGCACTGGGGAAAGGCAGGCAGAGAATTCCCTGCTAGCACCTTCTCTGTGCCTGGGAAGCAGAAGTGTTCACATTGCTTCGCAAGAATCGCTTTTGTGCAGAAAACACTAACACTTGTTCAGAAGGAAAGAAAGCACAGAGCCCCAGATTCTATGTTGTCCTGGAGAGCTTGCAGAGCACTGGGGAAAGGCATGCAGAGAATTCCCTGCTAGCACCTTCTCTGTGCCTGGGAAGCAGAAGTGTTCACATTGCTTCGCAAGAATCGCTTTTGTGCAGAAAACAGTAACACTTGTTCAGAAGGAAAGAAAGCACAGAGCCCCAGATTTTATGTTGTCCTGGAGAGCTTGCAGAGCACTGGGGAAAGGCAGGCAGAGAATTCCCTGCTAGCACCTTCTCTGTGCCTGTTCACATTGCTTCGCAGAATCGCTTTTGTGCAGAAAACAGTAACACTTGTTCAGAACGAAAGAAAGCACAGAGCCCCAGATTCTACGTTGTCCTGGAGAGCTTGCAGAGCACTGGGGAAAGGCAGGCAGAGAATTCCCTGCTAGCACCTTCTCTGTGCCTGGGAAGCAGAAGTGTTCACATTGCTTCGCAAGAATCGCTTTTGTGCAGAAAACACTAACACTTGTTCAGAAGGAAATAAAGCACAGAGCCCCAGATTTTATGTTGTCCTGGAGAGCTTGCAGAGCACTGGGGAAAGGCAGGCAGAGAATTCCCTGCTAGCACCTTCTCTGTGCCTGTTCACATTGCTTCGCAGAATCGCTTTTGTGCAGAAAACATTAACACTTGTTGAGAAGGAAAGAAAGCACAGAGCCCCAGATTCTATGTTGTCCTGGATAGCTTGCAGAGCACTGGGGAAAGGCATGCAGAGAATTCCCTGCTAGCACCTTCTCTGTGCCTGGGAAGCAGAAGTGTTCACATTGCTTCGCAAGAATCGCTTTTGTGCAGAAAACAGTAACACTTGTTCAGAACTAAAGAAAGCACAGAGCCCCAGATTTTATGTTGTCCTGGAGAGCTTGCAGAGCACTGGGGAAAGGCAGGCAGAAAATTCCCTGCTAGCACCTTCTCTGTGCCTGGGAAGCAGAAGTGTTCACATTGCTTCGCAAAAATCGCTTTTGTGCAGAAAACAGTAACACTTGTTCAGAAGGAAAGAAAGCACAGAGCCCCAGATTTTATGTTGTCCTGGAGAGCTTGCAGAGCACTGGGGAAAGGCAGGCAGAGAATTCCCTGCTAGCACCTTCTCTGTGCCTGTTCACATTGCTTCGCAGAATCGCTTTTGTGCAGAAAACAGTAACACTTGTTCAGAACGAAAGAAAGCACAGAGCCCCAGATTCTATGTTGTCCTGGAGAGCTTGCAGAGCACTGGGGAAAGGCAGGCAGAGAATTCCCTGCTAGCACCTTCTCTGTGCCTGGGAAGCAGAAGTGTTCACATTGCTTCGCAAGAATCGCTTTTGTGCAGAAAACAGTAACACTTGTTCAGAAGGAAAGAAAGCACAGAGCCCCAGATTTTATGTTGTCCTGGAGAGCTTGCAGAGCACTGGGGAAAGGCAGGCAGAGAATTCCCTGATAGCACCTTCTCTGTGCCTAGGAAGCAGAAGTGTTCACATTGCTTCGCAAGAATCGCTTTTGTGCAGAAAACAGTAACACTTGTTCAGAACGAAAGAAAGCACAGAGCCCCAGATTCTACGTTGTCCTGGAGAGCTTGCAGAGCACTGGGGAAAGGCAGGCAGAGAATTCCCTGCTAGCACCTTCTCTGTGCCTGGGAAGCAGAAGTGTTCACATTGCTTCGCAAGAATCGCTTTTGTGCAGAAAACAGTAACACTTGTTCAGAAGGAAAGAAAGCACAGAGCCCCAGATTTTATGTTGTCCTGGAGAGCTTGCAGAGCACTGGGGAAAGGCAGGCAGAGAATTCCCTGCTAGCACCTTCTCTGTGCCTGGGAAGCAGAAGTGTTCACATTGCTTCGCAAGAATCGCTTTTGTGCAGAAAACAGTAACACTTGTTCAGAAGGAAAGAAAGCACAGAGCCCCAGATTCTATGTTGTCCTGGAGAGCTTGCAGAGCACTGGGGAAAGGCATGCAGAGAATTCCCTGCTAGCACCTTCTCTGTGCCTGTTCACATTGCTTCGCAGAATCGCTTTTGTGCAGAAAACAGTAACACTTGTTCAGAACGAAAGAAAGCACAGAGCCCCAGATTCTATGTTGTCCTGGAGAGCTTGCAGAGCACTGGGGAAAGGCAGGCAGAGAATTCCCTGCTAGCACCTTCTCTGTGCCTGGGAAGCAGAAGTGTTCACATTGCTTCGCAAGAATCGCTTTTGTGCAGAAAACACTAACACTTGTTCAGAAGGAAAGAAAGCACAGAGCCCCAGATTTTATGTTGTCCTGGAGAGCTTGCAGAGCACTGGGGAAAGGCAGGCAGAGAATTCCCTGCTAGCACCTTCTCTGTGCCTGGGAAGCAGAAGTGTTCACATTGCTTCGCAAGAATTGCTTTTGTCCAGAAAACAGTAACACTTGTTCAGAACGAAAGAAAGCACAGAGCCCCAGATTCTATGTTGTCCTGGAGAGCTTGCAGAGCACTGGGGAAAGGCAGGCAGAGAATTCCTTGCTAGCACCTTCTCTGTGCCTGGGAAGCAGAAGTGTTCACATTGCTTCGCAGAATCGCTTTTGTGCAGAAAACAGTAACACTTGTTCAGAACGAAAGAAAGCACAGAGCCCCAGATTTTATGTTGTCCTGGAGAGCTTGCAGAGCACTGGGGAAAGGCAGGCAGAGAATTCCCTGCTAGCACCTTCTCTGTGCCTGGGAAGCAGAAGTGTTCACATTGCTTCGCAAAAATCGCTTTTGTGCAGAAAACACTAACACTTGTTCAGAACGAAAGAAAGCACAGAGCCCCAGATTTTATGTTGTCCTGGAGAGCTTGCAGAGCACTGGGGAAAGGCAGGCAGAGAATTCCCTGCTAGCACCTTCTCTGTGCCTGTTCACATTGCTTCGCAGAATCGCTTTTGTGCAGAAAACAGTAACACTTGTTCAGAAGGAAAGAAAGCACAGAGCCCCAGATTTTATGTTGTCCTGGAGACCTCGCAGAGCACTGGGGAAAGGCAGGCAGAGAATTCCCTGCTAGCACCTTCTCTGTGCCTAGGAAGCAGAAGTGTTCACATTGCTTCGCAAGAATCGCTTTTGTGCAGAAAACAGTAACACTTGTTCATAACGAAAGAAAGCACAGAGCCCCAGATTCTACGTTGTCCTGGAGAGCTTGCAGAGCACTGGGGAAAGGCAGGCAGAGAATTCCCTGCTAGCACCTTCTCTGTGCCTGGGAAGCAGAAGTGTTCACATTGCTTCGCAAGAATCGCTTTTGTGCAGAAAACAGTAACACTTGTTCAGAAGGAAAGAAAGCACAGAGCCCCAGATTTTATGTTGTCCTGGAGAGCTTGCAGAGCACTGGGGAAAGGCAGGCAGAGAATTCCCTGATAGCACCTTCTCTGTGCCTGTTCACATTGCTTCGCAGAATCGCTTTTGTGCAGAAAACAGTAACACTTGTTCAGAACGAAAGAAAGCACAGAGCCCCAGATTCTATGTTGTCCTGGAGAGCTTGCAGAGCACTGGGGAAAGGCATGCAGAGAATTCCCTGCTAGCACCTTCTCTGTGCCTGTTCACATTGCTTCGCAGAATCGCTTTTGTGCAGAAAACAGTAACACTTGTTCAGAAGGAAAGAAAGCACAGAGCCCCAGATTCTATGTTGTCCTGGAGAGCTTGCAGAGCACTGGGGAAAGGCAGGCAGAGAATTCCCTGCTAGCACCTTCTCTGTGCCTGGGAAGCAGAAGTGTTCACATTGCTTCGCAAGAATCGCTTTTGTGCAGAAAACACTAACACTTGTTCAGAAGGAAAGAAAGCACAGAGCCCCAGATTTTATGTTGTCCTGGAGAGCTTGCAGAGCACTGGGGAAAGGCAGGCAGAGAATTCCCTGCTAGCACCTTCTCTGTGCCTGGGAAGCAGAAGTGTTCACATTGCTTCGCAAGAATCGCTTTTGTGCAGAAAACACTAACACTTGTTCAGAAGGAAAGAAAGCACAGAGCCCGAGATTTTATGTTGTCCTGGAGAGCTCGCAGAGCACTGGGGAAAGGCAGGCAGAGAATTCCCTGATAGCACGTTCTCTGTGCCTGGGAAGCAGAAGTGTTCACATTGCTTCGCAAGAATCGCTTTTGTGCAGAAAACACTAACACTTGTTCAGAAGGAAAGAAAGCACAGAGCCCCAGATTTTATGTTGTCCTGGAGAGCTTGCAGAGCACTGGGGAAAGGCAGGCAGAGAATTCCCTGCTAGCACCTTCTCTGTGCCTGGGAAGCAGAAGTGTTCACATTGCTTCGCAAGAATCGCTTTTGTGCAGAAAACAGTAACACTTGTTCAGAAGGAAAGAAAGCACAGAGCCCCAGATTCTATGTTGTCCTGGAGAGCTTGCAGAGCACTGGGGAAAGGCAGGCAGAGAATTCCCTGATAGCACCTTCTCTGTGCCTGGGAAGCAGAAGTGTTCACATTGCTTCGCAAAAATCGCTTTTGTGCAGAAAACAGTAACACTTGTTCAGAAGGAAAGAAAGCACAGAGCCCCAGATTTTATGTTGTCCTGGAGAGCTTGCAGAGCACTGGGGAAAGGCAGGCAGAGAATTCCCTGCTAACACCTTCTCTGTGCCTGGGAAGCAGAAGTGTTCACATTGCTTCGCAAGAATCGCTTTTGTGCAGAAAACAGTAACACTTGTTCAGAAGGAAAGAAAGCACAGAGCCCCAGATTCTATGTTGTCCTGGAGAGCTTGCAGAGCACTGGGGAAAGGCATGCAGAGAATTCCCTGCTAACACCTTCTCTGTGCCTGGGAAGCAGAAGTGTTCACATTGCTTCGCAAGAATCGCTTTTGTGCAGAAAACAGTAACACTTGTTCAGAACGAAAGAAAGCACAGAGCCCCAGATTTGCTGCTGTCCTGGAGAGCTTGCAGAGCACTGGGGAAAGGCAGGCAGAGAATTCCCTGCTAGCACCTTCTCTGTGCCTGTTCACATTGCTTCGCAGAATCGCTTTTGTGCAGAAAACAGTAACACTTGTTCAGAACGAAAGAAAGCACAGAGCCCCAGATTTGCTGCTGTCCTGGAGAGCTTGCAGAGCACTGGGGAAAGGCAGGCAGAGAATTCCCTGCTAGCACCTTCTCTGTGCCTGGGAAGCAGAAGTGTTCACATTGCTTCGCAAGAATCGCTTTTGTGCAGAAAACACTAACACTTGTTCAGAACGAAAGAAAGCACAGAGCCCCAGATTCTATGTTGTCCTGGAGAGCTTGCAGAGCACTGGGGAAAGGCAGGCAGAGAATTCCCTGCTAGCACCTTCTCTGTGCCTGGGAAGCAGAAGTGTTCACATTGCTTCGCAAGAATCGCTTTTGTGCAGAAAACACTAACACTTGTTCAGAAGGAAAGAAAGCACAGAGCCCCAGATTCTATGTTGTCCTGGAGAGCTTGCAGAGCACTGGGGAAAGGCATGCAGAGAATTCCCTGCTAGCACCTTCTCTGTGCCTGGGAAGCAGAAGTGTTCACATTGCTTCGCAAGAATCGCTTTTGTGCAGAAAACAGTAACACTTGTTCAGAAGGAAAGAAAGCACAGAGCCCCAGATTTTATGTTGTCCTGGAGAGCTTGCAGAGCACTGGGGAAAGGCAGGCAGAGAATTCCCTGCTAGCACCTTCTCTGTGCCTGTTCACATTGCTTCGCAGAATCGCTTTTGTGCAGAAAACAGTAACACTTGTTCAGAACGAAAGAAAGCACAGAGCCCCAGATTCTACGTTGTCCTGGAGAGCTTGCAGAGCACTGGGGAAAGGCAGGCAGAGAATTCCCTGCTAGCACCTTCTCTGTGCCTGGGAAGCAGAAGTGTTCACATTGCTTCGCAAGAATCGCTTTTGTGCAGAAAACACTAACACTTGTTCAGAAGGAAATAAAGCACAGAGCCCCAGATTTTATGTTGTCCTGGAGAGCTTGCAGAGCACTGGGGAAAGGCAGGCAGAGAATTCCCTGCTAGCACCTTCTCTGTGCCTGTTCACATTGCTTCGCAGAATCGCTTTTGTGCAGAAAACATTAACACTTGTTGAGAAGGAAAGAAAGCACAGAGCCCCAGATTCTATGTTGTCCTGGATAGCTTGCAGAGCACTGGGGAAAGGCATGCAGAGAATTCCCTGCTAGCACCTTCTCTGTGCCTGGGAAGCAGAAGTGTTCACATTGCTTCGCAAGAATCGCTTTTGTGCAGAAAACAGTAACACTTGTTCAGAACTAAAGAAAGCACAGAGCCCCAGATTTTATGTTGTCCTGGAGAGCTTGCAGAGCACTGGGGAAAGGCAGGCAGAAAATTCCCTGCTAGCACCTTCTCTGTGCCTGGGAAGCAGAAGTGTTCACATTGCTTCGCAAAAATCGCTTTTGTGCAGAAAACAGTAACACTTGTTCAGAAGGAAAGAAAGCACAGAGCCCCAGATTTTATGTTGTCCTGGAGAGCTTGCAGAGCACTGGGGAAAGGCAGGCAGAGAATTCCCTGCTAGCACCTTCTCTGTGCCTGTTCACATTGCTTCGCAGAATCGCTTTTGTGCAGAAAACAGTAACACTTGTTCAGAACGAAAGAAAGCACAGAGCCCCAGATTCTATGTTGTCCTGGAGAGCTTGCAGAGCACTGGGGAAAGGCAGGCAGAGAATTCCCTGCTAGCACCTTCTCTGTGCCTGGGAAGCAGAAGTGTTCACATTGCTTCGCAAGAATCGCTTTTGTGCAGAAAACAGTAACACTTGTTCAGAAGGAAAGAAAGCACAGAGCCCCAGATTTTATGTTGTCCTGGAGAGCTCGCAGAGCACTGGGGAAAGGCAGGCAGAGAATTCCTTGCTAGCACCTTCTCTGTGCCTAGGAAGCAGAAGTGTTCACATTGCTTCGCAAAAATCGCTTTTGTGCAGAAAACACTAACACTTGTTCAGAACGAAAGAAAGCACAGAGCCCCAGATTTTATGTTGTCCTGGAGAGCTTGCAGAGCACTGGGGAAAGGCAGGCAGAGAATTCCCTGCTAGCACCTTCTCTGTGCCTGTTCACATTGCTTCGCAGAATCGCTTTTGTGCAGAAAACAGTAACACTTGTTCAGAACGAAAGAAAGCACAGAGCCCCAGATTCTATGTTGTCCTGGAGAGCTTGCAGAGCACTGGGGAAAGGCAGGCAGAGAATTCCTTCCTAGCACCTTCTCTGTGCCTGGGAAGCAGAAGTGTTCACATTGCTTCGCAGAATCGCTTTTGTGCAGAAAAAAACACTAACACTTGTTCAGAAGGAAAGAAAGCACAGAGCCCCAGATTCTATGTTGTCCTGGAGAGCTTGCAGAGCACTGGGGAAAGGCAGGCAGAGAATTCCCTGCTAGCACCTTCTCTGTGCCTGGGAAGCAGAAGTGTTCACATTGCTTCGCAAGAATCGCTTTTGTGCAGAAAACAGTAACACTTGTTCAGAAGGAAAGAAAGCACAGAGCCCCAGAATTTATGTTGTCCTGGAGAGCTTGCAGAGCACTGGGGAAAGGCAGGCAGAGAATTCCCTGATAGCACCTTCTCTGTGCCTGTTCACATTGCTTCGCAGAATCGCTTTTGTGCAGAAAACACTAACACTTGTTCAGAACGAAAGAAAGCACAGAGCCCCAGATTCTATGTTGTCCTGGAGAGCTTGCAGAGCACTGGGGAAAGGCAGGCAGAGAATTCCCTGCTAGCACCTTCTCTGTGCCTGTTCACATTGCTTCGCAGAATCGCTTTTGTGCAGAAAACAGTAACACTTGTTCAGAAGGAAAGAAAGCACAGAGCCCCAGATTCTATGTTGTCCTGGAGAGCTTGCAGAGCACTGGGGAAAGGCAGGCAGAGAATTCCCTGCTAGCACCTTCTCTGTGCCTGGGAAGCAGAAGTGTTCACATTGCTTCGCAAGAATCGCTTTTGTGCAGAAAACACTAACACTTGTTCAGAAGGAAAGAAAGCACAGAGCCCCAGATTTTATGTTGTCCTGGAGAGCTTGCAGAGCACTGGGGAAAGGCAGGCAGAGAATTCCCTGCTAGCACCTTCTCTGTGCCTGGGAAGCAGAAGTGTTCACATTGCTTCGCAAGAATCGCTTTTGTGCAGAAAACAGTAACACTTGTTCAGAAGGAAAGAAAGCACAGAGCCCCAGATTCTATGTTGTCCTGGAGAGCTTGCAGAGCACTGGGGAAAGGCAGGCAGAGAATTCCCTGATAGCACCTTCTCTGTGCCTGTTCACATTGCTTCGCAGAATCGCTTTTGTGCAGAAAACAGTAACACTTGTTCAGAACGAAAGAAAGCACAGAGCCCCAGATTCTACGTTGTCCTGGAGAGCTTGCAGAGCACTGGGGAAAGGCAGGCAGAGAATTCCCTGCTAGCACCTTCTCTGTGCCTGGAGAGCAGAAGTGTTCACATTGCTTCGCAAGAATCGCTTTTGTGCAGAAAACACTAACACTTGTTCAGAAGGAAAGAAAGCACAGAGCCCCAGATTTTATGTTGTCCTGGAGAGCTTGCAGAGCACTGGGGAAAGGCAGGCAGAGAATTCCCTGATAGCACCTTCTCTGTGCCTGTTCACATTGCTTCGCAGAATCGCTTTTGTGCAGAAAACATTAACACTTGTTGAGAAGGAAAGAAAGCACAGAGCCCCAGATTCTATGTTGTCCTGGAGAGCTTGCAGAGCACTGGGGAAAGGCATGCAGAGAATTCCCTGCTAGCACCTTCTCTGTGCCTGGGAAGCAGAAGTGTTCACATTGCTTCGCAAGAATCGCTTTTGTGCAGAAAACAGTAACACTTGTTCAGAAGGAAAGAAAGCACAGAGCCCCAGATTTTATGTTGTCCTGGAGAGCTTGCAGAGCACTGGGGAAAGGCAGGCAGAGAATTCCCTGCTAGCACCTTCTCTGTGCCTGTTCACATTGCTTCGCAGAATCGCTTTTGTGCAGAAAACAGTAACACTTGTTCAGAACGAAAGAAAGCACAGAGCCCCAGATTCTATGTTGTCCTGGAGAGCTTGCAGAGCACTGGGGAAAGGCAGGCAGAGAATTCCCTGCTAGCACCTTCTCTGTGCCTGGGAAGCAGAAGTGTTCACATTGCTTCGCAAGAATCGCTTTTGTGCAGAAAACAGTAACACTTGTTCAGAAGGAAAGAAAGCACAGAGCCCCAGATTTTATGTTGTCCTGGAGAGCTCGCAGAGCACTGGGGAAAGGCAGGCAGAGAATTCCTTGCTAGCACCTTCTCTGTGCCTAGGAAGCAGAAGTGTTCACATTGCTTCGCAGAATCGCTTTTGTGCAGAAAACAGTAACACTTGTTCAGAACGAAAGAAAGCACAGAGCCCCAGATTTTATGTTGTCCTGGAGAGCTTGCAGAGCACTGGGGAAAGGCAGGCAGAGAATTCCCTGCTAGCACCTTCTCTGTGCCTGTTCACATTGCTTCGCAGAATCGCTTTTGTGCAGAAAACACTAACACTTGTTCAGAACGAAAGAAAGCACAGAGCCCCAGATTCTATGTTGTCCTGGAGAGCTTGCAGAGCACTGGGGAAAGGCAGGCAGAGAATTCCCTGCTAGCACCTTCTCTGTGCCTGGGAAGCAGAAGTGTTCACATTGCTTCGCAAGAATCGCTTTTGTGCAGAAAACACTAACACTTGTTCAGAAGGAAAGAAAGCACAGAGCCCCAGATTCTATGTTGTCCTGGAGAGCTTGCAGAGCACTGGGGAAAGGCATGCAGAGAATTCCCTGCTAGCACCTTCTCTGTGCCTGGGAAGCAGAAGTGTTCACATTGCTTCGCAAGAATCGCTTTTGTGCAGAAAACAGTAACACTTGTTCAGAAGGAAAGAAAGCACAGAGCCCCAGATTTTATGTTGTCCTGGAGAGCTTGCAGAGCACTGGGGAAAGGCAGGCAGAGAATTCCCTGCTAGCACCTTCTCTGTGCCTGTTCACATTGCTTCGCAGAATCGCTTTTGTGCAGAAAACAGTAACACTTGTTCAGAACGAAAGAAAGCACAGAGCCCCAGATTCTACGTTGTCCTGGAGAGCTTGCAGAGCACTGGGGAAAGGCAGGCAGAGAATTCCCTGCTAGCACCTTCTCTGTGCCTGGGAAGCAGAAGTGTTCACATTGCTTCGCAAGAATCGCTTTTGTGCAGAAAACACTAACACTTGTTCAGAAGGAAATAAAGCACAGAGCCCCAGATTTTATGTTGTCCTGGAGAGCTTGCAGAGCACTGGGGAAAGGCAGGCAGAGAATTCCCTGCTAGCACCTTCTCTGTGCCTGTTCACATTGCTTCGCAGAATCGCTTTTGTGCAGAAAACATTAACACTTGTTGAGAAGGAAAGAAAGCACAGAGCCCCAGATTCTATGTTGTCCTGGATAGCTTGCAGAGCACTGGGGAAAGGCATGCAGAGAATTCCCTGCTAGCACCTTCTCTGTGCCTGGGAAGCAGAAGTGTTCACATTGCTTCGCAAGAATCGCTTTTGTGCAGAAAACAGTAACACTTGTTCAGAACTAAAGAAAGCACAGAGCCCCAGATTTTATGTTGTCCTGGAGAGCTTGCAGAGCACTGGGGAAAGGCAGGCAGAAAATTCCCTGCTAGCACCTTCTCTGTGCCTGGGAAGCAGAAGTGTTCACATTGCTTCGCAAAAATCGCTTTTGTGCAGAAAACAGTAACACTTGTTCAGAAGGAAAGAAAGCACAGAGCCCCAGATTTTATGTTGTCCTGGAGAGCTTGCAGAGCACTGGGGAAAGGCAGGCAGAGAATTCCCTGCTAGCACCTTCTCTGTGCCTGTTCACATTGCTTCGCAGAATCGCTTTTGTGCAGAAAACAGTAACACTTGTTCAGAACGAAAGAAAGCACAGAGCCCCAGATTCTATGTTGTCCTGGAGAGCTTGCAGAGCACTGGGGAAAGGCAGGCAGAGAATTCCCTGCTAGCACCTTCTCTGTGCCTGGGAAGCAGAAGTGTTCACATTGCTTCGCAAGAATCGCTTTTGTGCAGAAAACAGTAACACTTGTTCAGAAGGAAAGAAAGCACAGAGCCCCAGATTTTATGTTGTCCTGGAGAGCTCGCAGAGCACTGGGGAAAGGCAGGCAGAGAATTCCTTGCTAGCACCTTCTCTGTGCCTAGGAAGCAGAAGTGTTCACATTGCTTCGCAAAAATCGCTTTTGTGCAGAAAACACTAACACTTGTTCAGAACGAAAGAAAGCACAGAGCCCCAGATTTTATGTTGTCCTGGAGAGCTTGCAGAGCACTGGGGAAAGGCAGGCAGAGAATTCCCTGCTAGCACCTTCTCTGTGCCTGTTCACATTGCTTCGCAGAATCGCTTTTGTGCAGAAAACAGTAACACTTGTTCAGAACGAAAGAAAGCACAGAGCCCCAGATTCTATGTTGTCCTGGAGAGCTTGCAGAGCACTGGGGAAAGGCAGGCAGAGAATTCCTTCCTAGCACCTTCTCTGTGCCTGGGAATCAGAAGTGTTCACATTGCTTCGCAGAATCGCTTTTGTGCAGAAAAAAACACTAACACTTGTTCAGAAGGAAAGAAAGCACAGAGCCCCAGATTCTATGTTGTCCTGGAGAGCTTGCAGAGCACTGGGGAAAGGCAGGCAGAGAATTCCCTGCTAGCACCTTCTCTGTGCCTGGGAAGCAGAAGTGTTCACATTGCTTCGCAAGAATCGCTTTTGTGCAGAAAACAGTAACACTTGTTCAGAAGGAAAGAAAGCACAGAGCCCCAGAATTTATGTTGTCCTGGAGAGCTTGCAGAGCACTGGGGAAAGGCAGGCAGAGAATTCCCTGATAGCACCTTCTCTGTGCCTGTTCACATTGCTTCGCAGAATCGCTTTTGTGCAGAAAACACTAACACTTGTTCAGAACGAAAGAAAGCACAGAGCCCCAGATTCTATGTTGTCCTGGAGAGCTTGCAGAGCACTGGGGAAAGGCAGGCAGAGAATTCCCTGCTAGCACCTTCTCTGTGCCTGTTCACATTGCTTCGCAGAATCGCTTTTGTGCAGAAAACAGTAACACTTGTTCAGAAGGAAAGAAAGCACAGAGCCCCAGATTCTATGTTGTCCTGGAGAGCTTGCAGAGCACTGGGGAAAGGCAGGCAGAGAATTCCCTGCTAGCACCTTCTCTGTGCCTGGGAAGCAGAAGTGTTCACATTGCTTCGCAAGAATCGCTTTTGTGCAGAAAACACTAACACTTGTTCAGAAGGAAAGAAAGCACAGAGCCCCAGATTTTATGTTGTCCTGGAGAGCTTGCAGAGCACTGGGGAAAGGCAGGCAGAGAATTCCCTGCTAGCACCTTCTCTGTGCCTGGGAAGCAGAAGTGTTCACATTGCTTCGCAAGAATCGCTTTTGTGCAGAAAACAGTAACACTTGTTCAGAAGGAAAGAAAGCACAGAGCCCCAGATTCTATGTTGTCCTGGAGAGCTTGCAGAGCACTGGGGAAAGGCAGGCAGAGAATTCCCTGCTAGCACCTTCTCTGTGCCTGGGAAGCAGAAGTGTTCACATTGCTTCGCAAGAATCGCTTTTGTGCAGAAAACACTAACACTTGTTCAGAAGGAAAGAAAGCACAGAGCCCCAGATTCTATGTTGTCCTGGAGAGCTTGCAGAGCACTGGGGAAAGGCATGCAGAGAATTCCCTGCTAGCACCTTCTCTGTGCCTGGGAAGCAGAAGTGTTCACATTGCTTCGCAAGAATCGCTTTTGTGCAGAAAACAGTAACACTTGTTCAGAAGGAAAGAAAGCACAGAGCCCCAGATTTTATGTTGTCCTGGAGAGCTTGCAGAGCACTGGGGAAAGGCAGGCAGAGAATTCCCTGCTAGCACCTTCTCTGTGCCTGTTCACATTGCTTCGCAGAATCGCTTTTGTGCAGAAAACAGTAACACTTGTTCAGAACGAAAGAAAGCACAGAGCCCCAGATTCTACGTTGTCCTGGAGAGCTTGCAGAGCACTGGGGAAAGGCAGGCAGAGAATTCCCTGCTAGCACCTTCTCTGTGCCTGGGAAGCAGAAGTGTTCACATTGCTTCGCAAGAATCGCTTTTGTGCAGAAAACACTAACACTTGTTCAGAAGGAAATAAAGCACAGAGCCCCAGATTTTATGTTGTCCTGGAGAGCTTGCAGAGCACTGGGGAAAGGCAGGCAGAGAATTCCCTGCTAGCACCTTCTCTGTGCCTGTTCACATTGCTTCGCAGAATCGCTTTTGTGCAGAAAACATTAACACTTGTTGAGAAGGAAAGAAAGCACAGAGCCCCAGATTCTATGTTGTCCTGGATAGCTTGCAGAGCACTGGGGAAAGGCATGCAGAGAATTCCCTGCTAGCACCTTCTCTGTGCCTGGGAAGCAGAAGTGTTCACATTGCTTCGCAAGAATCGCTTTTGTGCAGAAAACAGTAACACTTGTTCAGAACTAAAGAAAGCACAGAGCCCCAGATTTTATGTTGTCCTGGAGAGCTTGCAGAGCACTGGGGAAAGGCAGGCAGAAAATTCCCTGCTAGCACCTTCTCTGTGCCTGGGAAGCAGAAGTGTTCACATTGCTTCGCAAAAATCGCTTTTGTGCAGAAAACAGTAACACTTGTTCAGAAGGAAAGAAAGCACAGAGCCCCAGATTTTATGTTGTCCTGGAGAGCTTGCAGAGCACTGGGGAAAGGCAGGCAGAGAATTCCCTGCTAGCACCTTCTCTGTGCCTGTTCACATTGCTTCGCAGAATCGCTTTTGTGCAGAAAACAGTAACACTTGTTCAGAACGAAAGAAAGCACAGAGCCCCAGATTCTATGTTGTCCTGGAGAGCTTGCAGAGCACTGGGGAAAGGCAGGCAGAGAATTCCCTGCTAGCACCTTCTCTGTGCCTGGGAAGCAGAAGTGTTCACATTGCTTCGCAAGAATCGCTTTTGTGCAGAAAACAGTAACACTTGTTCAGAAGGAAAGAAAGCACAGAGCCCCAGATTTTATGTTGTCCTGGAGAGCTCGCAGAGCACTGGGGAAAGGCAGGCAGAGAATTCCTTGCTAGCACCTTCTCTGTGCCTAGGAAGCAGAAGTGTTCACATTGCTTCGCAAAAATCGCTTTTGTGCAGAAAACACTAACACTTGTTCAGAACGAAAGAAAGCACAGAGCCCCAGATTTTATGTTGTCCTGGAGAGCTTGCAGAGCACTGGGGAAAGGCAGGCAGAGAATTCCCTGCTGGCACCTTCTCTGTGCCTGTTCACATTGCTTCGCAGAATCGCTTTTGTGCAGAAAACAGTAACACTTGTTCAGAACGAAAGAAAGCACAGAGCCCCAGATTCTATGTTGTCCTGGAGAGCTTGCAGAGCACTGGGGAAAGGCAGGCAGAGAATTCCTTCCTAGCACCTTCTCTGTGCCTGGGAATCAGAAGTGTTCACATTGCTTCGCAGAATCGCTTTTGTGCAGAAAAAAACACTAACACTTGTTCAGAAGGAAAGAAAGCACAGAGCCCCAGATTCTATGTTGTCCTGGAGAGCTTGCAGAGCACTGGGGAAAGGCAGGCAGAGAATTCCCTGCTAGCACCTTCTCTGTGCCTGGGAAGCAGAAGTGTTCACATTGCTTCGCAAGAATCGCTTTTGTGCAGAAAACAGTAACACTTGTTCAGAAGGAAAGAAAGCACAGAGCCCCAGAATTTATGTTGTCCTGGAGAGCTTGCAGAGCACTGGGGAAAGGCAGGCAGAGAATTCCCTGATAGCACCTTCTCTGTGCCTGTTCACATTGCTTCGCAGAATCGCTTTTGTGCAGAAAACACTAACACTTGTTCAGAACGAAAGAAAGCACAGAGCCCCAGATTCTATGTTGTCCTGGAGAGCTTGCAGAGCACTGGGGAAAGGCAGGCAGAGAATTCCCTGCTAGCACCTTCTCTGTGCCTGTTCACATTGCTTCGCAGAATCGCTTTTGTGCAGAAAACAGTAACACTTGTTCAGAAGGAAAGAAAGCACAGAGCCCCAGATTCTATGTTGTCCTGGAGAGCTTGCAGAGCACTGGGGAAAGGCAGGCAGAGAATTCCCTGCTAGCACCTTCTCTGTGCCTGGGAAGCAGAAGTGTTCACATTGCTTCGCAAGAATCGCTTTTGTGCAGAAAACACTAACACTTGTTCAGAAGGAAAGAAAGCACAGAGCCCCAGATTTTATGTTGTCCTGGAGAGCTTGCAGAGCACTGGGGAAAGGCAGGCAGAGAATTCCCTGCTAGCACCTTCTCTGTGCCTGGGAAGCAGAAGTGTTCACATTGCTTCGCAAGAATCGCTTTTGTGCAGAAAACAGTAACACTTGTTCAGAAGGAAAGAAAGCACAGAGCCCCAGATTCTATGTTGTCCTGGAGAGCTTGCAGAGCACTGGGGAAAGGCAGGCAGAGAATTCCCTGCTAGCACCTTCTCTGTGCCTGGGAAGCAGAAGTGTTCACATTGCTTCGCAAGAATCGCTTTTGTGCAGAAAACACTAACACTTGTTCAGAAGGAAAGAAAGCACAGAGCCCCAGATTCTATGTTGTCCTGGAGAGCTTGCAGAGCACTGGGGAAAGGCATGCAGAGAATTCCCTGCTAGCACCTTCTCTGTGCCTGGGAAGCAGAAGTGTTCACATTGCTTCGCAAGAATCGCTTTTGTGCAGAAAACAGTAACACTTGTTCAGAAGGAAAGAAAGCACAGAGCCCCAGATTTTATGTTGTCCTGGAGAGCTTGCAGAGCACTGGGGAAAGGCAGGCAGAGAATTCCCTGCTAGCACCTTCTCTGTGCCTGTTCACATTGCTTCGCAGAATCGCTTTTGTGCAGAAAACAGTAACACTTGTTCAGAACGAAAGAAAGCACAGAGCCCCAGATTCTACGTTGTCCTGGAGAGCTTGCAGAGCACTGGGGAAAGGCAGGCAGAGAATTCCCTGCTAGCACCTTCTCTGTGCCTGGGAAGCAGAAGTGTTCACATTGCTTCGCAAGAATCGCTTTTGTGCAGAAAACACTAACACTTGTTCAGAAGGAAATAAAGCACAGAGCCCCAGATTTTATGTTGTCCTGGAGAGCTTGCAGAGCACTGGGGAAAGGCAGGCAGAGAATTCCCTGCTAGCACCTTCTCTGTGCCTGTTCACATTGCTTCGCAGAATCGCTTTTGTGCAGAAAACATTAACACTTGTTGAGAAGGAAAGAAAGCACAGAGCCCCAGATTCTATGTTGTCCTGGATAGCTTGCAGAGCACTGGGGAAAGGCATGCAGAGAATTCCCTGCTAGCACCTTCTCTGTGCCTGGGAAGCAGAAGTGTTCACATTGCTTCGCAAGAATCGCTTTTGTGCAGAAAACAGTAACACTTGTTCAGAACTAAAGAAAGCACAGAGCCCCAGATTTTATGTTGTCCTGGAGAGCTTGCAGAGCACTGGGGAAAGGCAGGCAGAAAATTCCCTGCTAGCACCTTCTCTGTGCCTGGGAAGCAGAAGTGTTCACATTGCTTCGCAAAAATCGCTTTTGTGCAGAAAACAGTAACACTTGTTCAGAAGGAAAGAAAGCACAGAGCCCCAGATTTTATGTTGTCCTGGAGAGCTTGCAGAGCACTGGGGAAAGGCAGGCAGAGAATTCCCTGCTAGCACCTTCTCTGTGCCTGTTCACATTGCTTCGCAGAATCGCTTTTGTGCAGAAAACAGTAACACTTGTTCAGAACGAAAGAAAGCACAGAGCCCCAGATTCTATGTTGTCCTGGAGAGCTTGCAGAGCACTGGGGAAAGGCAGGCAGAGAATTCCCTGCTAGCACCTTCTCTGTGCCTGGGAAGCAGAAGTGTTCACATTGCTTCGCAAGAATCGCTTTTGTGCAGAAAACAGTAACACTTGTTCAGAAGGAAAGAAAGCACAGAGCCCCAGATTTTATGTTGTCCTGGAGAGCTCGCAGAGCACTGGGGAAAGGCAGGCAGAGAATTCCTTGCTAGCACCTTCTCTGTGCCTAGGAAGCAGAAGTGTTCACATTGCTTCGCAAAAATCGCTTTTGTGCAGAAAACACTAACACTTGTTCAGAACGAAAGAAAGCACAGAGCCCCAGATTTTATGTTGTCCTGGAGAGCTTGCAGAGCACTGGGGAAAGGCAGGCAGAGAATTCCCTGCTAGCACCTTCTCTGTGCCTGTTCACATTGCTTCGCAGAATCGCTTTTGTGCAGAAAACAGTAACACTTGTTCAGAACGAAAGAAAGCACAGAGCCCCAGATTCTATGTTGTCCTGGAGAGCTTGCAGAGCACTGGGGAAAGGCAGGCAGAGAATTCCTTCCTAGCACCTTCTCTGTGCCTGGGAAGCAGAAGTGTTCACATTGCTTCGCAGAATCGCTTTTGTGCAGAAAAAAACACTAACACTTGTTCAGAAGGAAAGAAAGCACAGAGCCCCAGATTCTATGTTGTCCTGGAGAGCTTGCAGAGCACTGGGGAAAGGCAGGCAGAGAATTCCCTGCTAGCACCTTCTCTGTGCCTGGGAAGCAGAAGTGTTCACATTGCTTCGCAAGAATCGCTTTTGTGCAGAAAACAGTAACACTTGTTCAGAAGGAAAGAAAGCACAGAGCCCCAGAATTTATGTTGTCCTGGAGAGCTTGCAGAGCACTGGGGAAAGGCAGGCAGAGAATTCCCTGATAGCACCTTCTCTGTGCCTGTTCACATTGCTTCGCAGAATCGCTTTTGTGCAGAAAACACTAACACTTGTTCAGAACGAAAGAAAGCACAGAGCCCCAGATTCTATGTTGTCCTGGAGAGCTTGCAGAGCACTGGGGAAAGGCAGGCAGAGAATTCCCTGCTAGCACCTTCTCTGTGCCTGTTCACATTGCTTCGCAGAATCGCTTTTGTGCAGAAAACAGTAACACTTGTTCAGAAGGAAAGAAAGCACAGAGCCCCAGATTCTATGTTGTCCTGGAGAGCTTGCAGAGCACTGGGGAAAGGCAGGCAGAGAATTCCCTGCTAGCACCTTCTCTGTGCCTGGGAAGCAGAAGTGTTCACATTGCTTCGCAAGAATCGCTTTTGTGCAGAAAACACTAACACTTGTTCAGAAGGAAAGAAAGCACAGAGCCCCAGATTTTATGTTGTCCTGGAGAGCTTGCAGAGCACTGGGGAAAGGCAGGCAGAGAATTCCCTGATAGCACCTTCTCTGTGCCTGTTCACATTGCTTCGCAGAATCGCTTTTGTGCAGAAAACATTAACACTTGTTGAGAAGGAAAGAAAGCACAGAGCCCCAGATTCTATGTTGTCCTGGAGAGCTTGCAGAGCACTGGGGAAAGGCATGCAGAGAATTCCCTGCTAGCACCTTCTCTGTGCCTGGGAAGCAGAAGTGTTCACATTGCTTCGCAAGAATCGCTTTTGTGCAGAAAACAGTAACACTTGTTCAGAAGGAAAGAAAGCACAGAGCCCCAGATTTTATGTTGTCCTGGAGAGCTTGCAGAGCACTGGGGAAAGGCAGGCAGAGAATTCCCTGCTAGCACCTTCTCTGTGCCTGTTCACATTGCTTCGCAGAATCGCTTTTGTGCAGAAAACAGTAACACTTGTTCAGAACGAAAGAAAGCACAGAGCCCCAGATTCTATGTTGTCCTGGAGAGCTTGCAGAGCACTGGGGAAAGGCAGGCAGAGAATTCCCTGCTAGCACCTTCTCTGTGCCTGGGAAGCAGAAGTGTTCACATTGCTTCGCAAGAATCGCTTTTGTGCAGAAAACACTAACACTTGTTCAGAAGGAAAGAAAGCACAGAGCCCCAGATTTTATGTTGTCCTGGAGAGCTTGCAGAGCACTGGGGAAAGGCAGGCAGAGAATTCCCTGCTAGCACCTTCTCTGTGCCTGGGAAGCAGAAGTGTTCACATTGCTTCGCAAGAATCGCTTTTGTGCAGAAAACACTAACACTTGTTCAGAAGGAAAGAAAGCACAGAGCCCGAGATTTTATGTTGTCCTGGAGAGCTCGCAGAGCACTGGGGAAAGGCAGGCAGAGAATTCCCTGATAGCACGTTCTCTGTGCCTGGGAAGCAGAAGTGTTCACATTGCTTCGCAAGAATCGCTTTTGTGCAGAAAACACTAACACTTGTTCAGAAGGAAAGAAAGCACAGAGCCCCAGATTTTATGTTGTCCTGGAGAGCTTGCAGAGCACTGGGGAAAGGCAGGCAGAGAATTCCCTGCTAGCACCTTCTCTGTGCCTGGGAAGCAGAAGTGTTCACATTGCTTCGCAAGAATCGCTTTTGTGCAGAAAACAGTAACACTTGTTCAGAAGGAAAGAAAGCACAGAGCCCCAGATTCTATGTTGTCCTGGAGAGCTTGCAGAGCACTGGGGAAAGGCAGGCAGAGAATTCCCTGATAGCACCTTCTCTGTGCCTGGGAAGCAGAAGTGTTCACATTGCTTCGCAAAAATCGCTTTTGTGCAGAAAACAGTAACACTTGTTCAGAAGGAAAGAAAGCGCAGAGCCCCAGATTTTATGTTGTCCTGGAGAGCTTGCAGAGCACTGGGGAAAGGCAGGCAGAGAATTCCCTGCTAACACCTTCTCTGTGCCTGGGAAGCAGAAGTGTTCACATTGCTTCGCAAGAATCGCTTTTGTGCAGAAAACAGTAACACTTGTTCAGAAGGAAAGAAAGCACAGAGCCCCAGATTCTATGTTGTCCTGGAGAGCTTGCAGAGCACTGGGGAAAGGCATGCAGAGAATTCCCTGCTAACACCTTCTCTGTGCCTGGGAAGCAGAAGTGTTCACATTGCTTCGCAAGAATCGCTTTTGTGCAGAAAACAGTAACACTTGTTCAGAACGAAAGAAAGCACAGAGCCCCAGATTTGCTGCTGTCCTGGAGAGCTTGCAGAGCACTGGGGAAAGGCAGGCAGAGAATTCCCTGCTAGCACCTTCTCTGTGCCTGTTCACATTGCTTCGCAGAATCGCTTTTGTGCAGAAAACAGTAACACTTGTTCAGAACGAAAGAAAGCACAGAGCCCCAGATTTGCTGCTGTCCTGGAGAGCTTGCAGAGCACTGGGGAAAGGCAGGCAGAGAATTCCCTGCTAGCACCTTCTCTGTGCCTGGGAAGCAGAAGTGTTCACATTGCTTCGCAAGAATCGCTTTTGTGCAGAAAACACTAACACTTGTTCAGAACGAAAGAAAGCACAGAGCCCCAGATTCTATGTTGTCCTGGAGAGCTTGCAGAGCACTGGGGAAAGGCAGGCAGAGAATTCCCTGCTAGCACCTTCTCTGTGCCTGGGAAGCAGAAGTGTTCACATTGCTTCGCAAGAATCGCTTTTGTGCAGAAAACACTAACACTTGTTCAGAAGGAAAGAAAGCACAGAGCCCCAGATTCTATGTTGTCCTGGAGAGCTTGCAGAGCACTGGGGAAAGGCAGGCAGAGAATTCCCTGCTAGCACCTTCTCTGTGCCTGGGAAGCAGAAGTGTTCACATTGCTTCGCAAGAATCGCTTTTGTGCAGAAAACAGTAACACTTGTTCAGAAGGAAAGAAAGCACAGAGCCCCAGATTTTATGTTGTCCTGGAGAGCTTGCAGAGCACTGGGGAAAGGCAGGCAGAGAATTCCCTGCTAGCACCTTCTCTGTGCCTGTTCACATTGCTTCGCAGAATCGCTTTTGTGCAGAAAACAGTAACACTTGTTCAGAACGAAAGAAAGCACAGAGCCCCAGATTCTACGTTGTCCTGGAGAGCTTGCAGAGCACTGGGGAAAGGCAGGCAGAGAATTCCCTGCTAGCACCTTCTCTGTGCCTGGGAAGCAGAAGTGTTCACATTGCTTCGCAAGAATCGCTTTTGTGCAGAAAACACTAACACTTGTTCAGAAGGAAATAAAGCACAGAGCCCCAGATTTTATGTTGTCCTGGAGAGCTTGCAGAGCACTGGGGAAAGGCAGGCAGAGAATTCCCTGCTAGCACCTTCTCTGTGCCTGTTCACATTGCTTCGCAGAATCGCTTTTGTGCAGAAAACATTAACACTTGTTGAGAAGGAAAGAAAGCACAGAGCCCCAGATTCTATGTTGTCCTGGATAGCTTGCAGAGCACTGGGGAAAGGCATGCAGAGAATTCCCTGCTAGCACCTTCTCTGTGCCTGGGAAGCAGAAGTGTTCACATTGCTTCGCAAGAATCGCTTTTGTGCAGAAAACAGTAACACTTGTTCAGAACTAAAGAAAGCACAGAGCCCCAGATTTTATGTTGTCCTGGAGAGCTTGCAGAGCACTGGGGAAAGGCAGGCAGAAAATTCCCTGCTAGCACCTTCTCTGTGCCTGGGAAGCAGAAGTGTTCACATTGCTTCGCAAAAATCGCTTTTGTGCAGAAAACAGTAACACTTGTTCAGAAGGAAAGAAAGCACAGAGCCCCAGATTTTATGTTGTCCTGGAGAGCTTGCAGAGCACTGGGGAAAGGCAGGCAGAGAATTCCCTGCTAGCACCTTCTCTGTGCCTGTTCACATTGCTTCGCAGAATCGCTTTTGTGCAGAAAACAGTAACACTTGTTCAGAACGAAAGAAAGCACAGAGCCCCAGATTCTATGTTGTCCTGGAGAGCTTGCAGAGCACTGGGGAAAGGCAGGCAGAGAATTCCCTGCTAGCACCTTCTCTGTGCCTGGGAAGCAGAAGTGTTCACATTGCTTCGCAAGAATCGCTTTTGTGCAGAAAACAGTAACACTTGTTCAGAAGGAAAGAAAGCACAGAGCCCCAGATTTTATGTTGTCCTGGAGAGCTCGCAGAGCACTGGGGAAAGGCAGGCAGAGAATTCCTTGCTAGCACCTTCTCTGTGCCTAGGAAGCAGAAGTGTTCACATTGCTTCGCAAAAATCGCTTTTGTGCAGAAAACACTAACACTTGTTCAGAACGAAAGAAAGCACAGAGCCCCAGATTTTATGTTGTCCTGGAGAGCTTGCAGAGCACTGGGGAAAGGCAGGCAGAGAATTCCCTGCTAGCACCTTCTCTGTGCCTGTTCACATTGCTTCGCAGAATCGCTTTTGTGCAGAAAACAGTAACACTTGTTCAGAACGAAAGAAAGCACAGAGCCCCAGATTCTATGTTGTCCTGGAGAGCTTGCAGAGCACTGGGGAAAGGCAGGCAGAGAATTCCTTCCTAGCACCTTCTCTGTGCCTGGGAAGCAGAAGTGTTCACATTGCTTCGCAGAATCGCTTTTGTGCAGAAAAAAACACTAACACTTGTTCAGAAGGAAAGAAAGCACAGAGCCCCAGATTCTATGTTGTCCTGGAGAGCTTGCAGAGCACTGGGGAAAGGCAGGCAGAGAATTCCCTGCTAGCACCTTCTCTGTGCCTGGGAAGCAGAAGTGTTCACATTGCTTCGCAAGAATCGCTTTTGTGCAGAAAACAGTAACACTTGTTCAGAAGGAAAGAAAGCACAGAGCCCCAGAATTTATGTTGTCCTGGAGAGCTTGCAGAGCACTGGGGAAAGGCAGGCAGAGAATTCCCTGATAGCACCTTCTCTGTGCCTGTTCACATTGCTTCGCAGAATCGCTTTTGTGCAGAAAACACTAACACTTGTTCAGAACGAAAGAAAGCACAGAGCCCCAGATTCTATGTTGTCCTGGAGAGCTTGCAGAGCACTGGGGAAAGGCAGGCAGAGAATTCCCTGCTAGCACCTTCTCTGTGCCTGTTCACATTGCTTCGCAGAATCGCTTTTGTGCAGAAAACAGTAACACTTGTTCAGAAGGAAAGAAAGCACAGAGCCCCAGATTCTATGTTGTCCTGGAGAGCTTGCAGAGCACTGGGGAAAGGCAGGCAGAGAATTCCCTGCTAGCACCTTCTCTGTGCCTGGGAAGCAGAAGTGTTCACATTGCTTCGCAAGAATCGCTTTTGTGCAGAAAACACTAACACTTGTTCAGAAGGAAAGAAAGCACAGAGCCCCAGATTTTATGTTGTCCTGGAGAGCTTGCAGAGCACTGGGGAAAGGCAGGCAGAGAATTCCCTGCTAGCACCTTCTCTGTGCCTGGGAAGCAGAAGTGTTCACATTGCTTCGCAAGAATCGCTTTTGTGCAGAAAACAGTAACACTTGTTCAGAAGGAAAGAAAGCACAGAGCCCCAGATTCTATGTTGTCCTGGAGAGCTTGCAGAGCACTGGGGAAAGGCAGGCAGAGAATTCCCTGATAGCACCTTCTCTGTGCCTGTTCACATTGCTTCGCAGAATCGCTTTTGTGCAGAAAACAGTAACACTTGTTCAGAACGAAAGAAAGCACAGAGCCCCAGATTCTACGTTGTCCTGGAGAGCTTGCAGAGCACTGGGGAAAGGCAGGCAGAGAATTCCCTGCTAGCACCTTCTCTGTGCCTGGAGAGCAGAAGTGTTCACATTGCTTCGCAAGAATCGCTTTTGTGCAGAAAACACTAACACTTGTTCAGAAGGAAAGAAAGCACAGAGCCCCAGATTTTATGTTGTCCTGGAGAGCTTGCAGAGCACTGGGGAAAGGCAGGCAGAGAATTCCCTGATAGCACCTTCTCTGTGCCTGTTCACATTGCTTCGCAGAATCGCTTTTGTGCAGAAAACATTAACACTTGTTGAGAAGGAAAGAAAGCACAGAGCCCCAGATTCTATGTTGTCCTGGAGAGCTTGCAGAGCACTGGGGAAAGGCATGCAGAGAATTCCCTGCTAGCACCTTCTCTGTGCCTGGGAAGCAGAAGTGTTCACATTGCTTCGCAAGAATCGCTTTTGTGCAGAAAACAGTAACACTTGTTCAGAAGGAAAGAAAGCACAGAGCCCCAGATTTTATGTTGTCCTGGAGAGCTTGCAGAGCACTGGGGAAAGGCAGGCAGAGAATTCCCTGCTAGCACCTTCTCTGTGCCTGTTCACATTGCTTCGCAGAATCGCTTTTGTGCAGAAAACAGTAACACTTGTTCAGAACGAAAGAAAGCACAGAGCCCCAGATTCTATGTTGTCCTGGAGAGCTTGCAGAGCACTGGGGAAAGGCAGGCAGAGAATTCCCTGCTAGCACCTTCTCTGTGCCTGGGAAGCAGAAGTGTTCACATTGCTTCGCAAGAATCGCTTTTGTGCAGAAAACAGTAACACTTGTTCAGAAGGAAAGAAAGCACAGAGCCCCAGATTTTATGTTGTCCTGGAGAGCTCGCAGAGCACTGGGGAAAGGCAGGCAGAGAATTCCTTGCTAGCACCTTCTCTGTGCCTAGGAAGCAGAAGTGTTCACATTGCTTCGCAGAATCGCTTTTGTGCAGAAAACAGTAACACTTGTTCAGAACGAAAGAAAGCACAGAGCCCCAGATTTTATGTTGTCCTGGAGAGCTTGCAGAGCACTGGGGAAAGGCAGGCAGAGAATTCCCTGCTAGCACCTTCTCTGTGCCTGTTCACATTGCTTCGCAGAATCGCTTTTGTGCAGAAAACACTAACACTTGTTCAGAACGAAAGAAAGCACAGAGCCCCAGATTCTATGTTGTCCTGGAGAGCTTGCAGAGCACTGGGGAAAGGCAGGCAGAGAATTCCCTGCTAGCACCTTCTCTGTGCCTGGGAAGCAGAAGTGTTCACATTGCTTCGCAAGAATCGCTTTTGTGCAGAAAACACTAACACTTGTTCAGAAGGAAAGAAAGCACAGAGCCCCAGATTCTATGTTGTCCTGGAGAGCTTGCAGAGCACTGGGGAAAGGCATGCAGAGAATTCCCTGCTAGCACCTTCTCTGTGCCTGGGAAGCAGAAGTGTTCACATTGCTTCGCAAGAATCGCTTTTGTGCAGAAAACAGTAACACTTGTTCAGAAGGAAAGAAAGCACAGAGCCCCAGATTTTATGTTGTCCTGGAGAGCTTGCAGAGCACTGGGGAAAGGCAGGCAGAGAATTCCCTGCTAGCACCTTCTCTGTGCCTGTTCACATTGCTTCGCAGAATCGCTTTTGTGCAGAAAACAGTAACACTTGTTCAGAACGAAAGAAAGCACAGAGCCCCAGATTCTACGTTGTCCTGGAGAGCTTGCAGAGCACTGGGGAAAGGCAGGCAGAGAATTCCCTGCTAGCACCTTCTCTGTGCCTGGGAAGCAGAAGTGTTCACATTGCTTCGCAAGAATCGCTTTTGTGCAGAAAACACTAACACTTGTTCAGAAGGAAATAAAGCACAGAGCCCCAGATTTTATGTTGTCCTGGAGAGCTTGCAGAGCACTGGGGAAAGGCAGGCAGAGAATTCCCTGCTAGCACCTTCTCTGTGCCTGTTCACATTGCTTCGCAGAATCGCTTTTGTGCAGAAAACATTAACACTTGTTGAGAAGGAAAGAAAGCACAGAGCCCCAGATTCTATGTTGTCCTGGATAGCTTGCAGAGCACTGGGGAAAGGCATGCAGAGAATTCCCTGCTAGCACCTTCTCTGTGCCTGGGAAGCAGAAGTGTTCACATTGCTTCGCAAGAATCGCTTTTGTGCAGAAAACAGTAACACTTGTTCAGAACTAAAGAAAGCACAGAGCCCCAGATTTTATGTTGTCCTGGAGAGCTTGCAGAGCACTGGGGAAAGGCAGGCAGAAAATTCCCTGCTAGCACCTTCTCTGTGCCTGGGAAGCAGAAGTGTTCACATTGCTTCGCAAAAATCGCTTTTGTGCAGAAAACAGTAACACTTGTTCAGAAGGAAAGAAAGCACAGAGCCCCAGATTTTATGTTGTCCTGGAGAGCTTGCAGAGCACTGGGGAAAGGCAGGCAGAGAATTCCCTGCTAGCACCTTCTCTGTGCCTGTTCACATTGCTTCGCAGAATCGCTTTTGTGCAGAAAACAGTAACACTTGTTCAGAACGAAAGAAAGCACAGAGCCCCAGATTCTATGTTGTCCTGGAGAGCTTGCAGAGCACTGGGGAAAGGCAGGCAGAGAATTCCCTGCTAGCACCTTCTCTGTGCCTGGGAAGCAGAAGTGTTCACATTGCTTCGCAAGAATCGCTTTTGTGCAGAAAACAGTAACACTTGTTCAGAAGGAAAGAAAGCACAGAGCCCCAGATTTTATGTTGTCCTGGAGAGCTCGCAGAGCACTGGGGAAAGGCAGGCAGAGAATTCCTTGCTAGCACCTTCTCTGTGCCTAGGAAGCAGAAGTGTTCACATTGCTTCGCAAAAATCGCTTTTGTGCAGAAAACACTAACACTTGTTCAGAACGAAAGAAAGCACAGAGCCCCAGATTTTATGTTGTCCTGGAGAGCTTGCAGAGCACTGGGGAAAGGCAGGCAGAGAATTCCCTGCTAGCACCTTCTCTGTGCCTGTTCACATTGCTTCGCAGAATCGCTTTTGTGCAGAAAACAGTAACACTTGTTCAGAACGAAAGAAAGCACAGAGCCCCAGATTCTATGTTGTCCTGGAGAGCTTGCAGAGCACTGGGGAAAGGCAGGCAGAGAATTCCTTCCTAGCACCTTCTCTGTGCCTGGGAATCAGAAGTGTTCACATTGCTTCGCAGAATCGCTTTTGTGCAGAAAAAAACACTAACACTTGTTCAGAAGGAAAGAAAGCACAGAGCCCCAGATTCTATGTTGTCCTGGAGAGCTTGCAGAGCACTGGGGAAAGGCAGGCAGAGAATTCCCTGCTAGCACCTTCTCTGTGCCTGGGAAGCAGAAGTGTTCACATTGCTTCGCAAGAATCGCTTTTGTGCAGAAAACAGTAACACTTGTTCAGAAGGAAAGAAAGCACAGAGCCCCAGAATTTATGTTGTCCTGGAGAGCTTGCAGAGCACTGGGGAAAGGCAGGCAGAGAATTCCCTGATAGCACCTTCTCTGTGCCTGTTCACATTGCTTCGCAGAATCGCTTTTGTGCAGAAAACACTAACACTTGTTCAGAACGAAAGAAAGCACAGAGCCCCAGATTCTATGTTGTCCTGGAGAGCTTGCAGAGCACTGGGGAAAGGCAGGCAGAGAATTCCCTGCTAGCACCTTCTCTGTGCCTGTTCACATTGCTTCGCAGAATCGCTTTTGTGCAGAAAACAGTAACACTTGTTCAGAAGGAAAGAAAGCACAGAGCCCCAGATTCTATGTTGTCCTGGAGAGCTTGCAGAGCACTGGGGAAAGGCAGGCAGAGAATTCCCTGCTAGCACCTTCTCTGTGCCTGGGAAGCAGAAGTGTTCACATTGCTTCGCAAGAATCGCTTTTGTGCAGAAAACACTAACACTTGTTCAGAAGGAAAGAAAGCACAGAGCCCCAGATTTTATGTTGTCCTGGAGAGCTTGCAGAGCACTGGGGAAAGGCAGGCAGAGAATTCCCTGCTAGCACCTTCTCTGTGCCTGGGAAGCAGAAGTGTTCACATTGCTTCGCAAGAATCGCTTTTGTGCAGAAAACAGTAACACTTGTTCAGAAGGAAAGAAAGCACAGAGCCCCAGATTCTATGTTGTCCTGGAGAGCTTGCAGAGCACTGGGGAAAGGCAGGCAGAGAATTCCCTGCTAGCACCTTCTCTGTGCCTGGGAAGCAGAAGTGTTCACATTGCTTCGCAAGAATCGCTTTTGTGCAGAAAACACTAACACTTGTTCAGAAGGAAAGAAAGCACAGAGCCCCAGATTCTATGTTGTCCTGGAGAGCTTGCAGAGCACTGGGGAAAGGCATGCAGAGAATTCCCTGCTAGCACCTTCTCTGTGCCTGGGAAGCAGAAGTGTTCACATTGCTTCGCAAGAATCGCTTTTGTGCAGAAAACAGTAACACTTGTTCAGAAGGAAAGAAAGCACAGAGCCCCAGATTTTATGTTGTCCTGGAGAGCTTGCAGAGCACTGGGGAAAGGCAGGCAGAGAATTCCCTGCTAGCACCTTCTCTGTGCCTGTTCACATTGCTTCGCAGAATCGCTTTTGTGCAGAAAACAGTAACACTTGTTCAGAACGAAAGAAAGCACAGAGCCCCAGATTCTACGTTGTCCTGGAGAGCTTGCAGAGCACTGGGGAAAGGCAGGCAGAGAATTCCCTGCTAGCACCTTCTCTGTGCCTGGGAAGCAGAAGTGTTCACATTGCTTCGCAAGAATCGCTTTTGTGCAGAAAACACTAACACTTGTTCAGAAGGAAATAAAGCACAGAGCCCCAGATTTTATGTTGTCCTGGAGAGCTTGCAGAGCACTGGGGAAAGGCAGGCAGAGAATTCCCTGCTAGCACCTTCTCTGTGCCTGTTCACATTGCTTCGCAGAATCGCTTTTGTGCAGAAAACATTAACACTTGTTGAGAAGGAAAGAAAGCACAGAGCCCCAGATTCTATGTTGTCCTGGATAGCTTGCAGAGCACTGGGGAAAGGCAGGCAGAGAATTCCCTGCTAGCACCTTCTCTGTGCCTGGGAAGCAGAAGTGTTCACATTGCTTCGCAAGAATCGCTTTTGTGCAGAAAACAGTAACACTTGTTCAGAACTAAAGAAAGCACAGAGCCCCAGATTTTATGTTGTCCTGGAGAGCTTGCAGAGCACTGGGGAAAGGCAGGCAGAAAATTCCCTGCTAGCACCTTCTCTGTGCCTGGGAAGCAGAAGTGTTCACATTGCTTCGCAAAAATCGCTTTTGTGCAGAAAACAGTAACACTTGTTCAGAAGGAAAGAAAGCACAGAGCCCCAGATTTTATGTTGTCCTGGAGAGCTTGCAGAGCACTGGGGAAAGGCAGGCAGAGAATTCCCTGCTAGCACCTTCTCTGTGCCTGTTCACATTGCTTCGCAGAATCGCTTTTGTGCAGAAAACAGTAACACTTGTTCAGAACGAAAGAAAGCACAGAGCCCCAGATTCTATGTTGTCCTGGAGAGCTTGCAGAGCACTGGGGAAAGGCAGGCAGAGAATTCCCTGCTAGCACCTTCTCTGTGCCTGGGAAGCAGAAGTGTTCACATTGCTTCGCAAGAATCGCTTTTGTGCAGAAAACAGTAACACTTGTTCAGAAGGAAAGAAAGCACAGAGCCCCAGATTTTATGTTGTCCTGGAGAGCTCGCAGAGCACTGGGGAAAGGCAGGCAGAGAATTCCTTGCTAGCACCTTCTCTGTGCCTAGGAAGCAGAAGTGTTCACATTGCTTCGCAAAAATCGCTTTTGTGCAGAAAACACTAACACTTGTTCAGAACGAAAGAAAGCACAGAGCCCCAGATTTTATGTTGTCCTGGAGAGCTTGCAGAGCACTGGGGAAAGGCAGGCAGAGAATTCCCTGCTAGCACCTTCTCTGTGCCTGTTCACATTGCTTCGCAGAATCGCTTTTGTGCAGAAAACAGTAACACTTGTTCAGAACGAAAGAAAGCACAGAGCCCCAGATTCTATGTTGTCCTGGAGAGCTTGCAGAGCACTGGGGAAAGGCAGGCAGAGAATTCCTTCCTAGCACCTTCTCTGTGCCTGGGAAGCAGAAGTGTTCACATTGCTTCGCAGAATCGCTTTTGTGCAGAAAAAAACACTAACACTTGTTCAGAAGGAAAGAAAGCACAGAGCCCCAGATTCTATGTTGTCCTGGAGAGCTTGCAGAGCACTGGGGAAAGGCAGGCAGAGAATTCCCTGCTAGCACCTTCTCTGTGCCTGGGAAGCAGAAGTGTTCACATTGCTTCGCAAGAATCGCTTTTGTGCAGAAAACAGTAACACTTGTTCAGAAGGAAAGAAAGCACAGAGCCCCAGAATTTATGTTGTCCTGGAGAGCTTGCAGAGCACTGGGGAAAGGCAGGCAGAGAATTCCCTGATAGCACCTTCTCTGTGCCTGTTCACATTGCTTCGCAGAATCGCTTTTGTGCAGAAAACACTAACACTTGTTCAGAACGAAAGAAAGCACAGAGCCCCAGATTCTATGTTGTCCTGGAGAGCTTGCAGAGCACTGGGGAAAGGCAGGCAGAGAATTCCCTGCTAGCACCTTCTCTGTGCCTGTTCACATTGCTTCGCAGAATCGCTTTTGTGCAGAAAACAGTAACACTTGTTCAGAACGAAAGAAAGCACAGAGCCCCAGATTCTATGTTGTCCTGGAGAGCTTGCAGAGCACTGGGGAAAGGCAGGCAGAGAATTCCCTGCTAGCACCTTCTCTGTGCCTGGGAAGCAGAAGTGTTCACATTGCTTCGCAAGAATCGCTTTTGTGCAGAAAACACTAACACTTGTTCAGAAGGAAAGAAAGCACAGAGCCCCAGATTTTATGTTGTCCTGGAGAGCTTGCAGAGCACTGGGGAAAGGCAGGCAGAGAATTCCCTGCTAGCACCTTCTCTGTGCCTGGGAAGCAGAAGTGTTCACATTGCTTCGCAAGAATCGCTTTTGTGCAGAAAACAGTAACACTTGTTCAGAAGGAAAGAAAGCACAGAGCCCCAGATTCTATGTTGTCCTGGAGAGCTTGCAGAGCACTGGGGAAAGGCAGGCAGAGAATTCCCTGATAGCACCTTCTCTGTGCCTGTTCACATTGCTTCGCAGAATCGCTTTTGTGCAGAAAACAGTAACACTTGTTCAGAACGAAAGAAAGCACAGAGCCCCAGATTCTACGTTGTCCTGGAGAGCTTGCAGAGCACTGGGGAAAGGCAGGCAGAGAATTCCCTGCTAGCACCTTCTCTGTGCCTGGAGAGCAGAAGTGTTCACATTGCTTCGCAAGAATCGCTTTTGTGCAGAAAACACTAACACTTGTTCAGAAGGAAAGAAAGCACAGAGCCCCAGATTTTATGTTGTCCTGGAGAGCTTGCAGAGCACTGGGGAAAGGCAGGCAGAGAATTCCCTGATAGCACCTTCTCTGTGCCTGTTCACATTGCTTCGCAGAATCGCTTTTGTGCAGAAAACATTAACACTTGTTGAGAAGGAAAGAAAGCACAGAGCCCCAGATTCTATGTTGTCCTGGAGAGCTTGCAGAGCACTGGGGAAAGGCATGCAGAGAATTCCCTGCTAGCACCTTCTCTGTGCCTGGGAAGCAGAAGTGTTCACATTGCTTCGCAAGAATCGCTTTTGTGCAGAAAACAGTAACACTTGTTCAGAAGGAAAGAAAGCACAGAGCCCCAGATTTTATGTTGTCCTGGAGAGCTTGCAGAGCACTGGGGAAAGGCAGGCAGAGAATTCCCTGCTAGCACCTTCTCTGTGCCTGTTCACATTGCTTCGCAGAATCGCTTTTGTGCAGAAAACAGTAACACTTGTTCAGAACGAAAGAAAGCACAGAGCCCCAGATTCTATGTTGTCCTGGAGAGCTTGCAGAGCACTGGGGAAAGGCAGGCAGAGAATTCCCTGCTAGCACCTTCTCTGTGCCTGGGAAGCAGAAGTGTTCACATTGCTTCGCAAGAATCGCTTTTGTGCAGAAAACAGTAACACTTGTTCAGAAGGAAAGAAAGCACAGAGCCCCAGATTTTATGTTGTCCTGGAGAGCTCGCAGAGCACTGGGGAAAGGCAGGCAGAGAATTCCTTGCTAGCACCTTCTCTGTGCCTAGGAAGCAGAAGTGTTCACATTGCTTCGCAGAATCGCTTTTGTGCAGAAAACAGTAACACTTGTTCAGAACGAAAGAAAGCACAGAGCCCCAGATTTTATGTTGTCCTGGAGAGCTTGCAGAGCACTGGGGAAAGGCAGGCAGAGAATTCCCTGCTAGCACCTTCTCTGTGCCTGTTCACATTGCTTCGCAGAATCGCTTTTGTGCAGAAAACACTAACACTTGTTCAGAACGAAAGAAAGCACAGAGCCCCAGATTCTATGTTGTCCTGGAGAGCTTGCAGAGCACTGGGGAAAGGCAGGCAGAGAATTCCCTGCTAGCACCTTCTCTGTGCCTGGGAAGCAGAAGTGTTCGCATTGCTTCGCAAGAATCGCTTTTGTGCAGAAAACACTAACACTTGTTCAGAAGGAAAGAAAGCACAGAGCCCCAGATTTTATGTTGTCCTGGAGAGCTTGCAGAGCACTGGGGAAAGGCAGGCAGAGAATTCCCTGCTAGCACCTTCTCTGTGCCTGGGAAGCAGAAGTGTTCACATTGCTTCGCAAGAATTGCTTTTGTGCAGAAAACAGTAACACTTGTTCAGAACGAAAGAAAGCACAGAGCCCCAGATTTTATGTTGTCCTGGAGAGCTTGCAGAGCACTGGGGAAAGGCAGGCAGAGAATTCCTTGCTAGCACCTTCTCTGTGCCTGGGAAGCAGAAGTGTTCACATTGCTTCGCAAGAATCGCTTTTGTGCAGAAAACAGTAACACTTGTTCAGAAGGAAAGAAAGCACAGAGCCCCAGATTTTATGTTGTCCTGGAGAGCTTGCAGAGCACTGGGGAAAGGCAGGCAGAGAATTCCCTGCTAGCACCTTCTCTGTGCCTGGGAAGCAGAAGTGTTCACATTGCTTCGCAAGAATCGCTTTTGTGCAGAAAACAGTAACACTTGTTCAGAAGGAAAGAAAGCACAGAGCCCCAGATTTTATGTTGTCCTGGAGAGCTTGCAGAGCACTGGGGAAAGGCAGGCAGAGAATTCCCTGATAGCACCTTCTCTGTGCCTGGGAAGCAGAAGTGTTCACATTGCTTCGCAAGAATCGCTTTTGTGCAGAAAACAGTAACACTTGTTCAGAAGGAAAGAAAGCACAGAGCCCCAGATTCTATGTTGTCCTGGAGAGCTTGCAGAGCACTGGGGAAAGGCAGGCAGAGAATTCCCTGCTAGCACCTTCTCTGTGCCTGGGAAGCAGAAGTGTTCACATTGCTTCGCAAGAATCGCTTTTGTGCAGAAAACAGTAACACTTGTTCAGAAGGAAAGAAAGCACAGAGCCCCAGATTTTATGTTGTCCTGGAGAGCTTGCAGAGCACTGGGGAAAGGCAGGCAGAGAATTCCCTGATAGCACCTTCTCTGTGCCTGTTCACATTGCTTCGCAGAATCGCTTTTGTGCAGAAAACAGTAACACTTGTTCAGAACGAAAGAAAGCACAGAGCCCCAGATTTTATGTTGTCCTGGAGAGCTCGCAGAGCACTGGGGAAAGGCAGGCAGAGAATTCCCTGCTAGCACCTTCTCTGTGCCTAGGAAGCAGAAGTGTTCACATTGCTTCGCAAGAATCGCTTTTGTGCAGAAAACAGTAACACTTGTTCAGAAGGAAAGAAAGCGCAGAGCCCCAGATTTTATGTTGTCCTGGAGAGCTTGCAGAGCACTGGGGAAAGGCAGGCAGAGAATTCCCTGCTAGCACCTTCTCTGTGCCTGGGAAGCAGAAGTGTTCACATTGCTTCGCAGAATCGCTTTTGTGCAGAAAACACTAACACTTGTTCAGAACGAAAGAAAGCACAGAGCCCCAGATTCTATGTTGTCCTGGAGAGCTTGCAGAGCACTGGGGAAAGGCAGGCAGAGAATTCCCTGCTAGCACCTTCTCTGTGCCTGGGAAGCAGAAGTGTTCACATTGCTTCGCAAGAATCGCTTTTGTGCAGAAAACAGTAACACTTGTTCAGAACGAAAGAAAGCACAGAGCCCCAGATTCTATGTTGTCCTGGAGAGCTTGCAGAGCACTGGGGAAAGGCAGGCAGAGAATTCCCTGCTAGCACCTTCTCTGTGCCTCTTCACATTTCTTCGCAGAATCGCTTTTGTGCAGAAAACAGTAACACTTGTTCAGAACGAAAGAAAGCACAGAGCCCCAGATTCTATGTTGTCCTGGAGAGCTTGCAGAGCACTGGGGAAAGGCAGGCAGAGAATTCCCTGCTAGCACCTTCTCTGTGCCTGGGAAGCAGAAGTGTTCACATTGCTTCGCAAGAATTGCTTTTGTGCAGAAAACAGTAACACTTGTTCAGAACGAAAGAAAGCACAGAGCCCCAGATTCTATGTTGTCCTGGAGAGCTTGCAGAGCACTGGGGAAAGGCAGGCAGAGAATTCCCTGCTAGCACCTTCTCTGTGCCTGGGAAGCAGAAGTGTTCACATTGCTTCGCAAGAATCGCTTTTGTGCAGAAAACAGTAACACTTGTTCAGAAGGAAAGAAAGCACAGAGCCCCAGATTCTATGTTGTCCTGGAGAGCTTGCAGAGCACTGGGGAAAGGCAGGCAGAGAATTCCCTGCTAGCACCTTCTCTGTGCCTGTTCACATTGCTTCGCAGAATCGCTTTTGTGCAGAAAACAGTAACACTTGTTCAGAACGAAAGAAAGCACAGAGCCCCAGATTCTATGTTGTCCTGGAGAGCTTGCAGAGCACTGGGGAAAGGCAGGCAGAGAATTCCCTGCTAGCACCTTCTCTGTGCCTGGGAAGCAGAAGTGTTCACATTGCTTCGCAAGAATCGCTTTTGTGCAGAAAACACTAACACTTGTTCAGAAGGAAAGAAAGCACAGAGCCCCAGATTCTATGTTGTCCTGGAGAGCTTGCAGAGCACTGGGGAAAGGCAGGCAGAGAATTCCCTGCTAGCACCTTCTCTGTGCCTGGGAAGCAGAAGTGTTCACATTGCTTCGCAAGAATCGCTTTTGTGCAGAAAACACTAACACTTGTTCAGAAGGAAAGAAAGCACAGAGCCCCAGATTTTATGTTGTCCTGGAGAGCTTGCAGAGCACTGGGGAAAGGCAGGCAGAGAATTCCCTGCTAGCACCTTCTCTGTGCCTGGGAAGCAGGAGTGTTCACATTGCTTCGCAAGAATCGCTTTTGTGCAGAAAACACTAACACTTGTTCAGAAGGAAAGAAAGCACAGAGCCCCAGATTTTATGTTGTCCTGGAGAGCTCGCAGAGCACTGGGGAAAGGCAGGCAGAGAATTCCCTGATAGCACATTCTCTGTGCCTGGGAAGCAGAAGTGTTCACATTGCTTCGCAAGAATCGCTTTTGTGCAGAAAACACTAACACTTGTTCAGAAGGAAAGAAAGCACAGAGCCCCAGATTTTATGTTGTCCTGGAGAGCTTGCAGAGCACTGGGGAAAGGCAGGCAGAGAATTCCCTGCTAGCACCTTCTCTGTGCCTGGGAAGCAGAAGTGTTCACATTGCTTCGCAAGAATCGCTTTTGTGCAGAAAACAGTAACACTTGTTCAGAAGGAAAGAAAGCACAGAGCCCCAGATTCTATGTTGTCCTGGAGAGCTTGCAGAGCACTGGGGAAAGGCAGGCAGAGAATTCCCTGATAGCACCTTCTCTGTGCCTGGGAAGCAGAAGTGTTCACATTGCTTCGCAAGAATCGCTTTTGTGCAGAAAACAGTAACACTTGTTCAGAAGGAAAGAAAGCGCAGAGCCCCAGATTTTATGTTGTCCTGGAGAGCTTGCAGAGCACTGGGGAAAGGCATGCAGAGAATTCCCTGCTAACACCTTCTCTGTGCCTGGGAAGCAGAAGTGTTCACATTGCTTCGCAAGAATCGCTTTTGTGCAGAAAACAGTAACACTTGTTCAGAAGGAAAGAAAGCACAGAGCCCCAGATTCTATGTTGTCCTGGAGAGCTTGCAGAGCACTGGGGAAAGGCAGGCAGAGAATTCCCTGCTAGCACCTTCTCTGTGCCTGTTCACATTGCTTCGCAGAATCGCTTTTGTGCAGAAAACAGTAACACTTGTTCAGAACGAAAGAAAGCACAGAGCCCCAGATTCTACGTTGTCCTGGAGAGCTTGCAGAGCACTGGGGAAAGGCAGGCAGAGAATTCCCTGCTAGCACCTTCTCTGTGCCTGGGAAGCAGAAGTGTTCACATTGCTTCGCAAGAATCGCTTTTGTGCAGAAAACAGTAACACTTGTTCAGAAGGAAAGAAAGCGCAGAGCCCCAGATTTTATGTTGTCCTGGAGAGCTTGCAGAGCACTGGGGAAAGGCAGGCAGAGAATTCCCTGCTAGCACCTTCTCTGTGCCTGTTCACATTGCTTCGCAGAATCGCTTTTGTGCAGAAAACACTAACACTTGTTCAGAACGAAAGAAAGCACAGAGCCCCAGATTTTATGTTGTCCTGGAGAGCTTGCAGAGCACTGGGGAAAGGCAGGCAGAGAATTCCCTGCTAGCACCTTCTCTGTGCCTGGTAAGCAGAAGTGTTCACATTGCTTCGCAAGAATCGCTTTTGTGCAGAAAACAGTAACACTTGTTCAGAAGGAAAGAAAGCACAGAGCCCCAGATTTTATGTTGTCCTGGAGAGCTTGCAGAGCACTGGGGAAAGGCAGGCAGAGAATTCCCTGCTAGCACCTTCTCTGTGCCTGGGAAGCAGAAGTGTTCACATTGCTTCGCAAGAATCGCTTTTGTGCAGAAAACAGTAACACTTGTTCAGAAGGAAAGAAAGCACAGAGCCCCAGATTCTATGTTGTCCTGGAGAGCTTGCAGAGCACTGGGGAAAGGCAGGCAGAGAATTCCCTGCTAGCACCTTCTCTGTGCCTGGGAAGCAGAAGTGTTCACATTGCTTCGCAAGAATCGCTTTTGTGCAGAAAACAGTAACACTTGTTCAGAAGGAAAGAAAGCACAGAGCCCCAGATTTTATGTTGTCCTGGAGAGCTTGCAGAGCACTGGGGAAAGGCAGGCAGAGAATTCCCTGATAGCACCTTCTCTGTGCCTGTTCACATTGCTTCGCAGAATCGCTTTTGTGCAGAAAACAGTAACACTTGTTCAGAACGAAAGAAAGCACAGAGCCCCAGATTCTATGTTGTCCTGGAGAGCTTGCAGAGCACTGGGGAAAGGCAGGCAGAGAATTCCCTGCTAGCACCTTCTCTGTGCCTGGGAAGCAGAAGTGTTCACATTGCTTCGCAAGAATTGCTTTTGTGCAGAAAACAGTAACACTTGTTCAGAACGAAAGAAAGCACAGAGCCCCAGATTCTATGTTGTCCTGGAGAGCTTGCAGAGCACTGGGGAAAGGCAGGCAGAGAATTCCCTGCTAGCACCTTCTCTGTGCCTGGGAAGCAGAAGTGTTCACATTGCTTCGCAAGAATCGCTTTTGTGCAGAAAACAGTAACACTTGTTCAGAAGGAAAGAAAGCACAGAGCCCCAGATTCTATGTTGTCCTGGAGAGCTTGCAGAGCACTGGGGAAAGGCATGCAGAGAATTCCCTGCTAGCACCTTCTCTGTGCCTGTTCACATTGCTTCGCAGAATCGCTTTTGTGCAGAAAACAGTAACACTTGTTCAGAACGAAAGAAAGCACAGAGCCCCAGATTCTATGTTGTCCTGGAGAGCTTGCAGAGCACTGGGGAAAGGCAGGCAGAGAATTCCCTGCTAGCACCTTCTCTGTGCCTGGGAAGCAGAAGTGTTCACATTGCTTCGCAAGAATCGCTTTTGTGCAGAAAACACTAACACTTGTTCAGAAGGAAAGAAAGCGCAGAGCCCCAGATTTTATGTTGTCCTGGAGAGCTTGCAGAGCACTGGGGAAAGGCAGGCAGAGAATTCCCTGCTAGCACCTTCTCTGTGCCTGGGAAGCAGAAGTGTTCACATTGCTTCGCAAGAATTGCTTTTGTCCAGAAAACAGTAACACTTGTTCAGAACGAAAGAAAGCACAGAGCCCCAGATTCTATGTTGTCCTGGAGAGCTTGCAGAGCACTGGGGAAAGGCAGGCAGAGAATTCCTTGCTAGCACCTTCTCTGTGCCTGGGAAGCAGAAGTGTTCACATTGCTTCGCAGAATCGCTTTTGTGCAGAAAACAGTAACACTTGTTCAGAACGAAAGAAAGCACAGAGCCCCAGATTTTATGTTGTCCTGGAGAGCTTGCAGAGCACTGGGGAAAGGCAGGCAGAGAATTCCCTGCTAGCACCTTCTCTGTGCCTGGGAAGCAGAAGTGTTCACATTGCTTCGCAAAAATCGCTTTTGTGCAGAAAACACTAACACTTGTTCAGAACGAAAGAAAGCACAGAGCCCCAGATTTTATGTTGTCCTGGAGAGCTTGCAGAGCACTGGGGAAAGGCAGGCAGAGAATTCCCTGCTAGCACCTTCTCTGTGCCTGTTCACATTGCTTCGCAGAATCGCTTTTGTGCAGAAAACAGTAACACTTGTTCAGAAGGAAAGAAAGCACAGAGCCCCAGATTTTATGTTGTCCTGGAGAGCTTGCAGAGCACTGGGGAAACGCAGGCAGAGAATTCCCTGATAGCACCTTCTCTGTGCCTAGGAAGCAGAAGTGTTCACATTGCTTCGCAAGAATCGCTTTTGTGCAGAAAACAGTAACACTTGTTCAGAACGAAAGAAAGCACAGAGCCCCAGATTCTACGTTGTCCTGGAGAGCTTGCAGAGCACTGGGGAAAGGCAGGCAGAGAATTCCCTGCTAGCACCTTCTCTGTGCCTGGGAAGCAGAAGTGTTCACATTGCTTCGCAAGAATCGCTTTTGTGCAGAAAACAGTAACACTTGTTCAGAAGGAAAGAAAGCACAGAGCCCCAGATTTTATGTTGTCCTGGAGAGCTTGCAGAGCACTGGGGAAAGGCAGGCAGAGAATTCCCTGATAGCACCTTCTCTGTGCCTGTTCACATTGCTTCGCAGAATCGCTTTTGTGCAGAAAACAGTAACACTTGTTCAGAACGAAAGAAAGCACAGAGCCCCAGATTCTATGTTGTCCTGGAGAGCTTGCAGAGCACTGGGGAAAGGCAGGCAGAGAATTCCCTGATAGCACCTTCTCTGTGCCTGTTCACATTGCTTCGCAGAATCGCTTTTGTGCAGAAAACAGTAACACTTGTTCAGAAGGAAAGAAAGCACAGAGCCCCAGATTCTATGTTGTCCTGGAGAGCTTGCAGAGCACTGGGGAAAGGCAGGCAGAGAATTCCCTGCTAGCACCTTCTCTGTGCCTGGGAAGCAGAAGTGTTCACATTGCTTCGCAAGATTCGCTTTTGTGCAGAAAACACTAACACTTGTTCAGAAGGAAAGAAAGCACAGAGCCCCAGATTTTATGTTGTCCTGGAGAGCTTGCAGAGCACTGGGGAAAGGCAGGCAGAGAATTCCCTGCTAGCACCTTCTCTGTGCCTGGGAAGCAGAAGTGTTCACATTGCTTCGCAAGAATCGCTTTTGTGCAGAAAACACTAACACTTTTTCAGAAGGAAAGAAAGCACAGAGCCCCAGATTTTATGTTGTCCTGGAGAACTCGCAGAGCACTGGGGAAAGGCAGGCAGAGAATTCCCTGATAGCACCTTCTCTGTGCCTGGTAAGCAGAAGTGTTCACATTGCTTCGCAAGAATCGCTTTTGTGCAGAAAACACTAACACTTGTTCAGAAGGAAAGAAAGCACAGAGCCCCAGATTTTATGTTGTCCTGGAGAGCTTGCAGAGCACTGGGGAAAGGCAGGCAGAGAATTCCCTGCTAGCACCTTCTCTGTGCCTGTTCACATTGCTTCGCAGAATCGCTTTTGTGCAGAAAACAGTAACACTTGTTCAGAACGAAAGAAAGCACAGAGCCCCAGATTCTATGTTGTCCTGGAGAGCTTGCAGAGCACTGGGGAAAGGCAGGCAGAGAATTCCCTGCTAGCACCTTCTCTGTGCCTGGGAAGCAGAAGTGTTCACATTGCTTCGCAAGAATCGCTTTTGTGCAGAAAACAGTAACACTTGTTCAGAACGAAAGAAAGCACAGAGCCCCAGATTCTATGTTGTCCTGGAGAGCTTGCAGAGCACTGGGGAAAGGCAGGCAGAGAATTCCCTGATAGCACCTTCTCTGTGCCTCTTCACATTTCTTCGCACAATCGCTTTTGTGCAGAAAACAGTAACACTTGTTCAGAACGAAAGAAAGCACAGAGCCCCAGATTCTATGTTGTCCTGGAGAGCTTGCAGAGCACTGGGGAAAGGCAGGCAGAGAATTCCCTGCTAGCACCTTCTCTGTGCCTGGGAAGCAGAAGTGTTCACATTGCTTCGCAAGAATCGCTTTTGTGCAGAAAACAGTAACACTTGTTCAGAAGGAAAGAAAGCACAGAGCCCCAGATTCTATGTTGTCCTGGAGAGCTTGCAGAGCACTGGGGAAAGGCATGCAGAGAATTCCCTTCTAGCACCTTCTCTGTGCCTGTTCACATTGCTTCGCAGAATCGCTTTTGTGCAGAAAACAGTAACACTTGTTCAGAACGAAAGAAAGCACAGAGCCCCAGATTCTATGTTGTCCTGGAGAGCTTGCAGAGCACTGGGGAAAGGCAGGCAGAGAATTCCCTGCTAGCACCTTCTCTGTGCCTGGGAAGCAGAAGTGTTCACATTGCTTCGCAAGAATCGCTTTTGTGCAGAAAACAGTAACACTTGTTCAGAAGGAAAGAAAGCACAGAGCCCCAGATTTTATGTTGTCCTGGAGAGCTTGCAGAGCACTGGGGAAAGGCAGGCAGAGAATTCCCTGATAGCACCTTCTCTGTGCCTGTTCACATTGCTTCGCAGAATCGCTTTTGTGCAGAAAACAGTAACACTTGTTCAGAACGAAAGAAAGCACAGAGCCCCAGATTCTATGTTGTCCTGGAGAGCTTGCAGAGCACTGGGGAAAGGCAGGCAGAGAATTCCCTGATAGCACCTTCTCTGTGCCTGTTCACATTGCTTCGCAGAATCGCTTTTGTGCAGAAAACAGTAACACTTGTTCAGAAGGAAAGAAAGCACAGAGCCCCAGATTCTATGTTGTCCTGGAGAGCTTGCAGAGCACTGGGGAAAGGCAGGCAGAGAATTCCCTGCTAGCACCTTCTCTGTGCCTGGGAAGCAGAAGTGTTCACATTGCTTCGCAAGAATCGCTTTTGTGCAGAAAACACTAACACTTGTTCAGAAGGAAAGAAAGCACAGAGCCCCAGATTCTATGTTGTCCTGGAGAGCTTGCAGAGCACTGGGGAAAGGCAGGCAGAGAATTCCCTGCTAGCACCTTCTCTGTGCCTGGGAAGCAGAAGTGTTCACATTGCTTCGCAAGAATTGCTTTTGTGCAGAAAACAGTAACACTTTTTCAGAAGGAAAGAAAGCACAGAGCCCCAGATTTTATGTTGTCCTGGAGAACTCGCAGAGCACTGGGGAAAGGCAGGCAGAGAATTCCCTGATAGCACCTTCTCTGTGCCTGGTAAGCAGAAGTGTTCACATTGCTTCGCAAGAATCGCTTTTGTGCAGAAAACACTAACACTTGTTCAGAAGGAAAGAAAGCACAGAGCCCCAGATTTTATGTTGTCCTGGAGAGCTTGCAGAGCACTGGGGAAAGGCAGGCAGAGAATTCCCTGCTAGCACCTTCTCTGTGCCTGTTCACATTGCTTCGCAGAATCGCTTTTGTGCAGAAAACAGTAACACTTGTTCAGAACGAAAGAAAGCACAGAGCCCCAGATTCTATGTTGTCCTGGAGAGCTTGCAGAGCACTGGGGAAAGGCAGGCAGAGAATTCCCTGCTAGCACCTTCTCTGTGCCTCTTCACATTTCTTCGCACAATCGCTTTTGTGCAGAAAACAGTAACACTTGTTCAGAACGAAAGAAAGCACAGAGCCCCAGATTCTACGTTGTCCTGGAGAGCTTGCAGAGCACTGGGGAAAGGCAGGCAGAGAATTCCCTGCTAGCACCTTCTCTGTGCCTGGGAAGCAGAAGTGTTCACATTGCTTCGCAAGAATTGCTTTTGTGCAGAAAACAGTAACACTTGTTCAGAACGAAAGAAAGCACAGAGCCCCAGATTCTATGTTGTCCTGGAGAGCTTGCAGAGCACTGGGGAAAGGCATGCAGGGAATTCCCTGCTAGCACCTTCTCTGTGCCTGTTCACATTGCTTCGCAGAATCGCTTTTGTGCAGAAAACAGTAACACTTGTTCAGAACGAAAGAAAGCACAGAGCCCCAGATTCTATGTTGTCCTGGAGAGCTTGCAGAGCACTGGGGAAAGGCAGGCAGAGAATTCCCTGCTAGCACCTTCTCTGTGCCTGGGAAGCAGAAGTGTTCACATTGCTTCGCAAGAATCGCTTTTGTGCAGAAAACACTAACACTTGTTCAGAAGGAAAGAAAGCACAGAGCCCCAGATTTTATGTTGTCCTGGAGAGCTTGCAGAGCACTGGGGAAAGGCAGGCAGAGAATTCCCTGCTAGCACCTTCTCTGTGCCTGGGAAGCAGAAGTGTTCACATTGCTTCGCAAGAATTGCTTTTGTCCAGAAAACAGTAACACTTGTTCAGAACGAAAGAAAGCACAGAGCCCCAGATTCTATGTTGTCCTGGAGAGCTTGCAGAGCACTGGGGAAAGGCAGGCAGAGAATTCCTTGCTAGCACCTTCTCTGTGCCTGGGAAGCAGAAGTGTTCACATTGCTTCGCAGAATCGCTTTTGTGCAGAAAACAGTAACACTTGTTCAGAACGAAAGAAAGCACAGAGCCCCAGATTTTATGTTGTCCTGGAGAGCTTGCAGAGCACTGGGGAAAGGCAGGCAGAGAATTCCCTGCTAGCACCTTCTCTGTGCCTGGGAAGCAGAAGTGTTCACATTGCTTCGCAAAAATCGCTTTTGTGCAGAAAACACTAACACTTGTTCAGAAGGAAAGAAAGCACAGAGCCCCAGATTTTATGTTGTCCTGGAGAGCTTGCAGAGCACTGGGGAAAGGCAGGCAGAGAATTCCCTGATAGCACCTTCTCTGTGCCTGTTCACATTGCTTCGCAGAATCGCTTTTGTGCAGAAAACAGTAACACTTGTTCAGAAGGAAAGAAAGCACAGAGCCCCAGATTTTATGTTGTCCTGGAGAGCTCGCAGAGCACTGGGGAAAGGCAGGCAGAGAATTCCCTGATAGCACCTTCTCTGTGCCTAGGAAGCAGAAGTGTTCACATTGCTTCGCAAGAATCGCTTTTGTGCAGAAAACAGTAACACTTGTTCAGAACGAAAGAAAGCACAGAGCCCCAGATTCTACGTTGTCCTGGAGAGCTTGCAGAGCACTGGGTAAAGGCAGGCAGAGAATTCCCTGCTAGCACCTTCTCTGTGCCTGGGAAGCAGAAGTGTTCACATTGCTTCGCAAGAATCGCTTTTGTGCAGAAAACAGTAACACTTGTTCAGAAGGAAAGAAAGCACAGAGCCCCAGATTTTATGTTGTCCTGGAGAGCTTGCAGAGCACTGGGGAAAGGCAGGCAGAGAATTCCCTGCTAGCACCTTCTCTGTGCCTGTTCACATTGCTTCGCAGAATCGCTTTTGTGCAGAAAACAGTAACACTTGTTCAGAACGAAAGAAAGCACAGAGCCCCAGATTCTATGTTGTCCTGGAGAGCTTGCAGAGCACTGGGGAAAGGCAGGCAGAGAATTCCCTGCTAGCACCTTCTCTGTGCCTGTTCACATTGCTTCGCAGAATCGCTTTTGTGCAGAAAAAAACACTAACACTTGTTCAGAAGGAAAGAAAGCACAGAGCCCCAGATTCTATGTTGTCCTGGAGAGCTTGCAGAGCACTGGGGAAAGGCAGGCAGAGAATTCCCTGCTAGCACCTTCTCTGTGCCTGGGAAGCCGAAGTGTTCACATTGCTTCGCAAGAATCGCTTTTGTGCAGAAAACACTAACACTTGTTCAGAAGGAAAGAAAGCACAGAGCCCCAGATTTTATGTTGTCCTGGAGAGCTTGCAGAGCACTGGGGAAAGGCAGGCAGAGAATTCCTTGCTAGCACCTTCTCTGTGCCTGGGAAGCAGAAGTGTTCACATTGCTTCGCAGAATCGCTTTTGTGCAGAAAACAGTAACACTTGTTCAGAACGAAAGAAAGCACAGAGCCCCAGATTTTATGTTGTCCTGGAGAGCTTGCAGAGCACTGGGGAAAGGCAGGCAGAGAATTCCCTGCTAGCACCTTCTCTGTGCCTGGGAAGCAGAAGTGTTCACATTGCTTCGCAAAAATCGCTTTTGTGCAGAAAACACTAACACTTGTTCAGAAGGAAAGAAAGCACAGAGCCCCAGATTTTATGTTGTCCTGGAGAGCTTGCAGAGCACTGGGGAAAGGCAGGCAGAGAATTCCCTGATAGCACCTTCTCTGTGCCTGTTCACATTGCTTCGCAGAATCGCTTTTGTGCAGAAAACAGTAACACTTGTTCAGAAGGAAAGAAAGCACAGAGCCCCAGATTTTATGTTGTCCTGGAGAGCTCGCAGAGCACTGGGGAAAGGCAGGCAGAGAATTCCCTGATAGCACCTTCTCTGTGCCTGGGAAGCAGAAGTGTTCACATTGCTTCGCAAGAATCGCTTTTGTGCAGAAAACAGTAACACTTGTTCAGAACGAAAGAAAGCACAGAGCCCCAGATTCTACGTTGTCCTGGAGAGCTTGCAGAGCACTGGGTAAAGGCAGGCAGAGAATTCCCTGCTAGCACCTTCTCTGTGCCTGGGAAGCAGAAGTGTTCACATTGCTTCGCAAGAATCGCTTTTGTGCAGAAAACAGTAACACTTGTTCAGAAGGAAAGAAAGCACAGAGCCCCAGATTTTATGTTGTCCTGGAGAGCTTGCAGAGCACTGGGGAAAGGCAGGCAGAGAATTCCCTGCTAGCACCTTCTCTGTGCCTGTTCACATTGCTTCGCAGAATCGCTTTTGTGCAGAAAACAGTAACACTTGTTCAGAACGAAAGAAAGCACAGAGCCCCAGATTCTATGTTGTCCTGGAGAGCTTGCAGAGCACTGGGGAAAGGCAGGCAGAGAATTCCCTGCTAGCACCTTCTCTGTGCCTGGGAAGCAGAAGTGTTCACATTGCTTCGCAAGAATCGCTTTTGTGCAGAAAACACTAACACTTGTTCAGAAGGAAAGAAAGCACAGAGCCCCAGATTTTATGTTGTCCTGGAGAGCTTGCAGAGCACTGGGGAAAGGCAGGCAGAGAATTCCCTGCTAGCACCTTCTCTGTGCCTGGGAAGCAGAAGTGTTCACATTGCTTCGCAAGAATTGCTTTTGTCCAGAAAACAGTAACACTTGTTCAGAACGAAAGAAAGCACAGAGCCCCAGATTCTATGTTGTCCTGGAGAGCTTGCAGAGCACTGGGGAAAGGCAGGCAGAGAATTCCCTGATAGCACCTTCTCTGTGCCTGGGAAGCAGAAGTGTTCACATTGCTTCGCAAGAATCGCTTTTGTGCAGAAAACACTAACACTTGTTCAGAAGGAAAGAAAGCACAGAGCCCCAGATTTTATGTTGTCCTGGAGAGCTTGCAGAGCACTGGGGAAAGGCAGGCAGAGAATTCCCTGCTAGCACCTTCTCTGTGCCTGGGAAGCAGAAGTGTTCACATTGCTTCGCAAGAATCGCTTTTGTGCAGAAAACACTAACACTTGTTCAGAAGGAAAGAAAGCACAGAGCCCCAGATTTTATGTTGTCCTGGAGAGCTCGCAGAGCACTGGGGAAAGGCAGGCAGAGAATTCCCTGATAGCACGTTCTCTGTGCCTGGGAAGCAGAAGTGTTCACATTGCTTTGCAAGAATCGCTTTTGTGCAGAAAACACTAACACTTGTTCAGAAGGAAAGAAAGCACAGAGCCCCAGATTTTATGTTGTCCTGGAGAGCTTGCAGAGCACTGGGGAAAGGCAGGCAGAGAATTCCCTGCTAGCACCTTCTCTGTGCCTGGGAAGCAGAAGTGTTCACATTGCTTCGCAAGAATCGCTTTTGTGCAGAAAACAGTAACACTTGTTCAGAAGGAAAGAAAGCACAGAGCCCCAGATTCTATGTTGTCCTGGAGAGCTTGCAGAGCACTGGGGAAAGGCAGGCAGAGAATTCCCTGATAGCACCTTCTCTGTGCCTGGGAAGCAGAAGTGTTCACATTGCTTCGCAAGAATCGCTTTTGTGCAGAAAACAGTAACACTTGTTCAGAAGGAAAGAAAGCGCAGAGCCCCAGATTTTATGTTGTCCTGGAGAGCTTGCAGAGCACTGGGGAAAGGCATGCAGAGAATTCCCTGCTAACACCTTCTCTGTGCCTGGGAAGCAGAAGTGTTCACATTGCTTCGCAAGAATCGCTTTTGTGCAGAAAACAGTAACACTTGTTCAGAAGGAAAGAAAGCACAGAGCCCCAGATTCTATGTTGTCCTGGAGAGCTTGCAGAGCACTGGGGAAAGGCAGGCAGAGAATTCCCTGCTAGCACCTTCTCTGTGCCTGGGAAGCAGAAGTGTTCACATTGCTTCGCAAGAATCGCTTTTGTGCAGAAAACACTAACACTTGTTCAGAAGGAAAGAAAGCACAGAGCCCCAGATTTTATGTTGTCCTGGAGAACTCGCAGAGCACTGGGGAAAGGCAGGCAGAGAATTCCCTGCTAGCACCTTCTCTGTGCCTGGGAAGCAGAAGTGTTCACATTGCTTCGCAAGAATCGCTTTTGTGCAGAAAACACTAACACTTGTTCAGAAGGAAAGAAAGCACAGAGCCCCAGATTTTATGTTGTCCTGGAGAGCTTGCAGAGCACTGGGGAAAGGCAGGCAGAGAATTCCCTGCTAGCACCTTCTCTGTGCCTGGGAAGCAGAAGTGTTCACATTGCTTCGCAAGAATCGCTTTTGTGCAGAAAACAGTAACACTTGTTCAGAAGGAAAGAAAGCACAGAGCCCCAGATTCTATGTTGTCCTGGAGAGCTTGCAGAGCACTGGGGAAAGGCATGCAGAGAATTCCCTGCTAGCACCTTCTCTGTGCCTGGGAAGCAGAAGTGTTCACATTGCTTCGCAAAAATCGCTTTTGTGCAGAAAACACTAACAATTGTTCAGAACGAAAGAAAGCACAGAGCCCCAGATTTTATGTTGTCCTGGAGAGCTTGCAGAGCACTGGGGAAAGGCAGGCAGAGAATTCCCTGCTAGCACCTTCTCTGTGCCTGTTCACATTGCTTCGCAGAATCGCTTTTGTGCAGAAAACAGTAACACTTGTTCAGAAGGAAAGAAAGCACAGAGCCCCAGATTTTATGTTGTCCTGGAGAGCTTGCAGAGCACTGGGGAAAGGCAGGCAGAGAATTCCCTGCTAGCACCTTCTCTGTGCCTGGGAAGCAGAAGTGTTCACATTGCTTCGCAAGAATCGCTTTTGTGCAGAAAACAGTAACACTTGTTCAGAAGGAAAGAAAGCACAGAGCCCCAGATTTTATGTTGTCCTGGAGAGCTTGCAGAGCACTGGGGAAAGGCAGGCAGAGAATTCCCTGATAGCACCTTCTCTGTGCCTGTTCACATTGCTTCGCAGAATCGCTTTTGTGCAGAAAACAGTAACACTTGTTCAGAACGAAAGAAAGCACAGAGCCCCAGATTCTATGTTGTCCTGGAGAGCTTGCAGAGCACTGGGGAAAGGCAGGCAGAGAATTCCCTGCTAGCACCTTCTCTGTGCCTGTTCACATTGCTTCGCAGAATCGCTTTTGTGCAGAAAACACTAACACTTGTTCAGAACAAAAGAAAGCACAGAGCCCCAGATTTGCTGTTGTTCTGGAGAGCTTGCAGAGCACTGGGGAAAGGCAGGCGGAGAATTCCCTGCTAGCACCTTCTCTGTGCCTGGGAAGCAGAAGTGTTCACATTACTTCGCAGAATCGCTTTTGTGCAGAAAACACTAACACTTGTTCAGAACGAAAGAAAGCACAGAGCCCCAGATTTTATGTTGTCCTGGAGAGCTTGCAGAGCACTGGAGAAAGGCAGGCAGAGAATTCCCTGTTAGCACCTTCTCTGTGCCTGGGAAGCAGTAGTGTTCACATTGCTTCGCAGAATCGCCTTTGTGCAGAAAACACTAACACTTGTTCAGAACAAAAGAAAGCACAGAGCCCCAGATTCTATGTTGTCCTGGAGAGCTTGCAGAGCACTGGGGAAAGGCAGGCAGAGAATTCCCTGCTAGCACCTTCTCTGTGCCTGGGAAGCAGAAGTGTTCACATTGCTTCGCAGAATCGCCTTTGTGCAGAAAACACTAACACTTGTTCAGAACAAAAGAAAGCACAGAGCCCCAGATTTGCTGTTGTTCTGGAGAGCTTGCAGAGCACTGGGGAAAGGCAGGCGGAGAATTCCCTGCTAGCACCTTCTCTGTGCCTGGGAAGCAGAAGTGTTCACATTACTTCGCAGAATCGCTTTTGTGCAGAAAACACTAACACTTGTTCAGAACAAAAGAAAGCACAGAGCCCCAGATTTGCTGTTGTTCTGGAGAGCTTGCAGAGCACTGGGGAAAGGCAGGCAGAGAATTCCCTGCTAGCACCTTCTCTGTGCCTGGGAAGCAGAAGTGTTCACATTGCTTCGCAGAATCGCCTTTGTGCAGAAAACACTAACACTTGTTCAGAATGAAAGAAAGCACAGAGCCCCAGATTTGATGTTGTTCTGGAGAGCTTGCAGAGCAGTGGGGAAAGGCAGGCAGAGAATTCCCTGCTAGCACCTTCTCTGTGCCTGGGAAGCAGGAGTGTTCACATTGCTTCGCAGAATCGCTTTTCTGCAGAAAACACTAACACTTGTTCAGAACAAAAGAAAGCACAGAGCCCCAGATTTGCTGTTGTTCTGGAGAGCTTGCAGAGCACTGGGGAAAGGCAGGCAGAGAATTCCCTGCTAGCACCTTCTCTGTGCCTGGGAAGCAGAAGTGTTCACATTGCTTCGCAGAATCGCTTTGGTGCAGAAAACACTAACACTTGTTCAGAACAAAAGAAAGCACAGAGCCCCAGATTTGCTGTTGTTCTGGAGAGCTTGCAGAGCACTGGGGAAAGGCAGGCAGAGAATTCCCTGCTAGCACCTTCTCTGTGTCTGGGAAGTAGAAGTGTTCACATTGCTTCGCAGAATTGCCTTTGTGCAGAAAACACTAACACTTGTTCAGAACAAAAGAAAGCACAGAGCCTCAGATTTTATGTTGTCCTGGAGAGCTTGCAGAGCACTGGGGAAAGGCAGGCAGAGAATTCCCTGCTAGCACCTTCTCTGTGCCTGGGAAGCAGAAGTGTTCACATTACTTCGCAGAATCGCTTTTGTGCAGAAAACACTAACACTTGTTCAGAACGAAAGAAAGCACAGAGCCCCAGATATGCTGTTGTTCTGGAGAGCTTGCAGAGCACTGGGGAAAGGCAGGCAGAGAATTCCCTGCTGGCACCTTCTCTGTGCCTGGGAAGCAGAAGTGTTCACATTAGTTCGCAGAATCGCCTTTGTGCAGAAAACACTAACACTTGTTCAGAACAAAAGAAAGCACAGAGCCCCAGATTCTATGTTGTCCTGGAGAGCTTGCAGAGCACTGGGGAAAGGCAGGCAGAGAATTCCTTGCTAGCACCTTCTCTGTGCCTGGGAAGCAGAAGTGTTCACATTACTTCGCAGAATCGCTTTTGTGCAGAAAACACTAACACTTGTTCAGAACAAAAGAAAGCACAGAGCCCCAGATTTGCTGTTGTCCTGGAGAGCTTGCAGAGCACTGGGGAAAGGCAGGCAGAGAATTCCCTGTTAGCAGCTTCTCTGTGCCTGGGAAGCAGAAGTGTTCACATTGCTTCGCAGAATCGCTTTTCTGCAGAAAACACTAACACTTGTTCAGAACAAAAGAAAGCACAGAGCCCCAGATTTGCTGTTGTTCTGGAGAGCTTGCAGAGCACTGGGGAAAGGCAGGCAGAGAATTCCCTGCTAGCACCTTCTCTGTGCCTGGAAAGCAGAAGTGTTTACGTTGCTTCGCAGAATCGCTTTTGTGCAGAAAACACTAACACTTGTTCAGAAGGAAAGAAAGCACAGAGCCCCAGATTTGCTGTTGTCCTGGAGAGCTTGCAGAGCACTGGGGAAAGGCAGGCAGAGAATTCCCTGCTAGCACCTTCTCTGTGCCTGGGAAGCAGAAGTGTTCACATTGCTTCGCTGTATCGCCTTTGTGCAGAAAACACTAACACTTGTTCAGAACAAAAGAAAGCACAGAGCCCCAGATTCTATGTTGTCCTGGAGAGCTTGCAGAGCACTGGGGAAAGGCAGGCAGGGAATTCCCTGCTAGCACCTTCTCTGTGCCTGGGAAGCAGAAGTGTTCACATTGCTTCGCAGAATCGCCTTTGTGCAGAAAACACTAACACTTGTTCAGAACAAAAGAAAGCACAGAGCCCCAGATTTGCTGTTGTTCTGGAGAGCTTGCAGAGCACTGGGGAAAGGCAGGCAGAGAATTCCCTGCTAGCACCTTCTCTGTGCCTGGGAAGCAGAAGTGTTCACATTAGTTCGCAGAATCGCCTTTGTGCAGAAAACACTAACACTTGTTCAGAACAAAAGAAAGCACAGAGCCCCAGATTTTATGTTGTTCTGGAGAGCTTGCAGAGCACTGGGGAAAGGCAGGCAGAGAATTCCCTGCTAGCACCTTCTCTGTGCCTGGGAAGCAGAAGTGTTCACATTACTTCGCAGAATCGCTTTTGTGCAGAAAACACTAACACTTGTTCAGAACAAAAGAAAGCACAGAGCCCCAGATTTCCTGTTGTCCTGGAGAGCTTGCAGAGCACTGGGGAAAGGCAGGCAGAGAATTCCCTGCTAGCACCTTCTCTGTGCCTGGGAAGCAGAAGTGTTTACGTTGCTTCGCAGAATCGCTTTTGTGCAGAAAACACTAACACTTGTTCAGAACGAAAGAAAGCACAGAGCCCCAGATTTGCTGTTGTCCTGGAGAGCTTGCAGAGCACTGGGGAAAGGCAGGCAGAGAATTCCCTGCTAGCACCTTCTCTGTGCCTGGGAAGCAGAAGTGTTCACATTGCTTCGCAGAATCGCCTTTGTGCAGAAAACACTAACACTTGTTCAGAACAAAAGAAAGCACAGAGCCCCAGATTCTATGTTGTCCTGGAGAGCTTGCAGAGCACTGGGGAAAGGCAGGCAGAGAATTCCCTGCTAGCACCTTCTCTGTGCCTGGGAAGCAGAAGTGTTCACATTGCTTCGCAGAATCGCTTTTCTGCAGAAAACACTAACACTTGTTCAGAACAAAAGAAAGCACAGAGCCCCAGATTTGCTGTTGTTCTGGAGAGCTTGCAGAGCACTGGGGAAAGGCAGGCAGAGAATTCCCTGCTAGCACCTTCTCTGTGCCTGTTCACATTGCTTCGCAGAATCGCTTTTGTGCAGAAAACAGTAACACTTGTTCAGAAGGAAAGAAAGCACAGAGCCCCAGATTCTATGTTGTCCTGGAGAGCTTGCAGAGCACTGGGGAAAGGCAGGCAGAGAATTCCTTGCTAGCGCCTTCTCTGTGCCTGGGAAGCAGAAGTGTTCACATTACTTCGCAGAATCGCTTTTGTGCAGAAAACACTAACACTTGTTCAGAAGAAAAGAAAGCACAGAGCCCCAGATTTGCTGTTGTTCTGGAGAGCTTGCAGAACACTGGGGAAAGGCAGGCAGAGAATTCCCTGCTAGCACCTTCTCTGTGCCTGGGAAGCAGAAGTGTTCACATTGCTTCGCAGAATCGCCTTTGTGCAGAAAACACTAACACTTGTTCAGAACGAAAGAAAGCACAGAGCCCCAGATTCTATGTTGTCCTGGAGAGCTTGCAGAGCACTGGGGAAAGGCAGGCAGAGAATTCCCTGCTAGCACCTTCTCTGTGCCTGGGAAGCAGAAGTGTTCACATTGCTTCGCAGAATCGCATTTGTGCAGAAAACACTAACACTTGTTCAGAACGAAGGAAAGCACAGAGCCCCAGATTTGCTGTTGTTCTGGAGAGCTTGCAGAGCACTGGGGAAAGGCAGGCAGAGAATTCCCTGCTAGCACCTTCTCTGTGCCTGGGAAGCAGAAGTGTTCACATTACTTCGCAGAATCGCTTTTGTGCAGAAAACACTAACACTTGTTCAGAACAAAAGAAAGCACAGAGCCCCAGATTTGCTGTTGTTCTGGAGAGCTTGCAGAACACTGGGGAAAGGCAGGCAGAGAATTCCCTGCTAGCACCTTCTCTGTGCCTGGGAAGCAGAAGTGTTCACATTGCTTCGCAGAATCGCCTTTGTGCAGAAAACACTAACACTTGTTCAGAACGAAAGAAAGCACAGAGCCCCAGATTCTATGTTGTCCTGGAGAGCTTGCAGAGCACTGGGGAAAGGCAGGCAGAGAATTCCCTGTTAGCACCTTCTCTGTGCCTGGGAAGCAGAAGTGTTCACATTGCTTCGCAGAATCGCTTTTCTGCAGAAAACACTAACACTTGTTCAGAACGAAAGACAGCACAGAGCCCCAGATTTGCTGTTGTTCTGGAGAGCTTGCAGAGCACTGGGGAAAGGCAGGCAGAGAATTCCCTGCTAGCACCTTCTCTGTGCCTGGGAAGCAGAAGTGTTCACATTGCTTCGCAGAATCGCCTTTGTGCAGAAAACACTAACACTTGTTCAGAACAAAAGAAAGCACAGAGCCCCAGATTTGCTGTTGTTCTGGAGAGCTTGCAGAGCACTGGGGAAAGGCAGGCGGAGAATTCCCTGCTAGCACCTTCTCTGTGCCTGGGAAGCAGAAGTGTTCACATTACTTCGCAGAATCGCTTTTGTGCAGAAAACACTAACACTTGTTCAGAACGAAAGAAAGCACAGAGCCCCAGATTTGCTGTTGTCCTGGAGAGCTTGCAGAGCACTGGGGAAAGGCAGGCAGAGAATTCCCTGTTAGCACCTTCTCTGTGCCTGTGAAGCAGAAGTGTTCACATTGCTTCGCAGAATCGTCTTTGTGCAGAAAACACTAACACTTGTTCAGAACAAAAGAAAGCACAGAGCCCCAGATTTGCGGTTGTTCTGGAGAGCTTGCAGAGCACTGGGGAAAGGCAGGCAGAGAATTCCCTGTTAGCACCTTCTCTGTGCCTGGGAAGCAGAAGTGTTCACATTGCTTCGCAGAATCGCCTTTGTGCAGAAAACAATAACACTTGTTCAGAACAAAAGAAAGCACAGAGCCCCAGATTCTATGTTGTCCTGGAGAGCTTGCAGAGCACTGGGGAAAGGCAGGCAGAGAATTCCCTGCTAGCACCTTCTCTGTGCCTGGGAAGCAGAAGTGTTCACATTGCTTCGCAGAATCGCTTTTCTGCAGAAAACACTAACACTTGTTCAGAACAAAAGAAAGCACAGAGCCCCAGATTTGCTGTTGTTCTGGAGAGCTTGCAGAGCACTGGGGAAAGGCAGGCAGAGAATTCCCTGCTAGCACCTTCTCTGTGCCTGGGAAGCAGAAGTGTTCACATTGCTTCGCAGAATTGCCTTTGTGCAGAAAACACTAACACTTGTTCAGAACAAAAGAAAGCACAGAGCCTCAGATTTTATGTTGTCCTGGAGAGCTTGCAGAGCACTGGGGAAAGGCAGGCAGAGAATTCCCTGCTAGCACCTTCTCTGTGCCTGGGAAGCAGAAGTGTTCACATTACTTCGCAGAATCGCTTCTGTGCAGAAAACACTAACACTTGTTCAGAACGAAAGAAAGCACAGAGCCCCAGATATGCTGTTGTTCTGGAGAGCTTGCAGAGCACTGGGGAAAGGCAGGCAGAGAATTCCCTGCTAGCACCTTCTCTGTGCCTGGGAAGCAGAAGTGTTCACATTAGTTCGCAGAATCGCCTTTGTGCAGAAAACACTAACACTTGTTCAGAACAAAAGAAAGCACAGAGCCCCAGATTTTATGTTGTCCTGGAGAGCTTGCAGAGCACTGGGGAAAGGCAGGCAGAGAATTCCTTGCTAGCACCTTCTCTGTGCCTGGGAAGCAGAAGTGTTCACATTACTTCGCAGAATCGCTTTTGTGCAGAAAACACTAACACTTGTTCAGAACAAAAGAAAGCACAGAGCCCCAGATTTGCTGTTGTTCTGGAGAGCTTGCAGAGCACTGGGGAAAGGCAGGCAGAGAATTCCCTGCTAGCACCTTCTCTGTGCCTGGGAAGCAGGAGTGTTTACGTTGCTTCGCAGAATCGCTTTTGTGCAGAAAACACTAACACTTGTTCAGAAGGAAAGAAAGCACAGAGCCCCAGATTTGCTGTTGTCCTGGAGAGCTTGCAGAGCACTGGGGAAAGGCAGGCAGAGAATTCCCTGCTAGCACCTTCTCTGTGCCTGGGAAGCAGAAGTGTTCACATTGCTTCGCTGTATCGCCTTTGTGCAGAAAACACTAACACTTGTTCAGAACAAAAGAAAGCACAGAGCCCCAGATTCTATGTTGTCCTGGAGAGCTTGCAGAGCACTGGGGAAAGGCAGGCAGGGAATTCCCTGCTAGCACCTTCTCTGTGCCTGGGAAGCAGAAGTGTTCACATTGCTTCGCAGAATCGCCTTTGTGCAGAAAACACTAACACTTGTTCAGAAGGAAAGAAAGCACAGAGCCCCAGATTTTATGTTGTCCTGGACAGCTTGCAGAGCACTGGGGAAAGGCAGGCAGAGAATTCCCTGCTAGCACCTTCTCTGTTCCTTTTGAAGCAGAAGTGTTCACATTAGTTCGCAGAATCGCCTTTGTGCAGAAAACACTAACACTTGTTCAGAACAAAAGAAAGCACAGAGCCCCAGATTTTATGTTGTTCTGGAGAGCTTGCAGAGCACTGGGGAAAGGCAGGCAGAGAATTCCCTGCTAGCACCTTCTCTGTGCCTGGGAAGCAGAAGTGTTCACATTACTTCGCAGAATCGCTTTTGTGCAGAAAACACTAACACTTGTTCAGAACAAAAGAAAGCACAGAGCCCCAGATTTGCTGTTGTCCTGGAGAGCTTGCAGAGCACTGGGGAAAGGCAGGCAGAGAATTCCCTGCTAGCACCTTCTCTGTGCCTGGGAAGCAGAAGTGTTCACATTGCTTCGCAGAATCGCCTTTGTGCAGAAAACACTAACACTTGTTCAGAACAAAAGAAAGCACAGAGCCCCAGATTCTATGTTGTCCTGGAGAGCTTGCAGAGCACTGGGGAAAGGCAGGCAGAGAATTCCTTGCTAGCGCCTTCTCTGTGCCTGGGAAGCAGAAGTGTTCACATTGCTTCGCAGAATCGCTTTTGTGCAGAAAACAGTAACACTTGTTCAGAACGAAAGAAAGCACAGAGCCCCAGATTCTATGTTGTCCTGGAGAGCTTGCAGAGCACTGGGGAAAGGCAGGCAGAGAATTCCCTGCTAGCACCTTCTCTGTGCCTGGGAAGCAGAAGTGTTCACATTGCTTCGCAGAATCGCCTTTGTGCAGAAAACACTAACACTTGTTCAGAACAAAAGAAAGCACAGAGCCCCAGATTTGCTGTTGTCCTGGAGAGCTTGCAGAGCACTGGGGAAAGGCAGGCAGAGAATTCCCTGCTAGCACCTTCTCTGTGCCTGGGAAGCAGAAGTGTTCACATTGCTTCGCAGAATCGCATTTGTGCAGAAAGCACTAACACTTGTTCAGAACAAAAGAAAGCACAGAGCCCCAGATTTTATGTTGTCCTGGAGAGCTTGCAGAGCACTGGGGAAAGGCAGGCAGAGAATTCCCTGCTAGCACCTTCTCTGTGCCTGGGAAGCAGAAGTGTTCACATTGCTTCGCAGAATCGCATTTGTGCAGAAAGCACTAACACTTGTTCAGAACAAAAGAAAGCACAGAGCCCCAGATTTTATGTTGTCCTGGAGAGCTTGCAGAGCACTGGGGAAAGGCAGGCAGAGAATTCCCTGCTAGCACCTTCTCTGTGCCTGGGAAGCAGAAGTGTTCACATTGCTTCGCAGAATCGCTTTGGTGCAGAAAACACTAACACTTGTTCAGAACAAAAGAAAGCACAGAGCCCCAGATTTGCTGTTGTTCTGGAGAGCTTGCAGAGCACTGGGGAAAGGCAGGCAGAGAATTCCCTGCTAGCACCTTCTCTGTGTCTGGGAAGTAGAAGTGTTCACATTGCTTCGCAGAATTGCCTTTGTGCAGAAAACACTAACACTTGTTCAGAACAAAAGAAAGCACAGAGCCTCAGATTTTATGTTGTCCTGGAGAGCTTGCAGAGCACTGGGGAAAGGCAGGCAGAGAATTCCCTGCTAGCACCTTCTCTGTGCCTGGGAAGCAGAAGTGTTCACATTACTTCGCAGAATCGCTTTTGTGCAGAAAACACTAACACTTGTTCAGAACGAAAGAAAGCACAGAGCCCCAGATATGCTGTTGTTCTGGAGAGCTTGCAGAGCACTGGGGAAAGGCAGGCAGAGAATTCCCTGCTAGCACCTTCTCTGTGCCTGGGAAGCAGAAGTGTTCACATTGCTTCGCAGAATCGCTTTGGTGCAGAAAACACTAACACTTGTTCAGAACAAAAGAAAGCACAGAGCCCCAGATTTGCTGTTGTTCTGGAGAGCTTGCAGAGCACTGGGGAAAGGCAGGCAGAGAATTCCCTGCTAGCACCTTCTCTGTGTCTGGGAAGTAGAAGTGTTCACATTGCTTCGCAGAATTGCCTTTGTGCAGAAAACACTAACACTTGTTCAGAACAAAAGAAAGCACAGAGCCTCAGATTTTATGTTGTCCTGGAGAGCTTGCAGAGCACTGGGGAAAGGCAGGCAGAGAATTCCCTGCTAGCACCTTCTCTGTGCCTGGGAAGCAGAATTGTTCACATTACTTCGCAGAATCGCTTTTGTGCAGAAAACACTAACACTTGTTCAGAACGAAAGAAAGCACAGAGCCCCAGATATGCTGTTGTTCTGGAGAGCTTGCAGAGCACTGGGGAAAGGCAGGCAGAGAATTCCCTGCTAGCACCTTCTCTGTGCCTGGGAAGCAGAAGTGTTCACATTAGTTCGCAGAATCGCCTTTGTGCAGAAAACACTAACACTTGTTCAGAACAAAAGAAAGCACAGAGCCCCAGATTTTATGTTGTCCTGGAGAGCTTGCAGAGCACTGGGGAAAGGCAGGCAGAGAATTCCTTGCTAGCACCTTCTCTGTGCCTGGGAAGCAGAAGTGTTCACATTACTTCGCAGAATCGCTTTTGTGCAGAAAACACTAACACTTGTTCAGAAGGAAAGAAAGCACAGAGCCCCAGATTTGCTGTTGTCCTGGAGAGCTTGCAGAGCACTGGGGAAAGGCAGGCAGAGAATTCCCTGCTAGCACCTTCTCTGTGCCTGGGAAGCAGAAGTGTTCACATTGCTTCGCTGTATCGCCTTTGTGCAGAAAACACTAACACTTGTTCAGAACAAAAGAAAGCACAGAGCCCCAGATTCTATGTTGTCCTGGAGAGCTTGCAGAGCACTGGGGAAAGGCAGGCAGGGAATTCCCTGCTAGCACCTTCTCTGTGCCTGGGAAGCAGAAGTGTTCACATTGCTTCGCAGAATCGCCTTTGTGCAGAAAACACTAACACTTGTTCAGAAGGAAAGAAAGCACAGAGCCCCAGATTTTATGTTGTCCTGGAGAGCTTGCAGAGCACTGGGGAAAGGCAGGCAGAGAATTCCCTGCTAGCACCTTCTCTGTTCCTTGTGAAGCAGAAGTGTTCACATTAGTTCGCAGAATCGCTTTTGTGCAGAAAACACTAACACTTGTTCAGAACAAAAGAAAGCACAGAGCCCCAGATTTGCTGTTGTCCTGGAGAGCTTGCAGAGCACTGGGGAAAGGCAGGCAGAGAATTCCCTGTTAGCAGCTTCTCTGTGCCTGGGAAGCAGAAGTGTTCACATTGCTTCGCAGAATCGCTTTTCTGCAGAAAACACTAACACTTGTTCAGAACAAAAGAAAGCACAGAGCCCCAGATTTGCTGTTGTTCTGGAGAGCTTGCAGAGCACTGGGGAAAGGCAGGCAGAGAATTCCCTGCTAGCACCTTCTCTGTGCCTGGAAAGCAGAAGTGTTTACGTTGCTTCGCAGAATCGCTTTTGTGCAGAAAACACTAACACTTGTTCAGAAGGAAAGAAAGCACAGAGCCCCAGATTTGCTGTTGTCCTGGAGAGCTTGCAGAGCACTGGGGAAAGGCAGGCAGAGAATTCCCTGCTAGCACCTTCTCTGTGCCTGGGAAGCAGAAGTGTTCACATTGCTTCGCTGTATCGCCTTTGTGCAGAAAACACTAACACTTGTTCAGAACAAAAGAAAGCACAGAGCCCCAGATTCTATGTTGTCCTGGAGAGCTTGCAGAGCACTGGGGAAAGGCAGGCAGGGAATTCCCTGCTAGCACCTTCTCTGTGCCTGGGAAGCAGAAGTGTTCACATTGCTTCGCAGAATCGCCTTTGTGCAGAAAACACTAACACTTGTTCAGAACAAAAGAAAGCACAGAGCCCCAGATTTGCTGTTGTTCTGGAGAGCTTGCAGAGCACTGGGGAAAGGCAGGCAGAGAATTCCCTGCTAGCACCTTCTCTGTGCCTGGGAAGCAGAAGTGTTCACATTAGTTCGCAGAATCGCTTTTCTGCAGAAAACACTAACACTTGTTCAGAACAAAAGAAAGCACAGAGCCCCAGATTTGCTGTTGTTCTGGAGAGCTTGCAGAGCACTGGGGAAAGGCAGGCAGAGAATTCCCTGCTAGCACCTTCTCTGTGCCTGGAAAGCAGAAGTGTTTACGTTGCTTCGCAGAATCGCTTTTGTGCAGAAAACACTAACACTTGTTCAGAACGAAAGAAAGCACAGAGCCCCAGATTTGCTGTTGTCCTGGAGAGCTTGCAGAGCACTGGGGAAAGGCAGGCAGAGAATTCCCTGCTAGCACCTTCTCTGTGCCTGGGAAGCAGAAGTGTTCACATTGCTTCGCTGTATCGCCTTTGTGCAGAAAACACTAACACTTGTTCAGAACAAAAGAAAGCACAGAGCCCCAGATTCTATGTTGTCCTGGAGAGCTTGCAGAGCACTGGGGAAAGGCAGGCAGGGAATTCCCTGCTAGCACCTTCTCTGTGCCTGGGAAGCAGAAGTGTTCACATTGCTTCGCAGAATCGCCTTTGTGCAGAAAACACTAACACTTGTTCAGAACAAAAGAAAGCACAGAGCCCCAGATTTGCTGTTGTTCTGGAGAGCTTGCAGAGCACTGGGGAAAGGCAGGCAGAGAATTCCCTGCTAGCACCTTCTCTGTGCCTGGGAAGCAGAAGTGTTCACATTAGTTCGCAGAATCGCCTTTGTGCAGAAAACACTAACACTTGTTCAGAACAAAAGAAAGCACAGAGCCCCAGATTTTATGTTGTTCTGGAGAGCTTGCAGAGCACTGGGGAAAGGCAGGCAGAGAATTCCCTGCTAGCACCTTCTCTGTGCCTGGGAAGCAGAAGTGTTCACATTACTTCGCAGAATCGCTTTTGTGCAGAAAACACTAACACTTGTTCAGAACAAAAGAAAGCACAGAGCCCCAGATTTCCTGTTGTCCTGGAGAGCTTGCAGAGCACTGGGGAAAGGCAGGCAGAGAATTCCCTGCTAGCACCTTCTCTGTGCCTGGGAAGCAGAAGTGTTTACGTTGCTTCGCAGAATCGCTTTTGTGCAGAAAACACTAACACTTGTTCAGAACGAAAGAAAGCACAGAGCCCCAGATTTGCTGTTGTCCTGGAGAGCTTGCAGAGCACTGGGGAAAGGCAGGCAGAGAATTCCCTGCTAGCACCTTCTCTGTGCCTGGGAAGCAGAAGTGTTCACATTGCTTCGCAGAATCGCCTTTGTGCAGAAAACACTAACACTTGTTCAGAACAAAAGAAAGCACAGAGCCCCAGATTCTATGTTGTCCTGGAGAGCTTGCAGAGCACTGGGGAAAGGCAGGCAGAGAATTCCCTGCTAGCACCTTCTCTGTGCCTGGGAAGCAGAAGTGTTCACATTGCTTCGCAGAATCGCTTTTCTGCAGAAAACACTAACACTTGTTCAGAACAAAAGAAAGCACAGAGCCCCAGATTTGCTGTTGTTCTGGAGAGCTTGCAGAGCACTGGGGAAAGGCAGGCAGAGAATTCCCTGCTAGCACCTTCTCTGTGCCTGTTCACATTGCTTCGCAGAATCGCTTTTGTGCAGAAAACAGTAACACTTGTTCAGAAGGAAAGAAAGCACAGAGCCCCAGATTCTATGTTGTCCTGGAGAGCTTGCAGAGCACTGGGGAAAGGCAGGCAGAGAATTCCTTGCTAGCGCCTTCTCTGTGCCTGGGAAGCAGAAGTGTTCACATTACTTCGCAGAATCGCTTTTGTGCAGAAAACACTAACACTTGTTCAGAAGAAAAGAAAGCACAGAGCCCCAGATTTGCTGTTGTTCTGGAGAGCTTGCAGAACACTGGGGAAAGGCAGGCAGAGAATTCCCTGCTAGCACCTTCTCTGTGCCTGGGAAGCAGAAGTGTTCACATTGCTTCGCAGAATCGCCTTTGTGCAGAAAACACTAACACTTGTTCAGAACGAAAGAAAGCACAGAGCCCCAGATTCTATGTTGTCCTGGAGAGCTTGCAGAGCACTGGGGAAAGGCAGGCAGAGAATTCCCTGCTAGCACCTTCTCTGTGCCTGGGAAGCAGAAGTGTTCACATTGCTTCGCAGAATCGCATTTGTGCAGAAAACACTAACACTTGTTCAGAACGAAGGAAAGCACAGAGCCCCAGATTTGCTGTTGTTCTGGAGAGCTTGCAGAGCACTGGGGAAAGGCAGGCAGAGAATTCCCTGCTAGCACCTTCTCTGTGCCTGGGAAGCAGAAGTGTTCACATTACTTCGCAGAATCGCTTTTGTGCAGAAAACACTAACACTTGTTCAGAACAAAAGAAAGCACAGAGCCCCAGATTTGCTGTTGTTCTGGAGAGCTTGCAGAACACTGGGGAAAGGCAGGCAGAGAATTCCCTGCTAGCACCTTCTCTGTGCCTGGGAAGCAGAAGTGTTCACATTGCTTCGCAGAATCGCCTTTGTGCAGAAAACACTAACACTTGTTCAGAACGAAAGAAAGCACAGAGCCCCAGATTCTATGTTGTCCTGGAGAGCTTGCAGAGCACTGGGGAAAGGCAGGCAGAGAATTCCCTGTTAGCACCTTCTCTGTGCCTGGGAAGCAGAAGTGTTCACATTGCTTCGCAGAATCGCTTTTCTGCAGAAAACACTAACACTTGTTCAGAACAAAAGAAAGCACAGAGCCCCAGATTTGCTGTTGTTCTGGAGAGCTTGCAGAGCACTGGGGAAAGGCAGGCAGAGAATTCCCTGCTAGCACCTTCTCTGTGCCTGGGAAGCAGAAGTGTTCACATTGCTTCGCAGAATCGCCTTTGTGCAGAAAACACTAACACTTGTTCAGAACAAAAGAAAGCACAGAGCCCCAGATTTGCTGTTGTTCTGGAGAGCTTGCAGAGCACTGGGGAAAGGCAGGCGGAGAATTCCCTGCTAGCACCTTCTCTGTGCCTGGGAAGCAGAAGTGTTCACATTACTTCGCAGAATCGCTTTTGTGCAGAAAACACTAACACTTGTTCAGAACGAAAGAAAGCACAGAGCCCCAGATTTGCTGTTGTCCTGGAGAGCTTGCAGAGCACTGGGGAAAGGCAGGCAGAGAATTCCCTGTTAGCACCTTCTCTGTGCCTGTGAAGCAGAAGTGTTCACATTGCTTCGCAGAATCGTCTTTGTGCAGAAAACACTAACACTTGTTCAGAACAAAAGAAAGCACAGAGCCCCAGATTTGCGGTTGTTCTGGAGAGCTTGCAGAGCACTGGGGAAAGGCAGGCAGAGAATTCCCTGTTAGCACCTTCTCTGTGCCTGGGAAGCAGAAGTGTTCACATTGCTTCGCAGAATCGCCTTTGTGCAGAAAACAATAACACTTGTTCAGAACAAAAGAAAGCACAGAGCCCCAGATTCTATGTTGTCCTGGAGAGCTTGCAGAGCACTGGGGAAAGGCAGGCAGAGAATTCCCTGCTAGCACCTTCTCTGTGCCTGGGAAGCAGAAGTGTTCACATTGCTTCGCAGAATCGCTTTTCTGCAGAAAACACTAACACTTGTTCAGAACAAAAGAAAGCACAGAGCCCCAGATTTGCTGTTGTTCTGGAGAGCTTGCAGAGCACTGGGGAAAGGCAGGCAGAGAATTCCCTGCTAGCACCTTCTCTGTGCCTGGGAAGCAGAAGTGTTCACATTGCTTCGCAGAATTGCCTTTGTGCAGAAAACACTAACACTTGTTCAGAACAAAAGAAAGCACAGAGCCTCAGATTTTATGTTGTCCTGGAGAGCTTGCAGAGCACTGGGGAAAGGCAGGCAGAGAATTCCCTGCTAGCACCTTCTCTGTGCCTGGGAAGCAGAAGTGTTCACATTACTTCGCAGAATCGCTTCTGTGCAGAAAACACTAACACTTGTTCAGAACGAAAGAAAGCACAGAGCCCCAGATATGCTGTTGTTCTGGAGAGCTTGCAGAGCACTGGGGAAAGGCAGGCAGAGAATTCCCTGCTAGCACCTTCTCTGTGCCTGGGAAGCAGAAGTGTTCACATTAGTTCGCAGAATCGCCTTTGTGCAGAAAACACTAACACTTGTTCAGAACAAAAGAAAGCACAGAGCCCCAGATTTTATGTTGTCCTGGAGAGCTTGCAGAGCACTGGGGAAAGGCAGGCAGAGAATTCCTTGCTAGCACCTTCTCTGTGCCTGGGAAGCAGAAGTGTTCACATTACTTCGCAGAATCGCTTTTGTGCAGAAAACACTAACACTTGTTCAGAACAAAAGAAAGCACAGAGCCCCAGATTTGCTGTTGTTCTGGAGAGCTTGCAGAGCACTGGGGAAAGGCAGGCAGAGAATTCCCTGCTAGCACCTTCTCTGTGCCTGGGAAGCAGGAGTGTTTACGTTGCTTCGCAGAATCGCTTTTGTGCAGAAAACACTAACACTTGTTCAGAAGGAAAGAAAGCACAGAGCCCCAGATTTGCTGTTGTCCTGGAGAGCTTGCAGAGCACTGGGGAAAGGCAGGCAGAGAATTCCCTGCTAGCACCTTCTCTGTGCCTGGGAAGCAGAAGTGTTCACATTGCTTCGCTGTATCGCCTTTGTGCAGAAAACACTAACACTTGTTCAGAACAAAAGAAAGCACAGAGCCCCAGATTCTATGTTGTCCTGGAGAGCTTGCAGAGCACTGGGGAAAGGCAGGCAGGGAATTCCCTGCTAGCACCTTCTCTGTGCCTGGGAAGCAGAAGTGTTCACATTGCTTCGCAGAATCGCCTTTGTGCAGAAAACACTAACACTTGTTCAGAAGGAAAGAAAGCACAGAGCCCCAGATTTTATGTTGTCCTGGACAGCTTGCAGAGCACTGGGGAAAGGCAGGCAGAGAATTCCCTGCTAGCACCTTCTCTGTTCCTTTTGAAGCAGAAGTGTTCACATTAGTTCGCAGAATCGCCTTTGTGCAGAAAACACTAACACTTGTTCAGAACAAAAGAAAGCACAGAGCCCCAGATTTTATGTTGTTCTGGAGAGCTTGCAGAGCACTGGGGAAAGGCAGGCAGAGAATTCCCTGCTAGCACCTTCTCTGTGCCTGGGAAGCAGAAGTGTTCACATTACTTCGCAGAATCGCTTTTGTGCAGAAAACACTAACACTTGTTCAGAACAAAAGAAAGCACAGAGCCCCAGATTTGCTGTTGTCCTGGAGAGCTTGCAGAGCACTGGGGAAAGGCAGGCAGAGAATTCCCTGCTAGCACCTTCTCTGTGCCTGGGAAGCAGAAGTGTTCACATTGCTTCGCAGAATCGCCTTTGTGCAGAAAACACTAACACTTGTTCAGAACAAAAGAAAGCACAGAGCCCCAGATTCTATGTTGTCCTGGAGAGCTTGCAGAGCACTGGGGAAAGGCAGGCAGAGAATTCCTTGCTAGCGCCTTCTCTGTGCCTGGGAAGCAGAAGTGTTCACATTGCTTCGCAGAATCGCTTTTGTGCAGAAAACAGTAACACTTGTTCAGAACGAAAGAAAGCACAGAGCCCCAGATTCTATGTTGTCCTGGAGAGCTTGCAGAGCACTGGGGAAAGGCAGGCAGAGAATTCCCTGCTAGCACCTTCTCTGTGCCTGGGAAGCAGAAGTGTTCACATTGCTTCGCAGAATCGCCTTTGTGCAGAAAACACTAACACTTGTTCAGAACAAAAGAAAGCACAGAGCCCCAGATTTGCTGTTGTCCTGGAGAGCTTGCAGAGCACTGGGGAAAGGCAGGCAGAGAATTCCCTGCTAGCACCTTCTCTGTGCCTGGGAAGCAGAAGTGTTCACATTGCTTCGCAGAATCGCATTTGTGCAGAAAGCACTAACACTTGTTCAGAACAAAAGAAAGCACAGAGCCCCAGATTTTATGTTGTCCTGGAGAGCTTGCAGAGCACTGGGGAAAGGCAGGCAGAGAATTCCCTGCTAGCACCTTCTCTGTGCCTGGGAAGCAGAAGTGTTCACATTGCTTCGCAGAATCGCATTTGTGCAGAAAGCACTAACACTTGTTCAGAACAAAAGAAAGCACAGAGCCCCAGATTTTATGTTGTCCTGGAGAGCTTGCAGAGCACTGGGGAAAGGCAGGCAGAGAATTCCCTGCTAGCACCTTCTCTGTGCCTGGGAAGCAGAAGTGTTCACATTGCTTCGCAGAATCGCTTTGGTGCAGAAAACACTAACACTTGTTCAGAACAAAAGAAAGCACAGAGCCCCAGATTTGCTGTTGTTCTGGAGAGCTTGCAGAGCACTGGGGAAAGGCAGGCAGAGAATTCCCTGCTAGCACCTTCTCTGTGTCTGGGAAGTAGAAGTGTTCACATTGCTTCGCAGAATTGCCTTTGTGCAGAAAACACTAACACTTGTTCAGAACAAAAGAAAGCACAGAGCCTCAGATTTTATGTTGTCCTGGAGAGCTTGCAGAGCACTGGGGAAAGGCAGGCAGAGAATTCCCTGCTAGCACCTTCTCTGTGCCTGGGAAGCAGAAGTGTTCACATTACTTCGCAGAATCGCTTTTGTGCAGAAAACACTAACACTTGTTCAGAACGAAAGAAAGCACAGAGCCCCAGATATGCTGTTGTTCTGGAGAGCTTGCAGAGCACTGGGGAAAGGCAGGCAGAGAATTCCCTGCTAGCACCTTCTCTGTGCCTGGGAAGCAGAAGTGTTCACATTGCTTCGCAGAATCGCTTTGGTGCAGAAAACACTAACACTTGTTCAGAACAAAAGAAAGCACAGAGCCCCAGATTTGCTGTTGTTCTGGAGAGCTTGCAGAGCACTGGGGAAAGGCAGGCAGAGAATTCCCTGCTAGCACCTTCTCTGTGTCTGGGAAGTAGAAGTGTTCACATTGCTTCGCAGAATTGCCTTTGTGCAGAAAACACTAACACTTGTTCAGAACAAAAGAAAGCACAGAGCCTCAGATTTTATGTTGTCCTGGAGAGCTTGCAGAGCACTGGGGAAAGGCAGGCAGAGAATTCCCTGCTAGCACCTTCTCTGTGCCTGGGAAGCAGAATTGTTCACATTACTTCGCAGAATCGCTTTTGTGCAGAAAACACTAACACTTGTTCAGAACGAAAGAAAGCACAGAGCCCCAGATATGCTGTTGTTCTGGAGAGCTTGCAGAGCACTGGGGAAAGGCAGGCAGAGAATTCCCTGCTAGCACCTTCTCTGTGCCTGGGAAGCAGAAGTGTTCACATTAGTTCGCAGAATCGCCTTTGTGCAGAAAACACTAACACTTGTTCAGAACAAAAGAAAGCACAGAGCCCCAGATTTTATGTTGTCCTGGAGAGCTTGCAGAGCACTGGGGAAAGGCAGGCAGAGAATTCCTTGCTAGCACCTTCTCTGTGCCTGGGAAGCAGAAGTGTTCACATTACTTCGCAGAATCGCTTTTGTGCAGAAAACACTAACACTTGTTCAGAAGGAAAGAAAGCACAGAGCCCCAGATTTGCTGTTGTCCTGGAGAGCTTGCAGAGCACTGGGGAAAGGCAGGCAGAGAATTCCCTGCTAGCACCTTCTCTGTGCCTGGGAAGCAGAAGTGTTCACATTGCTTCGCTGTATCGCCTTTGTGCAGAAAACACTAACACTTGTTCAGAACAAAAGAAAGCACAGAGCCCCAGATTCTATGTTGTCCTGGAGAGCTTGCAGAGCACTGGGGAAAGGCAGGCAGGGAATTCCCTGCTAGCACCTTCTCTGTGCCTGGGAAGCAGAAGTGTTCACATTGCTTCGCAGAATCGCCTTTGTGCAGAAAACACTAACACTTGTTCAGAAGGAAAGAAAGCACAGAGCCCCAGATTTTATGTTGTCCTGGAGAGCTTGCAGAGCACTGGGGAAAGGCAGGCAGAGAATTCCCTGCTAGCACCTTCTCTGTTCCTTGTGAAGCAGAAGTGTTCACATTAGTTCGCAGAATCGCCTTTGTGCAGAAAACACTAACACTTGTTCAGAACAAAAGAAAGCACAGAGCCCCAGATTTTATGTTGTTCTGGAGAGCTTGCAGAGCACTGGGGAAAGGCAGGCAGAGAATTCCCTGCTAGCACCTTCTCTGTGCCTGGGAAGCAGAAGTGTTCACATTACTTCGCAGAATCGCTTTTGTGCAGAAAACACTAACACTTGTTCAGAACAAAAGAAAGCACAGAGCCCCAGATTTCCTGTTGTCCTGGAGAGCTTGCAGAGCACTGGGGAAAGGCAGGCAGAGAATTCCCTGCTAGCACCTTCTCTGTGCCTGGGAAGCAGAAGTGTTCACATTGCTTCGCAGAATCGCCTTTGTGCAGAAAACACTAACACTTGTTCAGAACAAAAGAAAGCACAGAGCCCCAGATTCTATGTTGTCCTGGAGAGCTTGCAGAGCACTGGGGAAAGGCAGGCAGGGAATTCCCTGCTAGCACCTTCTCTGTGCCTGGGAAGCAGAAGTGTTCACATTGCTTCGCAGAATCGCTTTTCTGCAGAAAACACTAACACTTGTTCAGAACAAAAGAAAGCACAGAGCCCCAGATTTGCTGTTGTTCTGGAGAGCTTGCAGAGCACTGGGGAAAGGCAGGCAGAGAATTCCCTGCTAGCACCTTCTCTGTGCCTGTTCACATTGCTTCGCAGAATCGCTTTTGTGCAGAAAACAGTAACACTTGTTCAGAAGGAAAGAAAGCACAGAGCCCCAGATTCTATGTTGTCCTGGAGAGCTTGCAGAGCACTGGGGAAAGGCAGGCAGAGAATTCCTTGCTAGCGCCTTCTCTGTGCCTGGGAAGCAGAAGTGTTCACATTGCTTCGCAGAATCGCTTTTGTGCAGAAAACAGTAACACTTGTTCAGAACGAAAGAAAGCACAGAGCCCCAGATTCTATGTTGTCCTGGAGAGCTTGCAGAGCACTGGGGAAAGGCAGGCAGAGAATTCCCTGCTAGCACCTTCTCTGTGCCTGGGAAGCAGAAGTGTTCACATTGCTTCGCAGAATCGCCTTTGTGCAGAAAACAGTAACACTTGTTCAGAACAAAAGAAAGCACAGAGCCCCAGATTTGCTGTTGTCCTGGAGAGCTTGCAGAGCACTGGGGAAAGGCAGGCAGAGAATTCCCTGCTAGCACCTTCTCTGTGCCTGGGAAGCAGAAGTGTTCACATTGCTTCGCAGAATCGCATTTGTGCAGAAAGCACTAACACTTGTTCAGAACAAAAGAAAGCACAGAGCCCCAGATTTTATGTTGTCCTGGAGAGCTTGCAGAGCACTGGGGAAAGGCAGGCAGAGAATTCCCTGCTAGCACCTTCTCTGTGCCTGGGAAGCAGAAGTGTTCACATTGCTTCGCAGAATCGCATTTGTGCAGAAAGCACTAACACTTGTTCAGAACAAAAGAAAGCACAGAGCCCCAGATTTTATGTTGTCCTGGAGAGCTTGCAGAGCACTGGGGAAAGGCAGGCAGAGAATTCCCTGCTAGCACCTTCTCTGTGCCTGGGAAACAGAAGTGTTCACATTGCTTCGCAGAATCGCCTTTGTGCAGAAAACACTAACACTTGTTCAGAACAAAAGAAAGCACAGAGCCCCAGATTCTATGTTGTCCTGGAGAGCTTGCAGAGCACTGGGGAAAGGCAGGCAGAGAATTCCCTGCTAGCCCCTTCTCTGTGCCTGGGAAGCAGAAGTGTTCACATTAGTTCGCAGAATCGCCTTTTTGCAGAAAACACTAACACTTGTTCAGAACAAAAGAAAGCACAGAGCCCCAGATTTGCTGTTGTTCTGGAGAGCTTGCAGAGCACTGGGGAAAGGCAGGCAGAGAATTCCCTGTTAGCACCTTCTCTGTGCCTGGGAAGCAGAAGTGTTCACATTGCTTTGCAGAATTGCCTTTGTGCAGAAAACACTAACACTTGTTCAGAACAAAAGAAAGCACAGAGCCCCAGATTTGCTGTTGTTCTGGAGAGCTTGCAGAGCACTGGGGAAAGGCAGGCAGAGAATTCCCTGCTAGCACCTTCTCTGTGCCTGGGAAGCAGAAGTGTTCACATTGCTTCGCAGAATGGCCTTTGTGCAGAAAACACTAACACTTGTTCAGAACAAAAGAAAGCACAGAGCCCCAGATTTTATGTTGTCCTGGAGAGCTTGCAGAGCACTGGGGAAAGGCAGGCAGAGAATTCCCTGCTAGCACCTTCTCTGTGCCTGGGAAGCAGAAGTGTTCACATTGCTTCGCAGAATCGCATTTGTGCAGAAAACACTAACACTTGTTCAGAACAAAAGAAAGCACAGAGCCTCAGATTTTATGTTGTCCTGGAGAGCTTGCAGAGCACTGGGGAAAGGCAGGCAGAGAATTCCCTGCTAGCACCTTCTCTGTGCCTGGGAAGCAGAAGTGTTCACATTGCTTCGCAGAATCGCTTTTCTGCAGAAAACACTAACACTTGTTCAGAACAAAAGAAAGCACAGAGCCCCAGATTTGCTGTTGTTCTGGAGAGCTTGCAGAGCACTGGGGAAAGGCAGGCAGAGAATTCCCTGCTAGCACCTTCTCTGTGCCTGGGAAGCAGAAGTGTTCACATTGCTTCGCAGAATCGCCTTTGTGCAGAAAACACTAACCCTTGTTCAGAACAAAAGAAAGCACAGAGCCCAAGATTTTATGTTGTCCTGGAGAGCTTGCAGAGCACTGGGGAAAGGCAGGCAGAGAATTCCCTGCTAGCACCTTCTCTGTGCCTGCGAAGCAGAAGTGTTCACATTGCTTCGCAGAATCGCCTTTGTGCAGAAAACACTAACACTTGTTCAGAACAAAAGAAAGCACAGAGCCCCAGATTTGCTGTTGTTCTGGAGAGCTTGCAGAGCACTGGGGAAAGGCAGGCAGAGAATTCCCTGCTAGCACCTTCTCTGTGCCTGGGAAGCAGAAGTGTTCACATTGCTTCGCAGAATCGCCTTTGTGCAGAAAACACTAACACTTGTTCAGAACAAAAGAAAGCACAGAGCCCCAGATTTGCTGTTGTTCTGGAGAGCTTGCAGAGCACTGGGGAAAGGCAGGCAGAGAATTCCCTGCTAGCACCTTCTCTGTGCCTGGGAAGCAGAAGTGTTCACATTGCTTCGCAGAATTGCCTTTGTGCAGAAAACACTAACACTTGTTCAGAACAAAAGAAAGCACAGAGCCTCAGATTTTATGTTGTCCTGGAGAGCTTGCAGAGCACTGGGGAAAGGCAGGCAGAGAATTCCCTGCTAGCCCCTTCTCTGTGCCTGGGAAGCAGAAGTGTTCACATTGCTTCGCAGAATCGCTTTTCTGCAGAAAACACTAACACTTGTTCAGAACAAAAGAAAGCACAGAGCCCCAGATTTTATGTTGTCCTGGAGAGCTTGCAGAGCACTGGGGAAAGGCAGGCAGAGAATTCCCTGCTAGCACCTTCTCTGTGCCTGGGAAGCAGAAGTGTTCACATTGCTTCGCAGAATCGCCTTTGTGCAGAAAGCACTAACACTTGTTCAGAACAAAAGAAAGCACAGAGCCCCAGATTCTATGTTGTCCTGGAGAGCTTGCAGAGCACTGGGGAAAGGCAGGCAGAGAATTCCCTGCTAGCCCCTTCTCTGTGCCTGGGAAGCAGAAGTGTTCACATTGCTTCGCAGAATCGCTTTTCTGCAGAAAACACTAACACTTGTTCAGAACAAAAGAAAGCACAGAGCCCCAGATTTGCTGTTGTTCTGGAGAGCTTGCAGAGCACTGGGGAAAGGCAGGCAGAGAATTCCCTGCTAGCACCTTCTCTGTGCCTGGGAAGCAGAAGTGTTCACATTGCTTCGCAGAATCGCCTTTGTGCAGAAAACACTAACACTTGTTCAGAACAAAAGAAAGCACAGAGCCCCAGATTCTATGTTGTCCTGGAGAGCTTGCAGAGCACTGGGGAAAGGCAGGCAGAGAATTCCCTGCTAGCACCTTCTCTGTGCCTGGGAAGCAGAAGTGTTCACATTGCTTCGCAGAATCGCTTTTCTGCAGAAAACACTAACACTTGTTCAGAATGAAAGAAAGCACAGAGCCCCAGATTTGATGTTGTTCTGGAGAGCTTGCAGAGCAGTGGGGAAAGGCAGGCAGAGAATTCCCTGCTAGCACCTTCTCTGTGCCTGGGAAGCAGGAGTGTTCACATTGCTTCGCAGAATCGCTTTTCTGCAGAAAACACTAACACTTGTTCAGAACAAAAGAAAGCACAGAGCCCCAGATTTGCTGTTGTTCTGGAGAGCTTGCAGAGCACTGGGGAAAGGCAGGCAGAGAATTCCCTGCTAGCACCTTCTCTGTGCCTGGGAAGCGGAAGTGTTTACATTGCTTCGCAGAAGCGCTTTTTTGCAGAAAACAGTAACACTTGTTCAGAATGAAAGAAAGCACAGAGCCCCAGATTTTCTGTTGTCCTGGAGAGCTTGCAGAGCACTGGGGAAAGGCAGGCAGAGAATTCCCTGCTAGCACCTTCTCTGTGCCTGGGAAGCAGGAGTGTTCACATTGCTTCGCAGAATCGCTTTTCTGCAGAAAACACTAACACTTGTTCAGAACAAAAGAAAGCACAGAGCCCCAGATTTGCTGTTGTTCTGGAGAGCTTGCAGAGCACTGGGGAAAGGCAGGCAGAGAATTCCCTGCTAGCACCTTCTCTGTGCCTGGGAAGCAGAAGTGTTCACATTGCTTCGCAGAATCGCTTTGGTGCAGAAAACACTAACACTTGTTCAGAACAAAAGAAAGCACAGAGCCCCAGATTTGCTGTTGTTCTGGAGAGCTTGCAGAGCACTGGGGAAAGGCAGGCAGAGAATTCCCTGCTAGCACCTTCTCTGTGTCTGGGAAGTAGAAGTGTTCACATTGCTTCGCAGAATTGCCTTTGTGCAGAAAACACTAACACTTGTTCAGAACAAAAGAAAGCACAGAGCCTCAGATTTTATGTTGTCCTGGAGAGCTTGCAGAGCACTGGGGAAAGGCAGGCAGAGAATTCCCTGCTAGCACCTTCTCTGTGCCTGGGAAGCAGAAGTGTTCACATTACTTCGCAGAATCGCTTTTGTGCAGAAAACACTAACACTTGTTCAGAACGAAAGAAAGCACAGAGCCCCAGATATGCTGTTGTTCTGGAGAGCTTGCAGAGCACTGGGGAAAGGCAGGCAGAGAATTCCCTGCTAGCACCTTCTCTGTTCCTTGTGAAGCAGAAGTGTTCACATTAGTTCGCAGAATCGCCTTTGTGCAGAAAACACTAACACTTGTTCAGAACAAAAGAAAGCACAGAGCCCCAGATTCTATGTTGTCCTGGAGAGCTTGCAGAGCACTGGGGAAAGGCAGGCAGAGAATTCCTTGCTAGCACCTTCTCTGTGCCTGGGAAGCAGAAGTGTTCACATTACTTCGCAGAATCGCTTTTGTGCAGAAAACACTAACACTTGTTCAGAACAAAAGAAAGCACAGAGCCCCAGATTCTATGTTGTCCTGGAGAGCTTGCAGAGCACTGGGGAAAGGCAGGCAGAGAATTCCCTGTTAGCAGCTTCTCTGTGCCTGGGAAGCAGACGTGTTCACATTGCTTCGCAGAATCGCTTTTCTGCAGAAAACACTAACACTTGTTCAGAACAAAAGAAAGCACAGAGCCCCAGATTTGCTGTTGTTCTGGAGAGCTTGCAGAGCACTGGGGAAAGGCAGGCAGAGAATTCCCTGCTAGCACCTTCTCTGTGCCTGGAAAGCAGAAGTGTTTACGTAGCTTCGCAGAATCGCTTTTGTGCAGAAAACACTAACACTTGTTCAGAAGGAAAGAAAGCACAGAGCCCCAGATTTGCTGTTGTCCTGGAGAGCTTGCAGAGCACTGGGGAAAGGCAGGCAGAGAATTCCCTGCTAGCACCTTCTCTGTGCCTGGGAAGCAGAAGTGTTCACATTGCTTCGCTGTATCGCCTTTGTGCAGAAAACACTAACACTTGTTCAGAACAAAAGAAAGCACAGAGCCCCAGATTCTATGTTGTCCTGGAGAGCTTGCAGAGCACTGGGGAAAGGCAGGCAGGGAATTCCCTGCTAGCACCTTCTCTGTGCCTGGGAAGCAGAAGTGTTCACATTGCTTCGCAGAATCGCCTTTGTGCAGAAAACACTAACACTTGTTCAGAACAAAAGAAAGCACAGAGCCCCAGATTTGCTGTTGTTCTGGAGAGCTTGCAGAGCACTGGGGAAAGGCAGGCAGAGAATTCCCTGCTAGCACCTTCTCTGTGCCTGGGAAGCAGAAGTGTTCACATTAGTTCGCAGAATCGCCTTTGTGCAGAAAACACTAACACTTGTTCAGAACAAAAGAAAGCACAGAGCCCCTGATTTTATGTTGTTCTGGAGAGCTTGCAGAGCACTGGGGAAAGGCAGGCAGAGAATTCCCTGCTAGCACCTTCTCTGTGCCTGGGAAGCAGAAGTGTTCACATTACTTCGCAGAATCGCTTTTGTGCAGAAAACACTAACACTTGTTCAGAACAAAAGAAAGCACAGAGCCCCAGATTTCCTGTTGTCCTGGAGAGCTTGCAGAGCACTGGGGAAAGGCAGGCAGAGAATTCCCTGCTAGCACCTTCTCTGTGCCTGGGAAGCAGAAGTATTTACGTTGCTTCGCAGAATCGCTTTTGTGCAGAAAACACTAACACTTGTTCAGAACGAAAGAAAGCACAGAGCCCCAGATTTGCTGTTGTCCTGGAGAGCTTGCAGAGCACTGGGGAAAGGCAGGCAGAGAATTCCCTGCTAGCACCTTCTCTGTGCCTGGGAAGCAGAAGTGTTCACATTGCTTCGCAGAATCGCCTTTGTGCAGAAAACACTAACACTTGTTCAGAACAAAAGAAAGCACAGAGCCCCAGATTCTATGTTGTCCTGGAGAGCTTGCAGAGCACTGGGGAAAGGCAGGCAGAGAATTCCCTGCTAGCACCTTCTCTGTGCCTGGGAAGCAGAAGTGTTCACATTGCTTCGCAGAATCGCTTTTCTGCAGAAAACACTAACACTTGTTCAGAACAAAAGAAAGCACAGAGCCCCAGATTTGCTGTTGTTCTGGAGAGCTTGCAGAGCACTGGGGAAAGGCAGGCAGAGAATTCCCTGCTAGCACCTTCTCTGTGCCTGTTCACATTGCTTCGCAGAATCGCTTTTGTGCAGAAAACACTAACACTTGTTCAGAAGGAAAGAAAGCACAGAGCCCCAGATTCTATGTTGTCCTGGAGAGCTTGCAGAGCACTGGGGAAAGGCAGGCAGAGAATTCCCTGCTAGCACCTTCTCTGTGCCTGGGAAGCAGAAGTGTTCACATTGCTTCGCAGAATCGCATTTGTGCAGAAAACACTAACACTTGTTCAGAACGAAAGAAAGCACAGAGCCCCAGATTTGCTGTTGTTCTGGAGAGCTTGCAGAGCACTGGGGAAAGGCAGGCAGAGAATTCCCTGCTAGCACCTTCTCTGTGCCTGGGAAGCAGAAGTGTTCACATTGCTTCGCAGAATCGCCTTTGTGCAGAAAACACTAACACTTGTTCAGAACGAAAGAAAGCACAGAGCCCCAGATTCTATGTTGTCCTGGAGAGCTTGCAGAGCACTGGGGAAAGGCAGGCAGAGAATTCCCTGCTAGCACCTTCTCTGTGCCTGGGAAGCAGAAGTGTTCACATTGCTTCGCAGAATCGCATTTGTGCAGAAAACACTAACACTTGTTCAGAACGAAAGAAAGCACAGAGCCCCAGATTTGCTGTTGTTCTGGAGAGCTTGCAGAGCACTGGGGAAAGGCAGGCAGAGAATTCCCTGCTAGCACCTTCTCTGTGCCTGGGAAGCAGAAGTGTTCACATTACTTCGCAGAATCGCTTTTGTGCAGAAAACACTAACACTTGTTCAGAACAAAAGAAAGCACAGAGCCCCAGATTTGCTGTTGTTCTGGAGAGCTTGCAGAACACTGGGGAAAGGCAGGCAGAGAATTCCCTGCTAGCACCTTCTCTGTGCCTGGGAAGCAGAAGTGTTCACATTGCTTCGCAGAATCGCCTTTGTGCAGAAAACACTAACACTTGTTCAGAACGAAAGAAAGCACAGAGCCCCAGATTCTATGTTGTCCTGGAGAGCTTGCAGAGCACTGGGGAAAGGCAGGCAGAGAATTCCCTGCTAGCACCTTCTCTGTGCCTGGGAAGCAGAAGTGTTCACATTGCTTCGCAGAATCGCATTTGTGCAGAAAACACTAACACTTGTTCAGAACAAAAGAAAGCACAGAGCCTCAGATTTTATGTTGTCCTGGAGAGCTTGCAGAGCACTGGGGAAAGGCAGGCAGAGAATTCCCTGCTAGCACCTTCTCTGTGCCTGGGAAGCAGAAGTGTTCACATTGCTTCGCAGAATCGCTTTTCTGCAGAAAACACTAACACTTGTTCAGAACAAAAGAAAGCACAGAGCCCCAGATTTGCTGTTGTTCTGGAGAGCTTGCAGAGCACTGGGGAAAGGCAGGCAGAGAATTCCCTGCTAGCACCTTCTCTGTGCCTGGGAAGCAGAAGTGTTCACATTGCTTCGCAGAATCGCCTTTGTGCAGAAAACACTAACACTTGTTCAGAACAAAAGAAAGCACAGAGCCCCAGATTTGCTGTTGTTCTGGAGAGCTTGCAGAGCACTGGGGAAAGGCAGGCGGAGAATTCCCTGCTAGCACCTTCTCTGTGCCTGGGAAGCAGAAGTGTTCACATTACTTCGCAGAATCGCTTTTGTGCAGAAAACACTAACACTTGTTCAGAACGAAAGAAAGCACAGAGCCCCAGATTTGCTGTTGTCCTGGAGAGCTTGCAGAGCACTGGGGAAAGGCAGGCAGAGAATTCCCTGTTAGCACCTTCTCTGTGCCTGGGAAGCAGAAGTGTTCACATTGTTTCGCAGAATCGCCTTTGTGCAGAAAACACTAACACTTGTTCAGAACAAAAGAAAGCACAGAGCCCCAGATTTGCTGTTGTTCTGGAGAGCTTGCAGAGCACTGGGGAAAGGCAGGCAGAGAATTCCCTGTTAGCACCTTCTCTGTGCCTGGGAAGCAGAAGTGTTCACATTGCTTCGCAGAATCGCCTTTGTGCAGAAAACACTAACACTTGTTCAGAACAAAAGAAAGCACAGAGCCCCAGATTCTATGTTGTCCTGGAGAGCTTGCAGAGCACTGGGGAAAGGCAGGCAGAGAATTCCCTGCTAGCACCTTCTCTGTGCCTGGGAAGCAGAAGTGTTCACATTGCTTCGCAGAATCGCTTTTCTGCAGAAAACACTAACACTTGTTCAGAACAAAAGAAAGCACAGAGCCCCAGATTTGCTGTTGTTCTGGAGAGCTTGCAGAGCACTGGGGAAAGGCAGGCAGAGAATTCCCTGCTAGCACCTTCTCTGTGCCTGGGAAGCAGAAGTGTTCACATTGCTTCGCAGAATCGCTTTGGTGCAGAAAACACTAACACTTGTTCAGAACAAAAGAAAGCACAGAGCCCCAGATTTGCTGTTGTTCTGGAGAGCTTGCAGAGCACTGGGGAAAGGCAGGCAGAGAATTCCCTGCTAGCACCTTCTCTGTGTCTGGGAAGTAGAAGTGTTCACATTGCTTCGCAGAATTGCCTTTGTGCAGAAAACACTAACACTTGTTCAGAACAAAAGAAAGCACAGAGCCTCAGATTTTATGTTGTCCTGGAGAGCTTGCAGAGCACTGGGGAAAGGCAGGCAGAGAATTCCCTGCTAGCACCTTCTCTGTGCCTGGGAAGCAGAAGTGTTCACATTACTTCGCAGAATCGCTTTGGTGCAGAAAACACTAACACTTGTTCAGAACAAAAGAAAGCACAGAGCCCCAGATTTGCTGTTGTTCTGGAGAGCTTGCAGAGCACTGGGGAAAGGCAGGCAGAGAATTCCCTGCTAGCACCTTCTCTGTGTCTGGGAAGTAGAAGTGTTCACATTGCTTCGCAGAATTGCCTTTGTGCAGAAAACACTAACACTTGTTCAGAACAAAAGAAAGCACAGAGCCTCAGATTTTATGTTGTCCTGGAGAGCTTGCAGAGCACTGGGGAAAGGCAGGCAGAGAATTCCCTGCTAGCACCTTCTCTGTGCCTGGGAAGCAGAAGTGTTCACATTACTTCGCAGAATCGCTTTTGTGCAGAAAACACTAACACTTGTTCAGAACAAAAGAAAGCACAGAGCCCCAGATTCTATGTTGTCCTGGAGAGCTTGCAGAGCACTGGGGAAAGGCAGGCAGAGAATTCCCTGTTAGCAGCTTCTCTGTGCCTGGGAAGCAGAAGTGTTCACATTGCTTCGCAGAATCGCTTTTCTGCAGAAAACACTAACACTTGTTCAGAACAAAAGAAAGCACAGAGCCCCAGATTTGCTGTTGTTCTGGAGAGCTTGCAGAGCACTGGGGAAAGGCAGGCAGAGAATTCCCTGCTAGCACCTTCTCTGTGCCTGGGAAGCAGAAGTGTTCACATTGCTTCGCAGAATCGCTTTTGTGCAGAAAACAGTAACACTTGTTCAGAACGAAAGAAAGCACAGAGCCCCAGATTCTATGTTGTCCTGGAGAGCTTGCAGAGCACTGGGGAAAGGCAGGCAGAGAATTCCCTGCTAGCACCTTCTCTGTGCCTGCGAAGCAGAAGTGTTCACATTGCTTCGCAGAATCGCCTTTGTGCAGAAAACACTAACACTTGTTCAGAACAAAAGAAAGCACAGAGCCCCAGATTTGCTGTTGTTCTGGAGAGCTTGCAGAGCACTGGGGAAAGGCAGGCAGAGAATTCCCTGCTAGCACCTTCTCTGTGCCTGGGAAGCAGAAGTGTTCACATTGCTTCGCAGAATCGCATTTGTGCAGAAAGCACTAACACTTGTTCAGAACAAAAGAAAGCACAGAGCCCCAGATTTTATGTTGTCCTGGAGAGCTTGCAGAGCACTGGGGAAAGGCAGGCAGAGAATTCCCTGCTAGCACCTTCTCTGTGCCTGGGAAGCAGAAGTGTTCACATTGCTTCGCAGAATCGCATTTGTGCAGAAAGCACTAACACTTGTTCAGAACAAAAGAAAGCACAGAGCCCCAGATTTTATGTTGTCCTGGAGAGCTTGCAGAGCACTGGGGAAAGGCAGGCAGAGAATTCCCTGCTAGCACCTTCTCTGTGCCTGGGAAGCAGAAGTGTTCACATTGCTTTGCAGAATCGCCTTTGTGCAGAAAGCACTAACACTTGTTCAGAACAAAAGAAAGCACAGAGCCCCAGATTCTATGTTGTCCTGGAGAGCTTGCAGAGCACTGGGGAAAGGCAGGCAGAGAATTCCCTGCTAGCCCCTTCTCTGTGCCTGGGAAGCAGAAGTGTTCACATTAGTTCGCAGAATCGCCTTTTTGCAGAAAACACTAACACTTGTTCAGAACAAAAGAAAGCACAGAGCCCCAGATTCTATGTTGTCCTGGAGAGCTTGCAGAGCACTGGGGAAAGGCAGGCAGAGAATTCCCTGTTAGCACCTTCTCTGTGCCTGGGAAGCAGAAGTGTTCACATTGCTTTGCAGAATTGCCTTTGTGCAGAAAACACTAACACTTGTTCAGAACAAAAGAAAGCACAGAGCCCCAGATTTGCTGTTGTTCTGGAGAGCTTGCAGAGCACTGGGGAAAGGCAGGCAGAGAATTCCCTGCTAGCACCTTCTCTGTGCCTGGGAAGCAGAAGTGTTCACATTGCTTCGCAGAATCGCCTTTGTGCAGAAAACACTAACACTTGTTCAGAACAAAAGAAAGCACAGAGCCCCAGATTTTATGTTGTCCTGGAGAGCTTGCAGAGCACTGGGGAAAGGCAGGCAGAGAATTCCCTGCTAGCACCTTCTCTGTGCCTGGGAAGCAGAAGTGTTCACATTGCTTCGCAGAATCGCCTTTGTGCAGAAAACACTAACCCTTGTTCAGAACAAAAGAAAGCACAGAGCCCAAGATTTTATGTTGTCCTGGAGAGCTTGCAGAGCACTGGGGAAAGGCAGGCAGAGAATTCCCTGCTAGCACCTTCTCTGTGCCTGCGAAGCAGAAGTGTTCACATTGCTTCGCAGAATCGCCTTTGTGCAGAAAACACTAACACTTGTTCAGAACAAAAGAAAGCACAGAGCCCCAGATTTGCTGTTGTTCTGGAGAGCTTGCAGAGCACTGGGGAAAGGCAGGCAGAGAATTCCCTGCTAGCACCTTCTCTGTGCCTGGGAAGCAGAAGTGTTCACATTGCTTCGCAGAATCGCCTTTGTGCAGAAAACACTAACACTTGTTCAGAACAAAAGAAAGCACAGAGCCTCAGATTTTATGTTGTCCTGGAGAGCTTGCAGAGCACTGGGGAAAGGCAGGCAGAGAATTCCCTGCTAGCCCCTTCTCTGTGCCTGGGAAGCAGAAGTGTTCACATTGCTTCGCAGAATCGCTTTTCTGCAGAAAACACTAACACTTGTTCAGAACAAAAGAAAGCACAGAGCCCCAGATTTTATGTTGTCCTGGAGAGCTTGCAGAGCACTGGGGAAAGGCAGGCAGAGAATTCCCTGCTAGCACCTTCTCTGTGCCTGGGAAGCAGAAGTGTTCACATTGCTTCGCAGAATCGCCTTTGTGCAGAAAACACTAACACTTGTTCAGAACAAAAGAAAGCACAGAGCCCCAGATTCTATGTTGTCCTGGAGAGCTTGCAGAGCACTGGGGAAAGGCAGGCAGAGAATTCCCTGCTAGCACCTTCTCTGTGCCTGGGAAGCAGAAGTGTTCACATTGCTTTGCAGAATTGCCTTTGTGCAGAAAACACTAACACTTGTTCAGAACAAAAGAAAGCACAGAGCCCCAGATTTGCTGTTGTTCTGGAGAGCTTGCAGAGCACTGGGGAAAGGCAGGCAGAGAATTCCCTGCTAGCACCTTCTCTGTGCCTGGGAAGCAGAAGTGTTCACATTGCTTCGCAGAATCGCCTTTGTGCAGAAAACACTAACACTTGTTCAGAACAAAAGAAAGCACAGAGCCCCAGATTTGCTGTTGTTCTGGAGAGCTTGCAGAGCACTGGGGAAAGGCAGGCAGAGAATTCCCTGCTAGCACCTTCTCTGTGCCTGCGAAGCAGAAGTGTTCACATTGCTTCGCAGAATCGCATTTGTGCAGAAAACACTAACACTTGTTCAGAACAAAAGAAAGCACAGAGCCCCAGATTTGCTGTTGTTCTGGAGAGCTTGCAGAGCACTGGGGAAAGGCAGGCAGAGAATTCCCTGCTAGCACCTTCTCTGTGCCTGGGAAGCAGAAGTGTTCACATTGCTTCGCAGAATCGCCTTTGTGCAGAAAACACTAACACTTGTTCAGAACAAAAGAAAGCACAGAGCCCCAGATTTGATGTTGTTCTGGAGAGCTTGCAGAGCACTGGGGAAAGGCAGGCAGAGAATTCCCTGCTAGCACCTTCTCTGTGCCTGGGAAGCAGAAGTGTTCACATTGCTTCGCAGAATCGCATTTGTGCAGAAAACACTAACACTTGTTCAGAACAAAAGAAAGCACAGAGCCCCAGATTTGCTGTTGTTCTGGAGAGCTTGCAGAGCACTGGGGAAAGGCAGGCAGAGAATTCCCTGCTAGCACCTTCTCTGTGCCTGGGAAGCAGAAGTGTTCACATTGCTTCGAAGAATCGCATTTGTGCAGAAAACACTAACACTTGTTCAGAACAAAAGAAAGCACAGAGCCTCAGATTTTATGTTGTCCTGGAGAGCTTGCAGAGCACTGGGGAAAGGCAGGCAGAGAATTCCCTGCTAGCACCTTCTCTGTGCCTGGGAAGCAGAAGTGTTCACATTGCTTCGCAGAATCGCTTTTCTGCAGAAAACACTAACACTTGTTCAGAACAAAAGAAAGCACAGAGCCCCAGATTTGCTGTTGTTCTGGAGAGCTTGCAGAGCACTGGGGAAAGGCAGGCAGAGAATTCCCTGCTAGCACCTTCTCTGTGCCTGGGAAGCAGAAGTGTTCACATTGCTTCGCAGAATCGCCTTTGTGCAGAAAACACTAACCCTTGTTCAGAACAAAAGAAAGCACAGAGCCCAAGATTTTATGTTGTCCTGGAGAGCTTGCAGAGCACTGGGGAAAGGCAGGCAGAGAATTCCCTGCTAGCACCTTCTCTGTGCCTGCGAAGCAGAAGTGTTCACATTGCTTCGCAGAATCGCCTTTGTGCAGAAAACACTAACACTTGTTCAGAACAAAAGAAAGCACAGAGCCCCAGATTTGCTGTTGTTCTGGAGAGCTTGCAGAGCACTGGGGAAAGGCAGGCAGAGAATTCCCTGCTAGCACCTTCTCTGTGCCTGGGAAGCAGAAGTGTTCACATTGCTTCGCAGAATCGCCTTTGTGCAGAAAACACTAACACTTGTTCAGAACAAAAGAAAGCACAGAGCCTCAGATTTTATGTTGTCCTGGAGAGCTTGCAGAGCACTGGGGAAAGGCAGGCAGAGAATTCCCTGCTAGCCCCTTCTCTGTGCCTGGGAAGCAGAAGTGTTCACATTGCTTCGCAGAATCGCTTTTCTGCAGAAAACACTAACACTTGTTCAGAACAAAAGAAAGCACAGAGCCCCAGATTTTATGTTGTCCTGGAGAGCTTGCAGAGCACTGGGGAAAGGCAGGCAGAGAATTCCCTGCTAGCACCTTCTCTGTGCCTGGGAAGCAGAAGTGTTCACATTGCTTCGCAGAATCGCCTTTGTGCAGAAAACACTAACACTTGTTCAGAACAAAAGAAAGCACAGAGCCCCAGATTCTATGTTGTCCTGGAGAGCTTGCAGAGCACTGGGGAAAGGCAGGCAGAGAATTCCCTGCTAGCACCTTCTCTGTGCCTGGGAAGCAGAAGTGTTCACATTGCTTCGCAGAATCGCTTTTCTGCAGAAAACAGTAACACTTGTTCAGAACAAAAGAAAGCACAGAGCCCCAGATTCTATGTTGTCCTGGAGAGCTTGCAGAGCACTGGGGAAAGGCAGGCAGAGAATTCCCTGCTAGCACCTTCTCTGTGCCTGGGAAGCAGAAGTGTTCACATTGCTTCGCAGAATCGCTTTTCTGCAGAAAACACTAACACTTGTTCAGAACAAAAGAAAGCACAGAGCCCCAGATTTGCTGTTGTTCTGGAGAGCTTGCAGAGCACTGGGGAAAGGCAGGCAGAGAATTCCCTGCTAGCACCTTCTCTGTGCCTGGGAAGCAGAAGTGTTCACATTGCTTCGCAGAATCGCCTTTGTGCAGAAAACACTAACACTTGTTCAGAACAAAAGAAAGCACAGAGCCCCAGATTTGCTGTTGTTCTGGAGAGCTTGCAGAGCACTGGGGAAAGGCAGGCAGAGAATTCCCTGCTAGCACCTTCTCTGTGCCTGGGAAGCAGAAGTGTTCACATTGCTTCGCAGAATCGCCTTTGTGCAGAAAACACTAACACTTGTTCAGAACAAAAGAAAGCACAGAGCCCCAGATTTGCTGTTGTTCTGGAGAGCTTGCAGAGCACTGGGGAAAGGCAGGTGGAGAATTCCCTGCTAGCACCTTCTCTGTGCCTGGGAAGCAGAAGTGTTCACATTACTTCGCAGAATCGCTTTTGTGCAGAAAACACTAACACTTGTTCAGAACGAAAGAAAGCACAGAGCCCCAGATTTGCTGTTGTCCTGGAGAGCTTGCAGAGCACTGGGGAAAGGCAGGCAGAGAATTCCCTGTTAGCACCTTCTCTGTGCCTGGGAAGCAGAAGTGTTCACATTGCTTCGCAGAATCGCCTTTGTGCAGAAAACACTAACACTTGTTCAGAACAAAAGAAAGCACAGAGCCCCAGATTCTATGTTGTCCTGGAGAGCTTGCAGAGCACTGGGGAAAGGCAGGCAGAGAATTCCCTGCTAGCACCTTCTCTGTGCCTGGGAAGCAGAAGTGTTCACATTGCTTCGCAGAATCGCTTTTCTGCAGAAAACAGTAACACTTGTTCAGAACAAAAGAAAGCACAGAGCCCCAGATTCTATGTTGTCCTGGAGAGCTTGCAGAGCACTGGGGAAAGGCAGGCAGAGAATTCCCTGCTAGCACCTTCTCTGTGCCTGGGAAGCAGAAGTGTTCACATTGCTTCGCAGAATCGCTTTTCTGCAGAAAACACTAACACTTGTTCAGAACAAAAGAAAGCACAGAGCCCCAGATTTGCTGTTGTTCTGGAGAGCTTGCAGAGCACTGGGGAAAGGCAGGCAGAGAATTCCCTGCTAGCACCTTCTCTGTGCCTGGGAAGCAGAAGTGTTCACATTGCTTCGCAGAATCGCCTTTGTGCAGAAAACACTAACACTTGTTCAGAACAAAAGAAAGCACAGAGCCCCAGATTTGCTGTTGTTCTGGAGAGCTTGCAGAGCACTGGGGAAAGGCAGGCGGAGAATTCCCTGCTAGCACCTTCTCTGTGCCTGGGAAGCAGAAGTGTTCACATTACTTCGCAGAATCGCTTTTGTGCAGAAAACACTAACACTTGTTCAGAACGAAAGAAAGCACAGAGCCCCAGATTTTATGTTGTCCTGGAGAGCTTGCAGAGCACTGGGGAAAGGCAGGCAGAGAATTCCCTGCTAGCACCTTCTCTGTGCCTGGGAAGCAGAAGTGTTCACATTGCTTCGCAGAATCGCCTTTGTGCAGAAAACACTAACACTTGTTCAGAACAAAAGAAAGCACAGAGCCCCAGATTTGCTGTTGTTCTGGAGAGCTTGCAGAGCACTGGGGAAAGGCAGGCGGAGAATTCCCTGCTAGCACCTTCTCTGTGCCTGGGAAGCAGAAGTGTTCACATTACTTCGCAGAATCGCTTTTGTGCAGAAAACACTAACACTTGTTCAGAACGAAAGAAAGCACAGAGCCCCAGATTTGCTGTTGTCCTGGAGAGCTTGCAGAGCACTGGGGAAAGGCAGGCAGAGAATTCCCTGTTAGCACCTTCTCTGTGCCTGGGAAGCAGAAGTGTTCCCATTGCTTCGCAGAATCGCCTTTGTGCAGAAAACACTAACACTTGTTCAGAACAAAAGAAAGCACAGAGCCCCAGATTCTATGTTGTCCTGGAGAGCTTGCAGAGCACTGGGGAAAGGCAGGCAGAGAATTCCCTGCTAGCACCTTCTCTGTGCCTGGGAAGCAGAAGTGTTCACATTGCTTCGCAGAATCGCTTTTCTGCAGAAAACAGTAACACTTGTTCAGAACAAAAGAAAGCACAGAGCCCCAGATTCTATGTTGTCCTGGAGAGCTTGCAGAGCACTGGGGAAAGGCAGGCAGAGAATTCCCTGCTAGCACCTTCTCTGTGCCTGGGAAGCAGAAGTGTTCACATTGCTTGGCAGAATCGCTTTTCTGCAGAAAACACTAACACTTGTTCAGAACAAAAGAAAGCACAGAGCCCCAGATTTGCTGTTGTTCTGGAGAGCTTGCAGAGCACTGGGGAAAGGCAGGCAGAGAATTCCCTGCTAGCACCTTCTCTGTGCCTGGGAAGGAGAAGTGTTCACATTGCTTCGCAGAATCGCCTTTGTGCAGAAAACACTAACACTTGTTCAGAACAAAAGAAAGCACAGAGCCCCAGATTTGATGTTGTTCTGGAGAGCTTGCAGAGCAGTGGGGAAAGGCAGGCAGAGAATTCCCTGCTAGCACCTTCTCTGTGCCTGGGAAGCAGGAGTGTTCACATTGCTTCGCAGAATCGCTTTTCTGCAGAAAACACTAACACTTGTTCAGAACAAAAGAAAGCACAGAGCCCCAGATTTGCTGTTGTTCTGGAGAGCTTGCAGAGCACTGGGGAAAGGCAGGCAGAGAATTCCCTGCTAGCACCTTCTCTGTGCCTGGGAAGCGGAAGTGTTTACATTGCTTCGCAGAAGCGCTTTTTTGCAGAAAACAGTAACACTTGTTCAGAATGAAAGAAAGCACAGAGCCCCAGATTCTATGTTGTCCTGGAGAGCTTGCAGAGCACTGGGGAAAGGCAGGCAGAGAATTCCCTGCTAGCACCTTCTCTGTGCCTGGGAAGCAGGAGTGTTCACATTGCTTCGCAGAATCGCTTTTCTGCAGAAAACACTAACACTTGTTCAGAACAAAAGAAAGCACAGAGCCCCAGATTTGCTGTTGTTCTGGAGAGCTTGCAGAGCACTGGGGAAAGGCAGGCAGAGAATTCCCTGCTAGCACCTTCTCTGTGCCTGGGAAGCAGAAGTGTTCACATTGCTTGGCAGAATCGCTTTTGTGCAGAAAACACTAACACTTGTTCAGAACAAAAGAAAGCACAGAGCCCCAGATTTGCTGTTGTTCTGGAGAGCTTGCAGAGCACTGGGGAAAGGCAGGCAGAGAATTCCCTGCTAGCACCTTCTCTGTGCCTGGGAAGGAGAAGTGTTCACATTGCTTCGCAGAATCGCCTTTGTGCAGAAAACACTAACACTTGTTCAGAACAAAAGAAAGCACAGAGCCCCAGATTTGATGTTGTTCTGGAGAGCTTGCAGAGCAGTGGGGAAAGGCAGGCAGAGAATTCCCTGCTAGCACCTTCTCTGTGCCTGGGAAGCAGGAGTGTTCACATTGCTTCGCAGAATCGCTTTTCTGCAGAAAACACTAACACTTGTTCAGAACAAAAGAAAGCACAGAGCCCCAGATTTGCTGTTGTTCTGGAGAGCTTGCAGAGCACTGGGGAAAGGCAGGCAGAGAATTCCCTGCTAGCACCTTCTCTGTGCCTGGGAAGCGGAAGTGTTTACATTGCTTCGCAGAAGCGCTTTTTTGCAGAAAACAGTAACACTTGTTCAGAATGAAAGAAAGCACAGAGCCCCAGATTCTATGTTGTCCTGGAGAGCTTGCAGAGCACTGGGGAAAGGCAGGCAGAGAATTCCCTGCTAGCACCTTCTCTGTGCCTGGGAAGCAGAAGTGTTCACATTGCTTCGCAGAATCGCTTTTCTGCAGAAAACAGTAACACTTGTTCAGAACAAAAGAAAGCACAGAGCCCCAGATTCTATGTTGTCCTGGAGAGCTTGCAGAGCACTGGGGAAAGGCAGGCAGAGAATTCCCTGCTAGCACCTTCTCTGTGCCTGGGAAGCAGAAGTGTTCACATTGCTTGGCAGAATCGCTTTTCTGCAGAAAACACTAACACTTGTTCAGAACAAAAGAAAGCACAGAGCCCCAGATTTGCTGTTGTTCTGGAGAGCTTGCAGAGCACTGGGGAAAGGCAGGCAGAGAATTCCCTGCTAGCACCTTCTCTGTGCCTGGGAAGGAGAAGTGTTCACATTGCTTCGCAGAATCGCCTTTGTGCAGAAAACACTAACACTTGTTCAGAACAAAAGAAAGCACAGAGCCCCAGATTTGATGTTGTTCTGGAGAGCTTGCAGAGCAGTGGGGAAAGGCAGGCAGAGAATTCCCTGCTAGCACCTTCTCTGTGCCTGGGAAGCAGGAGTGTTCACATTGCTTCGCAGAATCGCTTTTCTGCAGAAAACACTAACACTTGTTCAGAACAAAAGAAAGCACAGAGCCCCAGATTTGCTGTTGTTCTGGAGAGCTTGCAGAGCACTGGGGAAAGGCAGGCAGAGAATTCCCTGCTAGCACCTTCTCTGTGCCTGGGAAGCGGAAGTGTTTACATTGCTTCGCAGAAGCGCTTTTTTGCAGAAAACAGTAACACTTGTTCAGAATGAAAGAAAGCACAGAGCCCCAGATTCTATGTTGTCCTGGAGAGCTTGCAGAGCACTGGGGAAAGGCAGGCAGAGAATTCCCTGCTAGCACCTTCTCTGTGCCTGGGAAGCAGGAGTGTTCACATTGCTTCGCAGAATCGCTTTTCTGCAGAAAACACTAACACTTGTTCAGAACAAAAGAAAGCACAGAGCCCCAGATTTGCTGTTGTTCTGGAGAGCTTGCAGAGCACTGGGGAAAGGCAGGCAGAGAATTCCCTGCTAGCACCTTCTCTGTGCCTGGGAAGCAGAAGTGTTCACATTGCTTCGCAGAATCGCTTTGGTGCAGAAAACACTAACACTTGTTCAGAAGGAAAGAAAGCACAGAGCCCCAGATTTGCTGTTGTTCTGGAGAGCTTGCAGAGCACTGGGGAAAGGCAGGCAGAGAATTCCCTGCTAGCACCTTCTCTGTGTCTGGGAAGTAGAAGTGTTCACATTGCTTCGCAGAATTGCCTTTGTGCAGAAAACACTAACACTTGTTCAGAACAAAAGAAAGCACAGAGCCTCAGATTTTATGTTGTCCTGGAGAGCTTGCAGAGCACTGGGGAAAGGCAGGCAGAGAATTCCCTGCTAGCACCTTCTCTGTGCCTGGGAAGCAGAAGTGTTCACATTACTTCGCAGAATCGCTTTTGTGCAGAAAACACTAACACTTGTTCAGAACGAAAGAAAGCACAGAGCCCCAGATATGCTGTTGTTCTGGAGAGCTTGCAGAGCACTGGGGAAAGGCAGGCAGAGAATTCCCTGCTAGCACCTTCTCTGTTCCTTGTGAAGCAGAAGTGTTCACATTAGTTCGCAGAATCGCCTTTGTGCAGAAAACACTAACACTTGTTCAGAACAAAAGAAAGCACAGAGCCCCAGATTCTATGTTGTCCTGGAGAGCTTGCAGAGCACTGGGGAAAGGCAGGCAGAGAATTCCTTGCTAGCACCTTCTCTGTGCCTGGGAAGCAGAAGTGTTCACATTACTTCGCAGAATCGCTTTTGTGCAGAAAACACTAACACTTGTTCAGAACAAAAGAAAGCACAGAGCCCCAGGTTCTATGTTGTCCTGGAGAGCTTGCAGAGCACTGGGGAAAGGCAGGCAGAGAATTCCCTGCTAGCACCTTCTCTGTGCCTGGGAAGCAGAAGTGTTCACATTGCTTCGCAGAATCGCTTTTCTGCAGAAAACACTAACACTTGTTCAGAACAAAAGAAAGCACAGAGCCCCAGATTTGCTGTTGTTCTGGAGAGCTTGCAGAGCACTGGGGAAAGGCAGGCAGAGAATTCCCTGCTAGCACCTTCTCTGTGCCTGGAAAGCAGAAGTGTTTACGTTGCTTCGCAGAATCGCTTTTGTGCAGAAAACACTAACACTTGTTCAGAAGGAAAGAAAGCACAGAGCCCCAGATTTGCTGTTGTCCTGGAGAGCTTGCAGAGCACTGGGGAAAGGCAGGCAGAGAATTCCCTGCTAGCACCTTCTCTGTGCCTGGGAAGCAGAAGTGTTCACATTGCTTCGCTGTATCGCCTTTGTGCAGAAAACACTAACACTTGTTCAGAACAAAAGAAAGCACAGAGCCCCAGATTCTATGTTGTCCTGGAGAGCTTGCAGAGCACTGGGGAAAGGCAGTCAGGGAATTCCCTGCTAGCACCTTCTCTGTGCCTGGGAAGCAGAAGTGTTCACATTGCTTCGCAGAATCGCCTTTGTGCAGAAAACACTAACACTTGTTCAGAACAAAAGAAAGCACAGAGCCCCAGATTTGCTGTTGTTCTGGAGAGCTTGCAGAGCACTGGGGAAAGGCAGGCAGAGAATTCCCTGCTAGCACCTTCTCTGTGCCTGGGAAGCAGAAGTGTTCACATTAGTTCGCAGAATCGCCTTTGTGCAGAAAACACTAACACTTGTTCAGAACAAAAGAAAGCACAGAGCCCCTGATTTTATGTTGTTCTGGAGAGCTTGCAGAGCACTGGGGAAAGGCAGGCAGAGAATTCCCTGCTAGCACCTTCTCTGTGCCTGGGAAGCAGAAGTGTTCACATTACTTCGCAGAATCGCTTTTGTGCAGAAAACACTAACACTTGTTCAGAACAAAAGAAAGCACAGAGCCCCAGATTTCCTGTTGTCCTGGAGAGCTTGCAGAGCACTGGGGAAAGGCAGGCAGAGAATTCCCTGCTAGCACCTTCTCTGTGCCTGGGAAGCAGAAGTGTTTACGTTGCTTCGCAGAATCGCTTTTGTGCAGAAAACACTAACACTTGTTCAGAACGAAAGAAAGCACAGAGCCCCAGATTTGCTGTTGTCCTGGAGAGCTTGCAGAGCACTGGGGAAAGGCAGGCAGAGAATTCCCTGCTAGCACCTTCTCTGTGCCTGGGAAGCAGAAGTGTTCACATTGCTTCGCAGAATCGCCTTTGTGCAGAAAACACTAACACTTGTTCAGAACAAAAGAAAGCACAGAGCCCCAGATTCTATGTTGTCCTGGAGAGCTTGCAGAGCACTGGGGAAAGGCAGGCAGAGAATTCCCTGCTAGCACCTTCTCTGTGCCTGGGAAGCAGAAGTGTTCACATTGCTTCGCAGAATCGCTTTTCTGCAGAAAACACTAACACTTGTTCAGAACAAAAGAAAGCACAGAGCCCCAGATTTGCTGTTGTTCTGGAGAGCTTGCAGAGCACTGGGGAAAGGCAGGCAGAGAATTCCCTGCTAGCACCTTCTCTGTGCCTGTTCACATTGCTTCGCAGAATCGCTTTTGTGCAGAAAACAGTAACACTTGTTCAGAAGGAAAGAAAGCACAGAGCCCCAGATTCTATGTTGTCCTGGAGAGCTTGCAGAGCACTGGGGAAAGGCAGGCAGAGAATTCCTTGCTAGCGCCTTCTCTGTGCCTGGGAAGCAGAAGTGTTCACATTACTTCGCAGAATCGCTTTTGTGCAGAAAACACTAACACTTGTTCAGAACAAAAGAAAGCACAGAGCCCCAGATTTGCTGTTGTTCTGGAGAGCTTGCAGAACACTGGGGAAAGGCAGGCAGAGAATTCCCTGCTAGCACCTTCTCTGTGCCTGGGAAGCAGAAGTGTTCACATTGCTTCGCAGAATCGCTTTTGTGCAGAAAACAGTAACACTTGTTCAGAACGAAAGAAAGCACAGAGCCCCAGATTCTATGTTGTCCTGGAGAGCTTGCAGAGCACTGGGGAAAGGCAGGCAGAGAATTCCCTGCTAGCACCTTCTCTGTGCCTGGGAAGCAGAAGTGTTCACATTGCTTCGCAGAATCGCCTTTGTGCAGAAAACACTAACACTTGTTCAGAACAAAAGAAAGCACAGAGCCCCAGATTTGCTGTTGTTCTGGAGAGCTTGCAGAGCACTGGGGAAAGGCAGGCAGAGAATTCCCTGCTAGCACCTTCTCTGTGCCTGGGAAGCAGAAGTGTTCACATTACTTCGCAGAATCGCTTTTGTGCAGAAAACACTAACACTTGTTCAGAACAAAAGAAAGCACAGAGCCCCAGATTTGCTGTTGTTCTGGAGAGCTTGCAGAACACTGGGGAAAGGCAGGCAGAGAATTCCCTGCTAGCACCTTCTCTGTGCCTGGGAAGCAGAAGTGTTCACATTGCTTCGCAGAATCGCCTTTGTGCAGAAAACACTAACACTTGTTCAGAACGAAAGAAAGCACAGAGCCCCAGATTCTATGTTGTCCTGGAGAGCTTGCAGAGCACTGGGGAAAGGCAGGCAGAGAATTCCCTGCTAGCACCTTCTCTGTGCCTGGGAAGCAGAAGTGTTCACATTGCTTCGCAGAATCGCATTTGTGCAGAAAACACTAACACTTGTTCAGAACAAAAGAAAGCACAGAGCCTCAGATTTTATGTTGTCCTGGAGAGCTTGCAGAGCACTGGGGAAAGGCAGGCAGAGAATTCCCTGCTAGCACCTTCTCTGTGCCTGGGAAGCAGAAGTGTTCACATTGCTTCGCAGAATCGCTTTTCTGCAGAAAACACTAACACTTGTTCAGAACAAAAGAAAGCACAGAGCCCCAGATTTGCTGTTGTTCTGGAGAGCTTGCAGAGCACTGGGGAAAGGCAGGCAGAGAATTCCCTGCTAGCACCTTCTCTGTGCCTGGGAAGCAGAAGTGTTCACATTGCTTCGCAGAATCGCCTTTGTGCAGAAAACACTAACACTTGTTCAGAACAAAAGAAAGCACAGAGCCCCAGATTTGCTGTTGTTCTGGAGAGCTTGCAGAGCACTGGGGAAAGGCAGGCGGAGAATTCCCTGCTAGCACCTTCTCTGTGCCTGGGAAGCAGAAGTGTTCACATTACTTCGCAGAATCGCTTTTGTGCAGAAAACACTAACACTTGTTCAGAACGAAAGAAAGCACAGAGCCCCAGATTTGCTGTTGTCCTGGAGAGCTTGCAGAGCACTGGGGAAAGGCAGGCAGAGAATTCCCTGTTAGCACCTTCTCTGTGCCTGGGAAGCAGAAGTGTTCACATTGCTTCGCAGAATCGCCTTTGTGCAGAAAACACTAACACTTGTTCAGAACAAAAGAAAGCACAGAGCCCCAGATTTGCTGTTGTTCTGGAGAGCTTGCAGAGCACTGGGGAAAGGCAGGCAGAGAATTCCCTGTTAGCACCTTCTCTGTGCCTGGGAAGCAGAAGTGTTCACATTGCTTCGCAGAATCGCCTTTGTGCAGAAAACACTAACACTTGTTCAGAACAAAAGAAAGCACAGAGCCCCAGATTCTATGTTGTCCTGGAGAGCTTGCAGAGCACTGGGGAAAGGCAGGCAGAGAATTCCCTGCTAGCACCTTCTCTGTGCCTGGGAAGCAGAAGTGTTCACATTGCTTCGCAGAATCGCTTTTCTGCAGAAAACACTAACACTTGTTCAGAACAAAAGAAAGCACAGAGCCCCAGATTTGCTGTTGTTCTGGAGAGCTTGCAGAGCACTGGGGAAAGGCAGGCAGAGAATTCCCTGCTAGCACCTTCTCTGTGCCTGGGAAGCAGAAGTGTTCACATTGCTTCGCAGAATCGCTTTGGTGCAGAAAACACTAACACTTGTTCAGAACAAAAGAAAGCACAGAGCCCCAGATTTGCTGTTGTTCTGGAGAGCTTGCAGAGCACTGGGGAAAGGCAGGCAGAGAATTCCCTGCTAGCACCTTCTCTGTGTCTGGGAAGTAGAAGTGTTCACATTGCTTCGCAGAATTGCCTTTGTGCAGAAAACACTAACACTTGTTCAGAACAAAAGAAAGCACAGAGCCTCAGATTTTATGTTGTCCTGGAGAGCTTGCAGAGCACTGGGGAAAGGCAGGCAGAGAATTCCCTGCTAGCACCTTCTCTGTGCCTGGGAAGCAGAAGTGTTCACATTACTTCGCAGAATCGCTTTGGTGCAGAAAACACTAACACTTGTTCAGAACAAAAGAAAGCACAGAGCCCCAGATTTGCTGTTGTTCTGGAGAGCTTGCAGAGCACTGGGGAAAGGCAGGCAGAGAATTCCCTGCTAGCACCTTCTCTGTGTCTGGGAAGTAGAAGTGTTCACATTGCTTCGCAGAATTGCCTTTGTGCAGAAAACACTAACACTTGTTCAGAACAAAAGAAAGCACAGAGCCTCAGATTTTATGTTGTCCTGGAGAGCTTGCAGAGCACTGGGGAAAGGCAGGCAGAGAATTCCCTGCTAGCACCTTCTCTGTGCCTGGGAAGCAGAAGTGTTCACATTACTTCGCAGAATCGCTTTTGTGCAGAAAACACTAACACTTGTTCAGAACAAAAGAAAGCACAGAGCCCCAGATTCTATGTTGTCCTGGAGAGCTTGCAGAGCACTGGGGAAAGGCAGGCAGAGAATTCCCTGTTAGCAGCTTCTCTGTGCCTGGGAAGCAGAAGTGTTCACATTGCTTCGCAGAATCGCTTTTCTGCAGAAAACACTAACACTTGTTCAGAACAAAAGAAAGCACAGAGCCCCAGATTTGCTGTTGTTCTGGAGAGCTTGCAGAGCACTGGGGAAAGGCAGGCAGAGAATTCCCTGCTAGCACCTTCTCTGTGCCTGGGAAGCAGAAGTGTTCACATTGCTTCGCAGAATCGCTTTTGTGCAGAAAACAGTAACACTTGTTCAGAACGAAAGAAAGCACAGAGCCCCAGATTCTATGTTGTCCTGGAGAGCTTGCAGAGCACTGGGGAAAGGCAGGCAGAGAATTCCCTGCTAGCACCTTCTCTGTGCCTGCGAAGCAGAAGTGTTCACATTGCTTCGCAGAATCGCTTTTGTGCAGAAAACAGTAACACTTGTTCAGAACGAAAGAAAGCACAGAGCCCCAGATTCTATGTTGTCCTGGAGAGCTTGCAGAGCACTGGGGAAAGGCAGGCAGAGAATTCCCTGCTAGCACCTTCTCTGTGCCTGGGAAGCAGAAGTGTTCACATTGCTTCGCAGAATCGCCTTTGTGCAGAAAACACTAACACTTGTTCAGAACAAAAGAAAGCACAGAGCCCCAGATTTGCTGTTGTTCTGGAGAGCTTGCAGAGCACTGGGGAAAGGCAGGCAGAGAATTCCCTGCTAGCACCTTCTCTGTGCCTGGGAAGCAGAAGTGTTCACATTACTTCGCAGAATCGCTTTTGTGCAGAAAACACTAACACTTGTTCAGAACAAAAGAAAGCACAGAGCCCCAGATTTGCTGTTGTTCTGGAGAGCTTGCAGAACACTGGGGAAAGGCAGGCAGAGAATTCCCTGCTAGCACCTTCTCTGTGCCTGGGAAGCAGAAGTGTTCACATTGCTTCGCAGAATCGCCTTTGTGCAGAAAACACTAACACTTGTTCAGAACGAAAGAAAGCACAGAGCCCCAGATTCTATGTTGTCCTGGAGAGCTTGCAGAGCACTGGGGAAAGGCAGGCAGAGAATTCCCTGCTAGCACCTTCTCTGTGCCTGGGAAGCAGAAGTGTTCACATTGCTTCGCAGAATCGCATTTGTGCAGAAAACACTAACACTTGTTCAGAACAAAAGAAAGCACAGAGCCTCAGATTTTATGTTGTCCTGGAGAGCTTGCAGAGCACTGGGGAAAGGCAGGCAGAGAATTCCCTGCTAGCACCTTCTCTGTGCCTGGGAAGCAGAAGTGTTCACATTGCTTCGCAGAATCGCTTTTCTGCAGAAAACACTAACACTTGTTCAGAACAAAAGAAAGCACAGAGCCCCAGATTTGCTGTTGTTCTGGAGAGCTTGCAGAGCACTGGGGAAAGGCAGGCAGAGAATTCCCTGCTAGCACCTTCTCTGTGCCTGGGAAGCAGAAGTGTTCACATTGCTTCGCAGAATCGCCTTTGTGCAGAAAACACTAACACTTGTTCAGAACAAAAGAAAGCACAGAGCCCCAGATTTGCTGTTGTTCTGGAGAGCTTGCAGAGCACTGGGGAAAGGCAGGCGGAGAATTCCCTGCTAGCACCTTCTCTGTGCCTGGGAAGCAGAAGTGTTCACATTACTTCGCAGAATCGCTTTTGTGCAGAAAACACTAACACTTGTTCAGAACGAAAGAAAGCACAGAGCCCCAGATTTGCTGTTGTCCTGGAGAGCTTGCAGAGCACTGGGGAAAGGCAGGCAGAGAATTCCCTGTTAGCACCTTCTCTGTGCCTGGGAAGCAGAAGTGTTCACATTGCTTCGCAGAATCGCCTTTGTGCAGAAAACACTAACACTTGTTCAGAACAAAAGAAAGCACAGAGCCCCAGATTTGCTGTTGTTCTGGAGAGCTTGCAGAGCACTGGGGAAAGGCAGGCAGAGAATTCCCTGTTAGCACCTTCTCTGTGCCTGGGAAGCAGAAGTGTTCACATTGCTTCGCAGAATCGCCTTTGTGCAGAAAACACTAACACTTGTTCAGAACAAAAGAAAGCACAGAGCCCCAGATTCTATGTTGTCCTGGAGAGCTTGCAGAGCACTGGGGAAAGGCAGGCAGAGAATTCCCTGCTAGCACCTTCTCTGTGCCTGGGAAGCAGAAGTGTTCACATTGCTTCGCAGAATCGCTTTTCTGCAGAAAACACTAACACTTGTTCAGAACAAAAGAAAGCACAGAGCCCCAGATTTGCTGTTGTTCTGGAGAGCTTGCAGAGCACTGGGGAAAGGCAGGCAGAGAATTCCCTGCTAGCACCTTCTCTGTGCCTGGGAAGCAGAAGTGTTCACATTGCTTCGCAGAATCGCTTTGGTGCAGAAAACACTAACACTTGTTCAGAACAAAAGAAAGCACAGAGCCCCAGATTTGCTGTTGTTCTGGAGAGCTTGCAGAGCACTGGGGAAAGGCAGGCAGAGAATTCCCTGCTAGCACCTTCTCTGTGTCTGGGAAGTAGAAGTGTTCACATTGCTTCGCAGAATTGCCTTTGTGCAGAAAACACTAACACTTGTTCAGAACAAAAGAAAGCACAGAGCCTCAGATTTTATGTTGTCCTGGAGAGCTTGCAGAGCACTGGGGAAAGGCAGGCAGAGAATTCCCTGCTAGCACCTTCTCTGTGCCTGGGAAGCAGAAGTGTTCACATTACTTCGCAGAATCGCTTTGGTGCAGAAAACACTAACACTTGTTCAGAACAAAAGAAAGCACAGAGCCCCAGATTTGCTGTTGTTCTGGAGAGCTTGCAGAGCACTGGGGAAAGGCAGGCAGAGAATTCCCTGCTAGCACCTTCTCTGTGTCTGGGAAGTAGAAGTGTTCACATTGCTTCGCAGAATTGCCTTTGTGCAGAAAACACTAACACTTGTTCAGAACAAAAGAAAGCACAGAGCCTCAGATTTTATGTTGTCCTGGAGAGCTTGCAGAGCACTGGGGAAAGGCAGGCAGAGAATTCCCTGCTAGCACCTTCTCTGTGCCTGGGAAGCAGAAGTGTTCACATTACTTCGCAGAATCGCTTTTGTGCAGAAAACACTAACACTTGTTCAGAACAAAAGAAAGCACAGAGCCCCAGATTCTATGTTGTCCTGGAGAGCTTGCAGAGCACTGGGGAAAGGCAGGCAGAGAATTCCCTGTTAGCAGCTTCTCTGTGCCTGGGAAGCAGAAGTGTTCACATTGCTTCGCAGAATCGCTTTTCTGCAGAAAACACTAACACTTGTTCAGAACAAAAGAAAGCACAGAGCCCCAGATTTGCTGTTGTTCTGGAGAGCTTGCAGAGCACTGGGGAAAGGCAGGCAGAGAATTCCCTGCTAGCACCTTCTCTGTGCCTGGGAAGCAGAAGTGTTCACATTGCTTCGCAGAATCGCTTTTGTGCAGAAAACAGTAACACTTGTTCAGAACGAAAGAAAGCACAGAGCCCCAGATTCTATGTTGTCCTGGAGAGCTTGCAGAGCACTGGGGAAAGGCAGGCAGAGAATTCCCTGCTAGCACCTTCTCTGTGCCTGCGAAGCAGAAGTGTTCACATTGCTTCGCAGAATCGCCTTTGTGCAGAAAACACTAACACTTGTTCAGAACAAAAGAAAGCACAGAGCCCCAGATTTGCTGTTGTTCTGGAGAGCTTGCAGAGCACTGGGGAAAGGCAGGCAGAGAATTCCCTGCTAGCACCTTCTCTGTGCCTGGGAAGCAGAAGTGTTCACATTGCTTCGCAGAATCGCATTTGTGCAGAAAGCACTAACACTTGTTCAGAACAAAAGAAAGCACAGAGCCCCAGATTTTATGTTGTCCTGGAGAGCTTGCAGAGCACTGGGGAAAGGCAGGCAGAGAATTCCCTGCTAGCACCTTCTCTGTGCCTGGGAAGCAGAAGTGTTCACATTGCTTCGCAGAATCGCATTTGTGCAGAAAGCACTAACACTTGTTCAGAACAAAAGAAAGCACAGAGCCCCAGATTTTATGTTGTCCTGGAGAGCTTGCAGAGCACTGGGGAAAGGCAGGCAGAGAATTCCCTGCTAGCACCTTCTCTGTGCCTGGGAAGCAGAAGTGTTCACATTGCTTTGCAGAATCGCCTTTGTGCAGAAAGCACTAACACTTGTTCAGAACAAAAGAAAGCACAGAGCCCCAGATTCTATGTTGTCCTGGAGAGCTTGCAGAGCACTGGGGAAAGGCAGGCAGAGAATTCCCTGCTAGCCCCTTCTCTGTGCCTGGGAAGCAGAAGTGTTCACATTAGTTCGCAGAATCGCCTTTTTGCAGAAAACACTAACACTTGTTCAGAACAAAAGAAAGCACAGAGCCCCAGATTTGCTGTTGTTCTGGAGAGCTTGCAGAGCACTGGGGAAAGGCAGGCAGAGAATTCCCTGTTAGCACCTTCTCTGTGCCTGGGAAGCAGAAGTGTTCACATTGCTTTGCAGAATTGCCTTTGTGCAGAAAACACTAACACTTGTTCAGAACAAAAGAAAGCACAGAGCCCCAGATTTGCTGTTGTTCTGGAGAGCTTGCAGAGCACTGGGGAAAGGCAGGCAGAGAATTCCCTGCTAGCACCTTCTCTGTGCCTGGGAAGCAGAAGTGTTCACATTGCTTCGCAGAATCGCCTTTGTGCAGAAAACACTAACACTTGTTCAGAACAAAAGAAAGCACAGAGCCCCAGATTTTATGTTGTCCTGGAGAGCTTGCAGAGCACTGGGGAAAGGCAGGCAGAGAATTCCCTGCTAGCACCTTCTCTGTGCCTGGGAAGCAGAAGTGTTCACATTGCTTCGCAGAATCGCCTTTGTGCAGAAAACACTAACCCTTGTTCAGAACAAAAGAAAGCACAGAGCCCAAGATTTTATGTTGTCCTGGAGAGCTTGCAGAGCACTGGGGAAAGGCAGGCAGAGAATTCCCTGCTAGCACCTTCTCTGTGCCTGCGAAGCAGAAGTGTTCACATTGCTTCGCAGAATCGCCTTTGTGCAGAAAACACTAACACTTGTTCAGAACAAAAGAAAGCACAGAGCCCCAGATTTGCTGTTGTTCTGGAGAGCTTGCAGAGCACTGGGGAAAGGCAGGCAGAGAATTCCCTGCTAGCACCTTCTCTGTGCCTGGGAAGCAGAAGTGTTCACATTGCTTCGCAGAATCGCCTTTGTGCAGAAAACACTAACACTTGTTCAGAACAAAAGAAAGCACAGAGCCTCAGATTTTATGTTGTCCTGGAGAGCTTGCAGAGCACTGGGGAAAGGCAGGCAGAGAATTCCCTGCTAGCCCCTTCTCTGTGCCTGGGAAGCAGAAGTGTTCACATTGCTTCGCAGAATCGCTTTTCTGCAGAAAACACTAACACTTGTTCAGAACAAAAGAAAGCACAGAGCCCCAGATTTTATGTTGTCCTGGAGAGCTTGCAGAGCACTGGGGAAAGGCAGGCAGAGAATTCCCTGCTAGCACCTTCTCTGTGCCTGGGAAGCAGAAGTGTTCACATTGCTTCGCAGAATCGCCTTTGTGCAGAAAACACTAACACTTGTTCAGAACAAAAGAAAGCACAGAGCCCCAGATTCTATGTTGTCCTGGAGAGCTTGCAGAGCACTGGGGAAAGGCAGGCAGAGAATTCCCTGCTAGCACCTTCTCTGTGCCTGGGAAGCAGAAGTGTTCACATTGCTTTGCAGAATTGCCTTTGTGCAGAAAACACTAACACTTGTTCAGAACAAAAGAAAGCACAGAGCCCCAGATTTGCTGTTGTTCTGGAGAGCTTGCAGAGCACTGGGGAAAGGCAGGCAGAGAATTCCCTGCTAGCACCTTCTCTGTGCCTGGGAAGCAGAAGTGTTCACATTGCTTCGCAGAATCGCCTTTGTGCAGAAAACACTAACACTTGTTCAGAACAAAAGAAAGCACAGAGCCCCAGATTTGCTGTTGTTCTGGAGAGCTTGCAGAGCACTGGGGAAAGGCAGGCAGAGAATTCCCTGCTAGCACCTTCTCTGTGCCTGCGAAGCAGAAGTGTTCACATTGCTTCGCAGAATCGCATTTGTGCAGAAAACACTAACACTTGTTCAGAACAAAAGAAAGCACAGAGCCCCAGATTTGCTGTTGTTCTGGAGAGCTTGCAGAGCACTGGGGAAAGGCAGGCAGAGAATTCCCTGCTAGCACCTTCTCTGTGCCTGGGAAGCAGAAGTGTTCACATTGCTTCGCAGAATCGCCTTTGTGCAGAAAACACTAACACTTGTTCAGAACAAAAGAAAGCACAGAGCCCCAGATTTGATGTTGTTCTGGAGAGCTTGCAGAGCACTGGGGAAAGGCAGGCAGAGAATTCCCTGCTAGCACCTTCTCTGTGCCTGGGAAGCAGAAGTGTTCACATTGCTTCGCAGAATCGCATTTGTGCAGAAAACACTAACACTTGTTCAGAACAAAAGAAAGCACAGAGCCCCAGATTTGCTGTTGTTCTGGAGAGCTTGCAGAGCACTGGGGAAAGGCAGGCAGAGAATTCCCTGCTAGCACCTTCTCTGTGCCTGGGAAGCAGAAGTGTTCACATTGCTTCGAAGAATCGCATTTGTGCAGAAAACACTAACACTTGTTCAGAACAAAAGAAAGCACAGAGCCTCAGATTTTATGTTGTCCTGGAGAGCTTGCAGAGCACTGGGGAAAGGCAGGCAGAGAATTCCCTGCTAGCACCTTCTCTGTGCCTGGGAAGCAGAAGTGTTCACATTGCTTCGCAGAATCGCTTTTCTGCAGAAAACACTAACACTTGTTCAGAACAAAAGAAAGCACAGAGCCCCAGATTTGCTGTTGTTCTGGAGAGCTTGCAGAGCACTGGGGAAAGGCAGGCAGAGAATTCCCTGCTAGCACCTTCTCTGTGCCTGGGAAGCAGAAGTGTTCACATTGCTTCGCAGAATCGCCTTTGTGCAGAAAACACTAACCCTTGTTCAGAACAAAAGAAAGCACAGAGCCCAAGATTTTATGTTGTCCTGGAGAGCTTGCAGAGCACTGGGGAAAGGCAGGCAGAGAATTCCCTGCTAGCACCTTCTCTGTGCCTGCGAAGCAGAAGTGTTCACATTGCTTCGCAGAATCGCCTTTGTGCAGAAAACACTAACACTTGTTCAGAACAAAAGAAAGCACAGAGCCCCAGATTTGCTGTTGTTCTGGAGAGCTTGCAGAGCACTGGGGAAAGGCAGGCAGAGAATTCCCTGCTAGCACCTTCTCTGTGCCTGGGAAGCAGAAGTGTTCACATTGCTTCGCAGAATCGCCTTTGTGCAGAAAACACTAACACTTGTTCAGAACAAAAGAAAGCACAGAGCCTCAGATTTTATGTTGTCCTGGAGAGCTTGCAGAGCACTGGGGAAAGGCAGGCAGAGAATTCCCTGCTAGCCCCTTCTCTGTGCCTGGGAAGCAGAAGTGTTCACATTGCTTCGCAGAATCGCTTTTCTGCAGAAAACACTAACACTTGTTCAGAACAAAAGAAAGCACAGAGCCCCAGATTTTATGTTGTCCTGGAGAGCTTGCAGAGCACTGGGGAAAGGCAGGCAGAGAATTCCCTGCTAGCACCTTCTCTGTGCCTGGGAAGCAGAAGTGTTCACATTGCTTCGCAGAATCGCCTTTGTGCAGAAAACACTAACACTTGTTCAGAACAAAAGAAAGCACAGAGCCCCAGATTCTATGTTGTCCTGGAGAGCTTGCAGAGCACTGGGGAAAGGCAGGCAGAGAATTCCCTGCTAGCACCTTCTCTGTGCCTGGGAAGCAGAAGTGTTCACATTGCTTCGCAGAATCGCTTTTCTGCAGAAAACAGTAACACTTGTTCAGAACAAAAGAAAGCACAGAGCCCCAGATTCTATGTTGTCCTGGAGAGCTTGCAGAGCACTGGGGAAAGGCAGGCAGAGAATTCCCTGCTAGCACCTTCTCTGTGCCTGGGAAGCAGAAGTGTTCACATTGCTTCGCAGAATCGCTTTTCTGCAGAAAACACTAACACTTGTTCAGAACAAAAGAAAGCACAGAGCCCCAGATTTGCTGTTGTTCTGGAGAGCTTGCAGAGCACTGGGGAAAGGCAGGCAGAGAATTCCCTGCTAGCACCTTCTCTGTGCCTGGGAAGCAGAAGTGTTCACATTGCTTCGCAGAATCGCCTTTGTGCAGAAAACACTAACACTTGTTCAGAACAAAAGAAAGCACAGAGCCCCAGATTTGCTGTTGTTCTGGAGAGCTTGCAGAGCACTGGGGAAAGGCAGGTGGAGAATTCCCTGCTAGCACCTTCTCTGTGCCTGGGAAGCAGAAGTGTTCACATTACTTCGCAGAATCGCTTTTGTGCAGAAAACACTAACACTTGTTCAGAACGAAAGAAAGCACAGAGCCCCAGATTTGCTGTTGTCCTGGAGAGCTTGCAGAGCACTGGGGAAAGGCAGGCAGAGAATTCCCTGTTAGCACCTTCTCTGTGCCTGGGAAGCAGAAGTGTTCACATTGCTTCGCAGAATCGCCTTTGTGCAGAAAACACTAACACTTGTTCAGAACAAAAGAAAGCACAGAGCCCCAGATTCTATGTTGTCCTGGAGAGCTTGCAGAGCACTGGGGAAAGGCAGGCAGAGAATTCCCTGCTAGCACCTTCTCTGTGCCTGGGAAGCAGAAGTGTTCACATTGCTTCGCAGAATCGCTTTTCTGCAGAAAACAGTAACACTTGTTCAGAACAAAAGAAAGCACAGAGCCCCAGATTCTATGTTGTCCTGGAGAGCTTGCAGAGCACTGGGGAAAGGCAGGCAGAGAATTCCCTGCTAGCACCTTCTCTGTGCCTGGGAAGCAGAAGTGTTCACATTGCTTCGCAGAATCGCTTTTCTGCAGAAAACACTAACACTTGTTCAGAACAAAAGAAAGCACAGAGCCCCAGATTTGCTGTTGTTCTGGAGAGCTTGCAGAGCACTGGGGAAAGGCAGGCAGAGAATTCCCTGCTAGCACCTTCTCTGTGCCTGGGAAGCAGAAGTGTTCACATTGCTTCGCAGAATCGCCTTTGTGCAGAAAACACTAACACTTGTTCAGAACAAAAGAAAGCACAGAGCCCCAGATTTGCTGTTGTTCTGGAGAGCTTGCAGAGCACTGGGGAAAGGCAGGCGGAGAATTCCCTGCTAGCACCTTCTCTGTGCCTGGGAAGCAGAAGTGTTCACATTACTTCGCAGAATCGCTTTTGTGCAGAAAACACTAACACTTGTTCAGAACGAAAGAAAGCACAGAGCCCCAGATTTTATGTTGTCCTGGAGAGCTTGCAGAGCACTGGGGAAAGGCAGGCAGAGAATTCCCTGCTAGCACCTTCTCTGTGCCTGGGAAGCAGAAGTGTTCACATTGCTTCGCAGAATCGCCTTTGTGCAGAAAACACTAACACTTGTTCAGAACAAAAGAAAGCACAGAGCCCCAGATTTGCTGTTGTTCTGGAGAGCTTGCAGAGCACTGGGGAAAGGCAGGCGGAGAATTCCCTGCTAGCACCTTCTCTGTGCCTGGGAAGCAGAAGTGTTCACATTACTTCGCAGAATCGCTTTTGTGCAGAAAACACTAACACTTGTTCAGAACGAAAGAAAGCACAGAGCCCCAGATTTGCTGTTGTCCTGGAGAGCTTGCAGAGCACTGGGGAAAGGCAGGCAGAGAATTCCCTGTTAGCACCTTCTCTGTGCCTGGGAAGCAGAAGTGTTCACATTGCTTCGCAGAATCGCCTTTGTGCAGAAAACACTAACACTTGTTCAGAACAAAAGAAAGCACAGAGCCCCAGATTCTATGTTGTCCTGGAGAGCTTGCAGAGCACTGGGGAAAGGCAGGCAGAGAATTCCCTGCTAGCACCTTCTCTGTGCCTGGGAAGCAGAAGTGTTCACATTGCTTCGCAGAATCGCTTTTCTGCAGAAAACAGTAACACTTGTTCAGAACAAAAGAAAGCACAGAGCCCCAGATTCTATGTTGTCCTGGAGAGCTTGCAGAGCACTGGGGAAAGGCAGGCAGAGAATTCCCTGCTAGCACCTTCTCTGTGCCTGGGAAGCAGAAGTGTTCACATTGCTTGGCAGAATCGCTTTTCTGCAGAAAACACTAACACTTGTTCAGAACAAAAGAAAGCACAGAGCCCCAGATTTGCTGTTGTTCTGGAGAGCTTGCAGAGCACTGGGGAAAGGCAGGCAGAGAATTCCCTGCTAGCACCTTCTCTGTGCCTGGGAAGGAGAAGTGTTCACATTGCTTCGCAGAATCGCCTTTGTGCAGAAAACACTAACACTTGTTCAGAACAAAAGAAAGCACAGAGCCCCAGATTTGATGTTGTTCTGGAGAGCTTGCAGAGCAGTGGGGAAAGGCAGGCAGAGAATTCCCTGCTAGCACCTTCTCTGTGCCTGGGAAGCAGGAGTGTTCACATTGCTTCGCAGAATCGCTTTTCTGCAGAAAACACTAACACTTGTTCAGAACAAAAGAAAGCACAGAGCCCCAGATTTGCTGTTGTTCTGGAGAGCTTGCAGAGCACTGGGGAAAGGCAGGCAGAGAATTCCCTGCTAGCACCTTCTCTGTGCCTGGGAAGCGGAAGTGTTTACATTGCTTCGCAGAAGCGCTTTTTTGCAGAAAACAGTAACACTTGTTCAGAATGAAAGAAAGCACAGAGCCCCAGATTCTATGTTGTCCTGGAGAGCTTGCAGAGCACTGGGGAAAGGCAGGCAGAGAATTCCCTGCTAGCACCTTCTCTGTGCCTGGGAAGCAGGAGTGTTCACATTGCTTCGCAGAATCGCTTTTCTGCAGAAAACACTAACACTTGTTCAGAACAAAAGAAAGCACAGAGCCCCAGATTTGCTGTTGTTCTGGAGAGCTTGCAGAGCACTGGGGAAAGGCAGGCAGAGAATTCCCTGCTAGCACCTTCTCTGTGCCTGGGAAGCAGAAGTGTTCACATTGCTTCGCAGAATCGCTTTGGTGCAGAAAACACTAACACTTGTTCAGAAGGAAAGAAAGCACAGAGCCCCAGATTTGCTGTTGTTCTGGAGAGCTTGCAGAGCACTGGGGAAAGGCAGGCAGAGAATTCCCTGCTAGCACCTTCTCTGTGTCTGGGAAGTAGAAGTGTTCACATTGCTTCGCAGAATTGCCTTTGTGCAGAAAACACTAACACTTGTTCAGAACAAAAGAAAGCACAGAGCCTCAGATTTTATGTTGTCCTGGAGAGCTTGCAGAGCACTGGGGAAAGGCAGGCAGAGAATTCCCTGCTAGCACCTTCTCTGTGCCTGGGAAGCAGAAGTGTTCACATTACTTCGCAGAATCGCTTTTGTGCAGAAAACACTAACACTTGTTCAGAACGAAAGAAAGCACAGAGCCCCAGATATGCTGTTGTTCTGGAGAGCTTGCAGAGCACTGGGGAAAGGCAGGCAGAGAATTCCCTGCTAGCACCTTCTCTGTTCCTTGTGAAGCAGAAGTGTTCACATTAGTTCGCAGAATCGCCTTTGTGCAGAAAACACTAACACTTGTTCAGAACAAAAGAAAGCACAGAGCCCCAGATTCTATGTTGTCCTGGAGAGCTTGCAGAGCACTGGGGAAAGGCAGGCAGAGAATTCCTTGCTAGCACCTTCTCTGTGCCTGGGAAGCAGAAGTGTTCACATTACTTCGCAGAATCGCTTTTGTGCAGAAAACACTAACACTTGTTCAGAACAAAAGAAAGCACAGAGCCCCAGGTTCTATGTTGTCCTGGAGAGCTTGCAGAGCACTGGGGAAAGGCAGGCAGAGAATTCCCTGCTAGCACCTTCTCTGTGCCTGGGAAGCAGAAGTGTTCACATTGCTGCGCAGAATCGCTTTTCTGCAGAAAACACTAACACTTGTTCAGAACAAAAGAAAGCACAGAGCCCCAGATTTGCTGTTGTTCTGGAGAGCTTGCAGAGCACTGGGGAAAGGCAGGCAGAGAATTCCCTGCTAGCACCTTCTCTGTGCCTGGAAAGCAGAAGTGTTTACGTTGCTTCGCAGAATCGCTTTTGTGCAGAAAACACTAACACTTGTTCAGAAGGAAAGAAAGCACAGAGCCCCAGATTTGCTGTTGTCCTGGAGAGCTTGCAGAGCACTGGGGAAAGGCAGGCAGAGAATTCCCTGCTAGCACCTTCTCTGTGCCTGGGAAGCAGAAGTGTTCACATTGCTTCGCTGTATCGCCTTTGTGCAGAAAACACTAACACTTGTTCAGAACAAAAGAAAGCACAGAGCCCCAGATTCTATGTTGTCCTGGAGAGCTTGCAGAGCACTGGGGAAAGGCAGTCAGGGAATTCCCTGCTAGCACCTTCTCTGTGCCTGGGAAGCAGAAGTGTTCACATTGCTTCGCAGAATCGCCTTTGTGCAGAAAACACTAACACTTGTTCAGAACAAAAGAAAGCACAGAGCCCCAGATTTGCTGTTGTTCTGGAGAGCTTGCAGAGCACTGGGGAAAGGCAGGCAGAGAATTCCCTGCTAGCACCTTCTCTGTGCCTGGGAAGCAGAAGTGTTCACATTAGTTCGCAGAATCGCCTTTGTGCAGAAAACACTAACACTTGTTCAGAACAAAAGAAAGCACAGAGCCCCTGATTTTATGTTGTTCTGGAGAGCTTGCAGAGCACTGGGGAAAGGCAGGCAGAGAATTCCCTGCTAGCACCTTCTCTGTGCCTGGGAAGCAGAAGTGTTCACATTACTTCGCAGAATCGCTTTTGTGCAGAAAACACTAACACTTGTTCAGAACAAAAGAAAGCACAGAGCCCCAGATTTCCTGTTGTCCTGGAGAGCTTGCAGAGCACTGGGGAAAGGCAGGCAGAGAATTCCCTGCTAGCACCTTCTCTGTGCCTGGGAAGCAGAAGTGTTTACGTTGCTTCGCAGAATCGCTTTTGTGCAGAAAACACTAACACTTGTTCAGAACGAAAGAAAGCACAGAGCCCCAGATTTGCTGTTGTCCTGGAGAGCTTGCAGAGCACTGGGGAAAGGCAGGCAGAGAATTCCCTGCTAGCACCTTCTCTGTGCCTGGGAAGCAGAAGTGTTCACATTGCTTCGCAGAATCGCCTTTGTGCAGAAAACACTAACACTTGTTCAGAACAAAAGAAAGCACAGAGCCCCAGATTCTATGTTGTCCTGGAGAGCTTGCAGAGCACTGGGGAAAGGCAGGCAGAGAATTCCCTGCTAGCACCTTCTCTGTGCCTGGGAAGCAGAAGTGTTCACATTGCTTCGCAGAATCGCTTTTCTGCAGAAAACACTAACACTTGTTCAGAACAAAAGAAAGCACAGAGCCCCAGATTTGCTGTTGTTCTGGAGAGCTTGCAGAGCACTGGGGAAAGGCAGGCAGAGAATTCCCTGCTAGCACCTTCTCTGTGCCTGTTCACATTGCTTCGCAGAATCGCTTTTGTGCAGAAAACAGTAACACTTGTTCAGAAGGAAAGAAAGCACAGAGCCCCAGATTCTATGTTGTCCTGGAGAGCTTGCAGAGCACTGGGGAAAGGCAGGCAGAGAATTCCTTGCTAGCGCCTTCTCTGTGCCTGGGAAGCAGAAGTGTTCACATTACTTCGCAGAATCGCTTTTGTGCAGAAAACACTAACACTTGTTCAGAACAAAAGAAAGCACAGAGCCCCAGATTTGCTGTTGTTCTGGAGAGCTTGCAGAACACTGGGGAAAGGCAGGCAGAGAATTCCCTGCTAGCACCTTCTCTGTGCCTGGGAAGCAGAAGTGTTCACATTGCTTCGCAGAATCGCTTTTGTGCAGAAAACAGTAACACTTGTTCAGAACGAAAGAAAGCACAGAGCCCCAGATTCTATGTTGTCCTGGAGAGCTTGCAGAGCACTGGGGAAAGGCAGGCAGAGAATTCCCTGCTAGCACCTTCTCTGTGCCTGGGAAGCAGAAGTGTTCACATTGCTTCGCAGAATCGCCTTTGTGCAGAAAACACTAACACTTGTTCAGAACAAAAGAAAGCACAGAGCCCCAGATTTGCTGTTGTTCTGGAGAGCTTGCAGAGCACTGGGGAAAGGCAGGCAGAGAATTCCCTGCTAGCACCTTCTCTGTGCCTGGGAAGCAGAAGTGTTCACATTGCTTCGCAGAATCGCATTTGTGCAGAAAGCACTAACACTTGTTCAGAACAAAAGAAAGCACAGAGCCCCAGATTTTATGTTGTCCTGGAGAGCTTGCAGAGCACTGGGGAAAGGCAGGCAGAGAATTCCCTGCTAGCACCTTCTCTGTGCCTGGGAAGCAGAAGTGTTCACATTGCTTCGCAGAATCGCATTTGTGCAGAAAGCACTAACACTTGTTCAGAACAAAAGAAAGCACAGAGCCCCAGATTTTATGTTGTCCTGGAGAGCTTGCAGAGCACTGGGGAAAGGCAGGCAGAGAATTCCCTGCTAGCACCTTCTCTGTGCCTGGGAAGCAGAAGTGTTCACATTGCTTTGCAGAATCGCCTTTGTGCAGAAAGCACTAACACTTGTTCAGAACAAAAGAAAGCACAGAGCCCCAGATTCTATGTTGTCCTGGAGAGCTTGCAGAGCACTGGGGAAAGGCAGGCAGAGAATTCCCTGCTAGCCCCTTCTCTGTGCCTGGGAAGCAGAAGTGTTCACATTAGTTCGCAGAATCGCCTTTTTGCAGAAAACACTAACACTTGTTCAGAACAAAAGAAAGCACAGAGCCCCAGATTTGCTGTTGTTCTGGAGAGCTTGCAGAGCACTGGGGAAAGGCAGGCAGAGAATTCCCTGCTAGCACCTTCTCTGTGCCTGGGAAGCAGAAGTGTTCACATTGCTTTGCAGAATTGCCTTTGTGCAGAAAACACTAACACTTGTTCAGAACAAAAGAAAGCACAGAGCCCCAGATTTGCTGTTGTTCTGGAGAGCTTGCAGAGCACTGGGGAAAGGCAGGCAGAGAATTCCCTGCTAGCACCTTCTCTGTGCCTGGGAAGCAGAAGTGTTCACATTGCTTCGCAGAATCGCCTTTGTGCAGAAAACACTAACACTTGTTCAGAACAAAAGAAAGCACAGAGCCCCAGATTTTATGTTGTCCTGGAGAGCTTGCAGAGCACTGGGGAAAGGCAGGCAGAGAATTCCCTGCTAGCACCTTCTCTGTGCCTGGGAAGCAGAAGTGTTCACATTGCTTCGAAGAATCGCATTTGTGCAGAAAACACTAACACTTGTTCAGAACAAAAGAAAGCACAGAGCCTCAGATTTTATGTTGTCCTGGAGAGCTTGCAGAGCACTGGGGAAAGGCAGGCAGAGAATTCCCTGCTAGCACCTTCTCTGTGCCTGGGAAGCAGAAGTGTTCACATTGCTTCGCAGAATCGCTTTTCTGCAGAAAACACTAACACTTGTTCAGAACAAAAGAAAGCACAGAGCCCCAGATTTGCTGTTGTTCTGGAGAGCTTGCAGAGCACTGGGGAAAGGCAGGCAGAGAATTCCCTGCTAGCACCTTCTCTGTGCCTGGGAAGCAGAAGTGTTCACATTGCTTCGAAGAATCGCATTTGTGCAGAAAACACTAACACTTGTTCAGAACAAAAGAAAGCACAGAGCCTCAGATTTTATGTTGTCCTGGAGAGCTTGCAGAGCACTGGGGAAAGGCAGGCAGAGAATTCCCTGCTAGCACCTTCTCTGTGCCTGGGAAGCAGAAGTGTTCACATTGCTTCGCAGAATCGCATTTGTGCAGAAAACACTAACACTTGTTCAGAACAAAAGAAAGCACAGAGCCTCAGATTTTATGTTGTCCTGGAGAGCTTGCAGAGCACTGGGGAAAGGCAGGCAGAGAATTCCCTGCTAGCACCTTCTCTGTGCCTGGGAAGCAGAAGTGTTCACATTGCTTCGCAGAATCGCTTTTCTGCAGAAAACACTAACACTTGTTCAGAACAAAAGAAAGCACAGAGCCCCAGATTTGCTGTTGTTCTGGAGAGCTTGCAGAGCACTGGGGAAAGGCAGGCAGAGAATTCCCTGCTAGCACCTTCTCTGTGCCTGGGAAGCAGAAGTGTTCACATTGCTTCGAAGAATCGCATTTGTGCAGAAAACACTAACACTTGTTCAGAACAAAAGAAAGCACAGAGCCTCAGATTTTATGTTGTCCTGGAGAGCTTGCAGAGCACTGGGGAAAGGCAGGCAGAGAATTCCCTGCTAGCACCTTCTCTGTGCCTGGGAAGCAGAAGTGTTCACATTGCTTCGCAGAATCGCATTTGTGCAGAAAACACTAACACTTGTTCAGAACAAAAGAAAGCACAGAGCCCCAGATTTGCTGTTGTTCTGGAGAGCTTGCAGAGCACTGGGGAAAGGCAGGCAGAGAATTCCCTGCTAGCACCTTCTCTGTGCCTGGGAAGCAGAAGTGTTCACATTGCTTCGAAGAATCGCATTTGTGCAGAAAACACTAACACTTGTTCAGAACAAAAGAAAGCACAGAGCCTCAGATTTTATGTTGTCCTGGAGAGCTTGCAGAGCACTGGGGAAAGGCAGGCAGAGAATTCCCTGCTAGCACCTTCTCTGTGCCTGGGAAGCAGAAGTGTTCACATTGCTTCGCAGAATCGCTTTTCTGCAGAAAACACTAACACTTGTTCAGAACAAAAGAAAGCACAGAGCCCCAGATTTGCTGTTGTTCTGGAGAGCTTGCAGAGCACTGGGGAAAGGCAGGCAGAGAATTCCCTGCTAGCACCTTCTCTGTGCCTGGGAAGCAGAAGTGTTCACATTGCTTCGCAGAATCGCCTTTGTGCAGAAAACACTAACCCTTGTTCAGAACAAAAGAAAGCACAGAGCCCAAGATTTTATGTTGTCCTGGAGAGCTTGCAGAGCACTGGGGAAAGGCAGGCAGAGAATTCCCTGCTAGCACCTTCTCTGTGCCTGCGAAGCAGAAGTGTTCACATTGCTTCGCAGAATCGCCTTTGTGCAGAAAACACTAACACTTGTTCAGAACAAAAGAAAGCACAGAGCCCCAGATTTGCTGTTGTTCTGGAGAGCTTGCAGAGCACTGGGGAAAGGCAGGCAGAGAATTCCCTGCTAGCACCTTCTCTGTGCCTGGGAAGCAGAAGTGTTCACATTGCTTCGCAGAATCGCCTTTGTGCAGAAAACACTAACACTTGTTCAGAACAAAAGAAAGCACAGAGCCTCAGATTTTATGTTGTCCTGGAGAGCTTGCAGAGCACTGGGGAAAGGCAGGCAGAGAATTCCCTGCTAGCCCCTTCTCTGTGCCTGGGAAGCAGAAGTGTTCACATTGCTTCGCAGAATCGCTTTTCTGCAGAAAACACTAACACTTGTTCAGAACAAAAGAAAGCACAGAGCCCCAGATTTTATGTTGTCCTGGAGAGCTTGCAGAGCACTGGGGAAAGGCAGGCAGAGAATTCCCTGCTAGCACCTTCTCTGTGCCTGGGAAGCAGAAGTGTTCACATTGCTTCGCAGAATCGCCTTTGTGCAGAAAACACTAACACTTGTTCAGAACAAAAGAAAGCACAGAGCCCCAGATTCTATGTTGTCCTGGAGAGCTTGCAGAGCACTGGGGAAAGGCAGGCAGAGAATTCCCTGCTAGCACCTTCTCTGTGCCTGGGAAGCAGAAGTGTTCACATTGCTTCGCAGAATCGCTTTTCTGCAGAAAACAGTAACACTTGTTCAGAACAAAAGAAAGCACAGAGCCCCAGATTCTATGTTGTCCTGGAGAGCTTGCAGAGCACTGGGGAAAGGCAGGCAGAGAATTCCCTGCTAGCACCTTCTCTGTGCCTGGGAAGCAGAAGTGTTCACATTGCTTCGCAGAATCGCTTTTCTGCAGAAAACACTAACACTTGTTCAGAACAAAAGAAAGCACAGAGCCCCAGATTTGCTGTTGTTCTGGAGAGCTTGCAGAGCACTGGGGAAAGGCAGGCAGAGAATTCCCTGCTAGCACCTTCTCTGTGCCTGGGAAGCAGAAGTGTTCACATTGCTTCGCAGAATCGCCTTTGTGCAGAAAACACTAACACTTGTTCAGAACAAAAGAAAGCACAGAGCCCCAGATTTGCTGTTGTTCTGGAGAGCTTGCAGAGCACTGGGGAAAGGCAGGCAGAGAATTCCCTGCTAGCACCTTCTCTGTGCCTGGGAAGCAGAAGTGTTCACATTGCTTCGCAGAATCGCCTTTGTGCAGAAAACACTAACACTTGTTCAGAACAAAAGAAAGCACAGAGCCCCAGATTTGCTGTTGTTCTGGAGAGCTTGCAGAGCACTGGGGAAAGGCAGGTGGAGAATTCCCTGCTAGCACCTTCTCTGTGCCTGGGAAGCAGAAGTGTTCACATTACTTCGCAGAATCGCTTTTGTGCAGAAAACACTAACACTTGTTCAGAACGAAAGAAAGCACAGAGCCCCAGATTTGCTGTTGTCCTGGAGAGCTTGCAGAGCACTGGGGAAAGGCAGGCAGAGAATTCCCTGTTAGCACCTTCTCTGTGCCTGGGAAGCAGAAGTGTTCACATTGCTTCGCAGAATCGCCTTTGTGCAGAAAACACTAACACTTGTTCAGAACAAAAGAAAGCACAGAGCCCCAGATTCTATGTTGTCCTGGAGAGCTTGCAGAGCACTGGGGAAAGGCAGGCAGAGAATTCCCTGCTAGCACCTTCTCTGTGCCTGGGAAGCAGAAGTGTTCACATTGCTTCGCAGAATCGCTTTTCTGCAGAAAACAGTAACACTTGTTCAGAACAAAAGAAAGCACAGAGCCCCAGATTCTATGTTGTCCTGGAGAGCTTGCAGAGCACTGGGGAAAGGCAGGCAGAGAATTCCCTGCTAGCACCTTCTCTGTGCCTGGGAAGCAGAAGTGTTCACATTGCTTCGCAGAATCGCTTTTCTGCAGAAAACACTAACACTTGTTCAGAACAAAAGAAAGCACAGAGCCCCAGATTTGCTGTTGTTCTGGAGAGCTTGCAGAGCACTGGGGAAAGGCAGGCAGAGAATTCCCTGCTAGCACCTTCTCTGTGCCTGGGAAGCAGAAGTGTTCACATTGCTTCGCAGAATCGCCTTTGTGCAGAAAACACTAACACTTGTTCAGAACAAAAGAAAGCACAGAGCCCCAGATTTGCTGTTGTTCTGGAGAGCTTGCAGAGCACTGGGGAAAGGCAGGCGGAGAATTCCCTGCTAGCACCTTCTCTGTGCCTGGGAAGCAGAAGTGTTCACATTACTTCGCAGAATCGCTTTTGTGCAGAAAACACTAACACTTGTTCAGAACGAAAGAAAGCACAGAGCCCCAGATTTTATGTTGTCCTGGAGAGCTTGCAGAGCACTGGGGAAAGGCAGGCAGAGAATTCCCTGCTAGCACCTTCTCTGTGCCTGGGAAGCAGAAGTGTTCACATTGCTTCGCAGAATCGCCTTTGTGCAGAAAACACTAACACTTGTTCAGAACAAAAGAAAGCACAGAGCCCCAGATTTGCTGTTGTTCTGGAGAGCTTGCAGAGCACTGGGGAAAGGCAGGCGGAGAATTCCCTGCTAGCACCTTCTCTGTGCCTGGGAAGCAGAAGTGTTCACATTACTTCGCAGAATCGCTTTTGTGCAGAAAACACTAACACTTGTTCAGAACGAAAGAAAGCACAGAGCCCCAGATTTGCTGTTGTCCTGGAGAGCTTGCAGAGCACTGGGGAAAGGCAGGCAGAGAATTCCCTGTTAGCACCTTCTCTGTGCCTGGGAAGCAGAAGTGTTCACATTGCTTCGCAGAATCGCCTTTGTGCAGAAAACACTAACACTTGTTCAGAACAAAAGAAAGCACAGAGCCCCAGATTCTATGTTGTCCTGGAGAGCTTGCAGAGCACTGGGGAAAGGCAGGCAGAGAATTCCCTGCTAGCACCTTCTCTGTGCCTGGGAAGCAGAAGTGTTCACATTGCTTCGCAGAATCGCTTTTCTGCAGAAAACAGTAACACTTGTTCAGAACAAAAGAAAGCACAGAGCCCCAGATTCTATGTTGTCCTGGAGAGCTTGCAGAGCACTGGGGAAAGGCAGGCAGAGAATTCCCTGCTAGCACCTTCTCTGTGCCTGGGAAGCAGAAGTGTTCACATTGCTTGGCAGAATCGCTTTTCTGCAGAAAACACTAACACTTGTTCAGAACAAAAGAAAGCACAGAGCCCCAGATTTGCTGTTGTTCTGGAGAGCTTGCAGAGCACTGGGGAAAGGCAGGCAGAGAATTCCCTGCTAGCACCTTCTCTGTTCCTTGTGAAGCAGAAGTGTTCACATTAGTTCGCAGAATCGCCTTTGTGCAGAAAACACTAACACTTGTTCAGAACAAAAGAAAGCACAGAGCCCCAGATTCTATGTTGTCCTGGAGAGCTTGCAGAGCACTGGGGAAAGGCAGGCAGAGAATTCCTTGCTAGCACCTTCTCTGTGCCTGGGAAGCAGAAGTGTTCACATTACTTCGCAGAATCGCTTTTGTGCAGAAAACACTAACACTTGTTCAGAACAAAAGAAAGCACAGAGCCCCAGGTTCTATGTTGTCCTGGAGAGCTTGCAGAGCACTGGGGAAAGGCAGGCAGAGAATTCCCTGCTAGCACCTTCTCTGTGCCTGGGAAGCAGAAGTGTTCACATTGCTTCGCAGAATCGCTTTTCTGCAGAAAACACTAACACTTGTTCAGAACAAAAGAAAGCACAGAGCCCCAGATTTGCTGTTGTTCTGGAGAGCTTGCAGAGCACTGGGGAAAGGCAGGCAGAGAATTCCCTGCTAGCACCTTCTCTGTGCCTGGAAAGCAGAAGTGTTTACGTTGCTTCGCAGAATCGCTTTTGTGCAGAAAACACTAACACTTGTTCAGAAGGAAAGAAAGCACAGAGCCCCAGATTTGCTGTTGTCCTGGAGAGCTTGCAGAGCACTGGGGAAAGGCAGGCAGAGAATTCCCTGCTAGCACCTTCTCTGTGCCTGGGAAGCAGAAGTGTTCACATTGCTTCGCTGTATCGCCTTTGTGCAGAAAACACTAACACTTGTTCAGAACAAAAGAAAGCACAGAGCCCCAGATTCTATGTTGTCCTGGAGAGCTTGCAGAGCACTGGGGAAAGGCAGTCAGGGAATTCCCTGCTAGCACCTTCTCTGTGCCTGGGAAGCAGAAGTGTTCACATTGCTTCGCAGAATCGCCTTTGTGCAGAAAACACTAACACTTGTTCAGAACAAAAGAAAGCACAGAGCCCCAGATTTGCTGTTGTTCTGGAGAGCTTGCAGAGCACTGGGGAAAGGCAGGCAGAGAATTCCCTGCTAGCACCTTCTCTGTGCCTGGGAAGCAGAAGTGTTCACATTAGTTCGCAGAATCGCCTTTGTGCAGAAAACACTAACACTTGTTCAGAACAAAAGAAAGCACAGAGCCCCTGATTTTATGTTGTTCTGGAGAGCTTGCAGAGCACTGGGGAAAGGCAGGCAGAGAATTCCCTGCTAGCACCTTCTCTGTGCCTGGGAAGCAGAAGTGTTCACATTACTTCGCAGAATCGCTTTTGTGCAGAAAACACTAACACTTGTTCAGAACAAAAGAAAGCACAGAGCCCCAGATTTCCTGTTGTCCTGGAGAGCTTGCAGAGCACTGGGGAAAGGCAGGCAGAGAATTCCCTGCTAGCACCTTCTCTGTGCCTGGGAAGCAGAAGTGTTTACGTTGCTTCGCAGAATCGCTTTTGTGCAGAAAACACTAACACTTGTTCAGAACGAAAGAAAGCACAGAGCCCCAGATTTGCTGTTGTCCTGGAGAGCTTGCAGAGCACTGGGGAAAGGCAGGCAGAGAATTCCCTGCTAGCACCTTCTCTGTGCCTGGGAAGCAGAAGTGTTCACATTGCTTCGCAGAATCGCCTTTGTGCAGAAAACACTAACACTTGTTCAGAACAAAAGAAAGCACAGAGCCCCAGATTCTATGTTGTCCTGGAGAGCTTGCAGAGCACTGGGGAAAGGCAGGCAGAGAATTCCCTGCTAGCACCTTCTCTGTGCCTGGGAAGCAGAAGTGTTCACATTGCTTCGCAGAATCGCTTTTCTGCAGAAAACACTAACACTTGTTCAGAACAAAAGAAAGCACAGAGCCCCAGATTTGCTGTTGTTCTGGAGAGCTTGCAGAGCACTGGGGAAAGGCAGGCAGAGAATTCCCTGCTAGCACCTTCTCTGTGCCTGTTCACATTGCTTCGCAGAATCGCTTTTGTGCAGAAAACAGTAACACTTGTTCAGAAGGAAAGAAAGCACAGAGCCCCAGATTCTATGTTGTCCTGGAGAGCTTGCAGAGCACTGGGGAAAGGCAGGCAGAGAATTCCTTGCTAGCGCCTTCTCTGTGCCTGGGAAGCAGAAGTGTTCACATTACTTCGCAGAATCGCTTTTGTGCAGAAAACACTAACACTTGTTCAGAACAAAAGAAAGCACAGAGCCCCAGATTTGCTGTTGTTCTGGAGAGCTTGCAGAACACTGGGGAAAGGCAGGCAGAGAATTCCCTGCTAGCACCTTCTCTGTGCCTGGGAAGCAGAAGTGTTCACATTGCTTCGCAGAATCGCTTTTGTGCAGAAAACAGTAACACTTGTTCAGAACGAAAGAAAGCACAGAGCCCCAGATTCTATGTTGTCCTGGAGAGCTTGCAGAGCACTGGGGAAAGGCAGGCAGAGAATTCCCTGCTAGCACCTTCTCTGTGCCTGGGAAGCAGAAGTGTTCACATTGCTTCGCAGAATCGCCTTTGTGCAGAAAACACTAACACTTGTTCAGAACAAAAGAAAGCACAGAGCCCCAGATTTGCTGTTGTTCTGGAGAGCTTGCAGAGCACTGGGGAAAGGCAGGCAGAGAATTCCCTGCTAGCACCTTCTCTGTGCCTGGGAAGCAGAAGTGTTCACATTGCTTCGCAGAATCGCATTTGTGCAGAAAGCACTAACACTTGTTCAGAACAAAAGAAAGCACAGAGCCCCAGATTTTATGTTGTCCTGGAGAGCTTGCAGAGCACTGGGGAAAGGCAGGCAGAGAATTCCCTGCTAGCACCTTCTCTGTGCCTGGGAAGCAGAAGTGTTCACATTGCTTCGCAGAATCGCATTTGTGCAGAAAGCACTAACACTTGTTCAGAACAAAAGAAAGCACAGAGCCCCAGATTTTATGTTGTCCTGGAGAGCTTGCAGAGCACTGGGGAAAGGCAGGCAGAGAATTCCCTGCTAGCACCTTCTCTGTGCCTGGGAAGCAGAAGTGTTCACATTGCTTTGCAGAATCGCCTTTGTGCAGAAAGCACTAACACTTGTTCAGAACAAAAGAAAGCACAGAGCCCCAGATTCTATGTTGTCCTGGAGAGCTTGCAGAGCACTGGGGAAAGGCAGGCAGAGAATTCCCTGCTAGCCCCTTCTCTGTGCCTGGGAAGCAGAAGTGTTCACATTAGTTCGCAGAATCGCCTTTTTGCAGAAAACACTAACACTTGTTCAGAACAAAAGAAAGCACAGAGCCCCAGATTTGCTGTTGTTCTGGAGAGCTTGCAGAGCACTGGGGAAAGGCAGGCAGAGAATTCCCTGTTAGCACCTTCTCTGTGCCTGGGAAGCAGAAGTGTTCACATTGCTTTGCAGAATTGCCTTTGTGCAGAAAACACTAACACTTGTTCAGAACAAAAGAAAGCACAGAGCCCCAGATTTGCTGTTGTTCTGGAGAGCTTGCAGAGCACTGGGGAAAGGCAGGCAGAGAATTCCCTGCTAGCACCTTCTCTGTGCCTGGGAAGCAGAAGTGTTCACATTGCTTCGCAGAATCGCCTTTGTGCAGAAAACACTAACACTTGTTCAGAACAAAAGAAAGCACAGAGCCCCAGATTTTATGTTGTCCTGGAGAGCTTGCAGAGCACTGGGGAAAGGCAGGCAGAGAATTCCCTGCTAGCACCTTCTCTGTGCCTGGGAAGCAGAAGTGTTCACATTGCTTCGCAGAATCGCCTTTGTGCAGAAAACACTAACCCTTGTTCAGAACAAAAGAAAGCACAGAGCCCAAGATTTTATGTTGTCCTGGAGAGCTTGCAGAGCACTGGGGAAAGGCAGGCAGAGAATTCCCTGCTAGCACCTTCTCTGTGCCTGCGAAGCAGAAGTGTTCACATTGCTTCGCAGAATCGCCTTTGTGCAGAAAACACTAACACTTGTTCAGAACAAAAGAAAGCACAGAGCCCCAGATTTGCTGTTGTTCTGGAGAGCTTGCAGAGCACTGGGGAAAGGCAGGCAGAGAATTCCCTGCTAGCACCTTCTCTGTGCCTGGGAAGCAGAAGTGTTCACATTGCTTCGCAGAATCGCCTTTGTGCAGAAAACACTAACACTTGTTCAGAACAAAAGAAAGCACAGAGCCTCAGATTTTATGTTGTCCTGGAGAGCTTGCAGAGCACTGGGGAAAGGCAGGCAGAGAATTCCCTGCTAGCCCCTTCTCTGTGCCTGGGAAGCAGAAGTGTTCACATTGCTTCGCAGAATCGCTTTTCTGCAGAAAACACTAACACTTGTTCAGAACAAAAGAAAGCACAGAGCCCCAGATTTTATGTTGTCCTGGAGAGCTTGCAGAGCACTGGGGAAAGGCAGGCAGAGAATTCCCTGCTAGCACCTTCTCTGTGCCTGGGAAGCAGAAGTGTTCACATTGCTTCGCAGAATCGCCTTTGTGCAGAAAACACTAACACTTGTTCAGAACAAAAGAAAGCACAGAGCCCCAGATTCTATGTTGTCCTGGAGAGCTTGCAGAGCACTGGGGAAAGGCAGGCAGAGAATTCCCTGCTAGCACCTTCTCTGTGCCTGGGAAGCAGAAGTGTTCACATTGCTTTGCAGAATTGCCTTTGTGCAGAAAACACTAACACTTGTTCAGAACAAAAGAAAGCACAGAGCCCCAGATTTGCTGTTGTTCTGGAGAGCTTGCAGAGCACTGGGGAAAGGCAGGCAGAGAATTCCCTGCTAGCACCTTCTCTGTGCCTGGGAAGCAGAAGTGTTCACATTGCTTCGCAGAATCGCCTTTGTGCAGAAAACACTAACACTTGTTCAGAACAAAAGAAAGCACAGAGCCCCAGATTTGCTGTTGTTCTGGAGAGCTTGCAGAGCACTGGGGAAAGGCAGGCAGAGAATTCCCTGCTAGCACCTTCTCTGTGCCTGCGAAGCAGAAGTGTTCACATTGCTTCGCAGAATCGCATTTGTGCAGAAAACACTAACACTTGTTCAGAACAAAAGAAAGCACAGAGCCCCAGATTTGCTGTTGTTCTGGAGAGCTTGCAGAGCACTGGGGAAAGGCAGGCAGAGAATTCCCTGCTAGCACCTTCTCTGTGCCTGGGAAGCAGAAGTGTTCACATTGCTTCGCAGAATCGCCTTTGTGCAGAAAACACTAACACTTGTTCAGAACAAAAGAAAGCACAGAGCCCCAGATTTGATGTTGTTCTGGAGAGCTTGCAGAGCACTGGGGAAAGGCAGGCAGAGAATTCCCTGCTAGCACCTTCTCTGTGCCTGGGAAGCAGAAGTGTTCACATTGCTTCGCAGAATCGCATTTGTGCAGAAAACACTAACACTTGTTCAGAACAAAAGAAAGCACAGAGCCCCAGATTTGCTGTTGTTCTGGAGAGCTTGCAGAGCACTGGGGAAAGGCAGGCAGAGAATTCCCTGCTAGCACCTTCTCTGTGCCTGGGAAGCAGAAGTGTTCACATTGCTTCGAAGAATCGCATTTGTGCAGAAAACACTAACACTTGTTCAGAACAAAAGAAAGCACAGAGCCTCAGATTTTATGTTGTCCTGGAGAGCTTGCAGAGCACTGGGGAAAGGCAGGCAGAGAATTCCCTGCTAGCACCTTCTCTGTGCCTGGGAAGCAGAAGTGTTCACATTGCTTCGCAGAATCGCTTTTCTGCAGAAAACACTAACACTTGTTCAGAACAAAAGAAAGCACAGAGCCCCAGATTTGCTGTTGTTCTGGAGAGCTTGCAGAGCACTGGGGAAAGGCAGGCAGAGAATTCCCTGCTAGCACCTTCTCTGTGCCTGGGAAGCAGAAGTGTTCACATTGCTTCGCAGAATCGCCTTTGTGCAGAAAACACTAACCCTTGTTCAGAACAAAAGAAAGCACAGAGCCCAAGATTTTATGTTGTCCTGGAGAGCTTGCAGAGCACTGGGGAAAGGCAGGCAGAGAATTCCCTGCTAGCACCTTCTCTGTGCCTGGGAAGCAGAAGTGTTCACATTGCTTCGCAGAATCGCCTTTGTGCAGAAAACACTAACACTTGTTCAGAACAAAAGAAAGCACAGAGCCCCAGATTTGCTGTTGTTCTGGAGAGCTTGCAGAGCACTGGGGAAAGGCAGGCAGAGAATTCCCTGCTAGCACCTTCTCTGTGCCTGGGAAGCAGAAGTGTTCACATTGCTTCGCAGAATCGCCTTTGTGCAGAAAACACTAACACTTGTTCAGAACAAAAGAAAGCACAGAGCCTCAGATTTTATGTTGTCCTGGAGAGCTTGCAGAGCACTGGGGAAAGGCAGGCAGAGAATTCCCTGCTAGCCCCTTCTCTGTGCCTGGGAAGCAGAAGTGTTCACATTGCTTCGCAGAATCGCTTTTCTGCAGAAAACACTAACACTTGTTCAGAACAAAAGAAAGCACAGAGCCCCAGATTTTATGTTGTCCTGGAGAGCTTGCAGAGCACTGGGGAAAGGCAGGCAGAGAATTCCCTGCTAGCACCTTCTCTGTGCCTGGGAAGCAGAAGTGTTCACATTGCTTCGCAGAATCGCCTTTGTGCAGAAAACACTAACACTTGTTCAGAACAAAAGAAAGCACAGAGCCCCAGATTTGCTGTTGTTCTGGAGAGCTTGCAGAGCACTGGGGAAAGGCAGGCAGAGAATTCCCTGCTAGCACCTTCTCTGTGCCTGCGAAGCAGAAGTGTTCACATTGCTTCGCAGAATCGCATTTGTGCAGAAAACACTAACACTTGTTCAGAACAAAAGAAAGCACAGAGCCCCAGATTTGCTGTTGTTCTGGAGAGCTTGCAGAGCACTGGGGAAAGGCAGGCAGAGAATTCCCTGCTAGCACCTTCTCTGTGCCTGGGAAGCAGAAGTGTTCACATTGCTTCGCAGAATCGCCTTTGTGCAGAAAACACTAACACTTGTTCAGAACAAAAGAAAGCACAGAGCCCCAGATTTGATGTTGTTCTGGAGAGCTTGCAGAGCACTGGGGAAAGGCAGGCAGAGAATTCCCTGCTAGCACCTTCTCTGTGCCTGGGAAGCAGAAGTGTTCACATTGCTTCGCAGAATCGCATTTGTGCAGAAAACACTAACACTTGTTCAGAACAAAAGAAAGCACAGAGCCCCAGATTTGCTGTTGTTCTGGAGAGCTTGCAGAGCACTGGGGAAAGGCAGGCAGAGAATTCCCTGCTAGCACCTTCTCTGTGCCTGGGAAGCAGAAGTGTTCACATTGCTTCGAAGAATCGCATTTGTGCAGAAAACACTAACACTTGTTCAGAACAAAAGAAAGCACAGAGCCTCAGATTTTATGTTGTCCTGGAGAGCTTGCAGAGCACTGGGGAAAGGCAGGCAGAGAATTCCCTGCTAGCACCTTCTCTGTGCCTGGGAAGCAGAAGTGTTCACAATGCTTCGCAGAATCGCCTTTGTGCAGAAAACACTAACACTTGTTCAGAACAAAAGAAAGCACAGAGCCCCAGATTTGCTGTTGTTCTGGAGAGCTTGCAGAGCACTGGGGAAAGTCAGGCAGAGAATTCCCTGCTAGCACCTTCTCTGTGCCTGGGAAGCAGAAGTGTTCACATTGCTTCGCAGAATCGCCTTTGTGCAGAAAACACTAACACTTGTTCAGAACAAAAGAAAGCACAGAGCCCCAGATTTGCTGTTGTTCTGGAGAGCTTGCAGAGCACTGGGGAAAGGCAGGTGGAGAATTCCCTGCTAGCACCTTCTCTGTGCCTGGGAAGCAGAAGTGTTCACATTACTTCGCAGAATCGCTTTTGTGCAGAAAACACTAACACTTGTTCAGAACGAAAGAAAGCACAGAGCCCCAGATTTGCTGTTGTCCTGGAGAGCTTGCAGAGCACTGGGGAAAGGCAGGCAGAGAATTCCCTGTTAGCACCTTCTCTGTGCCTGGGAAGCAGAAGTGTTCACATTGCTTCGCAGAATCGCCTTTGTGCAGAAAACACTAACACTTGTTCAGAACAAAAGAAAGCACAGAGCCCCAGATTCTATGTTGTCCTGGAGAGCTTGCAGAGCACTGGGGAAAGGCAGGCAGAGAATTCCCTGCTAGCACCTTCTCTGTGCCTGGGAAGCAGAAGTGTTCACATTGCTTCGCAGAATCGCTTTTCTGCAGAAAACAGTAACACTTGTTCAGAACAAAAGAAAGCACAGAGCCCCAGATTCTATGTTGTCCTGGAGAGCTTGCAGAGCACTGGGGAAAGGCAGGCAGAGAATTCCCTGCTAGCACCTTCTCTGTGCCTGGGAAGCAGAAGTGTTCACATTGCTTCGCAGAATCGCTTTTCTGCAGAAAACACTAACACTTGTTCAGAACAAAAGAAAGCACAGAGCCCCAGATTTGCTGTTGTTCTGGAGAGCTTGCAGAGCACTGGGGAAAGGCAGGCAGAGAATTCCCTGCTAGCACCTTCTCTGTGCCTGGGAAGCAGAAGTGTTCACATTGCTTCGCAGAATCGCCTTTGTGCAGAAAACACTAACACTTGTTCAGAACAAAAGAAAGCACAGAGCCCCAGATTTGCTGTTGTTCTGGAGAGCTTGCAGAGCACTGGGGAAAGGCAGGCAGAGAATTCCCTGCTAGCACCTTCTCTGTGCCTGGGAAGCAGAAGTGTTCACATTACTTCGCAGAATCGCTTTTGTGCAGAAAACACTAACACTTGTTCAGAACGAAAGAAAGCACAGAGCCCCAGATTTTATGTTGTCCTGGAGAGCTTGCAGAGCACTGGGGAAAGGCAGGCAGAGAATTCCCTGCTAGCACCTTCTCTGTGCCTGGGAAGCAGAAGTGTTCACATTGCTTCGCAGAATCGCCTTTGTGCAGAAAACACTAACACTTGTTCAGAACAAAAGAAAGCACAGAGCCCCAGATTTGCTGTTGTTCTGGAGAGCTTGCAGAGCACTGGGGAAAGGCAGGCGGAGAATTCCCTGCTAGCACCTTCTCTGTGCCTGGGAAGCAGAAGTGTTCACATTACTTCGCAGAATCGCTTTTGTGCAGAAAACACTAACACTTGTTCAGAACGAAAGAAAGCACAGAGCCCCAGATTTGCTGTTGTCCTGGAGAGCTTGCAGAGCACTGGGGAAAGGCAGGCAGAGAATTCCCTGTTAGCACCTTCTCTGTGCCTGGGAAGCAGAAGTGTTCACATTGCTTCGCAGAATCGCCTTTGTGCAGAAAACACTAACACTTGTTCAGAACAAAAGAAAGCACAGAGCCCCAGATTCTATGTTGTCCTGGAGAGCTTGCAGAGCACTGGGGAAAGGCAGGCAGAGAATTCCCTGCTACCACCTTCTCTGTGCCTGGGAAGCAGAAGTGTTCACATTGCTTCGCAGAATCGCTTTTCTGCAGAAAACAGTAACACTTGTTCAGAACAAAAGAAAGCACAGAGCCCCAGATTCTATGTTGTCCTGGAGAGCTTGCAGAGCACTGGGGAAAGGCAGGCAGAGAATTCCCTGCTAGCACCTTCTCTGTGCCTGGGAAGCAGAAGTGTTCACATTGCTTGGCAGAATCGCTTTTCTGCAGAAAACACTAACACTTGTTCAGAACAAAAGAAAGCACAGAGCCCCAGATTTGCTGTTGTTCTGGAGAGCTTGCAGAGCACTGGGGAAAGGCAGGCAGAGAATTCCCTGCTAGCACCTTCTCTGTGCCTGGGAAGCAGAAGTGTTCACATTGCTTCGCAGAATCGCCTTTGTGCAGAAAACACTAACACTTGTTCAGAACAAAAGAAAGCACAGAGCCCCAGATTTGATGTTGTTCTGGAGAGCTTGCAGAGCAGTGGGGAAAGGCAGGCAGAGAATTCCCTGCTAGCACCTTCTCTGTGCCTGGGAAGCAGGAGTGTTCACATTGCTTCGCAGAATCGCTTTTCTGCAGAAAACACTAACACTTGTTCAGAACAAAAGAAAGCACAGAGCCCCAGATTTGCTGTTGTTCTGGAGAGCTTGCAGAGCACTGGGGAAAGGCAGGCAGAGAATTCCCTGCTAGCACCTTCTCTGTGCCTGGGAAGCGGAAGTGTTTACATTGCTTCGCAGAAGCGCTTTTTTGCAGAAAACAGTAACACTTGTTCAGAATGAAAGAAAGCACAGAGCCCCAGATTCTATGTTGTCCTGGAGAGCTTGCAGAGCACTGGGGAAAGGCAGGCAGAGAATTCCCTGCTAGCACCTTCTCTGTGCCTGGGAAGCAGGAGTGTTCACATTGCTTCGCAGAATCGCTTTTCTGCAGAAAACACTAACACTTGTTCAGAACAAAAGAAAGCACAGAGCCCCAGATTTGCTGTTGTTCTGGAGAGCTTGCACAGCACTGGGGAAAGGCAGGCAGAGAATTCCCTGCTAGCACCTTCTCTGTGCCTGGGAAGCAGAAGTGTTCACATTGCTTCGCAGAATCGCTTTGGTGCAGAAAACACTAACACTTGTTCAGAAGGAAAGAAAGCACAGAGCCCCAGATTTGCTGTTGTTCTGGAGAGCTTGCAGAGCACTGGGGAAAGGCAGGCAGAGAATTCCCTGCTAGCACCTTCTCTGTGTCTGGGAAGTAGAAGTGTTCACATTGCTTCGCAGAATTGCCTTTGTGCAGAAAACACTAACACTTGTTCAGAACAAAAGAAAGCACAGAGCCTCAGATTTTATGTTGTCCTGGAGAGCTTGCAGAGCACTGGGGAAAGGCAGGCAGAGAATTCCCTGCTAGCACCTTCTCTGTGCCTGGGAAGCAGAAGTGTTCACATTACTTCGCAGAATCGCTTTTGTGCAGAAAACACTAACACTTGTTCAGAACGAAAGAAAGCACAGAGCCCCAGATATGCTGTTGTTCTGGAGAGCTTGCAGAGCACTGGGGAAAGGCAGGCAGAGAATTCCCTGCTAGCACCTTCTCTGTTCCTTGTGAAGCAGAAGTGTTCACATTAGTTCGCAGAATCGCCTTTGTGCAGAAAACACTAACACTTGTTCAGAACAAAAGAAAGCACAGAGCCCCAGATTCTATGTTGTCCTGGAGAGCTTGCAGAGCACTGGGGAAAGGCAGGCAGAGAATTCCCTGCTAGCACCTTCTCTGTGCCTGGGAAGCAGAAGTGTTCACATTGCTTCGCTGTATCGCCTTTGTGCAGTAAACACTAACACGTGTTCAGAACAAAAGAAAGCACAGAGCCCCAGATTCTATGTTGTCCTGGAGAGCTTGCAGAGCACTGGGGAAAGGCAGTCAGGGAATTCCCTGCTAGCACCTTCTCTGTGCCTGGGAAGCAGAAGTGTTCACATTGCTTCGCAGAATCGCCTTTGTGCAGAAAACACTAACACTTGTTCAGAACAAAAGAAAGCACAGAGCCCCAGATTTGCTGTTGTTCTGGAGAGCTTGCAGAGCACTGGGGAAAGGCAGGCAGAGAATTCCCTGTTAGCACCTTCTCTGTGCCTGGGAAGCAGAAGTGTTCACATTGCTTTGCAGAATTGCCTTTGTGCAGAAAACACTAACACTTGTTCAGAACAAAAGAAAGCACAGAGCCCCAGATTTGCTGTTGTTCTGGAGAGCTTGCAGAGCACTGGGGAAAGGCAGGCAGAGAATTCCCTGCTAGCACCTTCTCTGTGCCTGGGAAGCAGAAGTGTTCACATTGCTTCGCAGAATCGCCTTTGTGCAGAAAACACTAACACTTGTTCAGAACAAAAGAAAGCACAGAGCCCCAGATTTTATGTTGTCCTGGAGAGCTTGCAGAGCACTGGGGAAAGGCAGGCAGAGAATTCCCTGCTAGCACCTTCTCTGTGCCTGGGAAGCAGAAGTGTTCACATTGCTTCGCAGAATCGCCTTTGTGCAGAAAACACTAACCCTTGTTCAGAACAAAAGAAAGCACAGAGCCCAAGATTTTATGTTGTCCTGGAGAGCTTGCAGAGCACTGGGGAAAGGCAGGCAGAGAATTCCCTGCTAGCACCTTCTCTGTGCCTGCGAAGCAGAAGTGTTCACATTGCTTCGCAGAATCGCCTTTGTGCAGAAAACACTAACACTTGTTCAGAACAAAAGAAAGCACAGAGCCCCAGATTTGCTGTTGTTCTGGAGAGCTTGCAGAGCACTGGGGAAAGGCAGGCAGAGAATTCCCTGCTAGCACCTTCTCTGTGCCTGGGAAGCAGAAGTGTTCACATTGCTTCGCAGAATCGCCTTTGTGCAGAAAACACTAACACTTGTTCAGAACAAAAGAAAGCACAGAGCCTCAGATTTTATGTTGTCCTGGAGAGCTTGCAGAGCACTGGGGAAAGGCAGGCAGAGAATTCCCTGCTAGCCCCTTCTCTGTGCCTGGGAAGCAGAAGTGTTCACATTGCTTCGCAGAATCGCTTTTCTGCAGAAAACACTAACACTTGTTCAGAACAAAAGAAAGCACAGAGCCCCAGATTTTATGTTGTCCTGGAGAGCTTGCAGAGCACTGGGGAAAGGCAGGCAGAGAATTCCCTGCTAGCACCTTCTCTGTGCCTGGGAAGCAGAAGTGTTCACATTGCTTCGCAGAATCGCCTTTGTGCAGAAAACACTAACACTTGTTCAGAACAAAAGAAAGCACAGAGCCCCAGATTCTATGTTGTCCTGGAGAGCTTGCAGAGCACTGGGGAAAGGCAGGCAGAGAATTCCCTGCTAGCACCTTCTCTGTGCCTGGGAAGCAGAAGTGTTCACATTGCTTTGCAGAATTGCCTTTGTGCAGAAAACACTAACACTTGTTCAGAACAAAAGAAAGCACAGAGCCCCAGATTTGCTGTTGTTCTGGAGAGCTTGCAGAGCACTGGGGAAAGGCAGGCAGAGAATTCCCTGCTAGCACCTTCTCTGTGCCTGGGAAGCAGAAGTGTTCACATTGCTTCGCAGAATCGCCTTTGTGCAGAAAACACTAACACTTGTTCAGAACAAAAGAAAGCACAGAGCCCCAGATTTGCTGTTGTTCTGGAGAGCTTGCAGAGCACTGGGGAAAGGCAGGCAGAGAATTCCCTGCTAGCACCTTCTCTGTGCCTGCGAAGCAGAAGTGTTCACATTGCTTCGCAGAATCGCATTTGTGCAGAAAACACTAACACTTGTTCAGAACAAAAGAAAGCACAGAGCCCCAGATTTGCTGTTGTTCTGGAGAGCTTGCAGAGCACTGGGGAAAGGCAGGCAGAGAATTCCCTGCTAGCACCTTCTCTGTGCCTGGGAAGCAGAAGTGTTCACATTGCTTCGCAGAATCGCCTTTGTGCAGAAAACACTAACACTTGTTCAGAACAAAAGAAAGCACAGAGCCCCAGATTTGCTGTTGTTCTGGAGAGCTTGCAGAGCACTGGGGAAAGGCAGGCAGAGAATTCCCTGCTAGCACCTTCTCTGTGCCTGGGAAGCAGAAGTGTTCACATTGCTTCGAAGAATCGCATTTGTGCAGAAAACACTAACACTTGTTCAGAACAAAAGAAAGCACAGAGCCTCAGATTTTATGTTGTCCTGGAGAGCTTGCAGAGCACTGGGGAAAGGCAGGCAGAGAATTCCCTGCTAGCACCTTCTCTGTGCCTGGGAAGCAGAAGTGTTCACATTGCTTCGCAGAATCGCTTTTCTGCAGAAAACACTAACACTTGTTCAGAACAAAAGAAAGCACAGAGCCCCAGATTTGCTGTTGTTCTGGAGAGCTTGCAGAGCACTGGGGAAAGGCAGGCAGAGAATTCCCTGCTAGCACCTTCTCTGTGCCTGGGAAGCAGAAGTGTTCACATTGCTTCGCAGAATCGCCTTTGTGCAGAAAACACTAACCCTTGTTCAGAACAAAAGAAAGCACAGAGCCCAAGATTTTATGTTGTCCTGGAGAGCTTGCAGAGCACTGGGGAAAGGCAGGCAGAGAATTCCCTGCTAGCACCTTCTCTGTGCCTGCGAAGCAGAAGTGTTCACATTGCTTCGCAGAATCGCCTTTGTGCAGAAAACACTAACACTTGTTCAGAACAAAAGAAAGCACAGAGCCCCAGATTTGCTGTTGTTCTGGAGAGCTTGCAGAGCACTGGGGAAAGGCAGGCAGAGAATTCCCTGCTAGCACCTTCTCTGTGCCTGGGAAGCAGAAGTGTTCACATTGCTTCGCAGAATCGCCTTTGTGCAGAAAACACTAACACTTGTTCAGAACAAAAGAAAGCACAGAGCCCCAGATTTGATGTTGTTCTGGAGAGCTTGCAGAGCAGTGGGGAAAGGCAGGCAGAGAATTCCCTGCTAGCACCTTCTCTGTGCCTGGGAAGCAGGAGTGTTCACATTGCTTCGCAGAATCGCTTTTCTGCAGAAAACACTAACACTTGTTCAGAACAAAAGAAAGCACAGAGCCCCAGATTTGCTGTTGTTCTGGAGAGCTTGCAGAGCACTGGGGAAAGGCAGGCAGAGAATTCCCTGCTAGCACCTTCTCTGTGCCTGGGAAGCGGAAGTGTTTACATTGCTTCGCAGAAGCGCTTTTTTGCAGAAAACAGTAACACTTGTTCAGAATGAAAGAAAGCACAGAGCCCCAGATTCTATGTTGTCCTGGAGAGCTTGCAGAGCACTGGGGAAAGGCAGGCAGAGAATTCCCTGCTAGCACCTTCTCTGTGCCTGGGAAGCAGGAGTGTTCACATTGCTTCGCAGAATCGCTTTTCTGCAGAAAACACTAACACTTGTTCAGAACAAAAGAAAGCACAGAGCCCCAGATTTGCTGTTGTTCTGGAGAGCTTGCACAGCACTGGGGAAAGGCAGGCAGAGAATTCCCTGCTAGCACCTTCTCTGTGCCTGGGAAGCAGAAGTGTTCACATTGCTTCGCAGAATCGCTTTGGTGCAGAAAACACTAACACTTGTTCAGAAGGAAAGAAAGCACAGAGCCCCAGATTTGCTGTTGTTCTGGAGAGCTTGCAGAGCACTGGGGAAAGGCAGGCAGAGAATTCCCTGCTAGCACCTTCTCTGTGTCTGGGAAGTAGAAGTGTTCACATTGCTTCGCAGAATTGCCTTTGTGCAGAAAACACTAACACTTGTTCAGAACAAAAGAAATCACAGAGCCTCAGATTTTATGTTGTCCTGGAGAGCTTGCAGAGCACTGGGGAAAGGCAGGCAGAGAATTCCCTGCTAGCACCTTCTCTGTGCCTGGGAAGCAGAAGTGTTCACATTACTTCGCAGAATCGCTTTTGTGCAGAAAACACTAACACTTGTTCAGAACGAAAGAAAGCACAGAGCCCCAGATATGCTGTTGTTCTGGAGAGCTTGCAGAGCACTGGGGAAAGGCAGGCAGAGAATTCCCTGCTAGCACCTTCTCTGTTCCTTGTGAAGCAGAAGTGTTCACATTAGTTCGCAGAATCGCCTTTGTGCAGAAAACACTAACACTTGTTCAGAACAAAAGAAAGCACAGAGCCCCAGATTCTATGTTGTCCTGGAGAGCTTGCAGAGCACTGGGGAAAGGCAGGCAGAGAATTCCCTGCTAGCACCTTCTCTGTGCCTGGGAAGCAGAAGTGTTCACATTGCTTCGCTGTATCGCCTTTGTGCAGTAAACACTAACACGTGTTCAGAACAAAAGAAAGCACAGAGCCCCAGATTCTATGTTGTCCTGGAGAGCTTGCAGAGCACTGGGGAAAGGCAGTCAGGGAATTCCCTGCTAGCACCTTCTCTGTGCCTGGGAAGCAGAAGTGTTCACATTGCTTCGCAGAATCGCCTTTGTGCAGAAAACACTAACACTTGTTCAGAACAAAAGAAAGCACAGAGCCCCAGATTTGCTGTTGTTCTGGAGAGCTTGCAGAGCACTGGGGAAAGGCAGGCAGAGAATTCCCTGTTAGCACCTTCTCTGTGCCTGGGAAGCAGAAGTGTTCACATTGCTTTGCAGAATTGCCTTTGTGCAGAAAACACTAACACTTGTTCAGAACAAAAGAAAGCACAGAGCCCCAGATTTGCTGTTGTTCTGGAGAGCTTGCAGAGCACTGGGGAAAGGCAGGCAGAGAATTCCCTGCTAGCACCTTCTCTGTGCCTGGGAAGCAGAAGTGTTCACATTGCTTCGCAGAATCGCCTTTGTGCAGAAAACACTAACACTTGTTCAGAACAAAAGAAAGCACAGAGCCCCAGATTTTATGTTGTCCTGGAGAGCTTGCAGAGCACTGGGGAAAGGCAGGCAGAGAATTCCCTGCTAGCACCTTCTCTGTGCCTGGGAAGCAGAAGTGTTCACATTGCTTCGCAGAATCGCCTTTGTGCAGAAAACACTAACCCTTGTTCAGAACAAAAGAAAGCACAGAGCCCAAGATTTTATGTTGTCCTGGAGAGCTTGCAGAGCACTGGGGAAAGGCAGGCAGAGAATTCCCTGCTAGCACCTTCTCTGTGCCTGCGAAGCAGAAGTGTTCACATTGCTTCGCAGAATCGCCTTTGTGCAGAAAACACTAACACTTGTTCAGAACAAAAGAAAGCACAGAGCCCCAGATTTGCTGTTGTTCTGGAGAGCTTGCAGAGCACTGGGGAAAGGCAGGCAGAGAATTCCCTGCTAGCACCTTCTCTGTGCCTGGGAAGCAGAAGTGTTCACATTGCTTCGCAGAATCGCCTTTGTGCAGAAAACACTAACACTTGTTCAGAACAAAAGAAAGCACAGAGCCTCAGATTTTATGTTGTCCTGGAGAGCTTGCAGAGCACTGGGGAAAGGCAGGCAGAGAATTCCCTGCTAGCCCCTTCTCTGTGCCTGGGAAGCAGAAGTGTTCACATTGCTTCGCAGAATCGCTTTTCTGCAGAAAACACTAACACTTGTTCAGAACAAAAGAAAGCACAGAGCCCCAGATTTTATGTTGTCCTGGAGAGCTTGCAGAGCACTGGGGAAAGGCAGGCAGAGAATTCCCTGCTAGCACCTTCTCTGTGCCTGGGAAGCAGAAGTGTTCACATTGCTTCGCAGAATCGCCTTTGTGCAGAAAACACTAACACTTGTTCAGAACAAAAGAAAGCACAGAGCCCCAGATTCTATGTTGTCCTGGAGAGCTTGCAGAGCACTGGGGAAAGGCAGGCAGAGAATTCCCTGCTAGCACCTTCTCTGTGCCTGGGAAGCAGAAGTGTTCACATTGCTTTGCAGAATTGCCTTTGTGCAGAAAACACTAACACTTGTTCAGAACAAAAGAAAGCACAGAGCCCCAGATTTGCTGTTGTTCTGGAGAGCTTGCAGAGCACTGGGGAAAGGCAGGCAGAGAATTCCCTGCTAGCACCTTCTCTGTGCCTGGGAAGCAGAAGTGTTCACATTGCTTCGCAGAATCGCCTTTGTGCAGAAAACACTAACACTTGTTCAGAACAAAAGAAAGCACAGAGCCCCAGATTTGCTGTTGTTCTGGAGAGCTTGCAGAGCACTGGGGAAAGGCAGGCAGAGAATTCCCTGCTAGCACCTTCTCTGTGCCTGCGAAGCAGAAGTGTTCACATTGCTTCGCAGAATCGCATTTGTGCAGAAAACACTAACACTTGTTCAGAACAAAAGAAAGCACAGAGCCCCAGATTTGCTGTTGTTCTGGAGAGCTTGCAGAGCACTGGGGAAAGGCAGGCAGAGAATTCCCTGCTAGCACCTTCTCTGTGCCTGGGAAGCAGAAGTGTTCACATTGCTTCGCAGAATCGCCTTTGTGCAGAAAACACTAACACTTGTTCAGAACAAAAGAAAGCACAGAGCCCCAGATTTGATGTTGTTCTGGAGAGCTTGCAGAGCACTGGGGAAAGGCAGGCAGAGAATTCCCTGCTAGCACCTTCTCTGTGCCTGGGAAGCAGAAGTGTTCACATTGCTTCGCAGAATCGCATTTGTGCAGAAAACACTAACACTTGTTCAGAACAAAAGAAAGCACAGAGCCCCAGATTTGCTGTTGTTCTGGAGAGCTTGCAGAGCACTGGGGAAAGGCAGGCAGAGAATTCCCTGCTAGCACCTTCTCTGTGCCTGGGAAGCAGAAGTGTTCACATTGCTTCGAAGAATCGCATTTGTGCAGAAAACACTAACACTTGTTCAGAACAAAAGAAAGCACAGAGCCTCAGATTTTATGTTGTCCTGGAGAGCTTGCAGAGCACTGGGGAAAGGCAGGCAGAGAATTCCCTGCTAGCACCTTCTCTGTGCCTGGGAAGCAGAAGTGTTCACATTGCTTCGCAGAATCGCTTTTCTGCAGAAAACACTAACACTTGTTCAGAACAAAAGAAAGCACAGAGCCCCAGATTTGCTGTTGTTCTGGAGAGCTTGCAGAGCACTGGGGAAAGGCAGGCAGAGAATTCCCTGCTAGCACCTTCTCTGTGCCTGGGAAGCAGAAGTGTTCACATTGCTTCGCAGAATCGCCTTTGTGCAGAAAACACTAACCCTTGTTCAGAACAAAAGAAAGCACAGAGCCCAAGATTTTATGTTGTCCTGGAGAGCTTGCAGAGCACTGGGGAAAGGCAGGCAGAGAATTCCCTGCTAGCACCTTCTCTGTGCCTGCGAAGCAGAAGTGTTCACATTGCTTCGCAGAATCGCCTTTGTGCAGAAAACACTAACACTTGTTCAGAACAAAAGAAAGCACAGAGCCCCAGATTTGCTGTTGTTCTGGAGAGCTTGCAGAGCACTGGGGAAAGGCAGGCAGAGAATTCCCTGCTAGCACCTTCTCTGTGCCTGGGAAGCAGAAGTGTTCACATTGCTTCGCAGAATCGCCTTTGTGCAGAAAACACTAACACTTGTTCAGAACAAAAGAAAGCACAGAGCCTCAGATTTTATGTTGTCCTGGAGAGCTTGCAGAGCACTGGGGAAAGGCAGGCAGAGAATTCCCTGCTAGCCCCTTCTCTGTGCCTGGGAAGCAGAAGTGTTCACATTGCTTCGCAGAATCGCTTTTCTGCAGAAAACACTAACACTTGTTCAGAACAAAAGAAAGCACAGAGCCCCAGATTTTATGTTGTCCTGGAGAGCTTGCAGAGCACTGGGGAAAGGCAGGCAGAGAATTCCCTGCTAGCACCTTCTCTGTGCCTGGGAAGCAGAAGTGTTCACATTGCTTCGCAGAATCGCCTTTGTGCAGAAAACACTAACACTTGTTCAGAACAAAAGAAAGCACAGAGCCCCAGATTTGCTGTTGTTCTGGAGAGCTTGCAGAGCACTGGGGAAAGGCAGGCAGAGAATTCCCTGCTAGCACCTTCTCTGTGCCTGCGAAGCAGAAGTGTTCACATTGCTTCGCAGAATCGCATTTGTGCAGAAAACACTAACACTTGTTCAGAACAAAAGAAAGCACAGAGCCCCAGATTTGCTGTTGTTCTGGAGAGCTTGCAGAGCACTGGGGAAAGGCAGGCAGAGAATTCCCTGCTAGCACCTTCTCTGTGCCTGGGAAGCAGAAGTGTTCACATTGCTTCGCAGAATCGCCTTTGTGCAGAAAACACTAACACTTGTTCAGAACAAAAGAAAGCACAGAGCCCCAGATTTGATGTTGTTCTGGAGAGCTTGCAGAGCACTGGGGAAAGGCAGGCAGAGAATTCCCTGCTAGCACCTTCTCTGTGCCTGGGAAGCAGAAGTGTTCACATTGCTTCGCAGAATCGCATTTGTGCAGAAAACACTAACACTTGTTCAGAACAAAAGAAAGCACAGAGCCCCAGATTTGCTGTTGTTCTGGAGAGCTTGCAGAGCACTGGGGAAAGGCAGGCAGAGAATTCCCTGCTAGCACCTTCTCTGTGCCTGGGAAGCAGAAGTGTTCACATTGCTTCGAAGAATCGCATTTGTGCAGAAAACACTAACACTTGTTCAGAACAAAAGAAAGCACAGAGCCTCAGATTTTATGTTGTCCTGGAGAGCTTGCAGAGCACTGGGGAAAGGCAGGCAGAGAATTCCCTGCTAGCACCTTCTCTGTGCCTGGGAAGCAGAAGTGTTCACATTGCTTCGCAGAATCGCCTTTGTGCAGAAAACACTAACACTTGTTCAGAACAAAAGAAAGCACAGAGCCCCAGATTTGCTGTTGTTCTGGAGAGCTTGCAGAGCACTGGGGAAAGGCAGGCAGAGAATTCCCTGCTAGCACCTTCTCTGTGCCTGGGAAGCAGAAGTGTTCACATTGCTTCGCAGAATCGCCTTTGTGCAGAAAACACTAACACTTGTTCAGAACAAAAGAAAGCACAGAGCCCCAGATTTGCTGTTGTTCTGGAGAGCTTGCAGAGCACTGGGGAAAGGCAGGTGGAGAATTCCCTGCTAGCACCTTCTCTGTGCCTGGGAAGCAGAAGTGTTCACATTACTTCGCAGAATCGCTTTTGTGCAGAAAACACTAACACTTGTTCAGAACGAAAGAAAGCACAGAGCCCCAGATTTGCTGTTGTCCTGGAGAGCTTGCAGAGCACTGGGGAAAGGCAGGCAGAGAATTCCCTGTTAGCACCTTCTCTGTGCCTGGGAAGCAGAAGTGTTCACATTGCTTCGCAGAATCGCCTTTGTGCAGAAAACACTAACACTTGTTCAGAACAAAAGAAAGCACAGAGCCCCAGATTCTATGTTGTCCTGGAGAGCTTGCAGAGCACTGGGGAAAGGCAGGCAGAGAATTCCCTGCTAGCACCTTCTCTGTGCCTGGGAAGCAGAAGTGTTCACATTGCTTCGCAGAATCGCTTTTCTGCAGAAAACAGTAACACTTGTTCAGAACAAAAGAAAGCACAGAGCCCCAGATTCTATGTTGTCCTGGAGAGCTTGCAGAGCACTGGGGAAAGGCAGGCAGAGAATTCCCTGCTAGCACCTTCTCTGTGCCTGGGAAGCAGAAGTGTTCACATTGCTTCGCAGAATCGCTTTTCTGCAGAAAACACTAACACTTGTTCAGAACAAAAGAAAGCACAGAGCCCCAGATTTGCTGTTGTTCTGGAGAGCTTGCAGAGCACTGGGGAAAGGCAGGCAGAGAATTCCCTGCTAGCACCTTCTCTGTGCCTGGGAAGCAGAAGTGTTCACATTGCTTCGCAGAATCGCCTTTGTGCAGAAAACACTAACACTTGTTCAGAACAAAAGAAAGCACAGAGCCCCAGATTTGCTGTTGTTCTGGAGAGCTTGCAGAGCACTGGGGAAAGGCAGGCGGAGAATTCCCTGCTAGCACCTTCTCTGTGCCTGGGAAGCAGAAGTGTTCACATTACTTCGCAGAATCGCTTTTGTGCAGAAAACACTAACACTTGTTCAGAACGAAAGAAAGCACAGAGCCCCAGATTTTATGTTGTCCTGGAGAGCTTGCAGAGCACTGGGGAAAGGCAGGCAGAGAATTCCCTGCTAGCACCTTCTCTGTGCCTGGGAAGCAGAAGTGTTCACATTGCTTCGCAGAATCGCCTTTGTGCAGAAAACACTAACACTTGTTCAGAACAAAAGAAAGCACAGAGCCCCAGATTTGCTGTTGTTCTGGAGAGCTTGCAGAGCACTGGGGAAAGGCAGGCGGAGAATTCCCTGCTAGCACCTTCTCTGTGCCTGGGAAGCAGAAGTGTTCACATTACTTCGCAGAATCGCTTTTGTGCAGAAAACACTAACACTTGTTCAGAACAAAAGAAAGCACAGAGCCCCAGATTTGCTGTTGTCCTGGAGAGCTTGCAGAGCACTGGGGAAAGGCAGGCAGAGAATTCCCTGTTAGCACCTTCTCTGTGCCTGGGAAGCAGAAGTGTTCACATTGCTTCGCAGAATCGCCTTTGTGCAGAAAACACTAACACTTGTTCAGAACAAAAGAAAGCACAGAGCCCCAGATTCTATGTTGTCCTGGAGAGCTTGCAGAGCACTGGGGAAAGGCAGGCAGAGAATTCCCTGCTAGCACCTTCTCTGTGCCTGGGAAGCAGAAGTGTTCACATTGCTTCGCAGAATCGCTTTTCTGCAGAAAACAGTAACACTTGTTCAGAACAAAAGAAAGCACAGAGCCCCAGATTCTATGTTGTCCTGGAGAGCTTGCAGAGCACTGGGGAAAGGCAGGCAGAGAATTCCCTGCTAGCACCTTCTCTGTGCCTGGGAAGCAGAAGTGTTCACATTGCTTGGCAGAATCGCTTTTGTGCAGAAAACACTAACACTTGTTCAGAACAAAAGAAAGCACAGAGCCCCAGATTTGCTGTTGTTCTGGAGAGCTTGCAGAGCACTGGGGAAAGGCAGGCAGAGAATTCCCTGCTAGCACCTTCTCTGTGCCTGGGAAGCAGAAGTGTTCACATTGCTTCGCAGAATCGCCTTTGTGCAGAAAACACTAACACTTGTTCAGAACAAAAGAAAGCACAGAGCCCCAGATTTGATGTTGTTCTGGAGAGCTTGCAGAGCAGTGGGGAAAGGCAGGCAGAGAATTCCCTGCTAGCACCTTCTCTGTGCCTGGGAAGCAGGAGTGTTCACATTGCTTCGCAGAATCGCTTTTCTGCAGAAAACACTAACACTTGTTCAGAACAAAAGAAAGCACAGAGCCCCAGATTTGCTGTTGTTCTGGAGAGCTTGCAGAGCACTGGGGAAAGGCAGGCAGAGAATTCCCTGCTAGCACCTTCTCTGTGCCTGGGAAGCGGAAGTGTTTACATTGCTTCGCAGAAGCGCTTTTTTGCAGAAAACAGTAACACTTGTTCAGAATGAAAGAAAGCACAGAGCCCCAGATTCTATGTTGTCCTGGAGAGCTTGCAGAGCACTGGGGAAAGGCAGGCAGAGAATTCCCTGCTAGCACCTTCTCTGTGCCTGGGAAGCAGGAGTGTTCACATTGCTTCGCAGAATCGCTTTTCTGCAGAAAACACTAACACTTGTTCAGAACAAAAGAAAGCACAGAGCCCCAGATTTGCTGTTGTTCTGGAGAGCTTGCAGAGCACTGGGGAAAGGCAGGCAGAGAATTCCCTGCTAGCACCTTCTCTGTGCCTGGGAAGCAGAAGTGTTCACATTGCTTCGCAGAATCGCTTTGGTGCAGAAAACACTAACACTTGTTCAGAAGGAAAGAAAGCACAGAGCCCCAGATTTGCTGTTGTTCTGGAGAGCTTGCAGAGCACTGGGGAAAGGCAGGCAGAGAATTCCCTGCTAGCACCTTCTCTGTGTCTGGGAAGTAGAAGTGTTCACATTGCTTCGCAGAATTGCCTTTGTGCAGAAAACACTAACACTTGTTCAGAACAAAAGAAAGCACAGAGCCTCAGATTTTATGTTGTCCTGGAGAGCTTGCAGAGCACTGGGGAAAGGCAGGCAGAGAATTCCCTGCTAGCACCTTCTCTGTGCCTGGGAAGCAGAAGTGTTCACATTACTTCGCAGAATCGCTTTTGTGCAGAAAACACTAACACTTGTTCAGAACGAAAGAAAGCACAGAGCCCCAGATATGCTGTTGTTCTGGAGAGCTTGCAGAGCACTGGGGAAAGGCAGGCAGAGAATTCCCTGCTAGCACCTTCTCTGTTCCTTGTGAAGCAGAAGTGTTCACATTAGTTCGCAGAATCGCCTTTGTGCAGAAAACACTAACACTTGTTCAGAACAAAAGAAAGCACAGAGCCCCAGATTCTATGTTGTCCTGGAGAGCTTGCAGAGCACTGGGGAAAGGCAGGCAGAGAATTCCTTGCTAGCACCTTCTCTGTGCCTGGGAAGCAGAAGTGTTCACATTACTTCGCAGAATCGCTTTTGTGCAGAAAACACTAACACTTGTTCAGAACAAAAGAAAGCACAGAGCCCCAGATTCTATGTTGTCCTGGAGAGCTTGCAGAGCACTGGGGAAAGGCAGGCAGAGAATTCCCTGCTAGCACCTTCTCTGTGCCTGGGAAGCAGAAGTGTTCACATTGCTTCGCAGAATCGCTTTTCTGCAGAAAACACTAACACTTGTTCAGAACAAAAGAAAGCACAGAGCCCCAGATTTGCTGTTGTTCTGGAGAGCTTGCAGAGCACTGGGGAAAGGCAGGCAGAGAATTCCCTGCTAGCACCTTCTCTGTGCCTGGAAAGCAGAAGTGTTTACGTTGCTTCGCAGAATCGCTTTTGTGCAGAAAACACTAACACTTGTTCAGAAGGAAAGAAAGCACAGAGCCCCAGATTTGCTGTTGTCCTGGAGAGCTTGCAGAGCACTGGGGAAAGGCAGGCAGAGAATTCCCTGCTAGCACCTTCTCTGTGCCTGGGAAGCAGAAGTGTTCACATTGCTTCGCTGTATCGCCTTTGTGCAGTAAACACTAACACGTGTTCAGAACAAAAGAAAGCACAGAGCCCCAGATTCTATGTTGTCCTGGAGAGCTTGCAGAGCACTGGGGAAAGGCAGTCAGGGAATTCCCTGCTAGCACCTTCTCTGTGCCTGGGAAGCAGAAGTGTTCACATTGCTTCGCAGAATCGCCTTTGTGCAGAAAACACTAACACTTGTTCAGAACAAAAGAAAGCACAGAGCCCCAGATTTGCTGTTGTTCTGGAGAGCTTGCAGAGCACTGGGGAAAGGCAGGCAGAGAATTCCCTGCTAGCACCTTCTCTGTGCCTGGGAAGCAGAAGTGTTCACATTAGTTCGCAGAATCGCCTTTGTGCAGAAAACACTAACACTTGTTCAGAACAAAAGAAAGCACAGAGCCCCTGATTTTATGTTGTTCTGGAGAGCTTGCAGAGCACTGGGGAAAGGCAGGCAGAGAATTCCCTGCTAGCACCTTCTCTGTGCCTGGGAAGCAGAAGTGTTCACATTACTTCGCAGAATCGCTTTTGTGCAGAAAACACTAACACTTGTTCAGAACAAAAGAAAGCACAGAGCCCCAGATTTCCTGTTGTCCTGGAGAGCTTGCAGAGCACTGGGGAAAGGCAGGCAGAGAATTCCCTGCTAGCACCTTCTCTGTGCCTGGGAAGCAGAAGTGTTTACGTTGCTTCGCAGAATCGCTTTTGTGCAGAAAACACTAACACTTGTTCAGAACGAAAGAAAGCACAGAGCCCCAGATTTGCTGTTGTCCTGGAGAGCTTGCAGAGCACTGGGGAAAGGCAGGCAGAGAATTCCCTGCTAGCACCTTCTCTGTGCCTGGGAAGCAGAAGTGTTCACATTGCTTCGCAGAATCGCCTTTGTGCAGAAAACACTAACACTTGTTCAGAACAAAAGAAAGCACAGAGCCCCAGATTCTATGTGGTCCTGGAGAGCTTGCAGAGCACTGGGGAAAGGCAGGCAGAGAATTCCCTGCTAGCACCTTCTCTGTGCCTGGGAAGCAGAAGTGTTCACATTGCTTCGCAGAATCGCTTTTCTGCAGAAAACACTAACACTTGTTCAGAACAAAAGAAAGCACAGAGCCCCAGATTTGCTGTTGTTCTGGAGAGCTTGCAGAGCACTGGGGAAAGGCAGGCAGAGAATTCCCTGCTAGCACCTTCTCTGTGCCTGTTCACATTGCTTCGCAGAATCGCTTTTGTGCAGAAAACAGTAACACTTGTTCAGAAGGAAAGAAAGCACAGAGCCCCAGATTCTATGTTGTCCTGGAGAGCTTGCAGAGCACTGGGGAAAGGCAGGCAGAGAATTCCTTGCTAGCGCCTTCTCTGTGCCTGGGAAGCAGAAGTGTTCACATTACTTCGCAGAATCGCTTTTGTGCAGAAAACACTAACACTTGTTCAGAACAAAAGAAAGCACAGAGCCCCAGATTTGCTGTTGTTCTGGAGAGCTTGCAGAACACTGGGGAAAGGCAGGCAGAGAATTCCCTGCTAGCACCTTCTCTGTGCCTGGGAAGCAGAAGTGTTCACATTGCTTCGCAGAATCGCCTTTGTGCAGAAAACAGTAACACTTGTTCAGAACGAAAGAAAGCACAGAGCCCCAGATTCTATGTTGTCCTGGAGAGCTTGCAGAGCACTGGGGAAAGGCAGGCAGAGAATTCCCTGCTAGCACCTTCTCTGTGCCTGGGAAGCAGAAGTGTTCACATTGCTTCGCAGAATCGCATTTGTGCAGAAAACACTAACACTTGTTCAGAACAAAAGAAAGCACAGAGCCCCAGATTTGCTGTTGTTCTGGAGAGCTTGCAGAGCACTGGGGAAAGGCAGGCAGAGAATTCCCTGCTAGCACCTTCTCTGTGCCTGGGAAGCAGAAGTGTTCACATTGCTTCGCAGAATCGCCTTTGTGCAGAAAACACTAACACTTGTTCAGAACGAAAGAAAGCACAGAGCCCCAGATTCTATGTTGTCCTGGAGAGCTTGCAGAGCACTGGGGAAAGGCAGGCAGAGAATTCCCTGCTAGCACCTTCTCTGTGCCTGGGAAGCAGAAGTGTTCACATTGCTTCGCAGAATCGCTTTTCTGCAGAAAACACTAACACTTGTTCAGAACAAAAGAAAGCACAGAGCCCCAGATTTGCTGTTGTTCTGGAGAGCTTGCAGAGCACTGGGGAAAGGCAGGCAGAGAATTCCCTGCTAGCACCTTCTCTGTGCCTGGGAAGCAGAAGTGTTCACATTGCTTCGCAGAATCGCTTTGGTGCAGAAAACACTAACACTTGTTCAGAACAAAAGAAAGCACAGAGGTCCAGATTCTATGTTGTCCTGGAGAGCTTGCAGAGCACTGGGGAAAGGCAGGCAGAGAATTCCCTGCTAGCACCTTCTCTGTGTCTGGGAAGTAGAAGTGTTCACATTGCTTCGCAGAATTGCCTTTGTGCAGAAAACACTAACACTTGTTCAGAACAAAAGAAAGCACAGAGCCTCAGATTTTATGTTGTCCTGGAGAGCTTGCAGAGCACTGGGGAAAGGCAGGCAGAGAATTCCCTGCTAGCACCTTCTCTGTGCCTGGGAATCAGAAGTGTTCACATTACTTCGCAGAATCGCTTTTGTGCAGAAAACACTAACACTTGTTCAGAAGGAAAGAAAGCACAGAGCCCCAGATTTTATGTTGTCCTGGAGAGCTTGCAGAGCACTGGGGAAAGGCAGGCAGAGAATTCCCTGCTAGCACCTTCTCTGTGCCTGGGAAGCAGAAGTGTTCACATTGCTTCGCAGAATCGCTTTTGTGCAGAAAACAGTAACACTTGTTCAGAACGAAAGAAAGCACAGAGCCCCAGATTCTATGTTGTCCTGGAGAGCTTGCAGAGCACTGGGGAAAGGCAGGCAGAGAATTCCCTGCTAGCACCTTCTCTGTGCCTGTTCACATTGCTTCGCAGACTCGCTTTTGTGCAGAAAACAGTAACACTTGTTCAGAACGAAAGAAAGCACAGAGCCCCAGATTCTATGTTGTCCTGGAGAGCTTGCAGAGCACTGGGGAAAGGCAGGCAGAGAATTCCCTGCTAGCACCTTCTCTGTGCCTGGGAAGCAGAAGTGTTCACATTGCTTCGCAAGAATCGCTTTTGTGCAGAAAACACTAACACTTGTTCAGAAGGAAAGAAAGCACAGAGCCCCAGATTTTATGTTGTCCTGGAGAGCTTGCAGAGCACTGGGGAAAGGCAGGCAGAGAATTCCCTGATAGCACCTTCTCTGTGCCTGGGAAGCAGAAGTGTTCACATTGCTTCGCAGAATCGCTTTTGTGCAGAAAAGAGTAACACTTGTTCAGAACGAAAGAAAGCACAGAGCCCCAGATTCTATGTTGTCCTGGAGAGCTTGCAGAGCACTGGGGAAAGGCAGGCAGAGAATTCCCTGCTAGCACCTTCTCTGTGCCTGTTCACATTGCTTCGCAGACTCGCTTTTGTGCAGAAAACAGTAACACTTGTTCAGAACGAAAGAAAGCACAGAGCCCCAGATTTGCTGTTGTCCTGGAGAGCTTGCAGAGCACTGGGGAAAGGCAGGCAGAGAATTCCCTGCTAGCACCTTCTCTGTGCCTGGGAAGCAGAAGTGTTCACATTGCTTCGCAAGAATCGCTTTTGTGCAGAAAACACTAACACTTGTTCAGAAGGAAAGAAAGCACAGAGCCCCAGATTTTATGTTGTCCTGGAGAGCTTGCAGAGCACTGGGGAAAGGCAGGCAGAGAATTCCCTGCTGGCACCTTCTCTGTGCCTGTTCACATTGCTTCGCAGAATCGCTTTTGTGCAGAAAACAGTAACACTTGTTCAGAACGAAAGAAAGCACAGAGCCCCAGATTCTATGTTGTCCTGGAGAGCTTGCAGAGCACTGGGGAAAGGCAGGCAGAGAATTCCCTGCTAGCACCTTCTCTGTGCCTGGGAAGCAGAAGTGTTCACATTGCTTCGCAAGAATCGCTTTTGTGCAGAAAACACTAACACTTGTTCAGAAGGAAAGAAAGCACAGAGCCCCAGATTTTATGTTGTCCTGGAGAGCTTGCAGAGCACTGGGGAAAGGCAGGCAGAGAATTCCCTGCTAGCACCTTCTCTGTGCCTGGGAAGCAGAAGTGTTCACATTGCTTCGCAGAATCGCTTTTGTGCAGAAAACAGTAACACTTGTTCAGAACGAAAGAAAGCACAGAGCCCCAGATTCTATGTTGTCCTGGAGAGCTTGCAGAGCACTGGGGAAAGGCAGGCAGAGAATTCCCTGCTAGCACCTTCTCTGTGCCTGCGAAGCAGAAGTGTTCACATTGCTTCGCAGAATCGCTTTTGTGCAGAAAACAGTAACACTTGTTCAGAACGAAAGAAAGCACAGAGCCCCAGATTCTATGTTGTCCTGGAGAGCTTGCAGAGCACTGGGGAAAGGCAGGCAGAGAATTCCCTGCTAGCACCTTCTCTGTGCCTGTTCACATTGCTTCGCAGAATCGCTTTTGTGCAGAAAACAGTAACACTTGTTCAGAACGAAAGAAAGCACAGAGCCCCAGATTCTATGTTGTCCTGGAGAGCTTGCAGAGCACTGGGGAAAGGCAGGCAGAGAATTCCCTGCTAGCACCTTCTCTGTGCCTGGGAAGCAGAAGTGTTCACATTGCTTCGCAAGAATCGCTTTTGTGCAGAAAACACTAACACTTGTTCAGAACGAAAGAAAGCACAGAGCCCCAGATTTTATGTTGTCCTGGAGAGCTTGCAGAGCACTGGGGAAAGGCAGGCAGAGAATTCCCTGCTAGCACCTTCTCTGTGCCTGGGAAGCAGAAGTGTTCACATTGCTTCGCAGAATCGCTTTTGTGCAGAAAACAGTAACACTTGTTCAGAACGAAAGAAAGCACAGAGCCCCAGATTCTATGTTGTCCTGGAGAGCTTGCAGAGCACTGGGGAAAGGCAGGCAGAGAATTCCCTGCTAGCACCTTCTCTGTGCCTGGGAAGCAGAAGTGTTCACATTGCTTCGCAGAATCGCTTTTGTGCAGAAAACAGTAACACTTGTTCAGAACGAAAGAAAGCACAGAGCCCCAGATTCTATGTTGTCCTGGAGAGCTTGCAGAGCACTGGGGAAAGGCAGGCAGAGAATTCCCTGCTAGCACCTTCTCTGTGCCTGTTCACATTGCTTCGCAGAATCGCTTTTGTGCAGAAAACAGTAACACTTGTTCAGAACGAAAGAAAGCACAGAGCCCCAGATTCTATGTTGTCCTGGAGAGCTTGCAGAGCACTGGGGAAAGGCAGGCAGAGAATTCCCTGCTAGCACCTTCTCTGTGCCTGTTCACATTGCTTCGCAGAATCGCTTTTGTGCAGAAAACAGTAACACTTGTTCAGAACGAAAGAAAGCACAGAGCCCCAGATTCTATGTTGTCCTGGAGAGCTTTCAGAGCACTGGGGAAAGGCAGGCAGAGAATTCCCTGCTAGCACCTTCTCTGTGCCTGGGAAGCAGAAGTGTTCACATTGCTTCGCAGAATCGCTTTTGTGCAGAAAACAGTAACACTTGTTCAGAACGAAAGAAAGCACAGAGCCCCAGATTCTATGTTGTCCTGGAGAGCTTGCAGAGCACTGGGGAAAGGCAGGCAGAGAATTCCCTGCTAGCACCTTCTCTGTGCCTGTTCACATTGCTTCGCAGAATCGCTTTTGTGCAGAAAACAGTAACACTTGTTCAGAACGAAAGAAAGCACAGAGCCCCAGATTCTATGTTGTCCTGGAGAGCTTGCAGAGCACTGGGGAAAGGCAGGCAGAGAATTCCCTGCTAGCACCTTCTCTGTGCCTGGGAAGCAGAAGTGTTCACATTGCTTCGTAAGAATCGCTTTTGTGCAGAAAACACTAACACTTGTTCAGAAGGAAAGAAAGCACAGAGCCCCAGATTTTATGTTGTCCTGGAGAGCTTGCAGAGCACTGGGGAAAGGCAGGCAGAGAATTCCCTGCTGGCACCTTCTCTGTGCCTGTTCACATTGCTTCGCAGAATCGCTTTTGTGCAGAAAACAGTAACACTTGTTCAGAAGGAAAGAAAGCACAGAGCCCCAGATTCTATGTTGTCCTGGAGAGCTTGCAGAGCACTGGGGAAAGGCAGGCAGAGAATTCCCTGCTAGCACCTTCTCTGTGCCTGGGAAGCAGAAGTGTTCACATTGCTTCGCAGAATTGCCTTTGTGCAGAAAACACTAACACTTGTTCAGAACAAAAGAAAGCACAGAGCCTCAGATTTTATGTTGTCCTGGAGAGCTTGCAGAGCACTGGGGAAAGGCAGGCAGAGAATTCCCTGCTAGCACCTTCTCTGTGCCTGGGAAGCAGAAGTGTTCACATTGCTTCGCAGAATCGCTTTTGTGCAGAAAACAGTAACACTTGTTCAGAACGAAAGAAAGCACAGAGCCCCAGATTCTATGTTGTCCTGGAGAGCTTGCAGAGCACTGGGGAAAGGCAGGCAGAGAATTCCCTGCTAGCACCTTCTCTGTGCCTGTTCACATTGCTTCGCAGAATCGCTTTTGTGCAGAAAACAGTAACACTTGTTCAGAACGAAAGAAAGCACAGAGCCCCAGATTCTATGTTGTCCTGGAGAGCTTGCAGAGCACTGGGGAAAGGCAGGCAGAGAATTCCCTGCTAGCACCTTCTCTGTGCCTGGGAAGCAGAAGTGTTCACATTGCTTCGCAAGAATCGCTTTTGTGCAGAAAACACTAACACTTGTTCAGAAGGAAAGAAAGCACAGAGCCCCAGATTTTATGTTGTCCTGGAGAGCTTGCAGAGCACTGGGGAAAGGCAGGCAGAGAATTCCCTGCTGGCACCTTCTCTGTGCCTGGGAAGCAGAAGTGTTCACATTGCTCCGCAAGAATCGCTTTTGTGCAGAAAACACGAACACTTGTTCAGAAGGAAAGAAAGCACAGAGCCCCAGATTTTATGTTGTCCTGGAGAGCTTGCAGAGCACTGGGGAAAGGCAGGCAGAGAATTCCCTGCTAGCACCTTCTCTGTGCCTGGGAAGCAGAAGTGTTCACATTGCTTCGCAGAATCGCTTTTGTGCAGAAAACAGTAACACTTGTTCAGAACGAAAGAAAGCACAGAGCCCCAGATTCTATGTTGTCCTGGAGAGCTTGCAGAGCACTGGGGAAAGGCAGGCAGAGAATTCCCTGCTAGCACCTTCTCTGTGCCTGGGAAGCAGAAGTGTTCACATTGCTTCGCAGAATCGCTTTTGTGCAGAAAACAGTAACACTTGTTCAGAACGAAAGAAAGCACAGAGCCCCAGATTCTATGTTGTCCTGGAGAGCTTGCAGAGCACTGGGGAAAGGCAGGCAGAGAATTCCCTGCTAGCACCTTCTCTGTGCCTGTTCACATTGCTTCGCAGAATCGCTTTTGTGCAGAAAACAGTAACACTTGTTCAGAACGAAAGAAAGCACAGAGCCCCAGATTCTATGTTGTCCTGGAGAGCTTGCAGAGCACTGGGGAAAGGCAGGCAGAGAATTCCCTGCTAGCACCTTCTCTGTGCCTGGGAAGCAGAAGTGTTCACATTGCTTCGCAAGAATCGCTTTTGTGCAGAAAACACTAACACTTGTTCAGAAGGAAAGAAAGCACAGAGCCCCAGATTTTATGTTGTCCTGGAGAGCTTGCAGAGCACTGGGGAAAGGCAGGCAGAGAATTCCCTGCTAGCACCTTCTGTGTTCCTGGGAAGCAGAAGTGTTCACATTGCTTCGCATAATCGCTTTTGTGCAGAAAACAGTAACACTTGTTCAGAACGAAAGACAGCACAGAGCCCCAGATTTTATGTTGTCCTGGAGAGCTTGCAGAGCACTGGGGAAAGGCAGGCAGAGAATTCCCTGCTAGCACCTTCTCTGTGCCTGGGAAGCAGAAGTGTTCACATTGCTTCGCAGAATCGCTTTTGTGCAGAAAACAGTAACACTTGTTCAGAACGAAAGAAAGCACAGAGCCCCAGATTCTATGTTGTCCTGGAGAGCTTGCAGAGCACTGGGGAAAGGCAGGCAGAGAATTCCCTGATAGCACCTTCTCTGTGCCTGTTCACATTGCTTCGCAGAATCGCTTTTGTGCAGAAAACAGTAACACTTGTTCAGAACGAAAGAAAGCACAGAGCCCCAGATTCTATGTTGTCCTGGAGAGCTTGCAGAGCACTGGGGAAAGGCAGGCAGAGAATTCCCTGCTAGCACCTTCTCTGTGCCTGTTCACATTGCTTCGCAGAATCGCTTTTGTGCAGAAAACAGTAACACTTGTTCAGAAGGAAAGAAAGCACAGAGCCCCAGATTCTATGTTGTCCTGGAGAGCTTGCAGAGCACTGGGGAAAGGCAGGCAGAGAATTCCCTGCTAGCACCTTCTCTGTGCCTGGGAAGCAGGAGTGTTCACATTGCTTCGCAGAATCGCTTTTCTGCAGAAAACACTAACACTTGTTCAGAACAAAAGAAAGCACAGAGCCCCAGATTTGCTGTTGTTCTGGAGAGCTTGCAGAGCACTGGGGAAAGGCAGGCAGAGAATTCCCTGCTAGCACCTTCTCTGTGTCTGGGAAGTAGAAGTGTTCACATTGCTTCGCAGAATCGCTTTGGTGCAGAAAACACTAACACTTGTTCAGAACAAAAGAAAGCACAGAGCCTCAGATTTTATGTTGTCCTGGAGAGCTTGCAGAGCACTGGGGAAAGGCAGGCAGAGAATTCCTTGCTAGCACCTTCTCTGTGCCTGGGAAGCAGAAGTGTTCACATTACTTCGCAGAATCGCTTTTGTGCAGAAAACACTAACACTTGTTCAGAACGAAAGAAAGCACAGAGCCCCAGATATGCTGTTGTTCTGGAGAGCTTGCAGAGCACTGGGGAAAGGCAGGCAGAGAATTCCCTGCTAGCACCTTCTCTGTTCCTTGTGAAGCAGAAGTGTTCACATTAGTTCGCAGAATCGCCTTTGTGCAGAAAACACTAACACTTGTTCAGAACAAAAGAAAGCACAGAGCCCCAGATTCTATGTTGTCCTGGAGAGCTTGCAGAGCACTGGGGAAAGGCAGGCAGAGAATTCCTTGCTAGCACCTTCTCTGTGCCTGGGAAGCAGAAGTGTTCACATTACTTCGCAGAATCGCTTTTGTGCAGAAAACACTAACACTTGTTCAGAACAAAAGAAAGCACAGAGCCCCAGATTCTATGTTGTCCTGGAGAGCTTGCAGAGCACTGGGGAAAGGCAGGCAGAGAATTCCCTGCTAGCACCTTCTCTGTGCCTGGGAAGCAGAAGTGTTCACATTGCTTCGCAGAATCGCTTTTCTGCAGAAAACACTAACACTTGTTCAGAACAAAAGAAAGCACAGAGCCCCAGATTTGCTGTTGTTCTGGAGAGCTTGCAGAGCACTGGGGAAAGGCAGGCAGAGAATTCCCTGCTAGCACCTTCTCTGTGCCTGGAAAGCAGAAGTGTTTACGTTGCTTCGCAGAATCGCTTTTGTGCAGAAAACACTAACACTTGTTCAGAAGGAAAGAAAGCACAGAGCCCCAGATTTGCTGTTGTCCTGGAGAGCTTGCAGAGCACTGGGGAAAGGCAGGCAGAGAATTCCCTGCTAGCACCTTCTCTGTGCCTGGGAAGCAGAAGTGTTCACATTGCTTCGCTGTATCGCCTTTGTGCAGAAAACACTAACACTTGTTCAGAACAAAAGAAAGCACAGAGCCCCAGATTCTATGTTGTCCTGGAGAGCTTGCAGAGCACTGGGGAAAGGCAGTCAGGGAATTCCCTGCTAGCACCTTCTCTGTGCCTGGGAAGCAGAAGTGTTCACATTGCTTCGCAGAATCGCCTTTGTGCAGAAAACACTAACACTTGTTCAGAACAAAAGAAAGCACAGAGCCCCAGATTTGCTGTTGTTCTGGAGAGCTTGCAGAGCACTTGGGAAAGGCAGGCAGAGAATTCCCTGCTAGCACCTTCTCTGTGCCTGGGAAGCAGAAGTGTTCACATTAGTTCGCAGAATCGCCTTTGTGCAGAAAACACTAACACTTGTTCAGAACAAAAGAAAGCACAGAGCCCCTGATTTTATGTTGTTCTGGAGAGCTTGCAGAGCACTGGGGAAAGGCAGGCAGAGAATTCCCTGCTAGCACCTTCTCTGTGCCTGGGAAGCAGAAGTGTTCACATTACTTCGCAGAATCGCTTTTGTGCAGAAAACACTAACACTTGTTCAGAACAAAAGAAAGCACAGAGCCCCAGATTTCCTGTTGTCCTGGAGAGCTTGCAGAGCACTGGGGAAAGGCAGGCAGAGAATTCCCTGCTAGCACCTTCTCTGTGCCTGGGAAGCAGAAGTGTTTACGTTGCTTCGCAGAATCGCTTTTGTGCAGAAAACACTAACACTTGTTCAGAACGAAAGAAAGCACAGAGCCCCAGATTTGCTGTTGTCCTGGAGAGCTTGCAGAGCACTGGGGAAAGGCAGGCAGAGAATTCCCTGCTAGCACCTTCTCTGTGCCTGGGAAGCAGAAGTGTTCACATTGCTTCGCAGAATCGCCTTTGTGCAGAAAACACTAACACTTGTTCAGAACAAAAGAAAGCACAGAGCCCCAGATTCTATGTTGTCCTGGAGAGCTTGCAGAGCACTGGGGAAAGGCAGGCAGAGAATTCCCTGCTAGCACCTTCTCTGTGCCTGGGAAGCAGAAGTGTTCACATTGCTTCGCAGAATCGCTTTTCTGCAGAAAACACTAACACTTGTTCAGAACAAAAGAAAGCACAGAGCCCCAGATTTGCTGTTGTTCTGGAGAGCTTGCAGAGCACTGGGGAAAGGCAGGCAGAGAATTCCCTGCTAGCACCTTCTCTGTGCCTGTTCACATTGCTTCGCAGAATCGCTTTTGTGCAGAAAACAGTAACACTTGTTCAGAAGGAAAGAAAGCACAGAGCCCCAGATTCTATGTTGTCCTGGAGAGCTTGCAGAGCACTGGGGAAAGGCAGGCAGAGAATTCCCTGCTAGCACCTTCTCTGTGCCTGGGAAGCAGAAGTGTTCACATTGCTTCGCAAGAATCGCTTTTGTGCAGAAAACACTAACACTTGTTCAGAACAAAAGAAAGCACAGAGCCCCAGATTTGCTGTTGTTCTGGAGAGCTTGCAGAACACTGGGGAAAGGCAGGCAGAGAATTCCCTGCTAGCACCTTCTCTGTGCCTGGGAAGCAGAAGTGTTCACATTGCTTCGCAGAATCGCCTTTGTGCAGAAAACAGTAACACTTGTTCAGAACGAAAGAAAGCACAGAGCCCCAGATTCTATGTTGTCCTGGAGAGCTTGCAGAGCACTGGGGAAAGGCAGGCAGAGAATTCCCTGCTAGCACCTTCTCTGTGCCTGGGAAGCAGAAGTGTTCACATTGCTTCGCAGAATCGCATTTGTGCAGAAAACACTAACACTTGTTCAGAACGAAAGAAAGCACAGAGCCCCAGATTTGCTGTTGTTCTGGAGAGCTTGCAGAGCACTGGGGAAAGGCAGGCAGAGAATTCCCTGCTAGCACCTTCTCTGTGCCTGGGAAGCAGAAGTGTTCACATTACTTCGCAGAATCGCTTTTGTGCAGAAAACACTAACACTTGTTCAGAACAAAAGAAAGCACAGAGCCCCAGATTTGCTGTTGTTCTGGAGAGCTTGCAGAACACTGGGGAAAGGCAGGCAGAGAATTCCCTGCTAGCACCTTCTCTGTGCCTGGGAAGCAGAAGTGTTCACATTGCTTCGCAGAATCGCCTTTGTGCAGAAAACACTAACACTTGTTCAGAACGAAAGAAAGCACAGAGCCCCAGATTCTATGTTGTCCTGGAGAGCTTGCAGAGCACTGGGGAAAGGCAGGCAGAGAATTCCCTGCTAGCACCTTCTCTGTGCCTGGGAAGCAGAAGTGTTCACATTGCTTCGAAGAATCGCATTTGTGCAGAAAACACTAACACTTGTTCAGAACAAAAGAAAGCACAGAGCCTCAGATTTTATGTTGTCCTGGAGAGCTTGCAGAGCACTGGGGAAAGGCAGGCAGAGAATTCCCTGCTAGCACCTTCTCTGTGCCTGGGAAGCAGAAGTGTTCACATTGCTTCGCAGAATCGCTTTTCTGCAGAAAACACTAACACTTGTTCAGAACAAAAGAAAGCACAGAGCCCCAGATTTGATGTTGTTCTGGAGAGCTTGCAGAGCACTGGGGAAAGGCAGGCAGAGAATTCCCTGCTAGCACCTTCTCTGTGCCTGGGAAGCAGAAGTGTTCACATTGCTTCGCAGAATCGCCTTTGTGCAGAAAACACTAACACTTGTTCAGAACAAAAGAAAGCACAGAGCCCCAGATTTGCTGTTGTTCTGGAGAGCTTGCAGAGCACTGGGGAAAGGCAGGCGGAGAATTCCCTGCTAGCACCTTCTCTGTGCCTGGGAAGCAGAAGTGTTCACATTACTTCGCAGAATCGCTTTTGTGCAGAAAACACTAACACTTGTTCAGAACGAAAGAAAGCACAGAGCCCCAGATTTGCTGTTGTCCTGGAGAGCTTGCAGAGCACTGGGGAAAGGCAGGCAGAGAATTCCCTGTTAGCACCTTCTCTGTGCCTGGGAAGCAGAAGTGTTCACATTGCTTCGCAGAATCGCCTTTGTGCAGAAAACACTAACACTTGTTCAGAACAAAAGAAAGCACAGAGCCCCAGATTTGCTGTTGTTCTGGAGAGCTTGCAGAGCACTGGGGAAAGGCAGGCAGAGAATTCCCTGTTAGCACCTTCTCTGTGCCTGGGAAGCAGAAGTGTTCACATTGCTTCGCAGAATCGCCTTTGTGCAGAAAACACTAACACTTGTTCAGAACAAAAGAAAGCACAGAGCCCCAGATTCTATGTTGTCCTGGAGAGCTTGCAGAGCACTGGGGAAAGGCAGGCAGAGAATTCCCTGCTAGCACCTTCTCTGTGCCTGGGAAGCAGAAGTGTTCACATTGCTTCGCAGAATCGCTTTTCTGCAGAAAACACTAACACTTGTTCAGAACAAAAGAAAGCACAGAGCCCCAGATTTGCTGTTGTTCTGGAGAGCTTGCAGAGCACTGGGGAAAGGCAGGCAGAGAATTCCCTGCTAGCACCTTCTCTGTGCCTGGGAAGCAGAAGTGTTCACATTGCTTCGCAGAATCGCTTTGGTGCAGAAAACACTAACACTTGTTCAGAACAAAAGAAAGCACAGAGCCCCAGATTTGCTGTTGTTCTGGAGAGCTTGCAGAGCACTGGGGAAAGGCAGGCAGAGAATTCCCTGCTAGCACCTTCTCTGTGTCTGGGAAGTAGAAGTGTTCACATTGCTTCGCAGAATTGCCTTTGTGCAGAAAACACTAACACTTGTTCAGAACAAAAGAAAGCACAGAGCCTCAGATTTTATGTTGTCCTGGAGAGCTTGCAGAGCACTGGGGAAAGGCAGGCAGAGAATTCCCTGCTAGCACCTTCTCTGTGCCTGGGAATCAGAAGTGTTCACATTACTTCGCAGAATCGCTTTTGTGCAGAAAACACTAACACTTGTTCAGAAGGAAAGAAAGCACAGAGCCCCAGATTTTATGTTGTCCTGGAGAGCTTGCAGAGCACTGGGGAAAGGCAGGCAGAGAATTCCCTGCTAGCACCTTCTCTGTGCCTGGGAAGCAGAAGTGTTCACATTGCTTCGCAGAATCGCTTTTGTGCAGAAAACAGTAACACTTGTTCAGAACGAAAGAAAGCACAGAGCCCCAGATTCTATGTTGTCCTGGAGAGCTTGCAGAGCACTGGGGAAAGGCAGGCAGAGAATTCCCTGCTAGCACCTTCTCTGTGCCTGTTCACATTGCTTCGCAGACTCGCTTTTGTGCAGAAAACAGTAACACTTGTTCAGAACGAAAGAAAGCACAGAGCCCCAGATTCTATGTTGTCCTGGAGAGCTTGCAGAGCACTGGGGAAAGGCAGGCAGAGAATTCCCTGCTAGCACCTTCTCTGTGCCTGGGAAGCAGAAGTGTTCACATTGCTTCGCAAGAATCGCTTTTGTGCAGAAAACACTAACACTTGTTCAGAAGGAAAGAAAGCACAGAGCCCCAGATTTTATGTTGTCCTGGAGAGCTTGCAGAGCACTGGGGAAAGGCAGGCAGAGAATTCCCTGATAGCACCTTCTCTGTGCCTGGGAAGCAGAAGTGTTCACATTGCTTCGCAAGAATCGCTTTTGTGCAGAAAACACTAACACTTGTTCAGAAGGAAAGAAAGCACAGAGCCCCAGATTTTATGTTGTCCTGAAGAGCTTGCAGAGCACTGGGGAAAGGCAGGCAGAGAATTCCCTGCTGGCACCTTCTCTGTGCCTGTTCACATTGCTTCGCAGAATCGCTTTTGTGCAGAAAACAGTAACACTTGTTCAGAACGAAAGAAAGCACAGAGCCCCAGATTCTATGTTGTCCTGGAGAGCTTGCAGAGCACTGGGGAAAGGCAGGCAGAGAATTCCCTGCTAGCACCTTCTCTGTGCCTGGGAAGCAGAAGTGTTCACATTGCTTCGCAAGAATCGCTTTTGTGCAGAAAACACTAACACTTGTTCAGAAGGAAAGAAAGCACAGAGCCCCAGATTTTATGTTGTCCTGGAGAGCTTGCAGAGCACTGGGGAAAGGCAGGCAGAGAATTCCCTGATAGCACCTTCTCTGTGCCTGGGAAGCAGAAGTGTTCACATTGCTTCGCAGAATCGCTTTTGTGCAGAAAACAGTAACACTTGTTCAGAACGAAAGAAAGCACAGAGCCCCAGATTCTATGTTGTCCTGGAGAGCTTGCAGAGCACTGGGGAAAGGCAGGCAGAGAATTCCCTGCTAGCACCTTCTCTGTGCCTGGGAAGCAGAAGTGTTCACATTGCTTCGCAGAATCGCTTTTGTGCAGAAAACAGTAACACTTGTTCAGAACGAAAGAAAGCACAGAGCCCCAGATTCTATGTTGTCCTGGAGAGCTTGCAGAGCACTGGGGAAAGGCAGGCAGAGAATTCCCTGCTAGCACCTTCTCTGTGCCTGTTCACATTGCTTCGCAGAATCGCTTTTGTGCAGAAAACAGTAACACTTGTTCAGAACGAAAGAAAGCACAGAGCCCCAGATTCTATGTTGTCCTGGAGAGCTTGCAGAGCACTGGGGAAAGGCAGGCAGAGAATTCCCTGCTAGCACCTTCTCTGTGCCTGGGAAGCAGAAGTGTTCACATTGCTTCGCAAGAATCGCTTTTGTGCAGAAAACACTAACACTTGTTCAGAACGAAAGAAAGCACAGAGCCCCAGATTTTATGTTGTCCTGGAGAGCTTGCAGAGCACTGGGGAAAGGCAGGCAGAGAATTCCCTGCTAGCACCTTCTCTGTGCCTGGGAAGCAGAAGTGTTCACATTGCTTCGCAGAATCGCTTTTGTGCAGAAAACAGTAACACTTGTTCAGAACGAAAGAAAGCACAGAGCCCCAGATTCTATGTTGTCCTGGAGAGCTTGCAGAGCACTGGGGAAAGGCAGGCAGAGAATTCCCTGCTAGCACCTTCTCTGTGCCTGGGAAGCAGAAGTGTTCACATTGCTTCGCAGAATCGCTTTTGTGCAGAAAACAGTAACACTTGTTCAGAACGAAAGAAAGCACAGAGCCCCAGATTCTATGTTGTCCTGGAGAGCTTGCAGAGCACTGGGGAAAGGCAGGCAGAGAATTCCCTGCTAGCACCTTCTCTGTGCCTGTTCACATTGCTTCGCAGAATCGCTTTTGTGCAGAAAACAGTAACACTTGTTCAGAACGAAAGAAAGCACAGAGCCCCAGATTCTATGTTGTCCTGGAGAGCTTGCAGAGCACTGGGGAAAGGCAGGCAGAGAATTCCCTGCTAGCACCTTCTCTGTGCCTGGGAAGCAGAAGTGTTCACATTGCTTCGCAAGAATCGCTTTTGTGCAGAAAACACTAACACTTGTTCAGAAGGAAAGAAAGCACAGAGCCCCAGATTTTATGTTGTCCTGGAGAGCTTGCAGAGCACTGGGGAAAGGCAGGCAGAGAATTCCCTGCTGGCACCTTCTCTGTGCCTGGGAAGCAGAAGTGTTCACATTGCTTCGCAAGAATCGCTTTTGTGCAGAAAACACTAACACTTGTTCAGAAGGAAAGAAAGCACAGAGCCCCAGATTTTATGTTGTCCTGGAGAGCTTGCAGAGCACTGGGGAAAGGCAGGCAGAGAATTCCCTGCTAGCACCTTCTCTGTGCCTGGGAAGCAGAAGTGTTCACATTGCTTCGCAGAATCGCTTTTGTGCAGAAAACAGTAACACTTGTTCAGAACGAAAGAAAGCACAGAGCCCCAGATTCTATGTTGTCCTGGAGAGCTTGCAGAGCACTGGGGAAAGGCAGGCAGAGAATTCCCTGCTAGCACCTTCTCTGTGCCTGTTCACATTGCTTCGCAGAATCGCTTTTGTGCAGAAAACAGTAACACTTGTTCAGAACGAAAGAAAGCACAGAGCCCCAGATTCTATGTTGTCCTGGAGAGCTTTCAGAGCACTGGGGAAAGGCAGGCAGAGAATTCCCTGCTAGCACCTTCTCTGTGCCTGGGAAGCAGAAGTGTTCACATTGCTTCGCAGATTCGCTTTTGTGCAGAAAACAGTAACACTTGTTCAGAACGAAAGAAAGCACAGAGCCCCAGATTCTATGTTGTCCTGGAGAGCTTGCAGAGCACTGGGGAAAGGCAGGCAGAGAATTCCCTGCTAGCACCTTCTCTGTGCCTGTTCACATTGCTTCGCAGAATCGCTTTTGTGCAGAAAACAGTAACACTTGTTCAGAACGAAAGAAAGCACAGAGCCCCAGATTCTATGTTGTCCTGGAGAGCTTGCAGAGCACTGGGGAAAGGCAGGCAGAGAATTCCCTGCTAGCACCTTCTCTGTGCCTGGGAAGCAGAAGTGTTCACATTGCTTCGTAAGAATCGCTTTTGTGCAGAAAACACTAACACTTGTTCAGAAGGAAAGAAAGCACAGAGCCCCAGATTTTATGTTGTCCTGGAGAGCTTGCAGAGCACTGGGGAAAGGCAGGCAGAGAGTTCCCTGCTGGCACCTTCTCTGTGCCTGTTCACATTGCTTCGCAGAATCGCTTTTGTGCAGAAAACAGTAACACTTGTTCAGAAGGAAAGAAAGCACAGAGCCCCAGATTCTATGTTGTCCTGGAGAGCTTGCAGAGCACTGGGGAAAGGCAGGCAGAGAATTCCCTGCTAGCACCTTCTCTGTGCCTGGGAAGCAGAAGTGTTCACATTGCTTCGCAGAATTGCCTTTGTGCAGAAAACAGTAACACTTGTTCAGAACAAAAGAAAGCACAGAGCCTCAGATTTTATGTTGTCCTGGAGAGCTTGCAGAGCACTGGGGAAAGGCAGGCAGAGAATTCCCTGCTAGCACCTTCTCTGTGCCTGGGAAGCAGAAGTGTTCACATTGCTTCGCAGAATCGCTTTTGTGCAGAAAACAGTAACACTTGTTCAGAACGAAAGAAAGCACAGAGCCCCAGATTCTATGTTGTCCTGGAGAGCTTGCAGAGCACTGGGGAAAGGCAGGCAGAGAATTCCCTGCTAGCACCTTCTCTGTGCCTGTTCACATTGCTTCGCAGAATCGCTTTTGTGCAGAAAACACTAACACTTGTTCAGAAGGAAAGAAAGCACAGAGCCCCAGATTCTATGTTGTCCTGGAGAGCTTGCAGAGCACTGGGGAAAGGCAGGCAGAGAATTCCCTGCTAGCACCTTCTCTGTGCCTGGGAAGCAGAAGTGTTCACATTGCTTCGCAAGAATCGCTTTTGTGCAGAAAACACTAACACTTGTTCAGAAGGAAAGAAAGCACAGAGCCCCAGATTTTATGTTGTCCTGGAGAGCTTGCAGAGCACTGGGGAAAGGCAGGCAGAGAATTCCCTGCTGGCACCTTCTCTGTGCCTGGGAAGCAGAAGTGTTCACATTGCTCCGCAAGAATCGCTTTTGTGCAGAAAACACTAACACTTGTTCAGAAGGAAAGAAAGCACAGAGCCCCAGATTTTATGTTGTCCTGGAGAGCTTGCAGAGCACTGGGGAAAGGCAGGCAGAGAATTCCCTGCTAGCACCTTCTCTGTGCCTGGGAAGCAGAAGTGTTCACATTGCTTCGCAGAATCGCTTTTGTGCAGAAAACAGTAACACTTGTTCAGAACGAAAGAAAGCACAGAGCCCCAGATTCTATGTTGTCCTGGAGAGCTTGCAGAGCACTGGGGAAAGGCAGGCAGAGAATTCCCTGCTAGCACCTTCTCTGTGCCTGGGAAGCAGAAGTGTTCACATTGCTTCGCAGAATCGCTTTTGTGCAGAAAACAGTAACACTTGTTCAGAACGAAAGAAAGCACAGAGCCCCAGATTCTATGTTGTCCTGGAGAGCTTGCAGAGCACTGGGGAAAGGCAGGCAGAGAATTCCCTGCTAGCACCTTCTCTGTGCCTGTTCACATTGCTTCGCAGAATCGCTTTTGTGCAGAAAACAGTAACACTTGTTCAGAACGAAAGAAAGCACAGAGCCCCAGATTCTATGTTGTCCTGGAGAGCTTGCAGAGCACTGGGGAAAGGCAGGCAGAGAATTCCCTGCTAGCACCTTCTCTGTGCCTGGGAAGCAGAAGTGTTCACATTGCTTCGCAAGAATCGCTTTTGTGCAGAAAACACTAACACTTGTTCAGAAGGAAAGAAAGCACAGAGCCCCAGATTTTATGTTGTCCTGGAGAGCTTGCAGAGCACTGGGGAAAGGCAGGCAGAGAATTCCCTGCTGGCACCTTCTCTGTGCCTGGGAAGCAGAAGTGTTCACATTGCTTCGCAAGAATCGCTTTTGTGCAGAAAACACTAACACTTGTTCAGAAGGAAAGAAAGCACAGAGCCCCAGATTTTATGTTGTCCTGGAGAGCTTGCAGAGCACTGGGGAAAGGCAGGCAGAGAATTCCCTGCTAGCACCTTCTCTGTGCCTGGGAAGCAGAAGTGTTCACATTGCTTCGCAGAATCGCTTTTGTGCAGAAAACAGTAACACTTGTTCAGAACGAAAGAAAGCACAGAGCCCCAGATTCTATGTTGTCCTGGAGAGCTTGCAGAGCACTGGGGAAAGGCAGGCAGAGAATTCCCTGATAGCACCTTCTCTGTGCCTGTTCACATTGCTTCGCAGAATCGCTTTTGTGCAGAAAACAGTAACACTTGTTCAGAACGAAAGAAAGCACAGAGCCCCAGATTCTATGTTGTCCTGGAGAGCTTGCAGAGCACTGGGGAAAGGCAGGCAGAGAATTCCCTGCTAGCACCTTCTCTGTGCCTGGGAAGCAGAAGTGTTCACATTGCTTCGCAGAATCGCTTTTGTGCAGAAAACAGTAACACTTGTTCAGAACGAAAGAAAGCACAGAGCCCCAGATTCTATGTTGTCCTGGAGAGCTTGCAGAGCACTGGGGAAAGGCAGGCAGAGAATTCCCTGCTAGCACCTTCTCTGTGCCTGTTCACATTGCTTCGCAGAATCGCTTTTGTGCAGAAAACAGTAACACTTGTTCAGAACGAAAGAAAGCACAGAGCCCCAGATTCTATGTTGTCCTGGAGAGCTTGCAGAGCACTGGGGAAAGGCAGGCAGAGAATTCCCTGCTAGCACCTTCTCTGTGCCTGGGAAGCAGAAGTGTTCACATTGCTTCGCAAGAATCGCTTTTGTGCAGAAAACACTAACACTTGTTCAGAAGGAAAGAAAGCACAGAGCCCCAGATTTTATGTTGTCCTGGAGAGCTTGCAGAGCACTGGGGAAAGGCAGGCAGAGAATTCCCTGCTGGCACCTTCTCTGTGCCTGGGAAGCAGAAGTGTTCACATTGCTCCGCAAGAATCGCTTTTGTGCAGAAAACACTAACACTTGTTCAGAAGGAAAGAAAGCACAGAGCCCCAGATTTTATGTTGTCCTGGAGAGCTTGCAGAGCACTGGGGAAAGGCAGGCAGAGAATTCCCTGCTAGCACCTTCTCTGTGCCTGGGAAGCAGAAGTGTTCACATTGCTTCGCAGAATCGCTTTTGTGCAGAAAACAGTAACACTTGTTCAGAACGAAAGAAAGCACAGAGCCCCAGATTCTATGTTGTCCTGGAGAGCTTGCAGAGCACTGGGGAAAGGCAGGCAGAGAATTCCCTGCTAGCACCTTCTCTGTGCCTGGGAAGCAGAAGTGTTCACATTGCTTCGCAGAATCGCTTTTGTGCAGAAAACAGTAACACTTGTTCAGAACGAAAGAAAGCACAGAGCCCCAGATTCTATGTTGTCCTGGAGAGCTTGCAGAGCACTGGGGAAAGGCAGGCAGAGAATTCCCTGCTAGCACCTTCTCTGTGCCTGTTCACATTGCTTCGCAGAATCGCTTTTGTGCAGAAAACAGTAACACTTGTTCAGAAGGAAAGAAAGCACAGAGCCCCAGATTCTATGTTGTCCTGGAGAGCTTGCAGAGCACTGGGGAAAGGCAGGCAGAGAATTCCCTGCTAGCACCTTCTCTGTGCCTGGGAAGCAGAAGTGTTCACATTGCTTCGCAAGAATCGCTTTTGTGCAGAAAACACTAACACTTGTTCAGAAGGAAAGAAAGCACAGAGCCCCAGATTTTATGTTGTCCTGGAGAGCTTGCAGAGCACTGGGGAAAGGCAGGCAGAGAATTCCCTGCTGGCACCTTCTCTGTGCCTGGGAAGCAGAAGTGTTCACATTGCTTCGCAAGAATCGCTTTTGTGCAGAAAACACTAACACTTGTTCAGAAGGAAAGAAAGCACAGAGCCCCAGATTTTATGTTGTCCTGGAGAGCTTGCAGAGCACTGGGGAAAGGCAGGCAGAGAATTCCCTGCTAGCACCTTCTCTGTGCCTGGGAAGCAGAAGTGTTCACATTGCTTCGCAGAATCGCTTTTGTGCAGAAAACAGTAACACTTGTTCAGAACGAAAGAAAGCACAGAGCCCCAGATTCTATGTTGTCCTGGAGAGCTTGCAGAGCACTGGGGAAAGGCAGGCAGAGAATTCCCTGATAGCACCTTCTCTGTGCCTGTTCACATTGCTTCGCAGAATCGCTTTTGTGCAGAAAACAGTAACACTTGTTCAGAACGAAAGAAAGCACAGAGCCCCAGATTCTATGTTGTCCTGGAGAGCTTGCAGAGCACTGGGGAAAGGCAGGCAGAGAATTCCCTGCTAGCACCTTCTCTGTGCCTGTTCACATTGCTTCGCAGAATCGCTTTTGTGCAGAAAACAGTAACACTTGTTCAGAAGGAAAGAAAGCACAGAGCCCCAGATTCTATGTTGTCCTGGAGAGCTTGCAGAGCACTGGGGAAAGGCAGGCAGAGAATTCCCTGCTAGCACCTTCTCTGTGCCTGGGAAGCAGAAGTGTTCACATTGCTTCGCAAGAATCGCTTTTGTGCAGAAAACACTAACACTTGTTCAGAAGGAAAGAAAGCACAGAGCCCCAGATTTTATGTTGTCCTGGAGAGCTTGCAGAGCACTGGGGAAAGGCAGGCAGAGAATTCCCTGCTAGCACCTTCTCTGTGCCTGGGAAGCAGAAGTGTTCACATTGCTTCGCAAGAATCGCTTTTGTGCAGAAAACACTAACACTTGTTCAGAAGGAAAGAAAGCACAGAGCCCCAGATTTTATGTTGTCCTGGAGAGCTTGCAGAGCACTGGGGAAAGGCAGGCAGAGAATTCCCTGATAGCACCTTCTCTGTGCCTGGGAAGCAGAAGTGTTCACATTGCTTTGCAAGAATCGCTTTTGTGCAGAAAACACTAACACTTGTTCAGAAGGAAAGAAAGCACAGAGCCCCAGATTTTATGTTGTCCTGGAGAGCTTGCAGAGCACTGGGGAAAGGCAGGCAGAGAATTCCCTGCTGGCACCTTCTCTGTGCCTGTTCACATTGCTTCGCAGAATCGCTTTTGTGCAGAAAACAGTAACACTTGTTCAGAACGAAAGAAAGCACAGAGCCCCAGATTCTATGTTGTCCTGGAGAGCTTGCAGAGCACTGGGGAAAGGCAGGCAGAGAATTCCCTGCTAGCACCTTCTCTGTGCCTGGGAAGCAGAAGTGTTCACATTGCTTCGCAAGAATCGCTTTTGTGCAGAAAACAGTAACACTTGTTCAGAACGAAAGAAAGCACAGAGACCCATATTCTATGTTGTCCTGGAGAGCTTGCAGAGCACTGGGGAAAGGCAGGCAGAGAATTCCCTGCTAGCACCTTCTCTGTGCCTGGGAAGCAGAAGTGTTCACATTGCTTCGCAAGAATCGCTTTTGTGCAGAAAACACTAACACTTGTTCAGAAGGAAAGAAAGCACAGAGCCCCAGATTTTATGTTGTCCTGGAGAGCTTGCAGAGCACTGGGGAAAGGCAGGCAGAGAATTCCCTGCTAGCACCTTCTCTGTGCCTGTTCACATTGCTTCGCAGAATCGCTTTTGTGCAGAAAACAGTAACACTTGTTCAGAACGAAAGAAAGCACAGAGCCCCAGATTCTATGTTGTCCTGGAGAGCTTGCAGAGCACTGGGGAAAGGCAGGCAGAGAATTCCCTGCTAGCACCTTCTCTGTGCCTGGGAAGCAGAAGTGTTCACATTGCTTCGCAGAATCGCTTTTGTGCAGAAAACAGTAACACTTGTTCAGAACGAAAGAAAGCACAGAGCCCCAGATTCTATGTTGTCCTGGAGAGCTTGCAGAGCACTGGGGAAAGGCAGGCAGAGAATTCACTGCTAGCACCTTCTCTGTGCCTGTTCACATTCCTTCGCAGAATCGCTTTTGTGCAGAAAACTGTAACACTTGTTCAGAAGGAAAGAAAGCACAGAGCCCCAGATTTTATGTTGTCCTGGAGAGCTTGCAGAGCACTGGGGAAAGGCAGGCAGAGAATTCCCTGATAGCAGCTTCTCTGTGCCTGGGAAGCAGAAGTGTTCACATTGCTTCGCAAGAATCGCTTTTGTGCAGAAAACAGTAACACTTGTTCAGAAGGAAAGAAAGCACAGAGCCCCAGATTTTATGTTGTCCTGGAGAGCTTGCAGAGCACTGGGGAAAGGCAGGCAGAGAATTCCCTGCTGGCACCTTCTCTGTGCCTGTTCACATTGCTTCGCAGAATCGCTTTTGTGCAGAAAACAGTAACACTTGTTCAGAAGGAAAGAAAGCACAGAGCCCCAGATTCTATGTTGTCCTGGAGAGCTTGCAGAGCACTGGGGAAAGGCAGGCAGAGAATTCCCTGCTAGCACCTTCTCTGTGCCTGGGAAGCAGAAGTGTTCACATTGCTTCGCAAGAATCGCTTTTGTGCAGAAAACACTAACACTTGTTCAGAAGGAAAGAAAGCACAGAGCCCCAGATTTTATGTTGTCCTGGAGAGCTTGCAGAGCACTGGGGAAAGGCAGGCAGAGAATTCCCTGCTAGCACCTTCTCTGTGCCTGGGAAGCAGAAGTGTTCACATTGCTTCGCAGAATCGCTTTTGTGCAGAAAACAGTAACACTTGTTCAGAACGAAAGAAAGCACAGAGCCCCAGATTCTATGTTGTCCTGGAGAGCTTGCAGAGCACTGGGGAAAGGCAGGCAGAGAATTCCCTGCTAGCACCTTCTCTGTGCCTGGGAAGCAGAAGTGTTCACATTGCTTCGCAGAATCGCTTTTGTGCAGAAAACAGTAACACTTGTTCAGAACGAAAGAAAGCACAGAGCCCCAGATTTGCTGTTGTCCTGGAGAGCTTGCAGAGCACTGGGGAAAGGCAGGCAGAGAATTCCCTGCTAGCACCTTCTCTGTGCCTGTTCACATTGCTTCGCAGAATCGCTTTTGTGCAGAAAACAGTAACACTTGTTCAGAACGAAAGAAAGCACAGAGCCCCAGATTCTATGTTGTCCTGGAGAGCTTGCAGAGCACTGGGGAAAGGCAGGCAGAGAATTCCCTGCTAGCACCTTCTCTGTGCCTGGGAAGCAGAAGTGTTCACATTGCTTCGCAAGAATCGCTTTTGTGCAGAAAACACTAACACTTGTTCAGAACGAAAGAAAGCACAGAGCCCCAGATTTTATGTTGTCCTGGAGAGCTTGCAGAGCACTGGGGAAAGGCAGGCAGAGAATTCCCTGCTAGCACCTTCTCTGTGCCTGGGAAGCAGAAGTGTTCACATTGCTTCGCAGAATCGCTTTTGTGCAGAAAACAGTAACACTTGTTCAGAACGAAAGAAAGCACAGAGCCCCAGATTCTATGTTGTCCTGGAGAGCTTGCAGAGCACTGGGGAAAGGCAGGCAGAGAATTCCCTGCTAGCACCTTCTCTGTGCCTGTTCACATTGCTTCGCAGAATCGCTTTTGTGCAGAAAACAGTAACACTTGTTCAGAACGAAAGAAAGCACAGAGCCCCAGATTCTATGTTGTCCTGGAGAGCTTGCAGAGCACTGGGGAAAGGCAGGCAGAGAATTCCCTGCTAGCACCTTCTCTGTGCCTGGGAAGCAGAAGTGTTCACATTGCTTCGCAAGAATCGCTTTTGTGCAGAAAACACTAACACTTGTTCAGAAGGAAAGAAAGCACAGAGCCCCAGATTTTATGTTGTCCTGGAGAGCTTGCAGAGCACTGGGGAAAGGCAGGCAGAGAATTCCCTGCTAGCACCTTCTCTGTGCCTGGGAAGCAGAAGTGTTCACATTGCTTCGCAGAATCGCTTTTGTGCAGAAAACAGTAACACTTGTTCAGAACGAAAGAAAGCACAGAGCCCCAGATTCTATGTTGTCCTGGAGAGCTTGCAGAGCACTGGGGAAAGGCAGGCAGAGAATTCCCTGCTAGCACCTTCTCTGTGCCTGTTCACATTGCTTCGCAGAATCGCTTTTGTGCAGAAAACAGTAACACTTGTTCAGAACGAAAGAAAGCACAGAGCCCCAGATTCTATGTTGTCCTGGAGAGCTTTCAGAGCACTGGGGAAAGGCAGGCAGAGAATTCCCTGCTAGCACCTTCTCTGTGCCTGGGAAGCAGAAGTGTTCACATTGCTTCGCAGAATCGCTTTTGTGCAGAAAACAGTAACACTTGTTCAGAACGAAAGAAAGCACAGAGCCCCAGATTCTATGTTGTCCTGGAGAGCTTGCAGAGCACTGGGGAAAGGCAGGCAGAGAATTCCCTGCTAGCACCTTCTCTGTGCCTGGGAAGCAGAAGTGTTCACATTGCTTCGTAAGAATCGCTTTTGTGCAGAAAACACTAACACTTGTTCAGAAGGAAAGAAAGCACAGAGCCCCAGATTTTATGTTGTCCTGGAGAGCTTGCAGAGCACTGGGGAAAGACAGGCAGAGAATTCCCTGCTGGCACCTTCTCTGTGCCTGTTCACATTGCTTCGCAGAATCGCTTTTGTGCAGAAAACAGTAACACTTGTTCAGAAGGAAAGAAAGCACAGAGCCCCAGATTCTATGTTGTCCTGGAGAGCTTGCAGAGCACTGGGGAAAGGCAGGCAGAGAATTCCCTGCTAGCACCTTCTCTGTGCCTGGGAAGCAGAAGTGTTCACATTGCTTCGCAGAATTGCCTTTGTGCAGAAAACACTAACACTTGTTCAGAACAAAAGAAAGCACAGAGCCTCAGATTTTATGTTGTCCTGGAGAGCTTGCAGAGCACTGGGGAAAGGCAGGCAGAGAATTCCCTGCTAGCACCTTCTCTGTGCCTGGGAAGCAGAAGTGTTCACATTGCTTCGCAGAATCGCTTTTGTGCAGAAAACAGTAACACTTGTTCAGAACGAAAGAAAGCACAGAGCCCCAGATTCTATGTTGTCCTGGAGAGCTTGCAGAGCACTGGGGAAAGGCAGGCAGAGAATTCCCTGCTAGCACCTTCTCTGTGCCTGTTCACATTGCTTCGCAGAATCGCTTTTGTGCAGAATACAGTAACACTTGTTCAGAAGGAAAGAAAGCACAGAGCCCCAGATTCTATGTTGTCCTGGAGAGCTTGCAGAGCACTGGGGAAAGGCAGGCAGAGAATTCCCTGCTAGCACCTTCTCTGTGCCTGGGAAGCAGAAGTGTTCACATTGCTTCGCAAGAATCGCTTTTGTGCAGAAAACACTAACACTTGTTCAGAAGGAAAGAAAGCACAGAGCCCCAGATTTTATGTTGTCCTGGAGAGCTTGCAGAGCACTGGGGAAAGGCAGGCAGAGAATTCCCTGCTGGCACCTTCTCTGTGCCTGGGAAGCAGAAGTGTTCACATTGCTCCGCAAGAATCGCTTTTGTGCAGAAAACACTAACACTTGTTCAGAAGGAAAGAAAGCACAGAGCCCCAGATTTTATGTTGTCCTGGAGAGCTTGCAGAGCACTGGGGAAAGGCAGGCAGAGAATTCCCTGCTAGCACCTTCTCTGTGCCTGGGAAGCAGAAGTGTTCACATTGCTTCGCAGAATCGCTTTTGTGCAGAAAACAGTAACACTTGTTCAGAACGAAAGAAAGCACAGAGCCCCAGATTCTATGTTGTCCTGGAGAGCTTGCAGAGCACTGGGGAAAGGCAGGCAGAGAATTCCCTGCTAGCACCTTCTCTGTGCCTGGGAAGCAGAAGTGTTCACATTGCTTCGCAGAATCGCTTTTGTGCAGAAAACAGTAACACTTGTTCAGAACGAAAGAAAGCACAGAGCCCCAGATTCTATGTTGTCCTGGAGAGCTTGCAGAGCACTGGGGAAAGGCAGGCAGAGAATTCCCTGCTAGCACCTTCTCTGTGCCTGTTCACATTGCTTCGCAGAATCGCTTTTGTGCAGAAAACAGTAACACTTGTTCAGAACGAAAGAAAGCACAGAGCCCCAGATTCTATGTTGTCCTGGAGAGCTTGCAGAGCACTGGGGAAAGGCAGGCAGAGAATTCCCTGCTAGCACCTTCTCTGTGCCTGGGAAGCAGAAGTGTTCACATTGCTTCGCAAGAATCGCTTTTGTGCAGAAAACACTAACACTTGTTCAGAAGGAAAGAAAGCACAGAGCCCCAGATTTTATGTTGTCCTGGAGAGCTTGCAGAGCACTGGGGAAAGGCAGGCAGAGATTTCCCTGATAGCACCTTCTCTGTGCCTGGGAAGCAGAAGTGTTCACATTGCTTCGCAAGAATCGCTTTTGTGCAGAAAACACTAACACTTGTTCAGAAGGAAAGAAAGCACAGAGCCCCAGATTTTATGTTGTCCTGGAGAGCTTGCAGAGCACTGGGGAAAGGCAGGCAGAGAATTCCCTGCTAGCACCTTCTCTGTGCCTGGGAAGCAGAAGTGTTCACATTGCTTCGCAGAATCGCTTTTGTGCAGAAAACAGTAACACTTGTTCAGAACGAAAGAAAGCACAGAGCCCCAGATTCTATGTTGTCCTGGAGAGCTTGCAGAGCACTGGGGAAAGGCAGGCAGAGAATTCCCTGCTAGCACCTTCTCTGTGCCTGTTCACATTGCTTCGCAGAATCGCTTTTGTGCAGAAAACAGTAACACTTGTTCAGAAGGAAAGAAAGCACAGAGCCCCAGATTCTATGTTGTCCTGGAGAGCTTGCAGAGCACTGGGGAAAGGCAGGCAGAGAATTCCCTGCTAGCACCTTCTCTGTGCCTGGGAAGCAGAAGTGTTCACATTGCTTCGCAAGAATCGCTTTTGTGCAGAAAACACTAACACTTGTTCAGAAGGAAAGAAAGCACAGAGCCCCAGATTTTATGTTGTCCTGGAGAGCTTGCAGAGCACTGGGGAAAGGCAGGCAGAGAATTCCCTGATAGCACCTTCTCTGTGCCTGGGAAGCAGAAGTGTTCACATTGCTTCGCAAGAATCGCTTTTGTGCAGAAAACACTAACACTTGTTCAGAAGGAAAGAAAGCACAGAGCCCCAGATTTTATGTTGTCCTGGAGAGCTTGCAGAGCACTGGGGAAAGGCAGGCAGAGAATTCCCTGCTGGCACCTTCTCTGTGCCTGTTCACATTGCTTCGCAGAATCGCTTTTGTGCAGAAAACAGTAACACTTGTTCAGAACGAAAGAAAGCACAGAGCCCCAGATTCTATGTTGTCCTGGAGAGCTTGCAGAGCACTGGGGAAAGGCAGGCAGAGAATTCCCTGCTAGCACCTTCTCTGTGCCTGGGAAGCAGAAGTGTTCACATTGCTTCGCAAGAATCGCTTTTGTGCAGAAAACAGTAACACTTGTTCAGAACGAAAGAAAGCACAGAGCCCCATATTCTATGTTGTCCTGGAGAGCTTGCAGAGCACTGGGGAAAGGCAGGCAGAGAATTCCCTGCTAGCACCTTCTCTGTGCCTGGGAAGCAGAAGTGTTCACATTGCTTCGCAAGAATCGCTTTTGTGCAGAAAACACTAACACTTGTTCAGAAGGAAAGAAAGCACAGAGCCCCAGATTTTATGTTGTCCTGGAGAGCTTGCAGAGCACTGGGGAAAGGCAGGCAGAGAATTCCCTGCTAGCACCTTCTCTGTGCCTGTTCACATTGCTTCGCAGAATCGCTTTTGTGCAGAAAACAGTAACACTTGTTCAGAACGAAAGAAAGCACAGAGCCCCAGATTCTATGTTGTCCTGGAGAGCTTGCAGAGCACTGGGGAAAGGCAGGCAGAGAATTCCCTGCTAGCACCTTCTCTGTGCCTGGGAAGCAGAAGTGTTCACATTGCTTCGCAGAATCGCTTTTGTGCAGAAAACAGTAACACTTGTTCAGAACGAAAGAAAGCACAGAGCCCCAGATTTGCTGTTGTCCTGGAGAGCTTGCAGAGCACTGGGGAAAGGCAGGCAGAGAATTCCCTGCTAGCACCTTCTCTGTGCCTGTTCACATTCCTTCGCAGAATCGCTTTTGTGCAGAAAACTGTAACACTTGTTCAGAAGGAAAGAAAGCACAGAGCCCCAGATTTTATGTTGTCCTGGAGAGCTTGCAGAGCACTGGGGAAAGGCAGGCAGAGAATTCCCTGATAGCAGCTTCTCTGTGCCTGGGAAGCAGAAGTGTTCACATTGCTTCGCAAGAATCGCTTTTGTGCAGAAAACAGTAACACTTGTTCAGAAGGAAAGAAAGCACAGAGCCCCAGATTTTATGTTGTCCTGGAGAGCTTGCAGAGCACTGGGGAAAGGCAGGCAGAGAATTCCCTGCTGGCACCTTCTCTGTGCCTGTTCACATTGCTTCGCAGAATCGCTTTTGTGCAGAAAACAGTAACACTTGTTCAGAAGGAAAGAAAGCACAGAGCCCCAGATTCTATGTTGTCCTGGAGAGCTTGCAGAGCACTGGGGAAAGGCAGGCAGAGAATTCCCTGCTAGCACCTTCTCTGTGCCTGGGAAGCAGAAGTGTTCACATTGCTTCGCAGAATCGCTTTTGTGCAGAAAACAGTAACACTTGTTCAGAACGAAAGAAAGCACAGAGCCCCAGATTCTATGTTGTCCTGGAGAGCTTGCAGAGCACTGGGGAAAGGCAGGCAGAGAATTCACTGCTAGCACCTTCTCTGTGCCTGTTCACGTTCCTTCGCAGAATCGCTTTTGTGCAGAAAACTGTAACACTTGTTCAGAAGGAAAGAAAGCACAGAGCCCCAGATTTTATGTTGTCCTGGAGAGCTTGCAGAGCACTGGGGAAAGGCAGGCAGAGAATTCCCTGATAGCAGCTTCTCTGTGCCTGGGAAGCAGAAGTGTTCACATTGCTTCGCAAGAATCGCTTTTGTGCAGAAAACACTAACACTTGTTCAGAAGGAAAGAAAGCACAGAGCCCCAGATTTTATGTTGTCCTGGAGAGCTTGCAGAGCACTGGGGAAAGGCAGGCAGAGAATTCCCTGCTGGCACCTTCTCTGTGCCTGTTCACATTGCTTCGCAGAATCGCTTTTGTGCAGAAAACAGTAACACTTGTTCAGAACGAAAGAAAGCACAGAGCCCCAGATTTGCTGTTGTCCTGGAGAGCTTGCAGAGCACTGGGGAAAGGCAGGCAGAGAATTCCCTGCTAGCACCTTCTCTGTGCCTGGGAAGCAGAAGTGTTCACATTGCTTCGCAAGAATCGCTTTTGTGCAGAAAACAGTAACACTTGTTCAGAACGAAAGAAAGCACAGAGCCCCAGATTCTATGTTGTCCTGGAGAGCTTGCAGAGCACTGGGGAAAGGCAGGCAGAGAATTCCCTGCTAGCACCTTCTCTGTGCCTGGGAAGCAGAAGTGTTCACATTGCTTCGCAAGAATCGCTTTTGTGCAGAAAACACTAACACTTGTTCAGAAGGAAAGAAAGCACAGAGCCCCAGATTTTATGTTGTCCTGGAGAGCTTGCAGAGCACTGGGGAAAGGCAGGCAGAGAATTCCCTCCTAGCACCTTCTCTGTGCCTGTTCACATTGCTTCGCAGAATCGCTTTTGTGCAGAAAACAGTAACACTTGTTCAGAACGAAGGAAAGCACAGAGCCCCAGATTCTATGTTGTCCTGGAGAGCTTGCAGAGCACTGGGGAAAGGCAGGCAGAGAATTCCCTGCTAGCACCTTCTCTGTGCCTGGGAAGCAGAAGTGTTCACATTGCTTCGCAAGAATCGCTTTTGTGCAGAAAACACTAACACTTGTTCAGAAGGAAAGAAAGCACAGAGCCCCAGATTCTATGTTGTCCTGGAGAGCTTGCAGAGCACTGGGGAAAGGCAGGCAGAGAATTCCCTGCTAGCACCTTCTCTGTGCCTGGGAAGCAGAAGTGTTCACATTGCTTCGCAAGAATCGCTTTTGTGCAGAAAACACTAACACTTGTTCAGAAGGAAAGAAAGCACAGAGCCCCAGATTTTATGTTGTCCTGGAGAGCTTGCAGAGCACTGGGGAAAGGCAGGCAGAGAATTCCCTGCTAGCACCTTCTCTGTGCCTGGGAAGCAGAAGTGTTCACATTGCTTCGCAGAATCGCTTTTGTGCAGAAAACAGTAACACTTGTTCAGAACGAAAGAAAGCACAGAGCCCCAGATTCTATGTTGTCCTGGAGAGCTTGCAGAGCACTGGGGAAAGGCAGGCAGAGAATTCCCTGCTAGCACCTTCTCTGTGCCTGTTCACATTGCTTCGCAGACTCGCTTTTGTGCAGAAAACAGTAACACTTGTTCAGAACGAAAGAAAGCACAGAGCCCCAGATTCTATGTTGTCCTGGAGAGCTTGCAGAGCACTGGGGAAAGGCAGGCAGAGAATTCCCTGCTAGCACCTTCTCTGTGCCTGGGAAGCAGAAGTGTTCACATTGCTTCGCAAGAATCGCTTTTGTGCAGAAAACACTAACACTTGTTCAGAAGGAAAGAAAGCACAGAGCCCCAGATTTTATGTTGTCCTGGAGAGCTTGCAGAGCACTGGGGAAAGGCAGGCAGAGAATTCCCTGCTGGCACCTTCTCTGTGCCTGTTCACATTGCTTCGCAGAATCGCTTTTGTGCAGAAAACAGTAACACTTGTTCAGAACGAAAGAAAGCACAGAGCCCCAGATTCTATGTTGTCCTGGAGAGCTTGCAGAGCACTGGGGAAAGGCAGGCAGAGAATTCCCTGCTAGCACCTTCTCTGTGCCTGGGAAGCAGAAGTGTTCACATTGCTTCGCAAGAATCGCTTTTGTGCAGAAAACACTAACACTTGTTCAGAAGGAAAGAAAGCACAGAGCCCCAGATTTTATGTTGTCCTGGAGAGCTTGCAGAGCACTGGGGAAAGGCAGGCAGAGAATTCCCTGCTGGCACCTTCTCTGTGCCTGTTCACATTGCTTCGCAGAATCGCTTTTGTGCAGAAAACAGTAACACTTGTTCAGAACGAAAGAAAGCACAGAGCCCCAGATTCTATGTTGTCCTGGAGAGCTTGCAGAGCACTGGGGAAAGGCAGGCAGAGAATTCCCTGCTAGCACCTTCTCTGTGCCTGGGAAGCAGAAGTGTTCACATTGCTTCGCAAGAATCGCTTTTGTGCAGAAAACACTAACACTTGTTCAGAAGGAAAGAAAGCACAGAGCTCCAGATTTTATGTTGTCCTGGAGAGCTTGCAGAGCACTGGGGAAAGGCAGGCAGAGAATTCCCTGCTAGCACCTTCTCTGTGCCTGGGAAGCAGAAGTGTTCACATTGCTTCGCAGAATCGCTTTTGTGCAGAAAAGAGTAACACTTGTTCAGAACGAAAGAAAGCACAGAGCCCCAGATTCTATGTTGTCCTGGAGAGCTTGCAGAGCACTGGGGAAAGGCAGGCAGAGAATTCCCTGCTAGCACCTTCTCTGTGCCTGGGAAGCAGAAGTGTTCACATTGCTTCGCAGAATCGCTTTTGTGCAGAAAACAGTAACACTTGTTCAGAACGAAAGAAAGCACAGAGCCCCAGATTCTATGTTGTCCTGGAGAGCTTGCAGAGCACTGGGGAAAGGCAGGCAGAGAATTCACTGCTAGCACCTTCTCTGTGCCTGTTCACATTCCTTCGCAGAATCGCTTTTGTGCAGAAAACTGTAACACTTGTTCAGAAGGAAAGAAAGCACAGAGCCCCAGATTTTATGTTGTCCTGGAGAGCTTGCAGAGCACTGGGGAAAGGCAGGCAGAGAATTCCCTGATAGCAGCTTCTCTGTGCCTGGGAAGCAGAAGTGTTCACATTGCTTCGCAAGAATCGCTTTTGTGCAGAAAACACTAACACTTGTTCAGAAGGAAAGAAAGCACAGAGCCCCAGATTTTATGTTGTCCTGGAGAGCTTGCAGAGCACTGGGGAAAGGCAGGCAGAGAATTCCCTGCTGGCACCTTCTCTGTGCCTGTTCACATTGCTTCGCAGAATCGCTTTTGTGCAGAAAACAGTAACACTTGTTCAGAACGAAAGAAAGCACAGAGCCCCAGATTTGCTGTTGTCCTGGAGAGCTTGCAGAGCACTGGGGAAAGGCAGGCAGAGAATTCCCTGCTAGCACCTTCTCTGTGCCTGGGAAGCAGAAGTGTTCACATTGCTTCGCAAGAATCGCTTTTGTGCAGAAAACACTAACACTTGTTCAGAAGGAAAGAAAGCACAGAGCCCCAGATTCTATGTTGTCCTGGAGAGCTTGCAGAGCACTGGGGAAAGGCAGGCAGAGAATTCCCTGCTAGCACCTTCTCTGTGCCTGGGAAGCAGAAGTGTTCACATTGCTTCGCAAGAATCGCTTTTGTGCAGAAAACACTAACACTTGTTCAGAAGGAAAGAAAGCACAGAGCCCCAGATTTTATGTTGTCCTGGAGAGCTTGCAGAGCACTGGGGAAAGGCAGGCAGAGAATTCCCTCCTAGCACCTTCTCTGTGCCTGTTCACATTGCTTCGCAGAATCGCTTTTGTGCAGAAAACAGTAACACTTGTTCAGAACGAAGGAAAGCACAGAGCCCCAGATTCTATGTTGTCCTGGAGAGCTTGCAGAGCACTGGGGAAAGGCAGGCAGAGAATTCCCTGCTAGCACCTTCTCTGTGCCTGGGAAGCAGAAGTGTTCACATTGCTTCGCAAGAATCGCTTTTGTGCAGAAAACACTAACACTTGTTCAGAAGGAAAGAAAGCACAGAGCCCCAGATTCTATGTTGTCCTGGAGAGCTTGCAGAGCACTGGGGAAAGGCAGGCAGAGAATTCCCTGCTAGCACCTTCTCTGTGCCTGGGAAGCAGAAGTGTTCACATTGCTTCGCAAGAATCGCTTTTGTGCAGAAAACACTAACACTTGTTCAGAAGGAAAGAAAGCACAGAGCCCCAGATTTTATGTTGTCCTGGAGAGCTTGCAGAGCACTGGGGAAAGGCAGGCAGAGAATTCCCTGCTAGCACCTTCTCTGTGCCTGGGAAGCAGAAGTGTTCACATTGCTTCGCAGAATCGCTTTTGTGCAGAAAACAGTAACACTTGTTCAGAACGAAAGAAAGCACAGAGCCCCAGATTCTATGTTGTCCTGGAGAGCTTGCAGAGCACTGGGGAAAGGCAGGCAGAGAATTCCCTGCTAGCACCTTCTCTGTGCCTGTTCACATTGCTTCGCAGACTCGCTTTTGTGCAGAAAACAGTAACACTTGTTCAGAACGAAAGAAAGCACAGAGCCCCAGATTCTATGTTGTCCTGGAGAGCTTGCAGAGCACTGGGGAAAGGCAGGCAGAGAATTCCCTGCTAGCACCTTCTCTGTGCCTGGGAAGCAGAAGTGTTCACATTGCTTCGCAAGAATCGCTTTTGTGCAGAAAACACTAACACTTGTTCAGAAGGAAAGAAAGCACAGAGCCCCAGATTTTATGTTGTCCTGGAGAGCTTGCAGAGCACTGGGGAAAGGCAGGCAGAGAATTCCCTGATAGCACCTTCTCTGTGCCTGGGAAGCAGAAGTGTTCACATTGCTTCGCAAGAATCGCTTTTGTGCAGAAAATACTAACACTTGTTCAGAAGGAAAGAAAGCACAGAGCCCCAGATTTTATGTTGTCCTGGAGAGCTTGCAGAGCACTGGGGAAAGGCAGGCAGAGAATTCCCTGCTGGCACCTTCTCTGTGCCTGTTCACATTGCTTCGCAGAATCGCTTTTGTGCAGAAAACAGTAACACTTGTTCAGAACGAAAGAAAGCACAGAGCCCCAGATTCTATGTTGTCCTGGAGAGCTTGCAGAGCACTGGGGAAAGGCAGGCAGAGAATTCCCTGCTAGCACCTTCTCTGTGCCTGGGAAGCAGAAGTGTTCACATTGCTTCGCAAGAATCGCTTTTGTGCAGAAAACACTAACACTTGTTCAGAAGGAAAGAAAGCACAGAGCCCCAGATTTTATGTTGTCCTGGAGAGCTTGCAGAGCACTGGGGAAAGGCAGGCAGAGAATTCCCTGCTGGCACCTTCTCTGTGCCTGTTCACATTGCTTCGCAGAATCGCTTTTGTGCAGAAAACAGTAACACTTGTTCAGAAGGAAAGAAAGCACAGAGCCCCAGATTCTATGTTGTCCTGGAGAGCTTGCAGAGCACTGGGGAAAGGCAGGCAGAGAATTCCCTGCTAGCACCTTCTCTGTGCCTGGGAAGCAGAAGTGTTCACATTGCTTCGCAAGAATCGCTTTTGTGCAGAAAACACTAACACTTGTTCAGAAGGAAAGAAAACACAGAGCTCCAGATTTTATGTTGTCCTGGAGAGCTTGCAGAGCACTGGGGAAAGGCAGGCAGAGAATTCCCTGCTAGCACCTTCTCTGTGCCTGGGAAGCAGAAGTGTTCACATTGCTTCGCAGAATCGCTTTTGTGCAGAAAAGAGTAACACTTGTTCAGAACGAAAGAAAGCACAGAGCCCCAGATTCTATGTTGTCCTGGAGAGCTTGCAGAGCACTGGGGAAAGGCAGGCAGAGAATTCCCTGCTAGCACCTTCTCTGTGCCTGTTCACATTGCTTCGCAGACTCGCTTTTGTGCAGAAAACAGTAACACTTGTTCAGAACGAAAGAAAGCACAGAGCCCCAGATTCTATGTTGTCCTGGAGAGCTTGCAGAGCACTGGGGAAAGGCAGGCAGAGAATTCCCTGCTAGCACCTTCTCTGTGCCTGGGAAGCAGTAGTGTTCACATTGCTTCGCAAGAATCGCTTTTGTGCAGAAAACACTAACACTTGTTCAGAAGGAAAGAAAGCACAGGGCCCCAGATTCTATGTTGTCCTGGAGAGCTTGCAGAGCACTGGGGAAAGGCAGGCAGAGAATTCCCTGCTAGCACCTTCTCTGTGCCTGTTCACATTGCTTCGCAGAATCGCTTTTGTGCAGAAAACAGTAACACTTGTTCAGAACGAAAGAAAGCACAGAGCCCCAGATTCTATGTTGTCCTGGAGAGCTTGCAGAGCACTGGGGAAAGGCAGGCAGAGAATTCCCTGCTAGCACCTTCTCTGTGCCTGGGAAGCAGAAGTGTTCACATTGCTTCGCAAGAATCGCTTTTGTGCAGAAAACACTAACACTTGTTCAGAAGGAAAGAAAGCACAGAGCCCCAGATTTTATGTTGTCCTGGAGAGCTTGCAGAGCACTGGGGAAAGGCAGGCAGAGAATTCCCTGCTAGCACCTTCTCTGTGCCTGGGAAGCAGAAGTGTTCACATTGCTTCGCAGAATCGCTTTTGTGCAGAAAACAGTAACACTTGTTCAGAACGAAAGAAAGCACAGAGCCCCAGATTCTATGTTGTCCTGGAGAGCTTGCAGAGCACTGGGGAAAGGCAGGCAGAGAATTCCCTGCTAGCACCTTCTCTGTGCCTGGGAAGCAGAAGTGTTCACATTGCTTCGCAGAATCGCTTTTGTGCAGAAAACAGTAACACTTGTTCAGAACGAAAGAAAGCACAGAGCCCCAGATTCTATGTTGTCCTGGAGAGCTTGCAGAGCACTGGGGAAAGGCAGGCAGAGAATTCCCTGCTAGCACCTTCTCTGTGCCTGTTCACATTGCTTCGCAGAATCGCTTTTGTGCAGAAAACAGTAACACTTGTTCAGAACGAAAGAAAGCACAGAGCCCCAGATTCTATGTTGTCCTGGAGAGCTTGCAGAGCACTGGGGAAAGGCAGGCAGAGAATTCCCTGCTAGCACCTTCTCTGTGCCTGGGAAGCAGAAGTGTTCACATTGCTTCGCAAGAATCGCTTTTGTGCAGAAAACACTAACACTTGTTCAGAAGGAAAGAAAGCACAGAGCCCCAGATTTTATGTTGTCCTGGAGAGCTTGCAGAGCACTGGGGAAAGGCAGGCAGAGAATTCCCTGCTGGCACCTTCTCTGTGCCTGGGAAGCAGAAGTGTTCACATTGCTTCGCAAGAATCGCTTTTGTGCAGAAAACACTAACACTTGTTCAGAAGGAAAGAAAGCACAGAGCCCCAGATTTTATGTTGTCCTGGAGAGCTTGCAGAGCACTGGGGAAAGGCAGGCAGAGAATTCCCTGCTAGCACCTTCTCTGTGCCTGGGAAGCAGAAGTGTTCACATTGCTTCGCAGAATCGCTTTTGTGCAGAAAACAGTAACACTTGTTCAGAACGAAAGAAAGCACAGAGCCCCAGATTCTATGTTGTCCTGGAGAGCTTGCAGAGCACTGGGGAAAGGCAGGCAGAGAATTCCCTGCTAGCACCTTCTCTGTGCCTGTTCACATTGCTTCGCAGAATCGCTTTTGTGCAGAAAACAGTAACACTTGTTCAGAACGAAAGAAAGCACAGAGCCCCAGATTCTATGTTGTCCTGGAGAGCTTGCAGAGCACTGGGGAAAGGCAGGCAGAGAATTCCCTGCTAGCACCTTCTCTGTGCCTGGGAAGCAGAAGTGTTCACACTGCTTCGCAAGAATCGCTTTTGTGCAGAAAACACTAACACTTGTTCAGAAGGAAAGAAAGCACAGAGCCCCAGATTTTATGTTGTCCTGGAGAGCTTGCAGAGCACTGGGGAAAGGCAGGCAGAGAATTCCCTGCTAGCACCTTCTCTGTGCCTGGGAAGCAGAAGTGTTCACATTGCTTCGCAGAATCGCTTTTGTGCAGAAAACAGTAACACTTGTTCAGAACGAAAGAAAGCACAGAGCCCCAGATTCTATGTTGTCCTGGAGAGCTTGCAGAGCACTGGGGAAAGGCAGGCAGAGAATTCCCTGCTAGCACCTTCTCTGTGCCTGGGAAGCAGAAGTGTTCACATTGCTTCGCAGAATCGCTTTTGTGCAGAAAACAGTAACACTTGTTCAGAACGAAAGAAAGCACAGAGCCCCAGATTCTATGTTGTCCTGGAGAGCTTGCAGAGCACTGGGGAAAGGCAGGCAGAGAATTCCCTGCTAGCACCTTCTCTGTGCCTGTTCACATTGCTTCGCAGAATCGCTTTTGTGCAGAAAACAGTAACACTTGTTCAGAACGAAAGAAAGCACAGAGCCCCAGATTCTATGTTGTCCTGGAGAGCTTGCAGAGCACTGGGGAAAGGCAGGCAGAGAATTCCCTGCTAGCACCTTCTCTGTGCCTGGGAAGCAGAAGTGTTCACATTGCTTCGCAAGAATCGCTTTTGTGCAGAAAACACTAACACTTGTTCAGAAGGAAAGAAAGCACAGAGCCCCAGATTTTATGTTGTCCTGGAGAGCTTGCAGAGCACTGGGGAAAGGCAGGCAGAGAATTCCCTGCTAGCACCTTCTCTGTGCCTGTTCACATTGCTTCGCAGAATCGCTTTTGTGCAGAAAACAGTAACACTTGTTCAGAAGGAAAGAAAGCACAGAGCCCCAGATTCTATGTTGTCCTGGAGAGCTTGCAGAGCACTGGGGAAAGGCAGGCAGAGAATTCCCTGCTAGCACCTTCTCTGTGCCTGGGAAGCAGAAGTGTTCACATTGCTTCGCAGAATCGCTTTTGTGCAGAAAACACTAACACTTGTTCAGAAGGAAAGAAAGCACAGAGCCCCAGATTTTATGTTGTCCTGGAGAGCTTGCAGAGCACTGGGGAAAGGCAGGCAGAGAATTCCCTGCTAGCACCTTCTCTGTGCCTGGGAAGCAGAAGTGTTCACATTGCTTCGCAGAATCGCTTTTGTGCAGAAAACAGTAACACTTGTTCAGAACGAAAAAAAGCACAGAGCCCCAGATTCTATGTTGTCCTGGAGAGCTTGCAGAGCACTGGGGAAAGGCAGGCAGAGAATTCCCTGCTAGCACCTTCTCTGTGCCTGGGAAGCAGAAGTGTTCACATTGCTTCGCAGAATCGCTTTTGTGCAGAAAACAGTAACACTTGTTCAGAACGAAAGAAAGCACAGAGCCCCAGATTCTATGTTGTCCTGGAGAGCTTGCAGAGCACTGGGGAAAGGCAGGCAGAGAATTCCCTGCTAGCACCTTCTCTGTGCCTGTTCACATTGCTTCGCAGAATCGCTTTTGTGCAGAAAACAGTAACACTTGTTCAGAACGAAAGAAAGCACAGAGCCCCAGATTCTATGTTGTCCTGGAGAGCTTGCAGAGCACTGGGGAAAGGCAGGCAGAGAATTCCCTGCTAGCACCTTCTCTGTGCCTGGGAAGCAGAAGTGTTCACATTGCTTCGCAAGAATCGCTTTTGTGCAGAAAACACTAACACTTGTTCAGAACGAAAGAAAGCACAGAGCCCCAGATTCTATGTTGTCCTGGAGAGCTTGCAGAGCACTGGGGAAAGGCAGGCAGAGAATTCCCTGCTAGCACCTTCTCTGTGCCTGTTCACATTGCTTCGCAGAATCGCTTTTGTGCAGAAAACAGTCACACTTGTTCAGAACGAAAGAAAGCACAGAGCCCCAGATTCTATGTTGTCCTGGAGAGCTTGCAGAGCACTGGGGAAAGGCAGGCAGAGAATTCCCTGCTAGCACCTTCTCTGTGCCTGGGAAGCAGAAGTGTTCACATTGCTTCGCAAGAATCGCTTTTGTGCAGAAAACACTAACACTTGTTCAGAAGGAAAGAAAGCACAGAGCCCCAGATTTTATGTTGTCCTGGAGAGCTTGCAGAGCACTGGGGAAAGGCAGGCAGAGAATTCCCTGCTGGCACCTTCTCTGTGCCTGGGAAGCAGAAGTGTTCACATTGCTTCGCAAGAATCGCTTTTGTGCAGAAAACACTAACACTTGTTCAGAAGGAAAGAAAGCACAGAGCCCCAGATTTTATGTTGTCCTGGAGAGCTTGCAGAGCACTGGGGAAAGGCAGGCAGAGAATTCCCTGCTAGCACCTTCTCTGTGCCTGGGAAGCAGAAGTGTTCACATTGCTTCGCAGAATCGCTTTTGTGCAGAAAACAGTAACACTTGTTCAGAACGAAAGAAAGCACAGAGCCCCAGATTCTATGTTGTCCTGGAGAGCTTGCAGAGCACTGGGGAAAGGCAGGCAGAGAATTCCCTGCTAGCACCTTCTCTGTGCCTGTTCACATTGCTTCGCAGAATCGCTTTTGTGCAGAAAACAGTAACACTTGTTCAGAACGAAAGAAAGCACAGAGCCCCAGATTCTATGTTGTCCTGGAGAGCTTGCAGAGCACTGGGGAAAGGCAGGCAGAGAATTCCCTGCTAGCACCTTCTCTGTGCCTGGGAAGCAGAAGTGTTCACACTGCTTCGCAAGAATCGCTTTTGTGCAGAAAACACTAACACTTGTTCAGAAGGAAAGAAAGCACAGAGCCCCAGATTTTATGTTGTCCTGGAGAGCTTGCAGAGCACTGGGGAAAGGCAGGCAGAGAATTCCCTGCTAGCACCTTCTCTGTGCCTGGGAAGCAGAAGTGTTCACATTGCTTCGCAGAATCGCTTTTGTGCAGAAAACAGTAACACTTGTTCAGAACGAAAGAAAGCACAGAGCCCCAGATTCTATGTTGTCCTGGAGAGCTTGCAGAGCACTGGGGAAAGGCAGGCAGAGAATTCCCTGCTAGCACCTTCTCTGTGCCTGGGAAGCAGAAGTGTTCACATTGCTTCGCAGAATCGCTTTTGTGCAGAAAACAGTAACACTTGTTCAGAACGAAAGAAAGCACAGAGCCCCAGATTCTATGTTGTCCTGGAGAGCTTGCAGAGCACTGGGGAAAGGCAGGCAGAGAATTCCCTGCTAGCACCTTCTCTGTGCCTGTTCACATTGCTTCGCAGAATCGCTTTTGTGCAGAAAACAGTAACACTTGTTCAGAACGAAAGAAAGCACAGAGCCCCAGATTCTATGTTGTCCTGGAGAGCTTGCAGAGCACTGGGGAAAGGCAGGCAGAGAATTCCCTGCTAGCACCTTCTCTGTGCCTGGGAAGCAGAAGTGTTCACATTGCTTCGCAAGAATCGCTTTTGTGCAGAAAACACTAACACTTGTTCAGAAGGAAAGAAAGCACAGAGCCCCAGATTTTATGTTGTCCTGGAGAGCTTGCAGAGCACTGGGGAAAGGCAGGCAGAGAATTCCCTGCTAGCACCTTCTCTGTGCCTGTTCACATTGCTTCGCAGAATCGCTTTTGTGCAGAAAACAGTAACACTTGTTCAGAAGGAAAGAAAGCACAGAGCCCCAGATTCTATGTTGTCCTGGAGAGCTTGCAGAGCACTGGGGAAAGGCAGGCAGAGAATTCCCTGCTAGCACCTTCTCTGTGCCTGGGAAGCAGAAGTGTTCACATTGCTTCGCAAGAATCGCTTTTGTGCAGAAAACACTAACACTTGTTCAGAAGGAAAGAAAGCACAGAGCCCCAGATTTTATGTTGTCCTGGAGAGCTTGCAGAGCACTGGGGAAAGGCAGGCAGAGAATTCCCTGCTAGCACCTTCTCTGTGCCTGGGAAGCAGAAGTGTTCACATTGCTTCGCAGAATCGCTTTTGTGCAGAAAACAGTAACACTTGTTCAGAACGAAAAAAAGCACAGAGCCCCAGATTCTATGTTGTCCTGGAGAGCTTGCAGAGCACTGGGGAAAGGCAGGCAGAGAATTCCCTGCTAGCACCTTCTCTGTGCCTGGGAAGCAGAAGTGTTCACATTGCTTCGCAGAATCGCTTTTGTGCAGAAAACAGTAACACTTGTTCAGAACGAAAGAAAGCACAGAGCCCCAGATTCTATGTTGTCCTGGAGAGCTTGCAGAGCACTGGGGAAAGGCAGGCAGAGAATTCCCTGCTAGCACCTTCTCTGTGCCTGTTCACATTGCTTCGCAGAATCGCTTTTGTGCAGAAAACAGTAACACTTGTTCAGAACGAAAGAAAGCACAGAGCCCCAGATTCTATGTTGTCCTGGAGAGCTTGCAGAGCACTGGGGAAAGGCAGGCAGAGAATTCCCTGCTAGCACCTTCTCTGTGCCTGGGAAGCAGAAGTGTTCACATTGCTTCGCAAGAATCGCTTTTGTGCAGAAAACACTAACACTTGTTCAGAAGGAAAGAAAGCACAGAGCCCCAGATTTTATGTTGTCCTGGAGAGCTTGCAGAGCACTGGGGAAAGGCAGGCAGAGAATTCCCTGCTGGCACCTTCTCTGTGCCTGGGAAGCAGAAGTGTTCACATTGCTTCGCAAGAATCGCTTTTGTGCAGAAAACACTAACACTTGTTCAGAAGGAAAGAAAGCACAGAGCCCCAGATTTTATGTTGTCCTGGAGAGCTTGCAGAGCACTGGGGAAAGGCAGGCAGAGAATTCCCTGCTAGCACCTTCTCTGTGCCTGGGAAGCAGAAGTGTTCACATTGCTTCGCAGAATCGCTTTTGTGCAGAAAACAGTAACACTTGTTCAGAACGAAAGAAAGCACAGAGCCCCAGATTCTATGTTGTCCTGGAGAGCTTGCAGAGCACTGGGGAAAGGCAGGCAGAGAATTCCCTGCTAGCACCTTCTCTGTGCCTGTTCACATTGCTTCGCAGAATCGCTTTTGTGCAGAAAACAGTAACACTTGTTCAGAACGAAAGAAAGCACAGAGCCCCAGATTCTATGTTGTCCTGGAGAGCTTGCAGAGCACTGGGGAAAGGCAGGCAGAGAATTCCCTGCTAGCACCTTCTCTGTGCCTGGGAAGCAGAAGTGTTCACATTGCTTCGCAAGAATCGCTTTTGTGCAGAAAACACTAACACTTGTTCAGAAGGAAAGAAAGCACAGAGCCCCAGATTTTATGTTGTCCTGGAGAGCTTGCAGAGCACTGGGGAAAGGCAGGCAGAGAATTCCCTGCTAGCACCTTCTCTGTGCCTGGGAAGCAGAAGTGTTCACATTGCTTCGCAGAATCGCTTTTGTGCAGAAAACAGTAACACTTGTTCAGAACGAAAGAAAGCACAGAGCCCCAGATTCTATGTTGTCCTGGAGAGCTTGCAGAGCACTGGGGAAAGGCAGGCAGAGAATTCCCTGCTAGCACCTTCTCTGTGCCTGGGAAGCAGAAGTGTTCACATTGCTTCGCAGAATCGCTTTTGTGCAGAAAACAGTAACACTTGTTCAGAACGAAAGAAAGCACAGAGCCCCAGATTCTATGTTGTCCTGGAGAGCTTGCAGAGCACTGGGGAAAGGCAGGCAGAGAATTCCCTGCTAGCACCTTCTCTGTGCCTGTTCACATTGCTTCGCAGAATCGCTTTTGTGCAGAAAACAGTAACACTTGTTCAGAACGAAAGAAAGCACAGAGCCCCAGATTCTATGTTGTCCTGGAGAGCTTGCAGAGCACTGGGGAAAGGCAGGCAGAGAATTCCCTGCTAGCACCTTCTCTGTGCCTGGGAAGCAGAAGTGTTCACATTGCTTCGCAAGAATCGCTTTTGTGCAGAAAACACTAACACTTGTTCAGAAGGAAAGAAAGCACAGAGCCCCAGATTTTATGTTGTCCTGGAGAGCTTGCAGAGCACTGGGGAAAGGCAGGCAGAGAATTCCCTGCTAGCACCTTCTCTGTGCCTGTTCACATTGCTTCGCAGAATCGCTTTTGTGCAGAAAACAGTAACACTTGTTCAGAAGGAAAGAAAGCACAGAGCCCCAGATTCTATGTTGTCCTGGAGAGCTTGCAGAGCACTGGGGAAAGGCAGGCAGAGAATTCCCTGCTAGCACCTTCTCTGTGCCTGGGAAGCAGAAGTGTTCACATTGCTTCGCAAGAATCGCTTTTGTGCAGAAAACACTAACACTTGTTCAGAAGGAAAGAAAGCACAGAGCCCCAGATTTTATGTTGTCCTGGAGAGCTTGCAGAGCACTGGGGAAAGGCAGGCAGAGAATTCCCTGCTAGCACCTTCTCTGTGCCTGGGAAGCAGAAGTGTTCACATTGCTTCGCAGAATCGCTTTTGTGCAGAAAACAGTAACACTTGTTCAGAACGAAAGAAAGCACAGAGCCCCAGATTCTATGTTGTCCTGGAGAGCTTGCAGAGCACTGGGGAAAGGCAGGCAGAGAATTCCCTGCTAGCACCTTCTCTGTGCCTGTTCACATTGCTTCGCAGAATCGCTTTTGTGCAGAAAACAGTAACACTTGTTCAGAACGAAAGAAAGCACAGAGCCCCAGATTCTATGTTGTCCTGGAGAGCTTGCAGAGCACTGGGGAAAGGCAGGCAGAGAATTCCCTGCTAGCACCTTCTCTGTGCCTGGGAAGCAGAAGTGTTCACATTGCTTCGCAAGAATCGCTTTTGTGCAGAAAACACTAACACTTGTTCAGAAGGAAAGAAAGCACAGAGCCCCAGATTTTATGTTGTCCTGGAGAGCTTGCAGAGCACTGGGGAAAGGCAGGCAGAGAATTCCCTGCTGGCACCTTCTCTGTGCCTGGGAAGCAGAAGTGTTCACATTGCTTCGCAAGAATCGCTTTTGTGCAGAAAACACTAACACTTGTTCAGAAGGAAAGAAAGCACAGAGCCCCAGATTTTATGTTGTCCTGGAGAGCTTGCAGAGCACTGGGGAAAGGCAGGCAGAGAATTCCCTGCTAGCACCTTCTCTGTGCCTGGGAAGCAGAAGTGTTCACATTGCTTCGCAGAATCGCTTTTGTGCAGAAAACAGTAACACTTGTTCAGAAGGAAAGAAAGCACAGAGCCCCAGATTCTATGTTGTCCTGGAGAGCTTGCAGAGCACTGGGGAAAGGCAGGCAGAGAATTCCCTGCTAGCACCTTCTCTGTGCCTGGGAAGCAGAAGTGTTCACATTGCTTCGCAGAATCGCTTTTGTGCAGAAAACAGTAACACTTGTTCAGAACGAAAGAAAGCACAGAGCCCCAGATTCTATGTTGTCCTGGAGAGCTTGCAGAGCACTGGGGAAAGGCAGGCAGAGAATTCCCTGCTAGCACCTTCTCTGTGCCTGTTCACATTGCTTCGCAGAATCGCTTTTGTGCAGAAAACAGTAACACTTGTTCAGAACGAAAGAAAGCACAGAGCCCCAGATTCTATGTTGTCCTGGAGAGCTTGCAGAGCACTGGGGAAAGGCAGGCAGAGAATTCCCTGCTAGCACCTTCTCTGTGCCTGGGAAGCAGAAGTGTTCACATTGCTTCGCAAGAATCGCTTTTGTGCAGAAAACACTAACACTTGTTCAGAAGGAAAGAAAGCACAGAGCCCCAGATTTTATGTTGTCCTGGAGAGCTTGCAGAGCACTGGGGAAAGGCAGGCAGAGAATTCCCTGCTGGCACCTTCTCTGTGCCTGGGAAGCAGAAGTGTTCACATTGCTTCGCAAGAATCGCTTTTGTGCAGAAAACACTAACACTTGTTCAGAAGGAAAGAAAGCACAGAGCCCCAGACTCTATGTTGTCCTGGAGAGCTTGCAGAGCACTGGGGAAAGGCAGGCAGAGAATTCCCTGCTAGCACCTTCTCTGTGCCTGGGAAGCAGAAGTGTTCACATTGCTTCGCAGAATCGCTTTTGTGCAGAAAACAGTAACACTTGTTCAGAACGAAAGAAAGCACAGAGCCCCAGATTCTATGTTGTCCTGGAGAGCTTGCAGAGCACTGGGGAAAGGCAGGCAGAGAATTCCCTGCTAGCACCTTCTCTGTGCCTGTTCACATTGCTTCGCAGAATCGCTTTTGTGCAGAAAACAGTAACACTTGTTCAGAACGAAAGAAAGCACAGAGCCCCAGATTCTATGTTGTCCTGGAGAGCTTGCAGAGCACTGGGGAAAGGCAGGCAGAGAATTCCCTGATAGCACCTTCTCTGTGCCTGTTCACATTGCTTCGCAGAATCGCTTTTGTGCAGAAAACAGTAACACTTGTTCAGAAGGAAAGAAAGCACAGAGCCCCAGATTTGCTGTTGTTCTGGAGAGCTTGCAGAGCACTGGGGAAAGGCAGGCAGAGAATTCCCTGCTAGCACCTTCTCTGTGCCTGGGAAGCAGAAGTGTTCACATTGCTTCGCAAGAATCGCTTTTGTGCAGAAAACACTAACACTTGTTCAGAAGGAAAGAAAGCACAGAGCCCCAGATTTTATGTTGTCCTGGAGAGCTTGCAGATAACTGGGGAAAGGCAGGCAGAGAATTCCCTGCTAGCACCTTCTCTGTGCCTGGGAAGCAGAAGTGTTCACATTGCTTCGCAAGAATCGCTTTTGTGCAGAAAACACTAACACTTGTTCAGAAGGAAAGAAAGCACAGAGCCCCAGATTTTATGTTGTCCTGGAGAGCTTGCAGAGCACTGGGGAAAGGCAGGCAGAGAATTCCCTGATAGCACCTTCTCTGTGCCTGGGAAGCAGAAGTGTTCACATTGCTTCGCAAGAATCGCTTTTGTGCAGAAAACACTAACACTTGTTCAGAAGGAAAGAAAGCACAGAGCCCCAGATTTTATGTTGTCCTGGAGAGCTTGCAGAGCACTGGGGAAAGGCAGGCAGAGAATTCCCTGCTGGCACCTTCTCTGTGCCTGTTCACATTGCTTCGCAGAATCGCTTTTGTGCAGAAAACAGTAACACTTGTTCAGAACGAAAGAAAGCACAGAGCCCCAGATTCTATGTTGTCCTGGAGAGCTTGCAGAGCACTGGGGAAAGGCAGGCAGAGAATTCCCTGCTAGCACCTTCTCTGTGCCTGGGAAGCAGAAGTGTTCACATTGCTTCGCAAGAATCGCTTTTGTGCAGAAAACAGTAACACTTGTTCAGAACGAAAGAAAGCACAGAGCCCCATATTCTATGTTGTCCTGGAGAGCTTGCAGAGCACTGGGGAAAGGCAGGCAGAGAATTCCCTGCTAGCACCTTCTCTGTGCCTGGGAAGCAGAAGTGTTCACATTGCTTCGCAAGAATCGCTTTTGTGCAGAAAACACTAACACTTGTTCAGAAGGAAAGAAAGCACAGAGCCCCAGATTTTATGTTGTCCTGGAGAGCTTGCAGAGCACTGGGGAAAGGCAGGCAGAGAATTCCCTGCTAGCACCTTCTCTGTGCCTGTTCACATTGCTTCGCAGAATCGCTTTTGTGCAGAAAACAGTAACACTTGTTCAGAACGAAAGAAAGCACAGAGCCCCAGATTCTATGTTGTCCTGGAGAGCTTGCAGAGCACTGGGGAAAGGCAGGCAGAGAATTCCCTGCTAGCACCTTCTCTGTGCCTGGGAAGCAGAAGTGTTCACATTGCTTCGCAAGAATCGCTTTTGTGCAGAAAACACTAACACTTGTTCAGAAGGAAAGAAAGCACAGAGCCCCAGATTTTATGTTGTCCTGGAGAGCTTGCAGAGCACTGGGGAAAGGCAGGCAGAGAATTCCCTGCTGGCACCTTCTCTGTGCCTGTTCACATTCCTTCGCAGAATCGCTTTTGTGCAGAAAACAGTAACACTTGTTCAGAAGGAAAGAAAGCACAGAGCCCCAGATTCTATGTTGTCCTGGAGAGCTTGCAGAGCACTGGGGAAAGGCAGGCAGAGAATTCCCTGCTAGCACCTTCTCTGTGCCTGGGAAGCAGAAGTGTTCACATTGCTTCGCAAGAATCGCTTTTGTGCAGAAAACACTAACACTTGTTCAGAAGGAAAGAAAGCACAGAGCCCCAGATTTTATGTTGTCCTGGAGAGCTTGCAGAGCACTGGGGAAAGGCAGGCAGAGAATTCCCTGCTAGCACCTTCTCTGTGCCTGGGAAGCAGAAGTGTTCACATTGCTTCGCAGAATCGCTTTTGTGCAGAAAAGAGTAACACTTGTTCAGAACGAAAGAAAGCACAGAGCCCCAGATTCTATGTTGTCCTGGAGAGCTTGCAGAGCACTGGGGAAAGGCAGGCAGAGAATTCCCTGCTAGCACCTTCTCTGTGCCTGTTCACATTGCTTCGCAGACTCGCTTTTGTGCAGAAAACAGTAACACTTGTTCAGAACGAAAGAAAGCACAGAGCCCCAGATTCTATGTTGTCCTGGAGAGCTTGCAGAGCACTGGGGAAAGGCAGGCAGAGAATTCCCTGCTAGCACCTTCTCTGTGCCTGGGAAGCAGAAGTGTTCACATTGCTTCGCAAGAATCGCTTTTGTGCAGAAAACACTAACACTTGTTCAGAAGGAAAGAAAGCACAGAGCCCCAGATTTTATGTTGTCCTGGAGAGCTTGCAGAGCACTGGGGAAAGGCAGGCAGAGAATTCCCTGCTGGCACCTTCTCTGTGCCTGTTCACATTGCTTCGCAGAATCGCTTTTGTGCAGAAAACAGTAACACTTGTTCAGAAGGAAAGAAAGCACAGAGCCCCAGATTCTATGTTGTCCTGGAGAGCTTGCAGAGCACTGGGGAAAGGCAGGCAGAGAATTCCCTGCTAGCACCTTCTCTGTGCCTGGGAAGCAGAAGTGTTCACATTGCTTCGCAAGAATCGCTTTTGTGCAGAAAACACTAACACTTGTTCAGAAGGAAAGAAAGCACAGAGCCCCAGATTCTATGTTGTCCTGGAGAGCTTGCAGAGCACTGGGGAAAGGCAGGCAGAGAATTCCCTGCTAGCACCTTCTCTGTGCCTGGGAAGCAGAAGTGTTCACATTGCTTCGCAGAATCGCTTTTGTGCAGAAAAGAGTAACACTTGTTCAGAACGAAAGAAAGCACAGAGCCCCAGATTTGCTGTTGTCCTGGAGAGCTTGCAGAGCACTGGGGAAAGGCAGGCAGAGAATTCCCTGCTAGCACCTTCTCTGTGCCTGTTCACATTGCTTCGCAGAATCGCTTTTGTGCAGAAAACAGTAACACTTGTTCAGAACGAAAGAAAGCACAGAGCCCCAGATTCTATGTTGTCCTGGAGAGCTTGCAGAGCACTGGGGAAAGGCAGGCAGAGAATTCCCTGCTAGCACCTTCTCTGTGCCTGGGAAGCAGAAGTGTTCACATTGCTTCGCAAGAATCGCTTTTGTGCAGAAAACAGTAACACTTGTTCAGAAGGAAAGAAAGCACAGAGCCCCAGATTTTATGTTGTCCTGGAGAGCTTGCAGAGCACTGGGGAAAGGCAGGCAGAGAATTCCCTGCTGGCACCTTCTCTGTGCCTGTTCACATTGCTTCGCAGAATCGCTTTTGTGCAGAAAACAGTAACACTTGTTCAGAAGGAAAGAAAGCACAGAGCCCCAGATTCTATGTTGTCCTGGAGAGCTTGCAGAGCACTGGGGAAAGGCAGGCAGAGAATTCCCTGCTAGCACCTTCTCTGTGCCTGGGAAGCAGAAGTGTTCACATTGCTTCGCAAGAATCGCTTTTGTGCAGAAAACACTAACACTTGTTCAGAAGGAAAGAAAGCACAGAGCCCCAGATTTTATGTTGTCCTGGAGAGCTTGCAGAGCACTGGGGAAAGGCAGGCAGAGAATTCCCTGCTAGCACCTTCTCTGTGCCTGGGAAGCAGAAGTGTTCACATTGCTTCGCAGAATCGCTTTTGTGCAGAAAACAGTAACACTTGTTCAGAACGAAAGAAAGCACAGAGCCCCAGATTCTATGTTGTCCTGGAGAGCTTGCAGAGCACTGGGGAAAGGCAGGCAGAGAATTCACTGCTAGCACCTTCTCTGTGCCTGGGAAGCAGAAGTGTTCACATTGCTTCGCAGAATCGCTTTTGTGCAGAAAACAGTAACACTTGTTCAGAACGAAAGAAAGCACAGAGCCCCAGATTCTATGTTGTCCTGGAGAGCTTGCAGAGCACTGGGGAAAGGCAGGCAGAGAATTCCCTGCTAGCACCTTCTCTGTGCCTGGGAAGCAGAAGTGTTCACATTGCTTCGCAAGAATCGCTTTTGTGCAGAAAACACTAACACTTGTTCAGAAGGAAAGAAAGCACAGAGCCCCAGATTTTATGTTGTTCTGGAGAGCTTGCAGAGCACTGGGGAAAGGCAGGCAGAGAATTCCCTGCTAGCACCTTCTCTGTGCCTGGGAAGCAGAAGTGTTCACATTGCTTCGCAAGAATCGCTTTTGTGCAGAAAACACTAACACTTGTTCAGAAGGAAAGAAAGCACAGAGCCCCAGATTTTATGTTGTCCTGGAGAGCTTGCAGAGCACTGGGGAAAGGCAGGCAGAGAATTCCCTGCTAGCACCTTCTCTGTGCCTGGGAAGCAGAAGTGTTCACATTGCTTCGCAGAATCGCTTTTGTGCAGAAAACAGTAACACTTGTTCAGAACGAAAGAAAGCACAGAGCCCCAGATTCTATGTTGTCCTGGAGAGCTTGCAGAGCACTGGGGAAAGGCAGGCAGAGAATTCCCTGGTAGCACCTTCTCTGTGCCTGGGAAGCAGAAGTGTTCACATTGCTTCGCAGAATCGCTTTTGTGCAGAAAACAGTAACACTTGTTCAGAACGAAAGAAAGCACAGAGCCCCAGATTCTATGTTGTCCTGGAGAGCTTGCAGAGCACTGGGGAAAGGCAGGCAGAGAATTCCCTGCTAGCACCTTCTCTGTGCCTGTTCACATTGCTTCGCAGAATCGCTTTTGTGCAGAAAACAGTAACACTTGTTCAGAACGAAAGAAAGCACAGAGCCCCAGATTCTATGTTGTCCTGGAGAGCTTGCAGAGCACTGGGGAAAGGCAGGCAGAGAATTCCCTGCTAGCACCTTCTCTGTGCCTGGGAAGCAGAAGTGTTCACATTGCTTCGCAAGAATCGCTTTTGTGCAGAAAACACTAACACTTGTTCAGAAGGAAAGAAAGCACAGAGCCCCAGATTTTATGTTGTCCTGGAGAGCTTGCAGAGCACTGGGGAAAGGCAGGCAGAGAATTCCCTGCTGGCACCTTCTCTGTGCCTGGGAAGCAGAAGTGTTCACATTGCTTCGCAAGAATCGCTTTTGTGCAGAAAACACTAACACTTGTTCAGAAGGAAAGAAAGCACAGAGCCCCAGACTCTATGTTGTCCTGGAGAGCTTGCAGAGCACTGGGGAAAGGCAGGCAGAGAATTCCCTGCTAGCACCTTCTCTGTGCCTGGGAAGCAGAAGTGTTCACATTGCTTCGCAGAATCGCTTTTGTGCAGAAAACAGTAACACTTGTTCAGAACGAAAGAAAGCACAGAGCCCCAGATTCTATGTTGTCCTGGAGAGCTTGCAGAGCACTGGGGAAAGGCAGGCAGAGAATTCCCTGCTAGCACCTTCTCTGTGCCTGTTCACATTGCTTCGCAGAATCGCTTTTGTGCAGAAAACAGTAACACTTGTTCAGAACGAAAGAAAGCACAGAGCCCCAGATTCTATGTTGTCCTGGAGAGCTTGCAGAGCACTGGGGAAAGGCAGGCAGAGAATTCCCTGCTAGCACCTTCTCTGTGCCTGTTCACATTGCTTCGCAGAATCGCTTTTGTGCAGAAAACAGTAACACTTGTTCAGAAGGAAAGAAAGCACAGAGCCCCAGATTCTATGTTGTCCTGGAGAGCTTGCAGAGCACTGGGGAAAGGCAGGCAGAGAATTCCCTGCTAGCACCTTCTCTGTGCCTGGGAAGCAGAAGTGTTCACATTGCTTCGCAAGAATCGCTTTTGTGCAGAAAACACTAACACTTGTTCAGAAGGAAAGAAAGCACAGAGCCCCAGATTTTATGTTGTCCTGGAGAGCTTGCAGATAACTGGGGAAAGGCAGGCAGAGAATTCCCTGCTAGTACCTTCTCTGTGCCTGGGAAGCAGAAGTGTTCACATTGCTTCGCAAGAATCGCTTTTGTGCAGAAAACACTAACACTTGTTCAGAAGGAAAGAAAGCACAGAGCCCCAGATTTTATGTTGTCCTGGAGAGCTTGCAGAGCACTGGGGAAAGGCAGGCAGAGAATTCCCTGATAGCACCTTCTCTGTGCCTGGGAAGCAGAAGTGTTCACATTGCTTCGCAAGAATCGCTTTTGTGCAGAAAACACTAACACTTGTTCAGAAGGAAAGAAAGCACAGAGCCCCAGATTTTATGTTGTCCTGGAGAGCTTGCAGAGCACTGGGGAAAGGCAGGCAGAGAATTCCCTGCTGGCACCTTCTCTGTGCCTGTTCACATTGCTTCGCAGAATCGCTTTTGTGCAGAAAACAGTAACACTTGTTCAGAACGAAAGAAAGCACAGAGCCCCAGATTCTATGTTGTCCTGGAGAGCTTGCAGAGCACTGGGGAAAGGCAGGCAGAGAATTCCCTGCTAGCACCTTCTCTGTGCCTGGGAAGCAGAAGTGTTCACATTGCTTCGCAAGAATCGCTTTTGTGCAGAAAACACTAACACTTGTTCAGAAGGAAAGAAAGCACAGAGCCCCAGATTTTATGTTGTCCTGGAGAGCTTGCAGAGCACTGGGGAAAGGCAGGCAGAGAATTCCCTGCTAGCACCTTCTCTGTGCCTGGGAAGCAGAAGTGTTCACATTGCTTCGCAGAATCGCTTTTGTGCAGAAAACAGTAACACTTGTTCAGAACGAAAGAAAGCACAGAGCCCCAGATTCTATGTTGTCCTGGAGAGCTTGCAGAGCACTGGGGAAAGGCAGGCAGAGAATTCCCTGCTAGCACCTTCTCTGTGCCTGGGAAGCAGAAGTGTTCACATTGCTTCGCAGAATCGCTTTTGTGCAGAAAACAGTAACACTTGTTCAGAACGAAAGAAAGCACAGAGCCCCAGATTCTATGTTGTCCTGGAGAGCTTGCAGAGCACTGGGGAAAGGCAGGCAGAGAATTCCCTGCTAGCACCTTCTCTGTGCCTGTTCACATTGCTTCGCAGAATCGCTTTTGTGCAGAAAACAGTAACACTTGTTCAGAACGAAAGAAAGCACAGAGCCCCAGATTCTATGTTGTCCTGGAGAGCTTGCAGAGCACTGGGGAAAGGCAGGCAGAGAATTCCCTGCTAGCACCTTCTCTGTGCCTGGGAAGCAGAAGTGTTCACATTGCTTCGCAGAATCGCTTTTGTGCAGAAAACAGTAACACTTGTTCAGAACGAAAGAAAGCACAGAGCCCCAGATTCTATGTTGTCCTGGAGAGCTTGCAGAGCACTGGGGAAAGGCAGGCAGAGAATTCACTGCTAGCACCTTCTCTGTGCCTGGGAAGCAGAAGTGTTCACATTGCTTCGCAGAATCGCTTTTGTGCAGAAAACAGTAACACTTGTTCAGAACGAAAGAAAGCACAGAGCCCCAGATTCTATGTTGTCCTGGAGAGCTTGCAGAGCACTGGGGAAAGGCAGGCAGAGAATTCCCTGCTAGCACCTTCTCTGTGCCTGGGAAGCAGAAGTGTTCACATTGCTTCGCAAGAATCGCTTTTGTGCAGAAAACACTAACACTTGTTCAGAAGGAAAGAAAGCACAGAGCCCCAGATTTTATGTTGTCCTGGAGAGCTTGCAGAGCACTGGGGAAAGGCAGGCAGAGAATTCCCTGCTGGCACCTTCTCTGTGCCTGGGAAGCAGAAGTGTTCACATTGCTTCGCAAGAATCGCTTTTGTGCAGAAAACACTAACACTTGTTCAGAAGGAAAGAAAGCACAGAGCCCCAGATTTTATGTTGTCCTGGAGAGCTTGCAGAGCACTGGGGAAAGGCAGGCAGAGAATTCCCTGCTAGCACCTTCTCTGTGCCTGGGAAGCAGAAGTGTTCACATTGCTTCGCAGAATCGCTTTTGTGCAGAAAACAGTAACACTTGTTCAGAACGAAAGAAAGCACAGAGCCCCAGATTCTATGTTGTCCTGGAGAGCTTGCAGAGCACTGGGGAAAGGCAGGCAGAGAATTCCCTGGTAGCACCTTCTCTGTGCCTGGGAAGCAGAAGTGTTCACATTGCTTCGCAGAATCGCTTTTGTGCAGAAAACAGTAACACTTGTTCAGAACGAAAGAAAGCACAGAGCCCCAGATTCTATGTTGTCCTGGAGAGCTTGCAGAGCACTGGGGAAAGGCAGGCAGAGAATTCCCTGCTAGCACCTTCTCTGTGCCTGTTCACATTGCTTCGCAGAATCGCTTTTGTGCAGAAAACAGTAACACTTGTTCAGAACGAAAGAAAGCACAGAGCCCCAGATTCTATGTTGTCCTGGAGAGCTTGCAGAGCACTGGGGAAAGGCAGGCAGAGAATTCCCTGCTAGCACCTTCTCTGTGCCTGGGAAGCAGAAGTGTTCACATTGCTTCGCAAGAATCGCTTTTGTGCAGAAAACACTAACACTTGTTCAGAAGGAAAGAAAGCACAGAGCCCCAGATTTTATGTTGTCCTGGAGAGCTTGCAGAGCACTGGGGAAAGGCAGGCAGAGAATTCCCTGCTGGCACCTTCTCTGTGCCTGGGAAGCAGAAGTGTTCACATTGCTTCGCAAGAATCGCTTTTGTGCAGAAAACACTAACACTTGTTCAGAAGGAAAGAAAGCACAGAGCCCCAGACTCTATGTTGTCCTGGAGAGCTTGCAGAGCACTGGGGAAAGGCAGGCAGAGAATTCCCTGCTAGCACCTTCTCTGTGCCTGGGAAGCAGAAGTGTTCACATTGCTTCGCAGAATCGCTTTTGTGCAGAAAACAGTAACACTTGTTCAGAACGAAAGAAAGCACAGAGCCCCAGATTCTATGTTGTCCTGGAGAGCTTGCAGAGCACTGGGGAAAGGCAGGCAGAGAATTCCCTGCTAGCACCTTCTCTGTGCCTGTTCACATTGCTTCGCAGAATCGCTTTTGTGCAGAAAACAGTAACACTTGTTCAGAACGAAAGAAAGCACAGAGCCCCAGATTCTATGTTGTCCTGGAGAGCTTGCAGAGCACTGGGGAAAGGCAGGCAGAGAATTCCCTGCTAGCACCTTCTCTGTGCCTGTTCACATTGCTTCGCAGAATCGCTTTTGTGCAGAAAACAGTAACACTTGTTCAGAAGGAAAGAAAGCACAGAGCCCCAGATTCTATGTTGTCCTGGAGAGCTTGCAGAGCACTGGGGAAAGGCAGGCAGAGAATTCCCTGCTAGCACCTTCTCTGTGCCTGGGAACCAGAAGTGTTCACATTGCTTCGCAAGAATCGCTTTTGTGCAGAAAACAGTAACACTTGTTCAGAAGGAAAGAAAGCACAGAGCCCCAGATTTTATGTTGTCCTGGAGAGCTTGCAGATAACTGGGGAAAGGCAGGCAGAGAATTCCCTGCTAGCACCTTCTCTGTGCCTGGGAAGCAGAAGTGTTCACATTGCTTCGCAAGAATCGCTTTTGTGCAGAAAACACTAACACTTGTTCAGAAGGAAAGAAAGCACAGAGCCCCAGATTTTATGTTGTCCTGGAGAGCTTGCAGAGCACTGGGGAAAGGCAGGCAGAGAATTCCCTGCTAGCACCTTCTCTGTGCCTGGGAAGCAGAAGTGTTCACATTGCTTCGCAAGAATCGCTTTTGTGCAGAAAACACTAACACTTGTTCAGAAGGAAAGAAAGCACAGAGCCCCAGATTTTATGTTGTCCTGGAGAGCTTGCAGAGCACTGGGGAAAGGCAGGCAGAGAATTCCCTGCTGGCACCTTCTCTGTGCCTGTTCACATTGCTTCGCAGAATCGCTTTTGTGCAGAAAACAGTAACACTTGTTCAGAACGAAAGAAAGCACAGAGCCCCAGATTCTATGTTGTCCTGGAGAGCTTGCAGAGCACTGGGGAAAGGCAGGCAGAGAATTCCCTGCTAGCACCTTCTCTGTGCCTGGGAAGCAGAAGTGTTCACATTGCTTCGCAAGAATCGCTTTTGTGCAGAAAACAGTAACACTTGTTCAGAACGAAAGAAAGCACAGAGCCCCATATTCTATGTTGTCCTGGAGAGCTTGCAGAGCACTGGGGAAAGGCAGGCAGAGAATTCCCTGCTAGCACCTTCTCTGTGCCTGGGAAGCAGAAGTGTTCACATTGCTTCGCAAGAATCGCTTTTGTGCAGAAAACACTAACACTTGTTCAGAAGGAAAGAAAGCACAGAGCCCCAGATTTTATGTTGTCCTGGAGAGCTTGCAGAGCACTGGGGAAAGGCAGGCAGAGAATTCCCTGCTGGCACCTTCTCTGTGCCTGGGAAGCAGAAGTGTTCACATTGCTTCGCAAGAATCGCTTTTGTGCAGAAAACACTAACACTTGTTCAGAAGGAAAGAAAGCACAGAGCCCCAGACTCTATGTTGTCCTGGAGAGCTTGCAGAGCACTGGGGAAAGGCAGGCAGAGAATTCCCTGCTAGCACCTTCTCTGTGCCTGGGAAGCAGAAGTGTTCACATTGCTTCGCAGAATCGCTTTTGTGCAGAAAACAGTAACACTTGTTCAGAACGAAAGAAAGCACAGAGCCCCAGATTCTATGTTGTCCTGGAGAGCTTGCAGAGCACTGGGGAAAGGCAGGCAGAGAATTCCCTGCTAGCACCTTCTCTGTGCCTGTTCACATTGCTTCGCAGAATCGCTTTTGTGCAGAAAACAGTAACACTTGTTCAGAACGAAAGAAAGCACAGAGCCCCAGATTCTATGTTGTCCTGGAGAGCTTGCAGAGCACTGGGGAAAGGCAGGCAGAGAATTCCCTGCTAGCACCTTCTCTGTGCCTGTTCACATTGCTTCGCAGAATCGCTTTTGTGCAGAAAACAGTAACACTTGTTCAGAAGGAAAGAAAGCACAGAGCCCCAGATTCTATGTTGTCCTGGAGAGCTTGCAGAGCACTGGGGAAAGGCAGGCAGAGAATTCCCTGCTAGCACCTTCTCTGTGCCTGGGAAGCAGAAGTGTTCACATTGCTTCGCAAGAATCGCTTTTGTGCAGAAAACACTAACACTTGTTCAGAAGGAAAGAAAGCACAGAGCCCCAGATTTTATGTTGTCCTGGAGAGCTTGCAGATAACTGGGGAAAGGCAGGCAGAGAATTCCCTGCTAGCACCTTCTCTGTGCCTGGGAAGCAGAAGTGTTCACATTGCTTCGCAAGAATCGCTTTTGTGCAGAAAACACTAACACTTGTTCAGAAGGAAAGAAAGCACAGAGCCCCAGATTTTATGTTGTCCTGGAGAGCTTGCAGAGCACTGGGGAAAGGCAGGCAGAGAATTCCCTGATAGCACCTTCTCTGTGCCTGGGAAGCAGAAGTGTTCACATTGCTTCGCAAGAATCGCTTTTGTGCAGAAAACACTAACACTTGTTCAGAAGGAAAGAAAGCACAGAGCCCCAGATTTTATGTTGTCCTGGAGAGCTTGCAGAGCACTGGGGAAAGGCAGGCAGAGAATTCCCTGCTGGCACCTTCTCTGTGCCTGTTCACATTGCTTCGCAGAATCGCTTTTGTGCAGAAAACAGTAACACTTGTTCAGAACGAAAGAAAGCACAGAGCCCCAGATTCTATGTTGTCCTGGAGAGCTTGCAGAGCACTGGGGAAAGGCAGGCAGAGAATTCCCTGCTAGCACCTTCTCTGTGCCTGGGAAGCAGAAGTGTTCACATTGCTTCGCAAGAATCGCTTTTGTGCAGAAAACAGTAACACTTGTTCAGAACGAAAGAAAGCACAGAGCCCCATATTCTATGTTGTCCTGGAGAGCTTGCAGAGCACTGGGGAAAGGCAGGCAGAGAATTCCCTGCTAGCACCTTCTCTGTGCCTGGGAAGCAGAAGTGTTCACATTGCTTCGCAAGAATCGCTTTTGTGCAGAAAACACTAACACTTGTTCAGAAGGAAAGAAAGCACAGAGCCCCAGATTTTATGTTGTCCTGGAGAGCTTGCAGAGCACTGGGGAAAGGCAGGCAGAGAATTCCCTGCTAGCACCTTCTCTGTGCCTGTTCACATTGCTTCGCAGAATCGCTTTTGTGCAGAAAACAGTAACACTTGTTCAGAACGAAAGAAAGCACAGAGCCCCAGATTCTATGTTGTCCTGGAGAGCTTGCAGAGCACTGGGGAAAGGCAGGCAGAGAATTCCCTGCTAGCACCTTCTCTGTGCCTGGGAAGCAGAAGTGTTCACATTGCTTCGCAAGAATCGCTTTTGTGCAGAAAACACTAACACTTGTTCAGAAGGAAAGAAAGCACAGAGCCCCAGATTTTATGTTGTCCTGGAGAGCTTGCAGAGCACTGGGGAAAGGCAGGCAGAGAATTCCCTGCTGGCACCTTCTCTGTGCCTGTTCACATTCCTTCGCAGAATCGCTTTTGTGCAGAAAACAGTAACACTTGTTCAGAAGGAAAGAAAGCACAGAGCCCCAGATTCTATGTTGTCCTGGAGAGCTTGCAGAGCACTGGGGAAAGGCAGGCAGAGAATTCCCTGCTAGCACCTTCTCTGTGCCTGGGAAGCAGAAGTGTTCACATTGCTTCGCAAGAATCGCTTTTGTGCAGAAAACACTAACACTTGTTCAGAAGGAAAGAAAGCACAGAGCCCCAGATTTTATGTTGTCCTGGAGAGCTTGCAGAGCACTGGGGAAAGGCAGGCAGAGAATTCCCTGCTAGCACCTTCTCTGTGCCTGGGAAGCAGAAGTGTTCACATTGCTTCGCAAGAATCGCTTTTGTGCAGAAAACACTAACACTTGTTCAGAACGAAAGAAAGCACAGAGCCCCAGATTCTATGTTGTCCTGGAGAGCTTGCAGAGCACTGGGGAAAGGCAGGCAGAGAATTCCCTGATAGCACCTTCTCTGTGCCTGTTCACATTGCTTCGCAGAATCGCTTTTGTGCAGAAAACAGTAACACTTGTTCAGAACGAAAGAAAGCACAGAGCCCCAGATTCTATGTTGTCCTGGAGAGCTTGCAGAGCACTGGGGAAAGGCAGGCAGAGAATTCCCTGCTAGCACCTTCTCTGTGCCTGGGAAGCAGAAGTGTTCACATTGCTTCGCAGAATCGCTTTTGTGCAGAAAACAGTAACACTTGTTCAGAACGAAAGAAAGCACAGAGCCCCAGATTCTATGTTGTCCTGGAGAGCTTGCAGAGCACTGGGGAAAGGCAGGCAGAGAATTCCCTGCTAGCACCTTCTCTGTGCCTGTTCACATTGCTTCGCAGAATCGCTTTTGTGCAGAAAACAGTAACACTTGTTCAGAACGAAAGAAAGCACAGAGCCCCAGATTCTATGTTGTCCTGGAGAGCTTGCAGAGCACTGGGGAAAGGCAGGCAGAGAATTCCCTGCTAGCACCTTCTCTGTGCCTGGGAAGCAGAAGTGTTCACATTGCTTCGCAAGAATCGCTTTTGTGCAGAAAACACTAACACTTGTTCAGAAGGAAAGAAAGCACAGAGCCCCAGATTTTATGTTGTCCTGGAGAGCTTGCAGAGCACTGGGGAAAGGCAGGCAGAGAATTCCCTGCTGGCACCTTCTCTGTGCCTGGGAAGCAGAAGTGTTCACATTGCTTCGCAAGAATCGCTTTTGTGCAGAAAACACTAACACTTGTTCAGAAGGAAAGAAAGCACAGAGCCCCAGATTTTATGTTGTCCTGGAGAGCTTGCAGAGCACTGGGGAAAGGCAGGCAGAGAATTCCCTGCTAGCACCTTCTCTGTGCCTGGGAAGCAGAAGTGTTCACATTGCTTCGCAGAATCGCTTTTGTGCAGAAAACAGTAACACTTGTTCAGAACGAAAGAAAGCACAGAGCCCCAGATTCTATGTTGTCCTGGAGAGCTTGCAGAGCACTGGGGAAAGGCAGGCAGAGAATTCCCTGCTAGCACCTTCTCTGTGCCTGTTCACATTGCTTCGCAGAATCGCTTTTGTGCAGAAAACAGTAACACTTGTTCAGAACGAAAGAAAGCACAGAGCCCCAGATTCTATGTTGTCCTGGAGAGCTTGCAGAGCACTGGGGAAAGGCAGGCAGAGAATTCCCTGCTAGCACCTTCTCTGTGCCTGGGAAGCAGAAGTGTTCACATTGCTTCGCAAGAATCGCTTTTGTGCAGAAAACACTAACACTTGTTCAGAAGGAAAGAAAGCACAGAGCCCCAGATTTTATGTTGTCCTGGAGAGCTTGCAGAGCACTGGGGAAAGGCAGGCAGAGAATTCCCTGCTAGCACCTTCTCTGTGCCTGGGAAGCAGAAGTGTTCACATTGCTTCGCAGAATCGCTTTTGTGCAGAAAACAGTAACACTTGTTCAGAACGAAAGAAAGCACAGAGCCCCAGATTCTATGTTGTCCTGGAGAGCTTGCAGAGCACTGGGGAAAGGCAGGCAGAGAATTCCCTGCTAGCACCTTCTCTGTGCCTGGGAAGCAGAAGTGTTCACATTGCTTCGCAGAATCGCTTTTGTGCAGAAAACAGTAACACTTGTTCAGAACGAAAGAAAGCACAGAGCCCCAGATTCTATGTTGTCCTGGAGAGCTTGCAGAGCACTGGGGAAAGGCAGGCAGAGAATTCCCTGCTAGCACCTTCTCTGTGCCTGTTCACATTGCTTCGCAGAATCGCTTTTGTGCAGAAAACAGTAACACTTGTTCAGAACGAAAGAAAGCACAGAGCCCCAGATTCTATGTTGTCCTGGAGAGCTTGCAGAGCACTGGGGAAAGGCAGGCAGAGAATTCCCTGCTAGCACCTTCTCTGTGCCTGGGAAGCAGAAGTGTTCACATTGCTTCGCAAGAATCGCTTTTGTGCAGAAAACACTAACACTTGTTCAGAAGGAAAGAAAGCACAGAGCCCCAGATTTTATGTTGTCCTGGAGAGCTTGCAGAGCACTGGGGAAAGGCAGGCAGAGAATTCCCTGCTAGCACCTTCTCTGTGCCTGTTCACATTGCTTCGCAGAATCGCTTTTGTGCAGAAAACAGTAACACTTGTTCAGAAGGAAAGAAAGCACAGAGCCCCAGATTCTATGTTGTCCTGGAGAGCTTGCAGAGCACTGGGGAAAGGCAGGCAGAGAATTCCCTGCTAGCACCTTCTCTGTGCCTGGGAAGCAGAAGTGTTCACATTGCTTCGCAAGAATCGCTTTTGTGCAGAAAACACTAACACTTGTTCAGAAGGAAAGAAAGCACAGAGCCCCAGATTTTATGTTGTCCTGGAGAGCTTGCAGAGCACTGGGGAAAGGCAGGCAGAGAATTCCCTGCTAGCACCTTCTCTGTGCCTGGGAAGCAGAAGTGTTCACATTGCTTCGCAGAATCGCTTTTGTGCAGAAAACAGTAACACTTGTTCAGAACGAAAAAAAGCACAGAGCCCCAGATTCTATGTTGTCCTGGAGAGCTTGCAGAGCACTGGGGAAAGGCAGGCAGAGAATTCCCTGCTAGCACCTTCTCTGTGCCTGGGAAGCAGAAGTGTTCACATTGCTTCGCAGAATCGCTTTTGTGCAGAAAACAGTAACACTTGTTCAGAACGAAAGAAAGCACAGAGCCCCAGATTCTATGTTGTCCTGGAGAGCTTGCAGAGCACTGGGGAAAGGCAGGCAGAGAATTCCCTGCTAGCACCTTCTCTGTGCCTGTTCACATTGCTTCGCAGAATCGCTTTTGTGCAGAAAACAGTAACACTTGTTCAGAACGAAAGAAAGCACAGAGCCCCAGATTCTATGTTGTCCTGGAGAGCTTGCAGAGCACTGGGGAAAGGCAGGCAGAGAATTCCCTGCTAGCACCTTCTCTGTGCCTGGGAAGCAGAAGTGTTCACATTGCTTCGCAAGAATCGCTTTTGTGCAGAAAACACTAACACTTGTTCAGAAGGAAAGAAAGCACAGAGCCCCAGATTTTATGTTGTCCTGGAGAGCTTGCAGAGCACTGGGGAAAGGCAGGCAGAGAATTCCCTGCTGGCACCTTCTCTGTGCCTGGGAAGCAGAAGTGTTCACATTGCTTCGCAAGAATCGCTTTTGTGCAGAAAACACTAACACTTGTTCAGAAGGAAAGAAAGCACAGAGCCCCAGATTTTATGTTGTCCTGGAGAGCTTGCAGAGCACTGGGGAAAGGCAGGCAGAGAATTCCCTGCTAGCACCTTCTCTGTGCCTGGGAAGCAGAAGTGTTCACATTGCTTCGCAGAATCGCTTTTGTGCAGAAAACAGTAACACTTGTTCAGAACGAAAGAAAGCACAGAGCCCCAGATTCTATGTTGTCCTGGAGAGCTTGCAGAGCACTGGGGAAAGGCAGGCAGAGAATTCCCTGCTAGCACCTTCTCTGTGCCTGGGAAGCAGAAGTGTTCACATTGCTTCGCAGAATCGCTTTTGTGCAGAAAACAGTAACACTTGTTCAGAACGAAAGAAAGCACAGAGCCCCAGATTCTATGTTGTCCTGGAGAGCTTGCAGAGCACTGGGGAAAGGCAGGCAGAGAATTCCCTGCTAGCACCTTCTCTGTGCCTGTTCACATTGCTTCGCAGAATCGCTTTTGTGCAGAAAACAGTAACACTTGTTCAGAACGAAAGAAAGCACAGAGCCCCAGATTCTATGTTGTCCTGGAGAGCTTGCAGAGCACTGGGGAAAGGCAGGCAGAGAATTCCCTGCTAGCACCTTCTCTGTGCCTGGGAAGCAGAAGTGTTCACATTGCTTCGCAAGAATCGCTTTTGTGCAGAAAACACTAACACTTGTTCAGAAGGAAAGAAAGCACAGAGCCCCAGATTTTATGTTGTCCTGGAGAGCTTGCAGAGCACTGGGGAAAGGCAGGCAGAGAATTCCCTGCTGGCACCTTCTCTGTGCCTGGGAAGCAGAAGTGTTCACATTGCTTCGCAAGAATCGCTTTTGTGCAGAAAACACTAACACTTGTTCAGAAGGAAAGAAAGCACAGAGCCCCAGACTCTATGTTGTCCTGGAGAGCTTGCAGAGCACTGGGGAAAGGCAGGCAGAGAATTCCCTGCTAGCACCTTCTCTGTGCCTGGGAAGCAGAAGTGTTCACATTGCTTCGCAGAATCGCTTTTGTGCAGAAAACAGTAACACTTGTTCAGAACGAAAGAAAGCACAGAGCCCCAGATTCTATGTTGCCCTGGAGAGCTTGCAGAGCACTGGGGAAAGGCAGGCAGAGAATTCCCTGCTAGCACCTTCTCTGTGCCTGTTCACATTGCTTCGCAGAATCGCTTTTGTGCAGAAAACAGTAACACTTGTTCAGAACGAAAGAAAGCACAGAGCCCCAGATTCTATGTTGTCCTGGAGAGCTTGCAGAGCACTGGGGAAAGGCAGGCAGAGAATTCCCTGCTAGCACCTTCTCTGTGCCTGTTCACATTGCTTCGCAGAATCGCTTTTGTGCAGAAAACAGTAACACTTGTTCAGAAGGAAAGAAAGCACAGAGCCCCAGATTCTATGTTGTCCTGGAGAGCTTGCAGAGCACTGGGGAAAGGCAGGCAGAGAATTCCCTGCTAGCACCTTCTCTGTGCCTGGGAAGCAGAAGTGTTCACATTGCTTCGCAAGAATCGCTTTTGTGCAGAAAACACTAACACTTGTTCAGAAGGAAAGAAAGCACAGAGCCCCAGATTTTATGTTGTCCTGGAGAGCTTGCAGATAACTGGGGAAAGGCAGGCAGAGAATTCCCTGCTAGCACCTTCTCTGTGCCTGGGAAGCAGAAGTGTTCACATTGCTTCGCAAGAATCGCTTTTGTGCAGAAAACACTAACACTTGTTCAGAAGGAAAGAAAGCACAGAGCCCCAGATTTTATGTTGTCCTGGAGAGCTTGCAGAGCACTGGGGAAAGGCAGGCAGAGAATTCCCTGATAGCACCTTCTCTGTGCCTGGGAAGCAGAAGTGTTCACATTGCTTCGCAAGAATCGCTTTTGTGCAGAAAACACTAACACTTGTTCAGAAGGAAAGAAAGCACAGAGCCCCAGATTTTATGTTGTCCTGGAGAGCTTGCAGAGCACTGGGGAAAGGCAGGCAGAGAATTCCCTGCTGGCACCTTCTCTGTGCCTGTTCACATTGCTTCGCAGAATCGCTTTTGTGCAGAAAACAGTAACACTTGTTCAGAACGAAAGAAAGCACAGAGCCCCAGATTCTATGTTGTCCTGGAGAGCTTGCAGAGCACTGGGGAAAGGCAGGCAGAGAATTCCCTGCTAGCACCTTCTCTGTGCCTGGGAAGCAGAAGTGTTCACATTGCTTCGCAAGAATCGCTTTTGTGCAGAAAACAGTAACACTTGTTCAGAACGAAAGAAAGCACAGAGCCCCAGATTCTATGTTGTCCTGGAGAGCTTGCAGAGCACTGGGGAAAGGCAGGCAGAGAATTCCCTGCTAGCACCTTCTCTGTGCCTGGGAAGCAGAAGTGTTCACATTGCTTCGCAAGAATCGCTTTTGTGCAGAAAACACTAACACTTGTTCAGAAGGAAAGAAAGCACAGAGCCCCAGATTTTATGTTGTCCTGGAGAGCTTGCAGAGCACTGGGGAAAGGCAGGCAGAGAATTCCCTGCTGGCACCTTCTCTGTGCCTGTTCACATTCCTTCGCAGAATCGCTTTTGTGCAGAAAACAGTAACACTTGTTCAGAAGGAAAGAAAGCACAGAGCCCCAGATTCTATGTTGTCCTGGAGAGCTTGCAGAGCACTGGGGAAAGGCAGGCAGAGAATTCCCTGCTAGCACCTTCTCTGTGCCTGGGAAGCAGAAGTGTTCACATTGCTTCGCAAGAATCGCTTTTGTGCAGAAAACACTAACACTTGTTCAGAAGGAAAGAAAGCACAGAGCCCCAGATTTTATGTTGTCCTGGAGAGCTTGCAGAGCACTGGGGAAAGGCAGGCAGAGAATTCCCTGCTAGCACCTTCTCTGTGCCTGGGAAGCAGAAGTGTTCACATTGCTTCGCAGAATCGCTTTTGTGCAGAAAAGAGTAACACTTGTTCAGAACGAAAGAAAGCACAGAGCCCCAGATTCTATGTTGTCCTGGAGAGCTTGCAGAGCACTGGGGAAAGGCAGGCAGAGAATTCCCTGCTAGCACCTTCTCTGTGCCTGTTCACATTGCTTCGCAGACTCGCTTTTGTGCAGAAAACAGTAACACTTGTTCAGAACGAAAGAAAGCACAGAGCCCCAGATTCTATGTTGTCCTGGAGAGCTTGCAGAGCACTGGGGAAAGGCAGGCAGAGAATTCCCTGCTAGCACCTTCTCTGTGCCTGGGAAGCAGAAGTGTTCACATTGCTTCGCAAGAATCGCTTTTGTGCAGAAAACACTAACACTTGTTCAGAAGGAAAGAAAGCACAGAGCCCCAGATTTTATGTTGTCCTGGAGAGCTTGCAGAGCACTGGGGAAAGGCAGGCAGAGAATTCCCTGCTGGCACCTTCTCTGTGCCTGTTCACATTGCTTCGCAGAATCGCTTTTGTGCAGAAAACAGTAACACTTGTTCAGAAGGAAAGAAAGCACAGAGCCCCAGATTCTATGTTGTCCTGGAGAGCTTGCAGAGCACTGGGGAAAGGCAGGCAGAGAATTCCCTGCTAGCACCTTCTCTGTGCCTGGGAAGCAGAAGTGTTCACATTGCTTCGCAAGAATCGCTTTTGTGCAGAAAACACTAACACTTGTTCAGAAGGAAAGAAAGCACAGAGCCCCAGATTCTATGTTGTCCTGGAGAGCTTGCAGAGCACTGGGGAAAGGCAGGCAGAGAATTCCCTGCTAGCACCTTCTCTGTGCCTGGGAAGCAGAAGTGTTCACATTGCTTCGCAGAATCGCTTTTGTGCAGAAAACAGTAACACTTGTTCAGAACGAAAGAAAGCACAGAGCCCCAGATTCTATGTTGTCCTGGAGAGCTTGCAGAGCACTGGGGAAAGGCAGGCAGAGAATTCCCTGCTAGCACCTTCTCTGTGCCTGTTCACATTGCTTCGCAGAATCGCTTTTGTGCAGAAAACAGTAACACTTGTTCAGAACGAAAGAAAGCACAGAGCCCCAGATTCTATGTTGTCCTGGAGAGCTTGCAGAGCACTGGGGAAAGGCAGGCAGAGAATTCCCTGCTAGCACCTTCTCTGTGCCTGGGAAGCAGAAGTGTTCACATTGCTTCGCAAGAATCGCTTTTGTGCAGAAAACAGTAACACTTGTTCAGAAGGAAAGAAAGCACAGAGCCCCAGATTTTATGTTGTCCTGGAGAGCTTGCAGAGCACTGGGGAAAGGCAGGCAGAGAATTCCCTGCTGGCACCTTCTCTGTGCCTGTTCACATTGCTTCGCAGAATCGCTTTTGTGCAGAAAACAGTAACACTTGTTCAGAAGGAAAGAAAGCACAGAGCCCCAGATTCTATGTTGTCCTGGAGAGCTTGCAGAGCACTGGGGAAAGGCAGGCAGAGAATTCCCTGCTAGCACCTTCTCTGTGCCTGGGAAGCAGAAGTGTTCACATTGCTTCGCAAGAATCGCTTTTGTGCAGAAAACACTAACACTTGTTCAGAAGGAAAGAAAGCACAGAGCCCCAGATTTTATGTTGTCCTGGAGAGCTTGCAGAGCACTGGGGAAAGGCAGGCAGAGAATTCCCTGCTAGCACCTTCTCTGTGCCTGGGAAGCAGAAGTGTTCACATTGCTTCGCAGAATCGCTTTTGTGCAGAAAACAGTAACACTTGTTCAGAACGAAAGAAAGCACAGAGCCCCAGATTCTATGTTGTCCTGGAGAGCTTGCAGAGCACTGGGGAAAGGCAGGCAGAGAATTCACTGCTAGCACCTTCTCTGTGCCTGGGAAGCAGAAGTGTTCACATTGCTTCGCAGAATCGCTTTTGTGCAGAAAACAGTAACACTTGTTCAGAACGAAAGAAAGCACAGAGCCCCAGATTCTATGTTGTCCTGGAGAGCTTGCAGAGCACTGGGGAAAGGCAGGCAGAGAATTCCCTGCTAGCACCTTCTCTGTGCCTGGGAAGCAGAAGTGTTCACATTGCTTCGCAAGAATCGCTTTTGTGCAGAAAACACTAACACTTGTTCAGAAGGAAAGAAAGCACAGAGCCCCAGATTTTATGTTGTCCTGGAGAGCTTGCAGAGCACTGGGGAAAGGCAGGCAGAGAATTCCCTGCTAGCACCTTCTCTGTGCCTGGGAAGCAGAAGTGTTCACATTGCTTCGCAGAATCGCTTTTGTGCAGAAAAGAGTAACACTTGTTCAGAACGAAAGAAAGCACAGAGCCCCAGATTCTATGTTGTCCTGGAGAGCTTGCAGAGCACTGGGGAAAGGCAGGCAGAGAATTCCCTGATAGCACCTTCTCTGTGCCTGTTCACATTGCTTCGCAGAATCGCTTTTGTGCAGAAAACAGTAACACTTGTTCAGAACGAAAGAAAGCACAGAGCCCCAGATTCTATGTTGTCCTGGAGAGCTTGCAGAGCACTGGGGAAAGGCAGGCAGAGAATTCCCTGCTAGCACCTTCTCTGTGCCTGGGAAGCAGAAGTGTTCACATTGCTTCGCAGAATCGCTTTTGTGCAGAAAACAGTAACACTTGTTCAGAACGAAAGAAAGCACAGAGCCCCAGATTCTATGTTGTCCTGGAGAGCTTGCAGAGCACTGGGGAAAGGCAGGCAGAGAATTCCCTGCTAGCACCTTCTCTGTGCCTGTTCACATTGCTTCGCAGAATCGCTTTTGTGCAGAAAACAGTAACACTTGTTCAGAAGGAAAGAAAGCACAGAGCCCCAGATTCTATGTTGTCCTGGAGAGCTTGCAGAGCACTGGGGAAAGGCAGGCAGAGAATTCCCTGCTAGCACCTTCTCTGTGCCTGGGAAGCAGAAGTGTTCACATTGCTTCGCAAGAATCGCTTTTGTGCAGAAAACAGTAACACTTGTTCAGAAGGAAAGAAAGCACAGAGCCCCAGATTTTATGTTGTCCTTGAGAGCTTGCAGAGCACTGGGGAAAGGCAGGCAGAGAATTCCCTGCTGGCATCTTCTCTGTGCCTGTTCACATTGCTTCGCAGAATCGCTTTTGTGCAGAAAACAGTAACACTTGTTCAGAAGGAAAGAAAGCACAGAGCCCCAGATACTATGTTGTCCTGGAGAGCTTGCAGAGCACTGGGGAAAGGCAGGCAGAGAATTCCCTGCTAGCACCTTCTCTGTGCCTGGGAAGCAGAAGTGTTCACATTGCTTCGCAAGAATCGCTTTTGTGCAGAAAACAGTAACACTTGTTCAGAAGGAAAGAAAGCACAGAGCCCCAGATTTTATGTTGTCCTGGAGAGCTTGCAGAGCACTGGGGAAAGGCAGGCAGAGAATTCCCTGCTAGCACCTTCTCTGTGCCTGGGAAGCAGAAGTGTTCACATTGCTTCGCAGAATCGCTTTTGTGCAGAAAACAGTAACACTTGTTCAGAAGGAAAGAAAGCACAGAGCCCCAGATTCTATGTTGTCCTGGAGAGCTTGCAGAGCACTGGGGAAAGGCAGGCAGAGAATTCCCTGATAGCACCTTCTCTGTGCCTGTTCACATTGCTTCGCAGAATCGCTTTTGTGCAGAAAACAGTAACACTTGTTCAGAAGGAAAGAAAGCACAGAGCTCCAGATTCTATGTTGTCCTGGAGAGCTTGCAGAGCACTGGGGAAAGGCAGGCAGAGAATTCCCTGCTAGCACCTTCTCTGTGCCTGGGAAGCAGAAGTGTTCACATTGCTTCGCAAGAATCGCTTTTGTGCAGAAAACACTAACACTTGTTCAGAAGGAAAGAAAGCACAGAGCCCCAGATTTTATGTTGTCCTGGAGAGCTTGCAGAGCACTGGGGAAAGGCAGGCAGAGAATTCCCTGCTAGCACCTTCTCTGTGCCTGGGAAGCAGAAGTGTTCACATTGCTTCGCAGAATCGCTTTTGTGCAGAAAACAGTAACACTTGTTCAGAACGAAAGAAAGCACAGAGCCCCAGATTTTATGTTGTCCTGGAGAGCTTGCAGAGCACTGGGGAAAGGCAGGCAGAGAATTCCCTGCTAGCACCTTCTCTGTGCCTGTTCACATTGCTTCGCAGAATCGCTTTTGTGCAGAAAACAGTAACACTTGTTCAGAACGAAAGAAAGCACAGAGCCCCAGATTCTATGTTGTCCTGGAGAGCTTGCAGAGCACTGGGGAAAGGCAGGCAGAGAATTCCCTGCTAGCACCTTCTCTGTGCCTGTTCACATTGCTTCGCAGAATCACTTTTGTGCAGAAAACAGTAACACTTGTTCAGAAGGAAAGAAAGCACAGAGCCCCAGATTCTATGTTGTCCTGGAGAGCTTGCAGAGCACTGGGGAAAGGCAGGCAGAGAATTCCCTGATAGCACCTTCTCTGTGCCTGGGAAGCAGAAGTGTTCACATTGCTTCGCAAGAATCGCTTTTGTGCAGAAAACACTAACACTTGTTCAGAAGGAAAGAAAGCACAGAGCCCCAGATTTTATGTTGTCCTGGAGAGCTTGCAGAGCACTGGGGAAAGGCAGGCAGAGAATTCCCTGCTAGCACCTTCTCTGTGCCTGTTCACATTGCTTCGCAGAATCGCATTTGTGCAGAAAACAGTAACACTTGTTCAGAAGGAAAGAAAGCACAGAGCCCCAGATTCTATGTTGTCCTGGAGAGCTTGCAGAGCACTGGGGAAAGGCAGGCAGAGAATTCCCTGCTAGCACCTTCTCTGTGCCTGGGAAGCAGAAGTGTTCACATTGCTTCGCAAGAATCGCTTTTGTGCAGAAAACACTAACACTTGTTCAGAAGGAAAGAAAGCACAGAGCCCCAGATTTTATGTTGTCCTGGAGAGCTTGCAGAGCACTGGGGAAAGGCAGGCAGAGAATTCCCTGCTGGCACCTTCTCTGTGCCTGTTCACATTGCTTCGCAGAATCGCTTTTGTGCAGAAAACAGTAACACTTGTTCAGAAGGAAAGAAAGCACAGAGCCCCAGATTCTATGTTGTCCTGGAGAGCTTGCAGAGCACTGGGGAAAGGCAGGCAGAGAATTCCCTGCTAGCACCTTCTCTGTGCCTGGGAAGCAGAAGTGTTCACATTGCTTCGCAAGAATCGCTTTTGTGCAGAAAACACTAACACTTGTTCAGAAGGAAAGAAAGCACAGAGCCCCAGATTTTATGTTGTCCTGGAGAGCTTGCAGAGCACTGGGGAAAGGCAGGCAGAGAATTCCCTGCTAGCACCTTCTCTGTGCCTGGGAAGCAGAAGTGTTCACATTGCTTCGCAGAATCGCTTTTGTGCAGAAAACAGTAACACTTGTTCAGAACGAAAGAAAGCACAGAGCCCCAGATTCTATGTTGTCCTGGAGAGCTTGCAGAGCACTGGGGAAAGGCAGGCAGAGAATTCCCTGCTAGCACCTTCTCTGTGCCTGTTCACATTGCTTCGCAGAATCGCTTTTGTGCAGAAAACAGTAACACTTGTTCAGAAGGAAAGAAAGCACAGAGCCCCAGATTCTATGTTGTCCTGGAGAGCTTGCAGAGCACTGGGGAAAGGCAGGCAGAGAATTCCCTGCTAGCACCTTCTCTGTGCCTGGGAAGCAGAAGTGTTCACATTGCTTCGCAAGAATCGCTTTTGTGCAGAAAACACTAACACTTGTTCAGAAGGAAAGAAAGCACAGAGCCCCAGATTTTATGTTGTCCTGGAGAGCTTGCAGATAACTGGGGAAAGGCAGGCAGAGAATTCCCTGCTAGCACCTTCTCTGTGCCTGGGAAGCAGAAGTGTTCACATTGCTTCGCAAGAATCGCTTTTGTGCAGAAAACACTAACACTTGTTCAGAAGGAAAGAAAGCACAGAGCCCCAGATTTTATGTTGTCCTGGAGAGCTTGCAGAGCACTGGGGAAAGGCAGGCAGAGAATTCCCTGCTAGCACCTTCTCTGTGCCTGGGAAGCAGAAGTGTTCACATTGCTTCGCAAGAATCGCTTTTGTGCAGAAAACACTAACACTTGTTCAGAAGGAAAGAAAGCACAGAGCCCCAGATTTTATGTTGTCCTGGAGAGCTTGCAGATAACTGGGGAAAGGCAGGCAGAGAATTCCCTGCTAGCACCTTCTCTGTGCCTGGGAAGCAGAAGTGTTCACATTGCTTCGCAAGAATCGCTTTTGTGCAGAAAACACTAACACTTGTTCAGAAGGAAAGAAAGCACAGAGCCCCAGATTTTATGTTGTCCTGGAGAGCTTGCAGAGCACTGGGGAAAGGCAGGCAGAGAATTCCCTGATAGCACCTTCTCTGTGCCTGGGAAGCAGAAGTGTTCACATTGCTTCGCAAGAATCGCTTTTGTGCAGAAAACACTAACACTTGTTCAGAAGGAAAGAAAGCACAGAGCCCCAGATTTTATGTTGTCCTGGAGAGCTTGCAGAGCACTGGGGAAAGGCAGGCAGAGAATTCCCTGCTGGCACCTTCTCTGTGCCTGTTCACATTGCTTCGCAGAATCGCTTTTGTGCAGAAAACAGTAACACTTGTTCAGAACGAAAGAAAGCACAGAGCCCCAGATTCTATGTTGTCCTGGAGAGCTTGCAGAGCACTGGGGAAAGGCAGGCAGAGAATTCCCTGCTAGCACCTTCTCTGTGCCTGGGAAGCAGAAGTGTTCACATTGCTTCGCAAGAATCGCTTTTGTGCAGAAAACAGTAACACTTGTTCAGAACGAAAGAAAGCACAGAGCCCCATATTCTATGTTGTCCTGGAGAGCTTGCAGAGCACTGGGGAAAGGCAGGCAGAGAATTCCCTGCTAGCACCTTCTCTGTGCCTGGGAAGCAGAAGTGTTCACATTGCTTCGCAAGAATCGCTTTTGTGCAGAAAACACTAACACTTGTTCAGAAGGAAAGAAAGCACAGAGCCCCAGATTTTATGTTGTCCTGGAGAGCTTGCAGAGCACTGGGGAAAGGCAGGCAGAGAATTCCCTGCTAGCACCTTCTCTGTGCCTGTTCACATTGCTTCGCAGAATCGCTTTTGTGCAGAAAACAGTAACACTTGTTCAGAACGAAAGAAAGCACAGAGCCCCAGATTCTATGTTGTCCTGGAGAGCTTGCAGAGCACTGGGGAAAGGCAGGCAGAGAATTCCCTGCTAGCACCTTCTCTGTGCCTGGGAAGCAGAAGTGTTCACATTGCTTCGCAAGAATCGCTTTTGTGCAGAAAACACTAACACTTGTTCAGAAGGAAAGAAAGCACAGAGCCCCAGATTTTATGTTGTCCTGGAGAGCTTGCAGAGCACTGGGGAAAGGCAGGCAGAGAATTCCCTGCTGGCACCTTCTCTGTGCCTGTTCACATTCCTTCGCAGAATCGCTTTTGTGCAGAAAACAGTAACACTTGTTCAGAAGGAAAGAAAGCACAGAGCCCCAGATTCTATGTTGTCCTGGAGAGCTTGCAGAGCACTGGGGAAAGGCAGGCAGAGAATTCCCTGCTAGCACCTTCTCTGTGCCTGGGAAGCAGAAGTGTTCACATTGCTTCGCAAGAATCGCTTTTGTGCAGAAAACACTAACACTTGTTCAGAAGGAAAGAAAGCACAGAGCCCCAGATTTTATGTTGTCCTGGAGAGCTTGCAGAGCACTGGGGAAAGGCAGGCAGAGAATTCCCTGCTAGCACCTTCTCTGTGCCTGGGAAGCAGAAGTGTTCACATTGCTTCGCAGAATCGCTTTTGTGCAGAAAAGAGTAACACTTGTTCAGAACGAAAGAAAGCACAGAGCCCCAGATTCTATGTTGTCCTGGAGAGCTTGCAGAGCACTGGGGAAAGGCAGGCAGAGAATTCCCTGATAGCACCTTCTCTGTGCCTGTTCACATTGCTTCGCAGAATCGCTTTTGTGCAGAAAACAGTAACACTTGTTCAGAACGAAAGAAAGCACAGAGCCCCAGATTCTATGTTGTCCTGGAGAGCTTGCAGAGCACTGGGGAAAGGCAGGCAGAGAATTCCCTGCTAGCACCTTCTCTGTGCCTGTTCACATTGCTTCGCAGAATCGCTTTTGTGCAGAAAACAGTAACACTTGTTCAGAACGAAAGAAAGCACAGAGCCCCAGATTCTATGTTGTCCTGGAGAGCTTGCAGAGCACTGGGGAAAGGCAGGCAGAGAATTCCCTGCTGGCACCTTCTCTGTGCCTGGGAAGCAGAAGTGTTCACATTGCTTCGCAAGAATCGCTTTTGTGCAGAAAACACTAACACTTGTTCAGAAGGAAAGAAAGCACAGAGCCCCAGATTCTATGTTGTCCTGGAGAGCTTGCAGAGCACTGGGGAAAGGCAGGCAGAGAATTCCCTGCTGGCACCTTCTCTGTGCCTGGGAAGCAGAAGTGTTCACATTGCTTCGCAAGAATCGCTTTTGTGCAGAAAACACTAACACTTGTTCAGAAGGAAAGAAAGCACAGAGCCCCAGATTTTATGTTGTCCTGGAGAGCTTGCAGAGCACTGGGGAAAGGCAGGCAGAGAATTCCCTGCTAGCACCTTCTCTGTGCCTGGGAAGCAGAAGTGTTCACATTGCTTCGCAGAATCGCTTTTGTGCAGAAAACAGTAACACTTGTTCAGAACGAAAGAAAGCACAGAGCCCCAGATTCTATGTTGTCCTGGAGAGCTTGCAGAGCACTGGGGAAAGGCAGGCAGAGAATTCCCTGCTAGCACCTTCTCTGTGCCTGGGAAGCAGAAGTGTTCACATTGCTTCGCAAGAATCGCTTTTGTGCAGAAAACAGTAACACTTGTTCAGAACGAAAGAAAGCACAGAGCCCCATATTCTATGTTGTCCTGGAGAGCTTGCAGAGCACTGGGGAAAGGCAGGCAGAGAATTCCCTGCTAGCACCTTCTCTGTGCCTGGGAAGCAGAAGTGTTCACATTGCTTCGCAAGAATCGCTTTTGTGCAGAAAACACTAACACTTGTTCAGAAGGAAAGAAAGCACAGAGCCCCAGATTTTATGTTGTCCTGGAGAGCTTGCAGAGCACTGGGGAAAGGCAGGCAGAGAATTCCCTGCTAGCACCTTCTCTGTGCCTGTTCACATTGCTTCGCAGAATCGCTTTTGTGCAGAAAACAGTAACACTTGTTCAGAACGAAAGAAAGCACAGAGCCCCAGATTCTATGTTGTCCTGGAGAGCTTGCAGAGCACTGGGGAAAGGCAGGCAGAGAATTCCCTGCTAGCACCTTCTCTGTGCCTGGGAAGCAGAAGTGTTCACATTGCTTCGCAAGAATCGCTTTTGTGCAGAAAACACTAACACTTGTTCAGAAGGAAAGAAAGCACAGAGCCCCAGATTTTATGTTGTCCTGGAGAGCTTGCAGAGCACTGGGGAAAGGCAGGCAGAGAATTCCCTGCTGGCACCTTCTCTGTGCCTGTTCACATTCCTTCGCAGGATCGCTTTTGTGCAGAAAACAGTAACACTTGTTCAGAAGGAAAGAAAGCACAGAGCCCCAGATTCTATGTTGTCCTGGAGAGCTTGCAGAGCACTGGGGAAAGGCAGGCAGAGAATTCCCTGCTAGCACCTTCTCTGTGCCTGGGAAGCAGAAGTGTTCACATTGCTTCGCAAGAATCGCTTTTGTGCAGAAAACACTAACACTTGTTCAGAAGGAAAGAAAGCACAGAGCCCCAGATTTTATGTTGTCCTGGAGAGCTTGCAGAGCACTGGGGAAAGGCAGGCAGAGAATTCCCTGCTAGCACCTTCTCTGTGCCTGGGAAGCAGAAGTGTTCACATTGCTTCGCAGAATCGCTTTTGTGCAGAAAAGAGTAACACTTGTTCAGAACGAAAGAAAGCACAGAGCCCCAGATTCTATGTTGTCCTGGAGAGCTTGCAGAGCACTGGGGAAAGGCAGGCAGAGAATTCCCTGATAGCACCTTCTCTGTGCCTGTTCACATTGCTTCGCAGAATCGCTTTTGTGCAGAAAACAGTAACACTTGTTCAGAACGAAAGAAAGCACAGAGCCCCAGATTCTATGTTGTCCTGGAGAGCTTGCAGAGCACTGGGGAAAGGCAGGCAGAGAATTCCCTGCTAGCACCTTCTCTGTGCCTGGGAAGCAGAAGTGTTCACATTGCTTCGCAGAATCGCTTTTGTGCAGAAAACAGTAACACTTGTTCAGAACGAAAGAAAGCACAGAGCCCCAGATTCTATGTTGTCCTGGAGAGCTTGCAGAGCACTGGGGAAAGGCAGGCAGAGAATTCCCTGCTAGCACCTTCTCTGTGCCTGTTCACATTGCTTCGCAGAATCGCTTTTGTGCAGAAAACAGTAACACTTGTTCAGAACGAAAGAAAGCACAGAGCCCCAGATTCTATGTTGTCCTGGAGAGCTTGCAGAGCACTGGGGAAAGGCAGGCAGAGAATTCCCTGCTAGCACCTTCTCTGTGCCTGGGAAGCAGAAGTGTTCACATTGCTTCGCAAGAATCGCTTTTGTGCAGAAAACACTAACACTTGTTCAGAAGGAAAGAAAGCACAGAGCCCCAGATTCTATGTTGTCCTGGAGAGCTTGCAGAGCACTGGGGAAAGGCAGGCAGAGAATTCCCTGCTGGCACCTTCTCTGTGCCTGGGAAGCAGAAGTGTTCACATTGCTTCGCAAGAATCGCTTTTGTGCAGAAAACACTAACACTTGTTCAGAAGGAAAGAAAGCACAGAGCCCCAGATTCTATGTTGTCCTGGAGAGCTTGCAGAGCACTGGGGAAAGGCAGGCAGAGAATTCCCTGCTAGCACCTTCTCTGTGCCTGTTCACATTGCTTCGCAGAATCGCTTTTGTGCAGAAAACAGTAACACTTGTTCAGAACGAAAGAAAGCACAGAGCCCCAGATTCTATGTTGTCCTGGAGAGCTTGCAGAGCACTGGGGAAAGGCAGGCAGAGAATTCCCTGCTAGCACCTTCTCTGTGCCTGGGAAGCAGAAGTGTTCACATTGCTTCGCAAGAATCGCTTTTGTGCAGAAAACACTAACACTTGTTCAGAAGGAAAGAAAGCACAGAGCCCCAGATTTTATGTTGTCCTGGAGAGCTTGCAGAGCACTGGGGAAAGGCAGGCAGAGAATTCCCTGCTAGCACCTTCTCTGTGCCTGGGAAGCAGAAGTGTTCACATTGCTTCGCAGAATCGCTTTTGTGCAGAAAACAGTAACACTTGTTCAGAACGAAAGAAAGCACAGAGCCCCAGATTCTATGTTGTCCTGGAGAGCTTGCAGAGCACTGGGGAAAGGCAGGCAGAGAATTCCCTGCTAGCACCTTCTCTGTGCCTGGGAAGCAGAAGTGTTCACATTGCTTCGCAGAATCGCTTTTGTGCAGAAAACAGTAACACTTGTTCAGAACGAAAGAAAGCACAGAGCCCCAGATTCTATGTTGTCCTGGAGAGCTTGCAGAGCACTGGGGAAAGGCAGGCAGAGAATTCCCTGCTAGCACCTTCTCTGTGCCTGTTCACATTGCTTCGCAGAATCGCTTTTGTGCAGAAAAGAGTAACACTTGTTCAGAACGAAAGAAAGCACAGAGCCCCAGATTCTATGTTGTCCTGGAGAGCTTGCAGAGCACTGGGGAAAGGCAGGCAGAGAATTCCCTGCTAGCACCTTCTCTGTGCCTGGGAAGCAGAAGTGTTCACATTGCTTCGCAGAATCGCTTTTGTGCAGAAAAGAGTAACACTTGTTCAGAACGAAAGAAAGCACAGAGCCCCAGATTCTATGTTGTCCTGGAGAGCTTGCAGAGCACTGGGGAAAGGCAGGCAGAGAATTCACTGCTAGCACCTTCTCTGTGCCTGGGAAGCAGAAGTGTTCACATTGCTTCGCAGAATCGCTTTTGTGCAGAAAACAGTAACACTTGTTCAGAACGAAAGAAAGCACAGAGCCCCAGATTCTATGTTGTCCTGGAGAGCTTGCAGAGCACTGGGGAAAGGCAGGCAGAGAATTCCCTGCTAGCACCTTCTCTGTGCCTGGGAAGCAGAAGTGTTCACATTGCTTCGCAAGAATCGCTTTTGTGCAGAAAACACTAACACTTGTTCAGAAGGAAAGAAAGCACAGAGCCCCAGATTTTATGTTGTCCTGGAGAGCTTGCAGAGCACTGGGGAAAGGCAGGCAGAGAATTCCCTGCTGGCACCTTCTCTGTGCCTGGGAAGCAGAAGTGTTCACATTGCTTCGCAAGAATCGCTTTTGTGCAGAAAACACTAACACTTGTTCAGAAGGAAAGAAAGCACAGAGCCCCAGATTTTATGTTGTCCTGGAGAGCTTGCAGAGCACTGGGGAAAGGCAGGCAGAGAATTCCCTGCTAGCACCTTCTCTGTGCCTGGGAAGCAGAAGTGTTCACATTGCTTCGCAGAATCGCTTTTGTGCAGAAAACAGTAACACTTGTTCAGAACGAAAGAAAGCACAGAGCCCCAGATTCTATGTTGTCCTGGAGAGCTTGCAGAGCACTGGGGAAAGGCAGGCAGAGAATTCCCTGGTAGCACCTTCTCTGTGCCTGGGAAGCAGAAGTGTTCACATTGCTTCGCAGAATCGCTTTTGTGCAGAAAACAGTAACACTTGTTCAGAACGAAAGAAAGCACAGAGCCCCAGATTCTATGTTGTCCTGGAGAGCTTGCAGAGCACTGGGGAAAGGCAGGCAGAGAATTCCCTGCTAGCACCTTCTCTGTGCCTGTTCACATTGCTTCGCAGAATCGCTTTTGTGCAGAAAACAGTAACACTTGTTCAGAACGAAAGAAAGCACAGAGCCCCAGATTCTATGTTGTCCTGGAGAGCTTGCAGAGCACTGGGGAAAGGCAGGCAGAGAATTCCCTGCTAGCACCTTCTCTGTGCCTGGGAAGCAGAAGTGTTCACATTGCTTCGCAAGAATCGCTTTTGTGCAGAAAACACTAACACTTGTTCAGAAGGAAAGAAAGCACAGAGCCCCAGATTTTATGTTGTCCTGGAGAGCTTGCAGAGCACTGGGGAAAGGCAGGCAGAGAATTCCCTGCTGGCACCTTCTCTGTGCCTGGGAAGCAGAAGTGTTCACATTGCTTCGCAAGAATCGCTTTTGTGCAGAAAACACTAACACTTGTTCAGAAGGAAAGAAAGCACAGAGCCCCAGACTCTATGTTGTCCTGGAGAGCTTGCAGAGCACTGGGGAAAGGCAGGCAGAGAATTCCCTGCTAGCACCTTCTCTGTGCCTGGGAAGCAGAAGTGTTCACATTGCTTCGCAGAATCGCTTTTGTGCAGAAAACAGTAACACTTGTTCAGAACGAAAGAAAGCACAGAGCCCCAGATTCTATGTTGTCCTGGAGAGCTTGCAGAGCACTGGGGAAAGGCAGGCAGAGAATTCCCTGCTAGCACCTTCTCTGTGCCTGTTCACATTGCTTCGCAGAATCGCTTTTGTGCAGAAAACAGTAACACTTGTTCAGAACGAAAGAAAGCACAGAGCCCCAGATTCTATGTTGTCCTGGAGAGCTTGCAGAGCACTGGGGAAAGGCAGGCAGAGAATTCCCTGCTAGCACCTTCTCTGTGCCTGTTCACATTGCTTCGCAGAATCGCTTTTGTGCAGAAAACAGTAACACTTGTTCAGAAGGAAAGAAAGCACAGAGCCCCAGATTCTATGTTGTCCTGGAGAGCTTGCAGAGCACTGGGGAAAGGCAGGCAGAGAATTCCCTGCTAGCACCTTCTCTGTGCCTGGGAAGCAGAAGTGTTCACATTGCTTCGCAAGAATCGCTTTTGTGCAGAAAACACTAACACTTGTTCAGAAGGAAAGAAAGCACAGAGCCCCAGATTTTATGTTGTCCTGGAGAGCTTGCAGATAACTGGGGAAAGGCAGGCAGAGAATTCCCTGCTAGCACCTTCTCTGTGCCTGGGAAGCAGAAGTGTTCACATTGCTTCGCAAGAATCGCTTTTGTGCAGAAAACACTAACACTTGTTCAGAAGGAAAGAAAGCACAGAGCCCCAGATTTTATGTTGTCCTGGAGAGCTTGCAGAGCACTGGGGAAAGGCAGGCAGAGAATTCCCTGATAGCACCTTCTCTGTGCCTGGGAAGCAGAAGTGTTCACATTGCTTCGCAAGAATCGCTTTTGTGCAGAAAACACTAACACTTGTTCAGAAGGAAAGAAAGCACAGAGCCCCAGATTTTATGTTGTCCTGGAGAGCTTGCAGAGCACTGGGGAAAGGCAGGCAGAGAATTCCCTGCTGGCACCTTCTCTGTGCCTGTTCACATTGCTTCGCAGAATCGCTTTTGTGCAGAAAACAGTAACACTTGTTCAGAACGAAAGAAAGCACAGAGCCCCAGATTCTATGTTGTCCTGGAGAGCTTGCAGAGCACTGGGGAAAGGCAGGCAGAGAATTCCCTGCTAGCACCTTCTCTGTGCCTGGGAAGCAGAAGTGTTCACATTGCTTCGCAAGAATCGCTTTTGTGCAGAAAACAGTAACACTTGTTCAGAACGAAAGAAAGCACAGAGCCCCATATTCTATGTTGTCCTGGAGAGCTTGCAGAGCACTGGGGAAAGGCAGGCAGAGAATTCCCTGCTAGCACCTTCTCTGTGCCTGGGAAGCAGAAGTGTTCACATTGCTTCGCAAGAATCGCTTTTGTGCAGAAAACACTAACACTTGTTCAGAAGGAAAGAAAGCACAGAGCCCCAGATTTTATGTTGTCCTGGAGAGCTTGCAGAGCACTGGGGAAAGGCAGGCAGAGAATTCCCTGCTGGCACCTTCTCTGTGCCTGGGAAGCAGAAGTGTTCACATTGCTTCGCAAGAATCGCTTTTGTGCAGAAAACACTAACACTTGTTCAGAAGGAAAGAAAGCACAGAGCCCCAGACTCTATGTTGTCCTGGAGAGCTTGCAGAGCACTGGGGAAAGGCAGGCAGAGAATTCCCTGCTAGCACCTTCTCTGTGCCTGGGAAGCAGAAGTGTTCACATTGCTTCGCAGAATCGCTTTTGTGCAGAAAACAGTAACACTTGTTCAGAACGAAAGAAAGCACAGAGCCCCAGATTCTATGTTGTCCTGGAGAGCTTGCAGAGCACTGGGGAAAGGCAGGCAGAGAATTCCCTGCTAGCACCTTCTCTGTGCCTGTTCACATTGCTTCGCAGAATCGCTTTTGTGCAGAAAACAGTAACACTTGTTCAGAACGAAAGAAAGCACAGAGCCCCAGATTCTATGTTGTCCTGGAGAGCTTGCAGAGCACTGGGGAAAGGCAGGCAGAGAATTCCCTGCTAGCACCTTCTCTGTGCCTGTTCACATTGCTTCGCAGAATCGCTTTTGTGCAGAAAACAGTAACACTTGTTCAGAAGGAAAGAAAGCACAGAGCCCCAGATTCTATGTTGTCCTGGAGAGCTTGCAGAGCACTGGGGAAAGGCAGGCAGAGAATTCCCTGCTAGCACCTTCTCTGTGCCTGGGAAGCAGAAGTGTTCACATTGCTTCGCAAGAATCGCTTTTGTGCAGAAAACACTAACACTTGTTCAGAATGAAAGAAAGCACAGAGCCCCAGATTCTATGTTGTCCTGGAGAGCTTGCAGAGCACTGGGGAAAGGCAGGCAGAGAATTCCCTGCTAGCACCTTCTCTGTGCCTGGGAAGCAGAAGTGTTCACATTGCTTCGCAAGAATCGCTTTTGTGCAGAAAACAGTAACACTTGTTCAGAACGAAAGAAAGCACAGAGCCCCATATTCTATGTTGTCCTGGAGAGCTTGCAGAGCACTGGGGAAAGGCAGGCAGAGAATTCCCTGCTAGCACCTTCTCTGTGCCTGGGAAGCAGAAGTGTTCACATTGCTTCGCAAGAATCGCTTTTGTGCAGAAAACACTAACACTTGTTCAGAAGGAAAGAAAGCACAGAGCCCCAGATTTTATGTTGTCCTGGAGAGCTTGCAGAGCACTGGGGAAAGGCAGGCAGAGAATTCCCTGCTAGCACCTTCTCTGTGCCTGTTCACATTGCTTCGCAGAATCGCTTTTGTGCAGAAAACAGTAACACTTGTTCAGAACGAAAGAAAGCACAGAGCCCCAGATTCTATGTTGTCCTGGAGAGCTTGCAGAGCACTGGGGAAAGGCAGGCAGAGAATTCCCTGCTAGCACCTTCTCTGTGCCTGGGAAGCAGAAGTGTTCACATTGCTTCGCAAGAATCGCTTTTGTGCAGAAAACACTAACACTTGTTCAGAAGGAAAGAAAGCACAGAGCCCCAGATTTTATGTTGTCCTGGAGAGCTTGCAGAGCACTGGGGAAAGGCAGGCAGAGAATTCCCTGCTGGCACCTTCTCTGTGCCTGTTCACATTCCTTCGCAGAATCGCTTTTGTGCAGAAAACAGTAACACTTGTTCAGAAGGAAAGAAAGCACAGAGCCCCAGATTCTATGTTGTCCTGGAGAGCTTGCAGAGCACTGGGGAAAGGCAGGCAGAGAATTCCCTGCTAGCACCTTCTCTGTGCCTGGGAAGCAGAAGTGTTCACATTGCTTCGCAAGAATCGCTTTTGTGCAGAAAACACTAACACTTGTTCAGAAGGAAAGAAAGCACAGAGCCCCAGATTTTATGTTGTCCTGGAGAGCTTGCAGAGCACTGGGGAAAGGCAGGCAGAGAATTCCCTGCTAGCACCTTCTCTGTGCCTGGGAAGCAGAAGTGTTCACATTGCTTCGCAGAATCGCTTTTGTGCAGAAAAGAGTAACACTTGTTCAGAACGAAAGAAAGCACAGAGCCCCAGATTCTATGTTGTCCTGGAGAGCTTGCAGAGCACTGGGGAAAGGCAGGCAGAGAATTCCCTGATAGCACCTTCTCTGTGCCTGTTCACATTGCTTCGCAGAATCGCTTTTGTGCAGAAAACAGTAACACTTGTTCAGAACGAAAGAAAGCACAGAGCCCCAGATTCTATGTTGTCCTGGAGAGCTTGCAGAGCACTGGGGAAAGGCAGGCAGAGAATTCCCTGCTAGCACCTTCTCTGTGCCTGGGAAGCAGAAGTGTTCACATTGCTTCGCAGAATCGCTTTTGTGCAGAAAACAGTAACACTTGTTCAGAACGAAAGAAAGCACAGAGCCCCAGATTCTATGTTGTCCTGGAGAGCTTGCAGAGCACTGGGGAAAGGCAGGCAGAGAATTCCCTGCTAGCACCTTCTCTGTGCCTGTTCACATTGCTTCGCAGAATCGCTTTTGTGCAGAAAACAGTAACACTTGTTCAGAACGAAAGAAAGCACAGAGCCCCAGATTCTATGTTGTCCTGGAGAGCTTGCAGAGCACTGGGGAAAGGCAGGCAGAGAATTCCCTGCTAGCACCTTCTCTGTGCCTGGGAAGCAGAAGTGTTCACATTGCTTCGCAAGAATCGCTTTTGTGCAGAAAACACTAACACTTGTTCAGAAGGAAAGAAAGCACAGAGCCCCAGATTTTATGTTGTCCTGGAGAGCTTGCAGAGCACTGGGGAAAGGCAGGCAGAGAATTCCCTGCTGGCACCTTCTCTGTGCCTGGGAAGCAGAAGTGTTCACATTGCTTCGCAAGAATCGCTTTTGTGCAGAAAACACTAACACTTGTTCAGAAGGAAAGAAAGCACAGAGCCCCAGATTTTATGTTGTCCTGGAGAGCTTGCAGAGCACTGGGGAAAGGCAGGCAGAGAATTCCCTGCTAGCACCTTCTCTGTGCCTGGGAAGCAGAAGTGTTCACATTGCTTCGCAGAATCGCTTTTGTGCAGAAAACAGTAACACTTGTTCAGAACGAAAGAAAGCACAGAGCCCCAGATTCTATGTTGTCCTGGAGAGCTTGCAGAGCACTGGGGAAAGGCAGGCAGAGAATTCCCTGCTAGCACCTTCTCTGTGCCTGTTCACATTGCTTCGCAGAATCGCTTTTGTGCAGAAAACAGTAACACTTGTTCAGAACGAAAGAAAGCACAGAGCCCCAGATTCTATGTTGTCCTGGAGAGCTTGCAGAGCACTGGGGAAAGGCAGGCAGAGAATTCCCTGCTAGCACCTTCTCTGTGCCTGGGAAGCAGAAGTGTTCACATTGCTTCGCAAGAATCGCTTTTGTGCAGAAAACACTAACACTTGTTCAGAAGGAAAGAAAGCACAGAGCCCCAGATTTTATGTTGTCCTGGAGAGCTTGCAGAGCACTGGGGAAAGGCAGGCAGAGAATTCCCTGCTAGCACCTTCTCTGTGCCTGGGAAGCAGAAGTGTTCACATTGCTTCGCAGAATCGCTTTTGTGCAGAAAACAGTAACACTTGTTCAGAACGAAAGAAAGCACAGAGCCCCAGATTCTATGTTGTCCTGGAGAGCTTGCAGAGCACTGGGGAAAGGCAGGCAGAGAATTCCCTGCTAGCACCTTCTCTGTGCCTGGGAAGCAGAAGTGTTCACATTGCTTCGCAGAATCGCTTTTGTGCAGAAAACAGTAACACTTGTTCAGAACGAAAGAAAGCACAGAGCCCCAGATTCTATGTTGTCCTGGAGAGCTTGCAGAGCACTGGGGAAAGGCAGGCAGAGAATTCCCTGCTAGCACCTTCTCTGTGCCTGTTCACATTGCTTCGCAGAATCGCTTTTGTGCAGAAAACAGTAACACTTGTTCAGAACGAAAGAAAGCACAGAGCCCCAGATTCTATGTTGTCCTGGAGAGCTTGCAGAGCACTGGGGAAAGGCAGGCAGAGAATTCCCTGCTAGCACCTTCTCTGTGCCTGGGAAGCAGAAGTGTTCACATTGCTTCGCAAGAATCGCTTTTGTGCAGAAAACACTAACACTTGTTCAGAAGGAAAGAAAGCACAGAGCCCCAGATTTTATGTTGTCCTGGAGAGCTTGCAGAGCACTGGGGAAAGGCAGGCAGAGAATTCCCTGCTAGCACCTTCTCTGTGCCTGTTCACATTGCTTCGCAGAATCGCTTTTGTGCAGAAAACAGTAACACTTGTTCAGAAGGAAAGAAAGCACAGAGCCCCAGATTCTATGTTGTCCTGGAGAGCTTGCAGAGCACTGGGGAAAGGCAGGCAGAGAATTCCCTGCTAGCACCTTCTCTGTGCCTGGGAAGCAGAAGTGTTCACATTGCTTCGCAAGAATCGCTTTTGTGCAGAAAACACTAACACTTGTTCAGAAGGAAAGAAAGCACAGAGCCCCAGATTTTATGTTGTCCTGGAGAGCTTGCAGAGCACTGGGGAAAGGCAGGCAGAGAATTCCCTGCTAGCACCTTCTCTGTGCCTGGGAAGCAGAAGTGTTCACATTGCTTCGCAGAATCGCTTTTGTGCAGAAAACAGTAACACTTGTTCAGAACGAAAAAAAGCACAGAGCCCCAGATTCTATGTTGTCCTGGAGAGCTTGCAGAGCACTGGGGAAAGGCAGGCAGAGAATTCCCTGCTAGCACCTTCTCTGTGCCTGGGAAGCAGAAGTGTTCACATTGCTTCGCAGAATCGCTTTTGTGCAGAAAACAGTAACACTTGTTCAGAACGAAAGAAAGCACAGAGCCCCAGATTCTATGTTGTCCTGGAGAGCTTGCAGAGCACTGGGGAAAGGCAGGCAGAGAATTCCCTGCTAGCACCTTCTCTGTGCCTGTTCACATTGCTTCGCAGAATCGCTTTTGTGCAGAAAACAGTAACACTTGTTCAGAACGAAAGAAAGCACAGAGCCCCAGATTCTATGTTGTCCTGGAGAGCTTGCAGAGCACTGGGGAAAGGCAGGCAGAGAATTCCCTGCTAGCACCTTCTCTGTGCCTGGGAAGCAGAAGTGTTCACATTGCTTCGCAAGAATCGCTTTTGTGCAGAAAACACTAACACTTGTTCAGAAGGAAAGAAAGCACAGAGCCCCAGATTTTATGTTGTCCTGGAGAGCTTGCAGAGCACTGGGGAAAGGCAGGCAGAGAATTCCCTGCTGGCACCTTCTCTGTGCCTGGGAAGCAGAAGTGTTCACATTGCTTCGCAAGAATCGCTTTTGTGCAGAAAACACTAACACTTGTTCAGAAGGAAAGAAAGCACAGAGCCCCAGATTTTATGTTGTCCTGGAGAGCTTGCAGAGCACTGGGGAAAGGCAGGCAGAGAATTCCCTGCTAGCACCTTCTCTGTGCCTGGGAAGCAGAAGTGTTCACATTGCTTCGCAGAATCGCTTTTGTGCAGAAAACAGTAACACTTGTTCAGAACGAAAAAAAGCACAGAGCCCCAGATTCTATGTTGTCCTGGAGAGCTTGCAGAGCACTGGGGAAAGGCAGGCAGAGAATTCCCTGCTAGCACCTTCTCTGTGCCTGGGAAGCAGAAGTGTTCACATTGCTTCGCAGAATCGCTTTTGTGCAGAAAACAGTAACACTTGTTCAGAACGAAAGAAAGCACAGAGCCCCAGATTCTATGTTGTCCTGGAGAGCTTGCAGAGCACTGGGGAAAGGCAGGCAGAGAATTCCCTGCTAGCACCTTCTCTGTGCCTGTTCACATTGCTTCGCAGAATCGCTTTTGTGCAGAAAACAGTAACACTTGTTCAGAACGAAAGAAAGCACAGAGCCCCAGATTCTATGTTGTCCTGGAGAGCTTGCAGAGCACTGGGGAAAGGCAGGCAGAGAATTCCCTGCTAGCACCTTCTCTGTGCCTGGGAAGCAGAAGTGTTCACATTGCTTCGCAAGAATCGCTTTTGTGCAGAAAACACTAACACTTGTTCAGAAGGAAAGAAAGCACAGAGCCCCAGATTTTATGTTGTCCTGGAGAGCTTGCAGAGCACTGGGGAAAGGCAGGCAGAGAATTCCCTGCTGGCACCTTCTCTGTGCCTGGGAAGCAGAAGTGTTCACATTGCTTCGCAAGAATCGCTTTTGTGCAGAAAACACTAACACTTGTTCAGAAGGAAAGAAAGCACAGAGCCCCAGACTCTATGTTGTCCTGGAGAGCTTGCAGAGCACTGGGGAAAGGCAGGCAGAGAATTCCCTGCTAGCACCTTCTCTGTGCCTGGGAAGCAGAAGTGTTCACATTGCTTCGCAGAATCGCTTTTGTGCAGAAAACAGTAACACTTGTTCAGAACGAAAGAAAGCACAGAGCCCCAGATTCTATGTTGTCCTGGAGAGCTTGCAGAGCACTGGGGAAAGGCAGGCAGAGAATTCCCTGCTAGCACCTTCTCTGTGCCTGTTCACATTGCTTCGCAGAATCGCTTTTGTGCAGAAAACAGTAACACTTGTTCAGAACGAAAGAAAGCACAGAGCCCCAGATTCTATGTTGTCCTGGAGAGCTTGCAGAGCACTGGGGAAAGGCAGGCAGAGAATTCCCTGCTAGCACCTTCTCTGTGCCTGTTCACATTGCTTCGCAGAATCGCTTTTGTGCAGAAAACAGTAACACTTGTTCAGAAGGAAAGAAAGCACAGAGCCCCAGATTCTATGTTGTCCTGGAGAGCTTGCAGAGCACTGGGGAAAGGCAGGCAGAGAATTCCCTGCTAGCACCTTCTCTGTGCCTGGGAAGCAGAAGTGTTCACATTGCTTCGCAAGAATCGCTTTTGTGCAGAAAACACTAACACTTGTTCAGAAGGAAAGAAAGCACAGAGCCCCAGATTTTATGTTGTCCTGGAGAGCTTGCAGATAACTGGGGAAAGGCAGGCAGAGAATTCCCTGCTAGCACCTTCTCTGTGCCTGGGAAGCAGAAGTGTTCACATTGCTTCGCAAGAATCGCTTTTGTGCAGAAAACACTAACACTTGTTCAGAAGGAAAGAAAGCACAGAGCCCCAGATTTTATGTTGTCCTGGAGAGCTTGCAGAGCACTGGGGAAAGGCAGGCAGAGAATTCCCTGATAGCACCTTCTCTGTGCCTGGGAAGCAGAAGTGTTCACATTGCTTCGCAAGAATCGCTTTTGTGCAGAAAACACTAACACTTGTTCAGAAGGAAAGAAAGCACAGAGCCCCAGATTTTATGTTGTCCTGGAGAGCTTGCAGAGCACTGGGGAAAGGCAGGCAGAGAATTCCCTGCTGGCACCTTCTCTGTGCCTGTTCACATTGCTTCGCAGAATCGCTTTTGTGCAGAAAACAGTAACACTTGTTCAGAACGAAAGAAAGCACAGAGCCCCAGATTCTATGTTGTCCTGGAGAGCTTGCAGAGCACTGGGGAAAGGCAGGCAGAGAATTCCCTGCTAGCACCTTCTCTGTGCCTGGGAAGCAGAAGTGTTCACATTGCTTCGCAAGAATCGCTTTTGTGCAGAAAACACTAACACTTGTTCAGAACGAAAGAAAGCACAGAGCCCCATATTCTATGTTGTCCTGGAGAGCTTGCAGAGCACTGGGGAAAGGCAGGCAGAGAATTCCCTGCTAGCACCTTCTCTGTGCCTGGGAAGCAGAAGTGTTCACATTGCTTCGCAAGAATCGCTTTTGTGCAGAAAACACTAACACTTGTTCAGAAGGAAAGAAAGCACAGAGCCCCAGATTTTATGTTGTCCTGGAGAGCTTGCAGAGCACTGGGGAAAGGCAGGCAGAGAATTCCCTGCTAGCACCTTCTCTGTGCCTGTTCACATTGCTTCGCAGAATCGCTTTTGTGCAGAAAACAGTAACACTTGTTCAGAACGAAAGAAAGCACAGAGCCCCAGATTCTATGTTGTCCTGGAGAGCTTGCAGAGCACTGGGGAAAGGCAGGCAGAGAATTCCCTGCTAGCACCTTCTCTGTGCCTGGGAAGCAGAAGTGTTCACATTGCTTCGCAAGAATCGCTTTTGTGCAGAAAACACTAACACTTGTTCAGAAGGAAAGAAAGCACAGAGCCCCAGATTTTATGTTGTCCTGGAGAGCTTGCAGAGCACTGGGGAAAGGCAGGCAGAGAATTCCCTGCTGGCACCTTCTCTGTGCCTGTTCACATTCCTTCGCAGAATCGCTTTTGTGCAGAAAACAGTAACACTTGTTCAGAAGGAAAGAAAGCACAGAGCCCCAGATTCTATGTTGTCCTGGAGAGCTTGCAGAGCACTGGGGAAAGGCAGGCAGAGAATTCCCTGCTAGCACCTTCTCTGTGCCTGGGAAGCAGAAGTGTTCACATTGCTTCGCAAGAATCGCTTTTGTGCAGAAAACACTAACACTTGTTCAGAAGGAAAGAAAGCACAGAGCCCCAGATTTTATGTTGTCCTGGAGAGCTTGCAGAGCACTGGGGAAAGGCAGGCAGAGAATTCCCTGCTAGCACCTTCTCTGTGCCTGGGAAGCAGAAGTGTTCACATTGCTTCGCAGAATCGCTTTTGTGCAGAAAAGAGTAACACTTGTTCAGAACGAAAGAAAGCACAGAGCCCCAGATTCTATGTTGTCCTGGAGAGCTTGCAGAGCACTGGGGAAAGGCAGGCAGAGAATTCCCTGCTAGCACCTTCTCTGTGCCTGTTCACATTGCTTCGCAGACTCGCTTTTGTGCAGAAAACAGTAACACTTGTTCAGAACGAAAGAAAGCACAGAGCCCCAGATTCTATGTTGTCCTGGAGAGCTTGCAGAGCACTGGGGAAAGGCAGGCAGAGAATTCCCTGCTAGCACCTTCTCTGTGCCTGGGAAGCAGAAGTGTTCACATTGCTTCGCAAGAATCGCTTTTGTGCAGAAAACACTAACACTTGTTCAGAAGGAAAGAAAGCACAGAGCCCCAGATTTTATGTTGTCCTGGAGAGCTTGCAGAGCACTGGGGAAAGGCAGGCAGAGAATTCCCTGCTGGCACCTTCTCTGTGCCTGTTCACATTGCTTCGCAGAATCGCTTTTGTGCAGAAAACAGTAACACTTGTTCAGAAGGAAAGAAAGCACAGAGCCCCAGATTCTATGTTGTCCTGGAGAGCTTGCAGAGCACTGGGGAAAGGCAGGCAGAGAATTCCCTGCTAGCACCTTCTCTGTGCCTGGGAAGCAGAAGTGTTCACATTGCTTCGCAGAATCGCTTTTGTGCAGAAAACAGTAACACTTGTTCAGAACGAAAGAAAGCACAGAGCCCCAGATTCTATGTTGTCCTGGAGAGCTTGCAGAGCACTGGGGAAAGGCAGGCAGAGAATTCCCTGCTAGCACCTTCTCTGTGCCTGTTCACATTGCTTCGCAGAATCGCTTTTGTGCAGAAAACAGTAACACTTGTTCAGAAGGAAAGAAAGCACAGAGCCCCAGATTCTATGTTGTCCTGGAGAGCTTGCAGAGCACTGGGGAAAGGCAGGCAGAGAATTCCCTGCTAGCACCTTCTCTGTGCCTGGGAAGCAGAAGTGTTCACATTGCTTCGCAAGAATCGCTTTTGTGCAGAAAACAGTAACACTTGTTCAGAAGGAAAGAAAGCACAGAGCCCCAGATTTTATGTTGTCCTGGAGAGCTTGCAGAGCACTGGGGAAAGGCAGGCAGAGAATTCCCTGCTGGCACCTTCTCTGTGCCTGTTCACATTGCTTCGCAGAATCGCTTTTGTGCAGAAAACAGTAACACTTGTTCAGAAGGAAAGAAAGCACAGAGCCCCAGATTCTATGTTGTCCTGGAGAGCTTGCAGAGCACTGGGGAAAGGCAGGCAGAGAATTCCCTGCTAGCACCTTCTCTGTGCCTGGGAAGCAGAAGTGTTCACATTGCTTCGCAAGAATCGCTTTTGTGCAGAAAACACTAACACTTGTTCAGAAGGAAAGAAAGCACAGAGCCCCAGATTTTATGTTGTCCTGGAGAGCTTGCAGAGCACTGGGGAAAGGCAGGCAGAGAATTCCCTGCTAGCACCTTCTCTGTGCCTGGGAAGCAGAAGTGTTCACATTGCTTCGCAGAATCGCTTTTGTGCAGAAAACAGTAACACTTGTTCAGAACGAAAGAAAGCACAGAGCCCCAGATTCTATGTTGTCCTGGAGAGCTTGCAGAGCACTGGGGAAAGGCAGGCAGAGAATTCACTGCTAGCACCTTCTCTGTGCCTGGGAAGCAGAAGTGTTCACATTGCTTCGCAGAATCGCTTTTGTGCAGAAAACAGTAACACTTGTTCAGAAGGAAAGAAAGCACAGAGCCCCAGATTTTATGTTGTCCTGGAGAGCTTGCAGAGCACTGGGGAAAGGCAGGCAGAGAATTCCCTGCTAGCACCTTCTCTGTGCCTGGGAAGCAGAAGTGTTCACATTGCTTCGCAGAATCGCTTTTGTGCAGAAAAGAGTAACACTTGTTCAGAACGAAAGAAAGCACAGAGCCCCAGATTCTATGTTGTCCTGGAGAGCTTGCAGAGCACTGGGGAAAGGCAGGCAGAGAATTCCCTGATAGCACCTTCTCTGTGCCTGTTCACATTGCTTCGCAGAATCGCTTTTGTGCAGAAAACAGTAACACTTGTTCAGAACGAAAGAAAGCACAGAGCCCCAGATTCTATGTTGTCCTGGAGAGCTTGCAGAGCACTGGGGAAAGGCAGGCAGAGAATTCCCTGCTAGCACCTTCTCTGTGCCTGGGAAGCAGAAGTGTTCACATTGCTTCGCAAGAATCGCTTTTGTGCAGAAAACACTAACACTTGTTCAGAAGGAAAGAAAGCACAGAGCCCCAGATTTTATGTTGTCCTGGAGAGCTTGCAGAGCACTGGGGAAAGGCAGGCAGAGAATTCCCTGCTGGCATCTTCTCTGTGCCTGTTCACATTGCTTCGCAGAATCGCTTTTGTGCAGAAAACAGTAACACTTGTTCAGAAGGAAAGAAAGCACAGAGCCCCAGATACTATGTTGTCCTGGAGAGCTTGCAGAGCACTGGGGAAAGGCAGGCAGAGAATTCCCTGCTAGCACCTTCTCTGTGCCTGGGAAGCAGAAGTGTTCACATTGCTTCGCAAGAATCGCTTTTGTGCAGAAAACAGTAACACTTGTTCAGAAGGAAAGAAAGCACAGAGCCCCAGATTTTATGTTGTCCTGGAGAGCTTGCAGAGCACTGGGGAAAGGCAGGCAGAGAATTCCCTGCTAGCACCTTCTCTGTGCCTGGGAAGCAGAAGTGTTCACATTGCTTCGCAGAATCGCTTTTGTGCAGAAAACAGTAACACTTGTTCAGAAGGAAAGAAAGCACAGAGCCCCAGATTCTATGTTGTCCTGGAGAGCTTGCAGAGCACTGGGGAAAGGCAGGCAGAGAATTCCCTGATAGCACCTTCTCTGTGCCTGTTCACATTGCTTCGCAGAATCGCTTTTGTGCAGAAAACAGTAACACTTGTTCAGAAGGAAAGAAAGCACAGAGCTCCAGATTCTATGTTGTCCTGGAGAGCTTGCAGAGCACTGGGGAAAGGCAGGCAGAGAATTCCCTGCTAGCACCTTCTCTGTGCCTGGGAAGCAGAAGTGTTCACATTGCTTCGCAAGAATCGCTTTTGTGCAGAAAACACTAACACTTGTTCAGAAGGAAAGAAAGCACAGAGCCCCAGATTTTATGTTGTCCTGGAGAGCTTGCAGAGCACTGGGGAAAGGCAGGCAGAGAATTCCCTGCTAGCACCTTCTCTGTGCCTGGGAAGCAGAAGTGTTCACATTGCTTCGCAGAATCGCTTTTGTGCAGAAAACAGTAACACTTGTTCAGAACGAAAGAAAGCACAGAGCCCCAGATTTTATGTTGTCCTGGAGAGCTTGCAGAGCACTGGGGAAAGGCAGGCAGAGAATTCCCTGCTAGCACCTTCTCTGTGCCTGTTCACATTGCTTCGCAGAATCGCTTTTGTGCAGAAAACAGTAACACTTGTTCAGAACGAAAGAAAGCACAGAGCCCCAGATTCTATGTTGTCCTGGAGAGCTTGCAGAGCACTGGGGAAAGGCAGGCAGAGAATTCCCTGCTAGCACCTTCTCTGTGCCTGTTCACATTGCTTCGCAGAATCACTTTTGTGCAGAAAACAGTAACACTTGTTCAGAAGGAAAGAAAGCACAGAGCCCCAGATTCTATGTTGTCCTGGAGAGCTTGCAGAGCACTGGGGAAAGGCAGGCAGAGAATTCCCTGATAGCACCTTCTCTGTGCCTGGGAAGCAGAAGTGTTCACATTGCTTCGCAAGAATCGCTTTTGTGCAGAAAACACTAACACTTGTTCAGAAGGAAAGAAAGCACAGAGCCCCAGATTTTATGTTGTCCTGGAGAGCTTGCAGAGCACTGGGGAAAGGCAGGCAGAGAATTCCCTGCTAGCACCTTCTCTGTGCCTGTTCACATTGCTTCGCAGAATCGCATTTGTGCAGAAAACAGTAACACTTGTTCAGAAGGAAAGAAAGCACAGAGCCCCAGATTCTATGTTGTCCTGGAGAGCTTGCAGAGCACTGGGGAAAGGCAGGCAGAGAATTCCCTGCTAGCACCTTCTCTGTGCCTGGGAAGCAGAAGTGTTCACATTGCTTCGCAAGAATCGCTTTTGTGCAGAAAACACTAACACTTGTTCAGAAGGAAAGAAAGCACAGAGCCCCAGATTTTATGTTGTCCTGGAGAGCTTGCAGAGCACTGGGGAAAGGCAGGCAGAGAATTCCCTGCTGGCACCTTCTCTGTGCCTGTTCACATTGCTTCGCAGAATCGCTTTTGTGCAGAAAAGAGTAACACTTGTTCAGAACGAAAGAAAGCACAGAGCCCCAGATTCTATGTTGTCCTGGAGAGCTTGCAGAGCACTGGGGAAAGGCAGGCAGAGAATTCCCTGATAGCACCTTCTCTGTGCCTGTTCACATTGCTTCGCAGAATCGCTTTTGTGCAGAAAACAGTAACACTTGTTCAGAACGAAAGAAAGCACAGAGCCCCAGATTCTATGTTGTCCTGGAGAGCTTGCAGAGCACTGGGGAAAGGCAGGCAGAGAATTCCCTGCTAGCACCTTCTCTGTGCCTGGGAAGCAGAAGTGTTCACATTGCTTCGCAGAATCGCTTTTGTGCAGAAAACAGTAACACTTGTTCAGAACGAAAGAAAGCACAGAGCCCCAGATTCTATGTTGTCCTGGAGAGCTTGCAGAGCACTGGGGAAAGGCAGGCAGAGAATTCCCTGCTAGCACCTTCTCTGTGCCTGTTCACATTGCTTCGCAGAATCGCTTTTGTGCAGAAAACAGTAACACTTGTTCAGAACGAAAGAAAGCACAGAGCCCCAGATTCTATGTTGTCCTGGAGAGCTTGCAGAGCACTGGGGAAAGGCAGGCAGAGAATTCCCTGCTAGCACCTTCTCTGTGCCTGGGAAGCAGAAGTGTTCACATTGCTTCGCAAGAATCGCTTTTGTGCAGAAAACACTAACACTTGTTCAGAAGGAAAGAAAGCACAGAGCCCCAGATTCTATGTTGTCCTGGAGAGCTTGCAGAGCACTGGGGAAAGGCAGGCAGAGAATTCCCTGCTGGCACCTTCTCTGTGCCTGGGAAGCAGAAGTGTTCACATTGCTTCGCAAGAATCGCTTTTGTGCAGAAAACACTAACACTTGTTCAGAAGGAAAGAAAGCACAGAGCCCCAGATTTTATGTTGTCCTGGAGAGCTTGCAGAGCACTGGGGAAAGGCAGGCAGAGAATTCCCTGCTAGCACCTTCTCTGTGCCTGGGAAGCAGAAGTGTTCACATTGCTTCGCAGAATCGCTTTTGTGCAGAAAACAGTAACACTTGTTCAGAACGAAAGAAAGCACAGAGCCCCAGATTCTATGTTGTCCTGGAGAGCTTGCAGAGCACTGGGGAAAGGCAGGCAGAGAATTCCCTGCTAGCACCTTCTCTGTGCCTGTTCACATTGCTTCGCAGAATCGCTTTTGTGCAGAAAACAGTAACACTTGTTCAGAACGAAAGAAAGCACAGAGCCCCAGATTCTATGTTGTCCTGGAGAGCTTGCAGAGCACTGGGGAAAGGCAGGCAGAGAATTCCCTGCTAGCACCTTCTCTGTGCCTGGGAAGCAGAAGTGTTCACATTGCTTCGCAAGAATCGCTTTTGTGCAGAAAACACTAACACTTGTTCAGAAGGAAAGAAAGCACAGAGCCCCAGATTTTATGTTGTCCTGGAGAGCTTGCAGAGCACTGGGGAAAGGCAGGCAGAGAATTCCCTGCTAGCACCTTCTCTGTGCCTGGGAAGCAGAAGTGTTCACATTGCTTCGCAGAATCGCTTTTGTGCAGAAAACAGTAACACTTGTTCAGAACGAAAGAAAGCACAGAGCCCCAGATTCTATGTTGTCCTGGAGAGCTTGCAGAGCACTGGGGAAAGGCAGGCAGAGAATTCCCTGCTAGCACCTTCTCTGTGCCTGGGAAGCAGAAGTGTTCACATTGCTTCGCAGAATCGCTTTTGTGCAGAAAACAGTAACACTTGTTCAGAACGAAAGAAAGCACAGAGCCCCAGATTCTATGTTGTCCTGGAGAGCTTGCAGAGCACTGGGGAAAGGCAGGCAGAGAATTCCCTGCTAGCACCTTCTCTGTGCCTGTTCACATTGCTTCGCAGAATCGCTTTTGTGCAGAAAACAGTAACACTTGTTCAGAACGAAAGAAAGCACAGAGCCCCAGATTCTATGTTGTCCTGGAGAGCTTGCAGAGCACTGGGGAAAGGCAGGCAGAGAATTCCCTGCTAGCACCTTCTCTGTGCCTGGGAAGCAGAAGTGTTCACATTGCTTCGCAGAATCGCTTTTGTGCAGAAAAGAGTAACACTTGTTCAGAACGAAAGAAAGCACAGAGCCCCAGATTCTATGTTGTCCTGGAGAGCTTGCAGAGCACTGGGGAAAGGCAGGCAGAGAATTCACTGCTAGCACCTTCTCTGTGCCTGGGAAGCAGAAGTGTTCACATTGCTTCGCAGAATCGCTTTTGTGCAGAAAACAGTAACACTTGTTCAGAACGAAAGAAAGCACAGAGCCCCAGATTCTATGTTGTCCTGGAGAGCTTGCAGAGCACTGGGGAAAGGCAGGCAGAGAATTCCCTGCTAGCACCTTCTCTGTGCCTGGGAAGCAGAAGTGTTCACATTGCTTCGCAAGAATCGCTTTTGTGCAGAAAACACTAACACTTGTTCAGAAGGAAAGAAAGCACAGAGCCCCAGATTTTATGTTGTCCTGGAGAGCTTGCAGAGCACTGGGGAAAGGCAGGCAGAGAATTCCCTGCTGGCACCTTCTCTGTGCCTGGGAAGCAGAAGTGTTCACATTGCTTCGCAAGAATCGCTTTTGTGCAGAAAACACTAACACTTGTTCAGAAGGAAAGAAAGCACAGAGCCCCAGATTTTATGTTGTCCTGGAGAGCTTGCAGAGCACTGGGGAAAGGCAGGCAGAGAATTCCCTGCTAGCACCTTCTCTGTGCCTGGGAAGCAGAAGTGTTCACATTGCTTCGCAGAATCGCTTTTGTGCAGAAAACAGTAACACTTGTTCAGAACGAAAGAAAGCACAGAGCCCCAGATTCTATGTTGTCCTGGAGAGCTTGCAGAGCACTGGGGAAAGGCAGGCAGAGAATTCCCTGGTAGCACCTTCTCTGTGCCTGGGAAGCAGAAGTGTTCACATTGCTTCGCAGAATCGCTTTTGTGCAGAAAACAGTAACACTTGTTCAGAACGAAAGAAAGCACAGAGCCCCAGATTCTATGTTGTCCTGGAGAGCTTGCAGAGCACTGGGGAAAGGCAGGCAGAGAATTCCCTGCTAGCACCTTCTCTGTGCCTGTTCACATTGCTTCGCAGAATCGCTTTTGTGCAGAAAACAGTAACACTTGTTCAGAACGAAAGAAAGCACAGAGCCCCAGATTCTATGTTGTCCTGGAGAGCTTGCAGAGCACTGGGGAAAGGCAGGCAGAGAATTCCCTGCTAGCACCTTCTCTGTGCCTGGGAAGCAGAAGTGTTCACATTGCTTCGCAAGAATCGCTTTTGTGCAGAAAACACTAACACTTGTTCAGAAGGAAAGAAAGCACAGAGCCCCAGATTTTATGTTGTCCTGGAGAGCTTGCAGAGCACTGGGGAAAGGCAGGCAGAGAATTCCCTGCTGGCACCTTCTCTGTGCCTGGGAAGCAGAAGTGTTCACATTGCTTCGCAAGAATCGCTTTTGTGCAGAAAACACTAACACTTGTTCAGAAGGAAAGAAAGCACAGAGCCCCAGACTCTATGTTGTCCTGGAGAGCTTGCAGAGCACTGGGGAAAGGCAGGCAGAGAATTCCCTGCTAGCACCTTCTCTGTGCCTGGGAAGCAGAAGTGTTCACATTGCTTCGCAGAATCGCTTTTGTGCAGAAAACAGTAACACTTGTTCAGAACGAAAGAAAGCACAGAGCCCCAGATTCTATGTTGTCCTGGAGAGCTTGCAGAGCACTGGGGAAAGGCAGGCAGAGAATTCCCTGCTAGCACCTTCTCTGTGCCTGTTCACATTGCTTCGCAGAATCGCTTTTGTGCAGAAAACAGTAACACTTGTTCAGAACGAAAGAAAGCACAGAGCCCCAGATTCTATGTTGTCCTGGAGAGCTTGCAGAGCACTGGGGAAAGGCAGGCAGAGAATTCCCTGCTAGCACCTTCTCTGTGCCTGTTCACATTGCTTCGCAGAATCGCTTTTGTGCAGAAAACAGTAACACTTGTTCAGAAGGAAAGAAAGCACAGAGCCCCAGATTCTATGTTGTCCTGGAGAGCTTGCAGAGCACTGGGGAAAGGCAGGCAGAGAATTCCCTGCTAGCACCTTCTCTGTGCCTGGGAAGCAGAAGTGTTCACATTGCTTCGCAAGAATCGCTTTTGTGCAGAAAACACTAACACTTGTTCAGAAGGAAAGAAAGCACAGAGCCCCAGATTTTATGTTGTCCTGGAGAGCTTGCAGATAACTGGGGAAAGGCAGGCAGAGAATTCCCTGCTAGCACCTTCTCTGTGCCTGGGAAGCAGAAGTGTTCACATTGCTTCGCAAGAATCGCTTTTGTGCAGAAAACACTAACACTTGTTCAGAAGGAAAGAAAGCACAGAGCCCCAGATTTTATGTTGTCCTGGAGAGCTTGCAGAGCACTGGGGAAAGGCAGGCAGAGAATTCCCTGATAGCACCTTCTCTGTGCCTGGGAAGCAGAAGTGTTCACATTGCTTCGCAAGAATCGCTTTTGTGCAGAAAACACTAACACTTGTTCAGAAGGAAAGAAAGCACAGAGCCCCAGATTTTATGTTGTCCTGGAGAGCTTGCAGAGCACTGGGGAAAGGCAGGCAGAGAATTCCCTGCTGGCACCTTCTCTGTGCCTGTTCACATTGCTTCGCAGAATCGCTTTTGTGCAGAAAACAGTAACACTTGTTCAGAACGAAAGAAAGCACAGAGCCCCAGATTCTATGTTGTCCTGGAGAGCTTGCAGAGCACTGGGGAAAGGCAGGCAGAGAATTCCCTGCTAGCACCTTCTCTGTGCCTGGGAAGCAGAAGTGTTCACATTGCTTCGCAAGAATCGCTTTTGTGCAGAAAACAGTAACACTTGTTCAGAACGAAAGAAAGCACAGAGCCCCATATTCTATGTTGTCCTGGAGAGCTTGCAGAGCACTGGGGAAAGGCAGGCAGAGAATTCCCTGCTAGCACCTTCTCTGTGCCTGGGAAGCAGAAGTGTTCACATTGCTTCGCAAGAATCGCTTTTGTGCAGAAAACACTAACACTTGTTCAGAAGGAAAGAAAGCACAGAGCCCCAGATTTTATGTTGTCCTGGAGAGCTTGCAGAGCACTGGGGAAAGGCAGGCAGAGAATTCCCTGCTGGCACCTTCTCTGTGCCTGGGAAGCAGAAGTGTTCACATTGCTTCGCAAGAATCGCTTTTGTGCAGAAAACACTAACACTTGTTCAGAAGGAAAGAAAGCACAGAGCCCCAGACTCTATGTTGTCCTGGAGAGCTTGCAGAGCACTGGGGAAAGGCAGGCAGAGAATTCCCTGCTAGCACCTTCTCTGTGCCTGGGAAGCAGAAGTGTTCACATTGCTTCGCAGAATCGCTTTTGTGCAGAAAACAGTAACACTTGTTCAGAACGAAAGAAAGCACAGAGCCCCAGATTCTATGTTGTCCTGGAGAGCTTGCAGAGCACTGGGGAAAGGCAGGCAGAGAATTCCCTGCTAGCACCTTCTCTGTGCCTGTTCACATTGCTTCGCAGAATCGCTTTTGTGCAGAAAACAGTAACACTTGTTCAGAACGAAAGAAAGCACAGAGCCCCAGATTCTATGTTGTCCTGGAGAGCTTGCAGAGCACTGGGGAAAGGCAGGCAGAGAATTCCCTGCTAGCACCTTCTCTGTGCCTGTTCACATTGCTTCGCAGAATCGCTTTTGTGCAGAAAACAGTAACACTTGTTCAGAAGGAAAGAAAGCACAGAGCCCCAGATTCTATGTTGTCCTGGAGAGCTTGCAGAGCACTGGGGAAAGGCAGGCAGAGAATTCCCTGCTAGCACCTTCTCTGTGCCTGGGAAGCAGAAGTGTTCACATTGCTTCGCAAGAATCGCTTTTGTGCAGAAAACACTAACACTTGTTCAGAAGGAAAGAAAGCACAGAGCCCCAGATTTTATGTTGTCCTGGAGAGCTTGCAGATAACTGGGGAAAGGCAGGCAGAGAATTCCCTGCTAGCACCTTCTCTGTGCCTGGGAAGCAGAAGTGTTCACATTGCTTCGCAAGAATCGCTTTTGTGCAGAAAACACTAACACTTGTTCAGAAGGAAAGAAAGCACAGAGCCCCAGATTTTATGTTGTCCTGGAGAGCTTGCAGAGCACTGGGGAAAGGCAGGCAGAGAATTCCCTGATAGCACCTTCTCTGTGCCTGGGAAGCAGAAGTGTTCACATTGCTTCGCAAGAATCGCTTTTGTGCAGAAAACACTAACACTTGTTCAGAAGGAAAGAAAGCACAGAGCCCCAGATTCTATGTTGTCCTGGAGAGCTTGCAGAGCACTGGGGAAAGGCAGGCAGAGAATTCCCTGCTGGCACCTTCTCTGTGCCTGTTCACATTGCTTCGCAGAATCGCTTTTGTGCAGAAAACAGTAACACTTGTTCAGAATGAAAGAAAGCACAGAGCCCCAGATTCTATGTTGTCCTGGAGAGCTTGCAGAGCACTGGGGAAAGGCAGGCAGAGAATTCCCTGCTAGCACCTTCTCTGTGCCTGGGAAGCAGAAGTGTTCACATTGCTTCGCAAGAATCGCTTTTGTGCAGAAAACAGTAACACTTGTTCAGAACGAAAGAAAGCACAGAGCCCCATATTCTATGTTGTCCTGGAGAGCTTGCAGAGCACTGGGGAAAGGCAGGCAGAGAATTCCCTGCTAGCACCTTCTCTGTGCCTGGGAAGCAGAAGTGTTCACATTGCTTCGCAAGAATCGCTTTTGTGCAGAAAACACTAACACTTGTTCAGAAGGAAAGAAAGCACAGAGCCCCAGATTTTATGTTGTCCTGGAGAGCTTGCAGAGCACTGGGGAAAGGCAGGCAGAGAATTCCCTGCTAGCACCTTCTCTGTGCCTGTTCACATTGCTTCGCAGAATCGCTTTTGTGCAGAAAACAGTAACACTTGTTCAGAACGAAAGAAAGCACAGAGCCCCAGATTCTATGTTGTCCTGGAGAGCTTGCAGAGCACTGGGGAAAGGCAGGCAGAGAATTCCCTGCTAGCACCTTCTCTGTGCCTGGGAAGCAGAAGTGTTCACATTGCTTCGCAAGAATCGCTTTTGTGCAGAAAACACTAACACTTGTTCAGAAGGAAAGAAAGCACAGAGCCCCAGATTTTATGTTGTCCTGGAGAGCTTGCAGAGCACTGGGGAAAGGCAGGCAGAGAATTCCCTGCTGGCACCTTCTCTGTGCCTGTTCACATTCCTTCGCAGAATCGCTTTTGTGCAGAAAACAGTAACACTTGTTCAGAAGGAAAGAAAGCACAGAGCCCCAGATTCTATGTTGTCCTGGAGAGCTTGCAGAGCACTGGGGAAAGGCAGGCAGAGAATTCCCTGCTAGCACCTTCTCTGTGCCTGGGAAGCAGAAGTGTTCACATTGCTTCGCAAGAATCGCTTTTGTGCAGAAAACACTAACACTTGTTCAGAAGGAAAGAAAGCACAGAGCCCCAGATTTTATGTTGTCCTGGAGAGCTTGCAGAGCACTGGGGAAAGGCAGGCAGAGAATTCCCTGCTAGCACCTTCTCTGTGCCTGGGAAGCAGAAGTGTTCACATTGCTTCGCAGAATCGCTTTTGTGCAGAAAAGAGTAACACTTGTTCAGAACGAAAGAAAGCACAGAGCCCCAGATTCTATGTTGTCCTGGAGAGCTTGCAGAGCACTGGGGAAAGGCAGGCAGAGAATTCCCTGATAGCACCTTCTCTGTGCCTGTTCACATTGCTTCGCAGAATCGCTTTTGTGCAGAAAACAGTAACACTTGTTCAGAACGAAAGAAAGCACAGAGCCCCAGATTCTATGTTGTCCTGGAGAGCTTGCAGAGCACTGGGGAAAGGCAGGCAGAGAATTCCCTGCTAGCACCTTCTCTGTGCCTGGGAAGCAGAAGTGTTCACATTGCTTCGCAGAATCGCTTTTGTGCAGAAAACAGTAACACTTGTTCAGAACGAAAGAAAGCACAGAGCCCCAGATTCTATGTTGTCCTGGAGAGCTTGCAGAGCACTGGGGAAAGGCAGGCAGAGAATTCCCTGCTAGCACCTTCTCTGTGCCTGTTCACATTGCTTCGCAGAATCGCTTTTGTGCAGAAAACAGTAACACTTGTTCAGAACGAAAGAAAGCACAGAGCCCCAGATTCTATGTTGTCCTGGAGAGCTTGCAGAGCACTGGGGAAAGGCAGGCAGAGAATTCCCTGCTAGCACCTTCTCTGTGCCTGGGAAGCAGAAGTGTTCACATTGCTTCGCAAGAATCGCTTTTGTGCAGAAAACACTAACACTTGTTCAGAAGGAAAGAAAGCACAGAGCCCCAGATTTTATGTTGTCCTGGAGAGCTTGCAGAGCACTGGGGAAAGGCAGGCAGAGAATTCCCTGCTGGCACCTTCTCTGTGCCTGGGAAGCAGAAGTGTTCACATTGCTTCGCAAGAATCGCTTTTGTGCAGAAAACACTAACACTTGTTCAGAAGGAAAGAAAGCACAGAGCCCCAGATTTTATGTTGTCCTGGAGAGCTTGCAGAGCACTGGGGAAAGGCAGGCAGAGAATTCCCTGCTAGCACCTTCTCTGTGCCTGGGAAGCAGAAGTGTTCACATTGCTTCGCAGAATCGCTTTTGTGCAGAAAACAGTAACACTTGTTCAGAACGAAAGAAAGCACAGAGCCCCAGATTCTATGTTGTCCTGGAGAGCTTGCAGAGCACTGGGGAAAGGCAGGCAGAGAATTCCCTGCTAGCACCTTCTCTGTGCCTGTTCACATTGCTTCGCAGAATCGCTTTTGTGCAGAAAACAGTAACACTTGTTCAGAACGAAAGAAAGCACAGAGCCCCAGATTCTATGTTGTCCTGGAGAGCTTGCAGAGCACTGGGGAAAGGCAGGCAGAGAATTCCCTGCTAGCACCTTCTCTGTGCCTGGGAAGCAGAAGTGTTCACATTGCTTCGCAAGAATCGCTTTTGTGCAGAAAACACTAACACTTGTTCAGAAGGAAAGAAAGCACAGAGCCCCAGATTTTATGTTGTCCTGGAGAGCTTGCAGAGCACTGGGGAAAGGCAGGCAGAGAATTCCCTGCTAGCACCTTCTCTGTGCCTGGGAAGCAGAAGTGTTCACATTGCTTCGCAGAATCGCTTTTGTGCAGAAAACAGTAACACTTGTTCAGAACGAAAGAAAGCACAGAGCCCCAGATTCTATGTTGTCCTGGAGAGCTTGCAGAGCACTGGGGAAAGGCAGGCAGAGAATTCCCTGCTAGCACCTTCTCTGTGCCTGGGAAGCAGAAGTGTTCACATTGCTTCGCAGAATCGCTTTTGTGCAGAAAACAGTAACACTTGTTCAGAAGGAAAGAAAGCACAGAGCCCCAGATTCTATGTTGTCCTGGAGAGCTTGCAGAGCACTGGGGAAAGGCAGGCAGAGAATTCCCTGCTAGCACCTTCTCTGTGCCTGTTCACATTGCTTCGCAGAATCGCTTTTGTGCAGAAAACAGTAACACTTGTTCAGAACGAAAGAAAGCACAGAGCCCCAGATTCTATGTTGTCCTGGAGAGCTTGCAGAGCACTGGGGAAAGGCAGGCAGAGAATTCCCTGCTAGCACCTTCTCTGTGCCTGGGAAGCAGAAGTGTTCACATTGCTTCGCAAGAATCGCTTTTGTGCAGAAAACACTAACACTTGTTCAGAAGGAAAGAAAGCACAGAGCCCCAGATTTTATGTTGTCCTGGAGAGCTTGCAGAGCACTGGGGAAAGGCAGGCAGAGAATTCCCTGCTAGCACCTTCTCTGTGCCTGTTCACATTGCTTCGCAGAATCGCTTTTGTGCAGAAAACAGTAACACTTGTTCAGAAGGAAAGAAAGCACAGAGCCCCAGATTCTATGTTGTCCTGGAGAGCTTGCAGAGCACTGGGGAAAGGCAGGCAGAGAATTCCCTGCTAGCACCTTCTCTGTGCCTGGGAAGCAGAAGTGTTCACATTGCTTCGCAAGAATCGCTTTTGTGCAGAAAACACTAACACTTGTTCAGAAGGAAAGAAAGCACAGAGCCCCAGATTTTATGTTGTCCTGGAGAGCTTGCAGAGCACTGGGGAAAGGCAGGCAGAGAATTCCCTGCTAGCACCTTCTCTGTGCCTGGGAAGCAGAAGTGTTCACATTGCTTCGCAGAATCGCTTTTGTGCAGAAAACAGTAACACTTGTTCAGAACGAAAAAAAGCACAGAGCCCCAGATTCTATGTTGTCCTGGAGAGCTTGCAGAGCACTGGGGAAAGGCAGGCAGAGAATTCCCTGCTAGCACCTTCTCTGTGCCTGGGAAGCAGAAGTGTTCACATTGCTTCGCAGAATCGCTTTTGTGCAGAAAACAGTAACACTTGTTCAGAACGAAAGAAAGCACAGAGCCCCAGATTCTATGTTGTCCTGGAGAGCTTGCAGAGCACTGGGGAAAGGCAGGCAGAGAATTCCCTGCTAGCACCTTCTCTGTGCCTGTTCACATTGCTTCGCAGAATCGCTTTTGTGCAGAAAACAGTAACACTTGTTCAGAACGAAAGAAAGCACAGAGCCCCAGATTCTATGTTGTCCTGGAGAGCTTGCAGAGCACTGGGGAAAGGCAGGCAGAGAATTCCCTGCTAGCACCTTCTCTGTGCCTGGGAAGCAGAAGTGTTCACATTGCTTCGCAAGAATCGCTTTTGTGCAGAAAACACTAACACTTGTTCAGAAGGAAAGAAAGCACAGAGCCCCAGATTTTATGTTGTCCTGGAGAGCTTGCAGAGCACTGGGGAAAGGCAGGCAGAGAATTCCCTGCTGGCACCTTCTCTGTGCCTGGGAAGCAGAAGTGTTCACATTGCTTCGCAAGAATCGCTTTTGTGCAGAAAACACTAACACTTGTTCAGAAGGAAAGAAAGCACAGAGCCCCAGATTTTATGTTGTCCTGGAGAGCTTGCAGAGCACTGGGGAAAGGCAGGCAGAGAATTCCCTGCTAGCACCTTCTCTGTGCCTGGGAAGCAGAAGTGTTCACATTGCTTCGCAGAATCGCTTTTGTGCAGAAAACAGTAACACTTGTTCAGAAGGAAAGAAAGCACAGAGCCCCAGATTCTATGTTGTCCTGGAGAGCTTGCAGAGCACTGGGGAAAGGCAGGCAGAGAATTCCCTGCTAGCACCTTCTCTGTGCCTGGGAAGCAGAAGTGTTCACATTGCTTCGCAGAATCGCTTTTGTGCAGAAAACAGTAACACTTGTTCAGAACGAAAGAAAGCACAGAGCCCCAGATTCTATGTTGTCCTGGAGAGCTTGCAGAGCACTGGGGAAAGGCAGGCAGAGAATTCCCTGCTAGCACCTTCTCTGTGCCTGTTCACATTGCTTCGCAGAATCGCTTTTGTGCAGAAAACAGTAACACTTGTTCAGAACGAAAGAAAGCACAGAGCCCCAGATTCTATGTTGTCCTGGAGAGCTTGCAGAGCACTGGGGAAAGGCAGGCAGAGAATTCCCTGCTAGCACCTTCTCTGTGCCTGGGAAGCAGAAGTGTTCACATTGCTTCGCAAGAATCGCTTTTGTGCAGAAAACACTAACACTTGTTCAGAAGGAAAGAAAGCACAGAGCCCCAGATTTTATGTTGTCCTGGAGAGCTTGCAGAGCACTGGGGAAAGGCAGGCAGAGAATTCCCTGCTGGCACCTTCTCTGTGCCTGGGAAGCAGAAGTGTTCACATTGCTTCGCAAGAATCGCTTTTGTGCAGAAAACACTAACACTTGTTCAGAAGGAAAGAAAGCACAGAGCCCCAGACTCTATGTTGTCCTGGAGAGCTTGCAGAGCACTGGGGAAAGGCAGGCAGAGAATTCCCTGCTAGCACCTTCTCTGTGCCTGGGAAGCAGAAGTGTTCACATTGCTTCGCAGAATCGCTTTTGTGCAGAAAACAGTAACACTTGTTCAGAACGAAAGAAAGCACAGAGCCCCAGATTCTATGTTGTCCTGGAGAGCTTGCAGAGCACTGGGGAAAGGCAGGCAGAGAATTCCCTGCTAGCACCTTCTCTGTGCCTGTTCACATTGCTTCGCAGAATCGCTTTTGTGCAGAAAACAGTAACACTTGTTCAGAACGAAAGAAAGCACAGAGCCCCAGATTCTATGTTGTCCTGGAGAGCTTGCAGAGCACTGGGGAAAGGCAGGCAGAGAATTCCCTGCTAGCACCTTCTCTGTGCCTGTTCACATTGCTTCGCAGAATCGCTTTTGTGCAGAAAACAGTAACACTTGTTCAGAAGGAAAGAAAGCACAGAGCCCCAGATTCTATGTTGTCCTGGAGAGCTTGCAGAGCACTGGGGAAAGGCAGGCAGAGAATTCCCTGCTAGCACCTTCTCTGTGCCTGGGAAGCAGAAGTGTTCACATTGCTTCGCAAGAATCGCTTTTGTGCAGAAAACACTAACACTTGTTCAGAAGGAAAGAAAGCACAGAGCCCCAGATTTTATGTTGTCCTGGAGAGCTTGCAGATAACTGGGGAAAGGCAGGCAGAGAATTCCCTGCTAGCACCTTCTCTGTGCCTGGGAAGCAGAAGTGTTCACATTGCTTCGCAAGAATCGCTTTTGTGCAGAAAACACTAACACTTGTTCAGAAGGAAAGAAAGCACAGAGCCCCAGATTTTATGTTGTCCTGGAGAGCTTGCAGAGCACTGGGGAAAGGCAGGCAGAGAATTCCCTGATAGCACCTTCTCTGTGCCTGGGAAGCAGAAGTGTTCACATTGCTTCGCAAGAATCGCTTTTGTGCAGAAAACACTAACACTTGTTCAGAAGGAAAGAAAGCACAGAGCCCCAGATTTTATGTTGTCCTGGAGAGCTTGCAGAGCACTGGGGAAAGGCAGGCAGAGAATTCCCTGCTGGCACCTTCTCTGTGCCTGTTCACATTGCTTCGCAGAATCGCTTTTGTGCAGAAAACAGTAACACTTGTTCAGAACGAAAGAAAGCACAGAGCCCCAGATTCTATGTTGTCCTGGAGAGCTTGCAGAGCACTGGGGAAAGGCAGGCAGAGAATTCCCTGCTAGCACCTTCTCTGTGCCTGGGAAGCAGAAGTGTTCACATTGCTTCGCAAGAATCGCTTTTGTGCAGAAAACACTAACACTTGTTCAGAACGAAAGAAAGCACAGAGCCCCATATTCTATGTTGTCCTGGAGAGCTTGCAGAGCACTGGGGAAAGGCAGGCAGAGAATTCCCTGCTAGCACCTTCTCTGTGCCTGGGAAGCAGAAGTGTTCACATTGCTTCGCAAGAATCGCTTTTGTGCAGAAAACACTAACACTTGTTCAGAAGGAAAGAAAGCACAGAGCCCCAGATTTTATGTTGTCCTGGAGAGCTTGCAGAGCACTGGGGAAAGGCAGGCAGAGAATTCCCTGCTAGCACCTTCTCTGTGCCTGTTCACATTGCTTCGCAGAATCGCTTTTGTGCAGAAAACAGTAACACTTGTTCAGAACGAAAGAAAGCACAGAGCCCCAGATTCTATGTTGTCCTGGAGAGCTTGCAGAGCACTGGGGAAAGGCAGGCAGAGAATTCCCTGCTAGCACCTTCTCTGTGCCTGGGAAGCAGAAGTGTTCACATTGCTTCGCAAGAATCGCTTTTGTGCAGAAAACACTAACACTTGTTCAGAAGGAAAGAAAGCACAGAGCCCCAGATTTTATGTTGTCCTGGAGAGCTTGCAGAGCACTGGGGAAAGGCAGGCAGAGAATTCCCTGCTGGCACCTTCTCTGTGCCTGTTCACATTCCTTCGCAGAATCGCTTTTGTGCAGAAAACAGTAACACTTGTTCAGAAGGAAAGAAAGCACAGAGCCCCAGATTCTATGTTGTCCTGGAGAGCTTGCAGAGCACTGGGGAAAGGCAGGCAGAGAATTCCCTGCTAGCACCTTCTCTGTGCCTGGGAAGCAGAAGTGTTCACATTGCTTCGCAAGAATCGCTTTTGTGCAGAAAACACTAACACTTGTTCAGAAGGAAAGAAAGCACAGAGCCCCAGATTTTATGTTGTCCTGGAGAGCTTGCAGAGCACTGGGGAAAGGCAGGCAGAGAATTCCCTGCTAGCACCTTCTCTGTGCCTGGGAAGCAGAAGTGTTCACATTGCTTCGCAGAATCGCTTTTGTGCAGAAAAGAGTAACACTTGTTCAGAACGAAAGAAAGCACAGAGCCCCAGATTCTATGTTGTCCTGGAGAGCTTGCAGAGCACTGGGGAAAGGCAGGCAGAGAATTCCCTGCTAGCACCTTCTCTGTGCCTGTTCACATTGCTTCGCAGACTCGCTTTTGTGCAGAAAACAGTAACACTTGTTCAGAACGAAAGAAAGCACAGAGCCCCAGATTCTATGTTGTCCTGGAGAGCTTGCAGAGCACTGGGGAAAGGCAGGCAGAGAATTCCCTGCTAGCACCTTCTCTGTGCCTGGGAAGCAGAAGTGTTCACATTGCTTCGCAAGAATCGCTTTTGTGCAGAAAACACTAACACTTGTTCAGAAGGAAAGAAAGCACAGAGCCCCAGATTTTATGTTGTCCTGGAGAGCTTGCAGAGCACTGGGGAAAGGCAGGCAGAGAATTCCCTGCTGGCACCTTCTCTGTGCCTGTTCACATTGCTTCGCAGAATCGCTTTTGTGCAGAAAACAGTAACACTTGTTCAGAAGGAAAGAAAGCACAGAGCCCCAGATTCTATGTTGTCCTGGAGAGCTTGCAGAGCACTGGGGAAAGGCAGGCAGAGAATTCCCTGCTAGCACCTTCTCTGTGCCTGGGAAGCAGAAGTGTTCACATTGCTTCGCAAGAATCGCTTTTGTGCAGAAAACACTAACACTTGTTCAGAAGGAAAGAAAGCACAGAGCCCCAGATTCTATGTTGTCCTGGAGAGCTTGCAGAGCACTGGGGAAAGGCAGGCAGAGAATTCCCTGCTAGCACCTTCTCTGTGCCTGGGAAGCAGAAGTGTTCACATTGCTTCGCAGAATCGCTTTTGTGCAGAAAACAGTAACACTTGTTCAGAACGAAAGAAAGCACAGAGCCCCAGATTCTATGTTGTCCTGGAGAGCTTGCAGAGCACTGGGGAAAGGCAGGCAGAGAATTCCCTGCTAGCACCTTCTCTGTGCCTGTTCACATTGCTTCGCAGAATCGCTTTTGTGCAGAAAACAGTAACACTTGTTCAGAACGAAAGAAAGCACAGAGCCCCAGATTCTATGTTGTCCTGGAGAGCTTGCAGAGCACTGGGGAAAGGCAGGCAGAGAATTCCCTGCTAGCACCTTCTCTGTGCCTGGGAAGCAGAAGTGTTCACATTGCTTCGCAAGAATCGCTTTTGTGCAGAAAACAGTAACACTTGTTCAGAAGGAAAGAAAGCACAGAGCCCCAGATTTTATGTTGTCCTGGAGAGCTTGCAGAGCACTGGGGAAAGGCAGGCAGAGAATTCCCTGCTGGCACCTTCTCTGTGCCTGTTCACATTGCTTCGCAGAATCGCTTTTGTGCAGAAAACAGTAACACTTGTTCAGAAGGAAAGAAAGCACAGAGCCCCAGATTCTATGTTGTCCTGGAGAGCTTGCAGAGCACTGGGGAAAGGCAGGCAGAGAATTCCCTGCTAGCACCTTCTCTGTGCCTGGGAAGCAGAAGTGTTCACATTGCTTCGCAAGAATCGCTTTTGTGCAGAAAACACTAACACTTGTTCAGAAGGAAAGAAAGCACAGAGCCCCAGATTTTATGTTGTCCTGGAGAGCTTGCAGAGCACTGGGGAAAGGCAGGCAGAGAATTCCCTGCTAGCACCTTCTCTGTGCCTGGGAAGCAGAAGTGTTCACATTGCTTCGCAGAATCGCTTTTGTGCAGAAAACAGTAACACTTGTTCAGAACGAAAGAAAGCACAGAGCCCCAGATTCTATGTTGTCCTGGAGAGCTTGCAGAGCACTGGGGAAAGGCAGGCAGAGAATTCACTGCTAGCACCTTCTCTGTGCCTGGGAAGCAGAAGTGTTCACATTGCTTCGCAGAATCGCTTTTGTGCAGAAAACAGTAACACTTGTTCAGAAGGAAAGAAAGCACAGAGCCCCAGATTTTATGTTGTCCTGGAGAGCTTGCAGAGCACTGGGGAAAGGCAGGCAGAGAATTCCCTGCTAGCACCTTCTCTGTGCCTGGGAAGCAGAAGTGTTCACATTGCTTCGCAGAATCGCTTTTGTGCAGAAAAGAGTAACACTTGTTCAGAACGAAAGAAAGCACAGAGCCCCAGATTCTATGTTGTCCTGGAGAGCTTGCAGAGCACTGGGGAAAGGCAGGCAGAGAATTCCCTGATAGCACCTTCTCTGTGCCTGTTCACATTGCTTCGCAGAATCGCTTTTGTGCAGAAAACAGTAACACTTGTTCAGAACGAAAGAAAGCACAGAGCCCCAGATTCTATGTTGTCCTGGAGAGCTTGCAGAGCACTGGGGAAAGGCAGGCAGAGAATTCCCTGCTAGCACCTTCTCTGTGCCTGGGAAGCAGAAGTGTTCACATTGCTTCGCAAGAATCGCTTTTGTGCAGAAAACACTAACACTTGTTCAGAAGGAAAGAAAGCACAGAGCCCCAGATTTTATGTTGTCCTGGAGAGCTTGCAGAGCACTGGGGAAAGGCAGGCAGAGAATTCCCTGCTGGCATCTTCTCTGTGCCTGTTCACATTGCTTCGCAGAATCGCTTTTGTGCAGAAAACAGTAACACTTGTTCAGAAGGAAAGAAAGCACAGAGCCCCAGATACTATGTTGTCCTGGAGAGCTTGCAGAGCACTGGGGAAAGGCAGGCAGAGAATTCCCTGCTAGCACCTTCTCTGTGCCTGGGAAGCAGAAGTGTTCACATTGCTTCGCAAGAATCGCTTTTGTGCAGAAAACAGTAACACTTGTTCAGAAGGAAAGAAAGCACAGAGCCCCAGATTTTATGTTGTCCTGGAGAGCTTGCAGAGCACTGGGGAAAGGCAGGCAGAGAATTCCCTGCTAGCACCTTCTCTGTGCCTGGGAAGCAGAAGTGTTCACATTGCTTCGCAGAATCGCTTTTGTGCAGAAAACAGTAACACTTGTTCAGAAGGAAAGAAAGCACAGAGCCCCAGATTCTATGTTGTCCTGGAGAGCTTGCAGAGCACTGGGGAAAGGCAGGCAGAGAATTCCCTGATAGCACCTTCTCTGTGCCTGTTCACATTGCTTCGCAGAATCGCTTTTGTGCAGAAAACAGTAACACTTGTTCAGAAGGAAAGAAAGCACAGAGCTCCAGATTCTATGTTGTCCTGGAGAGCTTGCAGAGCACTGGGGAAAGGCAGGCAGAGAATTCCCTGCTAGCACCTTCTCTGTGCCTGGGAAGCAGAAGTGTTCACATTGCTTCGCAAGAATCGCTTTTGTGCAGAAAACACTAACACTTGTTCAGAAGGAAAGAAAGCACAGAGCCCCAGATTTTATGTTGTCCTGGAGAGCTTGCAGAGCACTGGGGAAAGGCAGGCAGAGAATTCCCTGCTAGCACCTTCTCTGTGCCTGGGAAGCAGAAGTGTTCACATTGCTTCGCAGAATCGCTTTTGTGCAGAAAACAGTAACACTTGTTCAGAACGAAAGAAAGCACAGAGCCCCAGATTTTATGTTGTCCTGGAGAGCTTGCAGAGCACTGGGGAAAGGCAGGCAGAGAATTCCCTGCTAGCACCTTCTCTGTGCCTGTTCACATTGCTTCGCAGAATCGCTTTTGTGCAGAAAACAGTAACACTTGTTCAGAACGAAAGAAAGCACAGAGCCCCAGATTCTATGTTGTCCTGGAGAGCTTGCAGAGCACTGGGGAAAGGCAGGCAGAGAATTCCCTGCTAGCACCTTCTCTGTGCCTGTTCACATTGCTTCGCAGAATCACTTTTGTGCAGAAAACAGTAACACTTGTTCAGAAGGAAAGAAAGCACAGAGCCCCAGATTCTATGTTGTCCTGGAGAGCTTGCAGAGCACTGGGGAAAGGCAGGCAGAGAATTCCCTGATAGCACCTTCTCTGTGCCTGGGAAGCAGAAGTGTTCACATTGCTTCGCAAGAATCGCTTTTGTGCAGAAAACACTAACACTTGTTCAGAAGGAAAGAAAGCACAGAGCCCCAGATTTTATGTTGTCCTGGAGAGCTTGCAGAGCACTGGGGAAAGGCAGGCAGAGAATTCCCTGCTAGCACCTTCTCTGTGCCTGTTCACATTGCTTCGCAGAATCGCATTTGTGCAGAAAACAGTAACACTTGTTCAGAAGGAAAGAAAGCACAGAGCCCCAGATTCTATGTTGTCCTGGAGAGCTTGCAGAGCACTGGGGAAAGGCAGGCAGAGAATTCCCTGCTAGCACCTTCTCTGTGCCTGGGAAGCAGAAGTGTTCACATTGCTTCGCAAGAATCGCTTTTGTGCAGAAAACACTAACACTTGTTCAGAAGGAAAGAAAGCACAGAGCCCCAGATTTTATGTTGTCCTGGAGAGCTTGCAGAGCACTGGGGAAAGGCAGGCAGAGAATTCCCTGCTGGCACCTTCTCTGTGCCTGTTCACATTGCTTCGCAGAATCGCTTTTGTGCAGAAAACAGTAACACTTGTTCAGAAGGAAAGAAAGCACAGAGCCCCAGATTCTATGTTGTCCTGGAGAGCTTGCAGAGCACTGGGGAAAGGCAGGCAGAGAATTCCCTGCTAGCACCTTCTCTGTGCCTGGGAAGCAGAAGTGTTCACATTGCTTCGCAAGAATCGCTTTTGTGCAGAAAACACTAACACTTGTTCAGAAGGAAAGAAAGCACAGAGCCCCAGATTTTATGTTGTCCTGGAGAGCTTGCAGAGCACTGGGGAAAGGCAGGCAGAGAATTCCCTGCTAGCACCTTCTCTGTGCCTGGGAAGCAGAAGTGTTCACATTGCTTCGCAGAATCGCTTTTGTGCAGAAAACAGTAACACTTGTTCAGAACGAAAGAAAGCACAGAGCCCCAGATTCTATGTTGTCCTGGAGAGCTTGCAGAGCACTGGGGAAAGGCAGGCAGAGAATTCCCTGCTAGCACCTTCTCTGTGCCTGTTCACATTGCTTCGCAGAATCGCTTTTGTGCAGAAAACAGTAACACTTCTTCAGAAGGAAAGAAAGCACAGAGCCCCAGATTCTATGTTGTCCTGGAGAGCTTGCAGAGCACTGGGGAAAGGCAGGCAGAGAATTCCCTGCTAGCACCTTCTCTGTGCCTGGGAAGCAGAAGTGTTCACATTGCTTCGCAAGAATCGCTTTTGTGCAGAAAACACTAACACTTGTTCAGAAGGAAAGAAAGCACAGAGCCCCAGATTTTATGTTGTCCTGGAGAGCTTGCAGAGCACTGGGGAAAGGCAGGCAGAGAATTCTCTGATAGCACCTTCTCTGTGCCTGTTCACATTGCTTCGCAGAATCGCTTTTGTGCAGAAAACAGTAACACTTGTTCAGAAGGAAAGAAAGCACAGAGCCCCAGATTCTATGTTGTCCTGGAGAGCTTGCAGAGCACTGGGGAAAGGCAGGCAGAGAATTCCCTGCTAGCACCTTCTCTGTGCCTGGGAAGCAGAAGTGTTCACATTGCTTCGCAAGAATTGCTTTTGTGCAGAAAACACTAACACTTGTTCAGAAGGAAAGAAAGCACAGAGCCCCAGATTTTATGTTGTCCTGGAGAGCTTGCAGAGCACTGGGGAAAGGCAGGCAGAGAATTACCTGCTAGCACCTTCTCTGTGCCTGGGAAGCAGAAGTGTTCACATTGCTTCGCAGAATCGCTTTTGTGCAGAAAACAGTAACACTTGTTCAGAACGAAAGAAAGCACAGAGCCCCAGATTCTATGTTGTCCTGGAGAGCTTGCAGAGCACTGGGGAAAGGCAGGCAGAGAATTCCCTGCTAGCACCTTCTCTGTGCCTGTTCACATTGCTTCGCAGAATCGCTTTTGTGCAGAAAACAGTAACACTTGTTCAGAAGGAAAGAAAGCACAGAGCCCCAGATTCTATGTTGTCCTGGAGAGCTTGCAGAGCACTGGGGAAAGGCAGGCAGAGAATTCCCTGATAGCACCTTCTCTGTGCCTGGGAAGCAGAAGTGTTCACATTGCTTCGCAGAATCGCTTTTGTGCAGAAAACAGTAACACTTGTTCAGAAGGAAGGAAAGCACAGAGCCCCAGATTTTATGTTGTCCTGGAGAGCTTGCAGAGCACTGGGGAAAGGCAGGCAGAGAATTCCCTGCTAGCACCTTCTCTGTGCCTGGGAAGCAGAAGTGTTCACATTGCTTCGCAAGAATCGCTTTTGTGCAGAAAACAGTAACACTTGTTCAGAACGAAAGAAAGCACAGAGCCCCAGATTCTATGTTGTCCTGGAGAGCTTGCAGAGCACTGGGGAAAGGCAGGCAGAGAATTCCCTGCTGGCACCTTCTCTGTGCCTGTTCACATTGCTTCGCAGAATCGCTTTTGTGCAGAAAACAGTAACACTGGTTCAGAACGAAAGAAAGCACAGAGCCCCAGATTCTATGTTGTCCTGGAGAGCTTGCAGAGCACTGGGGAAAGGCAGGCAGAGAATTCCCTGATAGCACCTTCTCTGTGCCTGGGAAGCAGAAGTGTTCACATTGCTTCGCAGAATCGCTTTTGTGCAGAAAAGAGTAACACTTGTTCAGAACGAAAGAAAGCACAGAGCCCCAGATTCTATGTTGTCCTGGAGAGCTTGCAGAGCACTGGGGAAAGGCAGGCAGAGAATTCCCTGCTAGCACCTTCTCTGTGCCTGTTCACATTGCTTCGCAGACTCGCTTTTGTGCAGAAAACAGTAACACTTGTTCAGAAGGAAAGAAAGCACAGAGCCCCAGATTCTATGTTGTCCTGGAGAGCTTGCAGAGCACTGGGGAAAGGCAGGCAGAGAATTCCCTGCTAGCACCTTCTCTGTGCCTGGGAAGCAGAAGTGTTCACATTGCTTCGCAAGAATCGCTTTTGTGCAGAAAACACTAACACTTGTTCAGAAGGAAAGAAAGCACAGAGCCCCAGATTTTATGTTGTCCTGGAGAGCTTGCAGAGCACTGGGGAAAGGCAGGCAGAGAATTCCCTGCTGGCACCTTCTCTGTGCCTGTTCACATTGCTTCGCAGAATCGCTTTTGTGCAGAAAACAGTAACACTTGTTCAGAAGGAAAGAAAGCACAGAGCCCCAGATTCTATGTTGTCCTGGAGAGCTTGCAGAGCACTGGGGAAAGGCAGGCAGAGAATTCCCTGCTAGCACCTTCTCTGTGCCTGGGAAGCAGAAGTGTTCACATTGCTTCGCAGAATCGCTTTTGTGCAGAAAACACTAACACTTGTTCAGAACGAAAGAAAGCACAGAGCCCCAGATTCTATGTTGTCCTGGAGAGCTTGCAGAGCACTGGGGAAAGGCAGGCAGAGAATTCCCTGCTAGCACCTTCTCTGTGCCTGGGAAGCAGAAGTGTTCACATTGCTTCGCAGAATCGCTTTTGTGCAGAAAACAGTAACACTTGTTCAGAACGAAAGAAAGCACAGAGCCCCAGATTCTATGTTGTCCTGGAGAGCTTGCAGAGCACTGGGGAAAGGCAGGCAGAGAATTCCCTGCTAGCACCTTCTCTGTGCCTGTTCACATTGCTTCGCAGAATCGCTTTTGTGCAGAAAACAGTAACACTTGTTCAGAAGGAAAGAAAGCACAGAGCCCCAGATTTTATGTTGTCCTGGAGAGCTTGCAGAGCACTGGGGAAAGGCAGGCAGAGAATTCCCTGCTGGCACCTTCTCTGTGCCTGTTCACATTGCTTCGCAGAATCGCTTTTGTGCAGAAAACAGTAACACTTCTTCAGAAGGAAAGAAAGCACAGAGCCCCAGATTCTATGTTGTCCTGGAGAGCTTGCAGAGCACTGGGGAAAGGCAGGCAGAGAATTCCCTGCTAGCACCTTCTCTGTGCCTGGGAAGCAGAAGTGTTCACATTGCTTCGCAAGAATCGCTTTTGTGCAGAAAACACTAACACTTGTTCAGAAGGAAAGAAAGCACAGAGCCCCAGATTTTATGTTGTCCTGGAGAGCTTGCAGAGCACTGGGGAAAGGCAGGCAGAGAATTCCCTGCTAGCACCTTCTCTGTGCCTGGGAAGCAGAAGTGTTCACATTGCTTCGCAGAATCGCTTTTGTGCAGAAAACAGTAACACTTGTTCAGAACGAAAGAAAGCACAGAGCCCCAGATTCTATGTTGTCCTGGAGAGCTTGCAGAGCACTGGGGAAAGGCAGGCAGAGAATTCACTGCTAGCACCTTCTCTGTGCCTGGGAAGCAGAAGTGTTCACATTGCTTCGCAGAATCGCTTTTGTGCAGAAAACAGTAACACTTGTTCAGAACGAAAGAAAGCACAGAGCCCCAGATTCTATGTTGTCCTGGAGAGCTTGCAGAGCACTGGGGAAAGGCAGGCAGAGAATTCCCTGCTAGCACCTTCTCTGTGCCTGTTCACATTGCTTCGCAGAATCGCTTTTGTGCAGAAAACAGTAACACTTGTTCAGAAGGAAAGAAAGCACAGAGCCCCAGATTCTATGTTGTCCTGGAGAGCTTGCAGAGCACTGGGGAAAGGCAGGCAGAGAATTCCCTGCTAGCACCTTCTCTGTGCCTGGGAAGCAGAAGTGTTCACATTGCTTCGCAAGAATCGCTTTTGTGCAGAAAACACTAACACTTGTTCAGAAGGAAAGAAAGCACAGAGCCCCAGATTTTATGTTGTCCTGGAGAGCTTGCAGAGCACTGGGGAAAGGCAGGCAGAGAATTCCCTGCTGGCATCTTCTCTGTGCCTGTTCACATTGCTTCGCAGAATCGCTTTTGTGCAGAAAACAGTAACACTTGTTCAGAAGGAAAGAAAGCACAGAGCCCCAGATTCTATGTTGTCCTGGAGAGCTTGCAGAGCACTGGGGAAAGGCAGGCAGAGAATTCCCTGCTAGCACCTTCTCTGTGCCTGGGAAGCAGAAGTGTTCACATTGCTTCGCAAGAATCGCTTTTGTGCAGAAAACAGTAACACTTGTTCAGAAGGAAAGAAAGCACAGAGCCCCAGATTTTATGTTGTCCTGGAGAGCTTGCAGAGCACTGGGGAAAGGCAGGCAGAGAATTCCCTGCTAGCACCTTCTCTGTGCCTGGGAAGCAGAAGTGTTCACATTGCTTCGCAGAATCGCTTTTGTGCAGAAAACAGTAACACTTGTTCAGAACGAAAGAAAGCACAGAGCCCCAGATTCTATGTTGTCCTGGAGAGCTTGCAGAGCACTGGTGAAAGGCAGGCAGAGAATTCCCTGATAGCACCTTCTCTGTGCCTGTTCACATTGCTTCGCAGAATCGCTTTTGTGCAGAAAACAGTAACACTTGTTCAGAAGGAAAGAAAGCACAGAGCTCCAGATTCTATGTTGTCCTGGAGAGCTTGCAGAGCACTGGGGAAAGGCAGGCAGAGAATTCCCTGCTAGCACCTTCTCTGTGCCTGGGAAGCAGAAGTGTTCACATTGCTTCGCAAGAATCGCTTTTGTGCAGAAAACACTAACACTTGTTCAGAAGGAAAGAAAGCACAGAGCCCCAGATTTTATGTTGTCCTGGAGAGCTTGCAGAGCACTGGGGAAAGGCAGGCAGAGAATTCCCTGCTAGCACCTTCTCTGTGCCTGGGAAGCAGAAGTGTTCACATTGCTTCGCAGAATCGCTTTTGTGCAGAAAACAGTAACACTTGTTCAGAACGAAAGAAAGCACAGAGCCCCAGATTTTATGTTGTCCTGGAGAGCTTGCAGAGCACTGGGGAAAGGCAGGCAGAGAATTCCCTGCTAGCACCTTCTCTGTGCCTGTTCACATTGCTTCGCAGAATCGCTTTTGTGCAGAAAACAGTAACACTTGTTCAGAACGAAAGAAAGCACAGAGCCCCAGATTCTATGTTGTCCTGGAGAGCTTGCAGAGCACTGGGGAAAGGCAGGCAGAGAATTCCCTGCTAGCACCTTCTCTGTGCCTGTTCACATTGCTTCGCAGAATCACTTTTGTGCAGAAAACACTAACACTTGTTCAGAAGGAAAGAAAGCACAGAGCCCCAGATTCTATGTTGTCCTGGAGAGCTTGCAGAGCACTGGGGAAAGGCAGGCAGAGAATTCCCTGATAGCACCTTCTCTGTGCCTGGGAAGCAGAAGTGTTCACATTGCTTCGCAAGAATCGCTTTTGTGCAGAAAACACTAACACTTGTTCAGAAGGAAAGAAAGCACAGAGCCCCAGATTTTATGTTGTCCTGGAGAGCTTGCAGAGCACTGGGGAAAGGCAGGCAGAGAATTCCCTGCTAGCACCTTCTCTGTGCCTGTTCACATTGCTTCGCAGAATCGCATTTGTGCAGAAAACAGTAACACTTGTTCAGAAGGAAAGAAAGCACAGAGCCCCAGATTCTATGTTGTCCTGGAGAGCTTGCAGAGCACTGGGGAAAGGCAGGCAGAGAATTCCCTGATAGCACCTTCTCTGTGCCTGGGAAGCAGAAGTGTTCACATTGCTTCGCAAGAATCGCTTTTGTGCAGAAAACACTAACACTTGTTCAGAAGGAAAGAAAGCACAGAGCCCCAGATTTTATGTTGTCCTGGAGAGCTTGCAGAGCACTGGGGAAAGGCAGGCAGAGAATTCCCTGCTGGCACCTTCTCTGTGCCTGTTCACATTGCTTCGCAGAATCGCTTTTGTACAGAAAACAGTAACACTTGTTCAGAAGGAAAGAAAGCACAGAGCCCCAGATTCTATGTTGTCCTGGAGAGCTTGCAGAGCACTGGGGAAAGGCAGGCAGAGAATTCCCTGCTAGCACCTTCTCTGTGCCTGGGAAGCAGAAGTGTTCACATTGCTTCGCAAGAATCGCTTTTGTGCAGAAAACACTAACACTTGTTCAGAAGGAAAGAAAGCACAGAGCCCCAGAATTTATGTTGTCCTGGAGAGCTTGCAGAGCACTGGGGAAAGGCAGGCAGAGAATTCCCTGCTAGCACCTTCTCTGTGCCTGGGAAGCAGAAGTGTTCACATTGCTTCGCAGAATCGCTTTTGTGCAGAAAACAGTAACACTTGTTCAGAACGAAAGAAAGCACAGAGCCCCAGATTCTATGTTGTCCTGGAGAGCTTGCAGAGCACTGGGGAAAGGCAGGCAGAGAATTCCCTGCTAGCACCTTCTCTGTGCCTGTTCACATTGCTTCGCAGAATCGCTTTTGTGCAGAAAACAGTAACACTTCTTCAGAAGGAAAGAAAGCACAGAGCCCCAGATTCTATGTTGTCCTGGAGAGCTTGCAGAGCACTGGGGAAAGGCAGGCAGAGAATTCCCTGCTAGCACCTTCTCTGTGCCTGGGAAGCAGAAGTGTTCACATTGCTTCGCAAGAATCGCTTTTGTGCAGAAAACACTAACACTTGTTCAGAAGGAAAGAAAGCACAGAGCCCCAGATTTTATGTTGTCCTGGAGAGCTTGCAGAGCACTGGGGAAAGGCAGGCAGAGAATTCCCTGCTGGCACCTTCTCTGTGCCTGTTCACATTGCTTCGCAGAATCGCTTTTGTGCAGAAAACAGTAACACTTCTTCAGAAGGAAAGAAAGCACAGAGCCCCAGATTCTATGTTGTCCTGGAGAGCTTGCAGAGCACTGGGGAAAGGCAGGCAGAGAATTCCCTGCTAGCACCTTCTCTGTGCCTGGGAAGCAGAAGTGTTCACATTGCTTCGCAAGAATCGCTTTTGTGCAGAAAACACTAACACTTGTTCAGAAGGAAAGAAAGCACAGAGCCCCAGATTTTATGTTGTCCTGGAGAGCTTGCAGAGCACTGGGGAAAGGCAGGCAGAGAATTACCTGCTAGCACCTTCTCTGTGCCTGGGAAGCAGAAGTGTTCACATTGCTTCGCAGAATCGCTTTTGTGCAGAAAACAGTAACACTTGTTCAGAACGAAAGAAAGCACAGAGCCCCAGATTCTATGTTGTCCTGGAGAGCTTGCAGAGCACTGGGGAAAGGCAGGCAGAGAATTCACTGCTAGCACCTTCTCTGTGCCTGTTCACATTGCTTCGCAGAATCGCTTTTGTGCAGAAAACACTAACACTTGTTCAGAAGGAAAGAAAGCACAGAGCCCCAGATTCTATGTTGTCCTGGAGAGCTTGCAGAGCACTGGGGAAAGGCAGGCAGAGAATTCCCTGATAGCACCTTCTCTGTGCCTGGGAAGCAGAAGTGTTCACATTGCTTCGCAGAATCGCTTTTGTGCAGAAAACAGTAACACTTGTTCAGAAGGAAGGAAAGCACAGAGCCCCAGATTTTATGTTGTCCTGGAGAGCTTGCAGAGCACTGGGGAAAGGCAGGCAGAGAATTCCCTGCTAGCACCTTCTCTGTGCCTGGGAAGCAGAAGTGTTCACATTGCTTCGCAAGAATCGCTTTTGTGCAGAAAACACTAACACTTGTTCAGAAGGAAAGAAAGCACAGAGCCCCAGATTCTATGTTGTCCTGCAGAGCTTGCAGAGCACTGGGGAAAGGCAGGCAGAGAATTCCCTGCTGGCACCTTCTCTGTGCCTGTTCACATTGCTTCGCAGAATCGCTTTTGTGCAGAAAACAGTAACACTTGTTCAGAACGAAAGAAAGCACAGAGCCCCAGATTCTATGTTGTCCTGGAGAGCTTGCAGAGCACTGGGGAAAGGCAGGCAGAGAATTCCCTGATAGCACCTTCTCTGTGCCTGGGAAGCAGAAGTGTTCACATTGCTTCGCAGAATCGCTTTTGTGCAGAAAACAGTAACACTTGTTCAGAAGGAAGGAAAGCACAGAGCCCCAGATTCTATGTTGTCCTGGAGAGCTTGCAGAGCACTGGGGAAAGGCAGGCAGAGAATTCCCTGCTAGCACCTTCTCTGTGCCTGGGAAGCAGAAGTGTTCACATTGCTTCGCAAGAATCGCTTTTGTGCAGAAAACACTAACACTTGTTCAGAAGGAAAGAAAGCACAGAGCCCCAGATTTTATGTTGTCCTGGAGAGCTTGCAGAGCACTGGGGAAAGGCAGGCAGAGAATTACCTGCTAGCACCTTCTCTGTGCCTGGGAAGCAGAAGTGTTCACATTGCTTCGCAGAATCGCTTTTGTGCAGAAAACAGTAACACTTGTTCAGAACGAAAGAAAGCACAGAGCCCCAGATTCTATGTTGTCCTGGAGAGCTTGCAGAGCACTGGGGAAAGGCAGGCAGAGAATTCACTGCTAGCACCTTCTCTGTGCCTGTTCACATTGCTTCGCAGAATCGCTTTTGTGCAGAAAACAGTAACACTTGTTCAGAAGGAAAGAAAGCACAGAGCCCCAGATTCTATGTTGTCCTGGAGAGCTTGCAGAGCACTGGGGAAAGGCAGGCAGAGAATTCCCTGATAGCACCTTCTCTGTGCCTGGGAAGCAGAAGTGTTCACATTGCTTCGCAGAATCGCTTTTGTGCAGAAAACAGTAACACTTGTTCAGAAGGAAGGAAAGCACAGAGCCCCAGATTTTATGTTGTCCTGGAGAGCTTGCAGAGCACTGGGGAAAGGCAGGCAGAGAATTCCCTGCTAGCACCTTCTCTGTGCCTGGGAAGCAGAAGTGTTCACATTGCTTCGCAAGAATCGCTTTTGTGCAGAAAACACTAACACTTGTTCAGAAGGAAAGAAAGCACAGAGCCCCAGATTTTATGTTGTCCTGGAGAGCTTGCAGAGCACTGGGGAAAGGCAGGCAGAGAATTCCCTGCTGGCACCTTCTCTGTGCCTGTTCACATTGCTTCGCAGAATCGCTTTTGTGCAGAAAACAGTAACACTTGTTCAGAACGAAAGAAAGCACAGAGCCCCAGATTCTATGTTGTCCTGGAGAGCTTGCAGAGCACTGGGGAAAGGCAGGCAGAGAATTCCCTGCTAGCACCTTCTCTGTGCCTGGGAAGCAGAAGTGTTCACATTGCTTCGCAAGAATCGCTTTTGTGCAGAAAACACTAACACTTGTTCAGAAGGAAAGAAAGCACAGAGCCCCAGATTCTATGTTGTCCTGGAGAGCTTGCAGAGCACTGGGGAAAGGCAGGCAGAGAATTCCCTGCTAGCACCTTCTCTGTGCCTGTTCACATTGCTTCGCAGAATCGCTTTTGTGCAGAAAACAGTAACACTTGTTCAGAACGAAAGAAAGCACAGAGCCCCAGATTCTATGTTGTCCTGGAGAGCTTGCAGAGCACTGGGGAAAGGCAGGCAGAGAATTCCCTGATAGCACCTTCTCTGTGCCTGGGAAGCAGAAGTGTTCACATTGCTTCGCAGAATCGCTTTTGTGCAGAAAACAGTAACACTTGTTCAGAAGGAAGGAAAGCACAGAGCCCCAGATTTTATGTTGTCCTGGAGAGCTTGCAGAGCACTGGGGAAAGGCAGGCAGAGAATTCCCTGCTAGCACCTTCTCTGTGCCTGGGAAGCAGAAGTGTTCACATTGCTTCGCAAGAATCGCTTTTGTGCAGAAAACACTAACACTTGTTCAGAAGGAAAGAAAGCACAGAGCCCCAGATTTTATGTTGTCCTGGAGAGCTTGCAGAGCACTGGGGAAAGGCAGGCAGAGAATTCCCTGCTGGCACCTTCTCTGTGCCTGTTCACATTGCTTCGCAGAATCGCTTTTGTGCAGAAAACAGTAACACTTGTTCAGAAGGAAAGAAAGCACAGAGCCCCAGATTCTATGTTGTCCTGGAGAGCTTGCAGAGCACTGGGGAAAGGCAGGCAGAGAATTCCCTGCTAGCACCTTCTCTGTGCCTGGGAAGCAGAAGTGTTCACATTGCTTCGCAAGAATCGCTTTTGTGCAGAAAACACTAACACTTGTTCAGAAGGAAAGAAAGCACAGAGCCCCAGATTTTATGTTGTCCTGGAGAGCTTGCAGAGCACTGGGGAAAGGCAGGCAGAGAATTCCCTGCTGGCACCTTCTCTGTGCCTGTTCACATTGCTTCGCAGAATCGCTTTTGTGCAGAAAACAGTAACACTGGTTCAGAACGAAAGAAAGCACAGAGCCCCAGATTCTATGTTGTCCTGGAGAGCTTGCAGAGCACTGGAGAAAGGCAGGCAGAGAATTCCCTGCTAGCACCTTCTCTGTGCCTGGGAAGCAGAAGTGTTCACATTGCTTCGCAAGAATCGCTTTTGTGCAGAAAACACTAACACTTGTTCAGAAGGAAAGAAAGCACAGAGCCCCAGAATCTATGTTGTCCTGGAGAGCTTGCAGAGCACTGGGGAAAGGCAGGCAGAGAATTCCCTGATAGCACCTTCTCTGTGCCTGGGAAGCAGAAGTGTTCACATTGCTTCGCAGAATCGCTTTTGTGCAGAAAACAGTAACACTTGTTCAGAACGAAAGAAAGCACAGAGCCCCAGATTTTATGTTGTCCTGGAGAGCTTGCAGAGCACTGGGGAAAGGCAGGCAGAGAATTCCCTGCTGGCACCTTCTCTGTGCCTGTTCACATTGCTTCGCAGAATCACTTTTGTGCAGAAAACAGTAACACTTGTTCAGAAGGAAAGAAAGCACAGAGCCCCAGATTCTATGTTGTCCTGGAGAGCTTGCAGAGCACTGGGGAAAGGCAGGCAGAGAATTCCCTGCTAGCACCTTCTCTGTGCCTGGGAAGCAGAAGTGTTCACATTGCTTCGCAAGAATCGCTTTTGTGCAGAAAACACTAACACTTGTTCAGAAGGAAAGAAAGCACAGAGCCCCAGATTTTATGTTGTCCTGGAGAGCTTGCAGAGCACTGGGGAAAGGCAGGCAGAGAATTCCCTGCTGGCACCTTCTCTGTGCCTGTTCACATTGCTTCGCAGAATCGCTTTTGTGCAGAAAACAGTAACACTGGTTCAGAACGAAAGAAAGCACAGAGCCCCAGATTCTATGTTGTCCTGGAGAGCTTGCAGAGCACTGGAGAAAGGCAGGCAGAGAATTCCCTGCTAGCACCTTCTCTGTGCCTGGGAAGCAGAAGTGTTCACATTGCTTCGCAAGAATCGCTTTTGTGCAGAAAACACTAACACTTGTTCAGAAGGAAAGAAAGCACAGAGCCCCAGAATCTATGTTGTCCTGGAGAGCTTGCAGAGCACTGGGGAAAGGCAGGCAGAGAATTCCCTGATAGCACCTTCTCTGTGCCTGGGAAGCAGAAGTGTTCACATTGCTTCGCAGAATCGCTTTTGTGCAGAAAACTGTAACACTTGTTCAGAACGAAAGAAAGCAGAGAGCCCCAGATTCTATGTTGTCCTGGAGAGCTTGCAGAGCACTGGGGAAAGGCAGGCAGAGAATTCCCTGATAGCACCTTCTCTGTGCCTGGGAAGCAGAAGTGTTCACATTGCTCGCAGAATCGCTTTTGTGCAGAAAACAGTAACACTTGTTCAGAAGGAAAGAAAGCACAGAGCCCCAGATTCTATGTTGTCCTGGAGAGCTTGCAGAGCACTGGGGAAAGGCAGGCAGAGAATTCCCTGATAGCACCTTCTCTGTGCCTGGGAAGCAGATGTGTTCACATTGCTTCGCAGAATTGCTTTTGTGCAGAAAACAGTAACACTTGTTCAGAAGGAAGGAAAGCACAGAGCCCCAGATTTTATGTTGTCCTGGAGAGCTTGCAGAGCACTGGGGAAAGGCAGGCAGAGAATTCCCTGCTAGCACCTTCTCTGTGCCTGGGAAGCAGAAGTGTTCACATTGCTTCGCAAGAATCGCTTTTGTGCAGAAAACACTAACACTTGTTCAGAAGGAAAGAAAGCACAGAGCCCCAGATTTTATGTTGTCCTGGAGAGCTTGCAGAGCACTGGGGAAAGGCAGGCAGAGAATTCCCTGCTAGCACCTTCTCTGTGCCTGTTCACATTGCTTCGCAGAATCGCTTTTGTGCAGAAAACAGTAACACTTGTTCAGAACGAAAGAAAGCACAGAGCCCCAGATTTTATGTTGTCCTGGAGAGCTTGCAGAGCACTGGGGAAAGGCAGGCAGAGAATTCCCTGCTAGCACCTTCTCTGTGCCTGTTCACATTGCTTCGCAGAATCGCTTTTGTGCAGAAAACAGTAACACTTGTTCAGAACGAAAGAAAGCACAGAGCCCCAGATTCTATGTTGTCCTGGAGAGCTTGCAGAGCACTGGGGAAAGGCAGGCAGAGAATTCCCTGCTAGCACCTTCTCTGTGCCTGGGAAGCAGAAGTGTTCACATTGCTTCGCATAATCGCTTTTGTGCAGAAAACAGTAACACTTGTTCAGAAGGAAGGAAAGCACAGAGCCCCAGATTTTATGTTGTCCTGGAGATCTTGCAGAGCACTGGGGAAAGGCAGGCAGAGAATTCCCTGCTAGCACCTTCTCTGTGCCTGGGAAGCAGAAGTGTTCACATTGCTTCGCAAGAATCGCTTTTGTGCAGAAAACACTAACACTTGTTCAGAAGGAAAGAAAGCACAGAGCCCCAGATTTTATGTTGTCCTGGAGAGCTTGCAGAGCACTGGGGAAAGGCAGGCAGAGAATTCCCTGCTAGCACCTTCTCTGTGCCTGGGAAGCAGAAGTGTTCACATTGCTTCGCAGAATCGCTTTTGTGCAGAAAACAGTAACACTTGTTCAGAAGGAAAGAAAGCACAGAGCCCCAGATTCTATGTTGTCTTGGAGAGCTTGCAGAGCACTGGGGAAAGGCAGGCAGAGAATTCCCTGCTAGCACCTTCTCTGTGCCTGTTCACATTGCTTCGCAGAATCGCTTTTGTGCAGAAAACAGTAACACTTGTTCAGAAGGAAAGAAAGCACAGAGCCCCAGATTCTATGTTGTCCTGGAGAGGTTGCAGAGCACTGGGGAAAGGCAGGCAGAGAATTCCCTGCTAGCACCTTCTCTGTGCCTGGGAAGCAGAAGTGTTCACATTGCTTCGCATAATCGCTTTTGTGCAGAAAACACTAACACTTGTTCAGAAGGAAAGAAAGCACAGAGCCCCAGATTTTATGTTGTCCTGGAGAGCTTGCAGAGCACTGGGGAAAGGCAGGCAGAGAATTCCCTGCTAGCACCTTCTCTGTGCCTGGGAAGCAGAAGTGTTCACATTGCTTCGCAAGAATCGCTTTTGTGCAGAAAACAGTAACACTTGTTCAGAAGGAAAGAAAGCACAGAGCCCCAGATTTTATGTTGTCCTGGAGAGCTTGCAGAGCACTGGGGAAAGGCAGGCAGAGAATTCCCTGCTAGCACCTTCTCTGTGCCTGGGAAGCAGAAGTGTTCACATTGCTTCGCAGAATCGCTTTTGTGCAGAAAACAGTAACACTTGTTCAGAAGGAAAGAAAGCACAGAGCCCCAGATTTTATGTTGTCCTGGAGAGCTTGCAGAGCACTGGGGAAAGGCAGGCAGAGAATTCCCTGCTAGCACCTTCTCTGTGCCTGTTCACATTGCTTCGCAGAATCGCTT